>NC_092072.1:5123501-5808501 GCF_039877785.1 Chaetodon trifascialis
GTTAGCGTGGCATGAAGACTGAAAGCAGAGGGAAACCTCTTTCCTGGCTCTGTCTAAAGCTCCTTTAACACTCATTAATTAACAGGTTGAATCAGCCAGATTCTGTCAATGAACACAAGTTTTAAGTCTCGGTCTCTGTACAGGCACGATGGTACCATATCTGGCAACCTCACTGTGGTGACAAATATCTTTGAACATTATGCCAAGAAACAGTTATAGCACATTAATCCCCGTCAGACCACAAACTGTCATTTTGACGTTTCTGTTGATAAATGAATGAAACAAATGCTTCAGAGGTGCTTTTGTGCATGATTTCCAGCTTCGGACAGAACCAGACGAGCTGTTTCCAGCCTGAATGCCAAACTAGAAGATTCACCTCTAGAGTCAAGCTCTGTAATCATCAAAGACATGAGGGTGGTATTGATCTTCTCATCTGTCTCTTGGAAGAAGAGGCAGATGAGAATTCCTCCTCAAACTGTTCCTTTACAGACGACACTGAATCCTCTCCTCACACCTACAGCTGTAACACACAGTCTGTGTCGGGGTACTGAGGCAGGTTGAGCTGGTACTTCCTCTCCAGGCCTGGAGGCACAAACCGGCCTCCCAGGAAGTGGTATCGTCCTCTGAACAAGGAGGCAGACTTCTTGGGAGCAGTGAGAGAGATGAGCATGTCGGGCTGGAGTCCGTCTGTACTGCCCTGCTCCACATCCCAGCCTTTAAAACAAACAGCAAACAGGACGTCACAGTCCATATCAGGCTTCCTCAGGCTGCTAAAAAATGACCATTATGATTCTGTTGATCAATATTGAGATCCCAATTATTATTAACTCTCATAATAATACAATAAATATACAGACAATTTAATTTGCATCCAGATGAACAGAAGCGATTACAAGATTAAAGCTCACCAAGACGGCAGGAAGCACATCTTTCTTTAGCATCAACCCGTATTCTCGCGTGAGGACTGACCTGAGGGGATGTCGATGCTGGCGATGGGGGCCGTCGTCTTCATCAGCACGTCCAGGATGGAACCAAAAGGCTCTCGCACGGCCCCCTTGAAGCTGAAGCCGAAGATGGCGTCTATCACCAGGTTGTAAGCCTCGTCGATCACTTTAGCCTGAGAAATCGATTTTTTCCGTTGGTGTTTGTTTCCATTTCCTCGACAGACTAACAAACGTGTAAAAACGCTAAAAATATGTTTGAAAACTAAAACCATCAGTAAAGACACTAATCCAGACTGAGCATCATTACTGAAGCAATCAATCAATTACATCATAGACTGCTGTTTGTTGCAATAAAAGCCTACTGCCCCCACGGGGATAACTGAGGCTTCATGTGCTCTAAACTGCAGCCTGATTGAGAAAGATGTAATAATGTGTGATACAGTACTGCCATAGCTTGAAGCACACTCATAAACACAATACGGAGAAGAATCTTCTTCACCGCTGCAGATTAACACTGCTGCATAATTGATTTACACCAAACCTCAGGCATCTCAGTCAGGAAGGGGATCTCCATTTTCTGGCACTGTGTGGTCAGGCCCTGGAACAGAGGTTTGTTGGGCCTCTTCGGGTAGAGGATGGAGGGCTCGTAACCCTGCAGGAGGACGCACAAGGAAGTTGAAAGCGTCAGCGCGGTTTGAAAGCTGACGGCCGCCAAGTTTGACCAAGTTTAGTTAATCCCCTGATTGCACACACGGGGAGTTTGATAGCATAGCTGTGGGTGAAGAATGAATTCTGATTGGCTCAAAGCTGCCACGGAGGATTAAAGCAGCACAGAAGGTCTTTAAATGGTCTAACACTGAGCTGTACAGCAGGGGTGGAATTCACATCCTTTCTGTGAAAGTAGGAATATCTCAAAATGTGCTTAAAGGAACAAACGTAAAGGACTTGTTGCACCAAATGGACCCTTTACTGATGCCTTTTTGTTGTAGCTGGTTGAGGTGGAGTCGATTTTAGTGTGCTGGACACTTGAATCTGCAAAAATAGATCCAATAGAATATATTCTACAAATGTTTCTTTTATATTTCTTATAATCTACAACAGTTTCAAACATAATTTCTATGTTCGAAACTCATCTTTGTTCAGGGTTGTTGTTTTTATCTGTACGTCTATTTCCATTTCTACCTGGACTGTGTACCATCGAGAAAAACAAAAACTCCTTGCATGTGTACACACACAGCTTCTCACTCTTCATCAAAAAACAAAACTCAATTCCAGAGCTAATCATGAGTTTTATGTGACAAAACACATGCAAAGTAACCAGTAGTTAAATAAGTGTAATGGAGTAAAAAGTACAGTATATTTCACTGCAGTGGAGTAGAAGTATACAACACCATAAAACAGAAATACTCCAGCACCTGAAAACTGCTTAATTCCTGCACTTGAAATGAACTGAGTGACACTCACAAAGAGTTTCAGGTGTCGGGCACAGACCAGGCCATCGCCACCGTTGTTTCCTGGTCCACAAATCACGAGCAGAGAAGGTCTGGCCTTCATCAGGGAGGTAATTGGATACGCCTGCAGGAAAAAACAGACAGAAAAAAAAATCTATACAGCACTAAACCACATCTGGTGTTTGACAAGGAAAAGAGGACTTTTCTCTCAGCAGCTAAATGCTTCCAGTGGTGTGGAGTCAGAAGATGGAGTAATCTGATTATTCCCCTCTTGAGGAAACAATCTAATTTCTGCTCATGCAAAACCTGGTTTCCTGGTAGCACAACTGGGCCGTTTGTGGAGAAACCAAGTCGAACTGATACCTAAAAGGCCTTTCAGGTGTGTTCACGTGCATTAAAAAACACATAATACAACACACTTATAATGCCAAAGCGGCTGATAACATGTAAATGAACCAGATTCCTGCTTTATACTGGCTACTCACCAGTACAAGTTTGGACTGCAGCTAATTTTTTTTCATTATCCCTTAATTTACTGACTGTTTTCTCAATTATTTAATTAATAACGTTGTTCATAAGATTGGGGGAAAAAATGAAAAATGCTCATTATGGGTTATGAGTGGCGACATCTTCTAATGTCCTTTGTGCAACCAGAAGTCCAAAACCCAAAAATATTTAGTTTAAACAATACATTTCTACATAGTTCTCTACATTAAACACACTTTATTTCAAAATAAGAGCCCTTAGTGACATCTCACCCTGGCCACAGCTGTGGCACAGCTGAGTCCAGCCAGCTCCATCAGCTGGTCCACGCTGAAGCCATACTCACTGAAGAGCTCCTCGTCAATGTGCTGGGCCTCCTCCTGCCTGCAGGAGCAGAGACAGGTGAGTGTGGACAGTCTACACACCTGCAGCCTGCAAACGGTTTGAGAGTTCAAACTTCACCCGAGATATTTGATGCTGTGGGCCATCGTGGACGCTGGTCTGCTACTGGGACAGTCCCTCCTGTGGTTGTTAGCTGCGGCAGACAGTGGACATGTCCCTGTCTGAGCGAGGACTGCCGCGGCCTTTGAGGTCACCAGGAAGCCGATCCCAAACAGAGCCCGCGCGCTCAACATCCAGATGGAGCCGCACTCCTGGAACAGAGGAGACCACGTGATGTACCCTGAGCCGAAGGACGTCTGACCCCACACTGATCACACGACTTAATGGGCTGTCAGCCTAATTGTAGAGCTAAAACTAGTAACTTTTACATGCCGCAAAGCCTGTGAGCTATGGCTCAGACAGCCTGCTCCAGTGTTGATGTATTTTCCCACTAATGAGAGCTCAGTCTGCGGACACCGTCCACCTGCAGGCTGCTGCTCACAGTCCCTGAGCTCTCAGCTCCTGCTCGACACAAAGATTCTTGATGCCAAATTAAGGTTTTCTCTTTCTGCTAACTTTGCATTTAGTCTGAACTTGTAATTAGGGCTGAGTGATCAGAATCATTCTGCACTGAAATGATCACATCAGACAGGGCTGCAGCTAATTACTGCACTCAGCTGTTAATTAGTTTTCATTAATTGATTCATCAGGATTCAGGAAATATTTGAAAGTTTCTATTACTGTTTCCCAGACCTCAAAGACAAAGTACCTTGTCTGAGGTATTGCTGAAAAGATCGGTCGATCGATTGATTAGTCATTTTGTCCATAAAAATACCAAATTCATCCAGCTGCTGATGTATTTAGTAACTTTAGCGGAAAGCAACAAGCTAACTTCATCTGTATGAATATGTAGGTAAAAGTCGAGATTGTTAGTTAAAGAGGTTTGCTTTTACAGTGAATAAACGGAAGGTTTGACACAGAAAGTTCCAGTTCAGCTCCGGTCCACAGGCTGGGTTTAATGGTTGAGAGTTGCTAGCTAAACTTGCTATTTAGCTTGACTTTGCTCGACTTCGTGACAAAGTATTAACGAAACTCACCAAACGTTAACAAGCTTTTCCTGAAAACAACTTCACATGCACGTATGTCCTTTAAAACAATGCAGTGACACAACTTACACAGCAATAATATACTAACAGAAGACAAGAGCCGAGCAGAAACACCCTGAGCCCACGGCGTCACCACTTCCGGGTTTGAACAACATCGCTGCTCCAATTTCAAAATAAAAGCACGATCTCCGGGCCATAGTGGATAATGGAATATATTACTGAGTGCTGTTATTATTATGAATATGGACAGTAGTGGAAGACCGCTTACATACTACACCATAAAAATAGTCCAGGTACAAAGGTAAAAGTGCTGAGTACTTGCTACTTCAGTAAAAGGTTGTTTTTTGTTGTTGTTGTTGTTGTTGTTTTGTTTTTATCAAAATGCACTTAGAATATCAAAAAGGTGCTCATTATATAGAACGTCTCCTTTCAGAGTATGATTTTTATTATTATTATGATTATTATTGTTGTTGTTGTTGTTGTTGTTGTCAAAACATATATCTGCTTTCTGCCATCTCAGATCTTTGGAGGACAAAAGACTATTTATAGTTACATTCAATCAATCATATAAACTAAATATCAATTAAGATTCCTTATCCATTAACGCGCGTGCGTGTGTACAGCAATCACATCAAGACAAATGAGGCAGAATTCTGAAAACATGTTTATTGATATCAGTAAAAAATACACAATATTCTTTGGGTCTGTAGCAAGGTTAGGGTCGATTCATTTAACTCCAGAGACAAGTTCTGTTCAAGATGAATGTATTTTTCAAAATAAGTGAGCAATAATGGATTTACTGTAACCCTGCTGCATCAGTCTGTTTACAGAGTGTAACACAAATCAGATTTATTTGTATGATTTTATCTTCCAGTAACAGCAGCTGTGGATATCACCAACTTTTTAGAATAAATTAGCCCAAACAGCTGTTTTAAGCTGTTGAAGTCACTGGTAGACTCATCATTTACTACTAGGTGAATGCCTGGAAGACATCTCCAACCCTTAATGTCACAGATACAAACAAAGTCGGCTGCTTTAATCACAATGAATTCAAGAAAATATTTCATAAGCATGCCTATGTACATTATAAAAAAGCAGTATAAAGTTTCGCCTTCAATATCTTGAAAATTACTGAACTTCATAACTACAATGGATGACTAAAGGACTAATAACTGAAAACTAAGTGAGGAGATGAAGTGTCTCAGCGATGCTCCAGGCGCTCACATAATCGGACAGCTCTCCATTCTGGTTCCAGCCTAAGAGGACAGATGGATGAAGTTGCTATTAGTTACACACAAATCTGCTCAAAATCCACGTTTAACAGGAAGTCCTGCATCGGCTGCAGGTGCTGCAGGGCCCACCTTGCGAGGAGTGCTGGTGCTGAACACGTAGGAGTGCGGCAGTAGACCCTCGGAGATGCCTCCGCTGCGGAAGGAGCGGGAGGCTGAGGTCACGGAGCAGTTGCTGGATTTGTCTGAGGGGAGTCCGCAGGAGCCGCAGACCACCGTCCGGCTCCTCAGGTTGTACTCGCTGTCCCCGCAGGTGCTGTGAGCCACCTGCTGAGGCAAAGAGACAGAGTCAGTGCTAACGTTAGAGCTCATTCACGTTTGATTGTTATGATTCTGTGGTGACAACTCTGACGGCCCACAGTGGGAGACTTACAGAAGATTAGTTTACTTTAAATCAGGGGACACCGAACTGTTCACTAAACGATGAGCTGATCAGCAGAAAACATTACAGCAGCTGTGTCTCTGGATGTTATTTTTGTTATATACTGATATGAAATGATGATGTTGATGTCAGCCAATGTTGAGTCTCTATTGGATCATGTGACAAGATGGTATGCGTGTGCTTCATAATAGCATTCACTGGTTCTTGGGGTGTTGTGGGTCTAATTCAGTGTGCTTTAGATCCTGTGTTATGCATATATACATATACATGTTATCATTACAAGTTCTCTCACCATGTCATCATCTTCTTCCTCAAGCTGTGTGCGGGTGACCTTCCTCATTGCCATTTCCTGGAGGAAAAGGTATTATAATGTTTAGTCATTTTTTTATTGCCCATTTCTGAACTTTAAAGCATACATCGAACTTTACGTGAACACTGTGGCTATAATAAAACTCCATATAATGACAGTCCTTTAGGTTTAAACAAAGTGTCTATTAGATGAGTTTGAGGGGTAAATACCTCTCCGTTGGCACTGATCAGGGTGGTCTGGAACATGTCTCCAGTGCCCCATGAGGGCTGAGTCTTCCAGACCAGGTCTGAGGGGGGACTGTGGGTTCCACCAGCACCAGAGGCCCAGATCTGTCAACCAGGCAAAGGTACTAACAGGGTGAGCTGTCAGTAACTGTGTTCATCACTGCTCATTGTGATGCTGCTGAGGAAAGGCGCTGCTTACCGTCACCCTCTGGCCGGCCTTCAAGGTGAATTTCACCGGGAACTTGAAGACGATGGCAACGCCAGATCCCACCTGCCGCTTGACCTGCCAGTTCCCCAAGTTTTGATCCTGATGGTTGGATAAAACCATTTTTTATAGTGTCAAACCATTAAAGTAATGTTCTCCCTCAGCAGATGGTGAATTAATAATCAGGCTGCATGGGTCAACTTTGTGTCTGTGGCTTCAAATGTAAGTGAGAGCTGGATCTATTTACAGAAAACTGTATTCAACGTGCTCCTCTTGACCAATCACACACCATCACTCAGATAACATTTAATCATCCTGCCATGTTAGTTCACCTTCTTACCTCGTCTGCTTTGTTGCTGAGTCTGACATATTTCCCATCCAGGTCCACCTCGTCCACGGTGACCCGTCCGCTGGCTGAGGCCTGCTGGGTGATGCGAGTGCGGGCCACAGCTCCACCTGCAAAGCTGGAGGCCTCGCTGTCGGTGTCATTGGGGCGGCGCCTCTTGGCAGACGAGCTCTGACTGCTGTAGTTCATCGACCGAGCGGCTGAAGCAGAGGAACGACTTCCTGTCACTTTGGTGGGTGGGGGGCTGGGGGAGAGACGCAGCCTGCAGGGACAAACATGATGGCATTTATTCACTGGGAGTAAGAAAAGATGTGGGAGGCTTGTGGTTTCCAGCAGTTATTGAATGAACTCATTGTGAGCCCGTGCACAGCACACCTCTGCTCCTCTCCCTCCAGCAGCTTCCTGTAAGCACATATCTCCATATCCAGAGCCAGCTTGATGTCCAGGAGCTCCTGGTACTCGTCCAGCTGCTGCTGCATTTGCTGCCTCATCTCGGCCATTTCTCTTTCTTTCTCTCCCAGCAGGCGACGGGTGGTGTCCCGCTCTCGAGACAGGGCGTCCTCCAGGTCCCTCACCTTCGCCTCGCGGGCCGCAAGCTGGATCAGATAGAAGGACCACACGGTTATAGTCAAAGTTAGAGGAGGAGGAGAAGAGGAGTGCAACAAGAGGGGCTGATCACAGCTGGCTGACTGCTAACCACACAGAGTACAACTACAACATAAATATTGACATAATTTTGGGTGAAGATGAGGGTTTAGTGGTACGCTGGCCACATGATGAGTGTTATACTGGATGTCGGTTTAGTTAAGCTCAGCCAAAAGAGTTTGTTCTAAGAAAATGAAAAGCAAACAGGAAAATCCCATTGAAATGTCAAAACATTACACAGCTGATCTTTTAGCTTTTGCATTTCATAGAGGATATGAATTTTGTGAAATCTTAATTTCTGTAAATGTATAAACCGATCTTATGTTTCAAATATTTAGAGAACATTTAAGTGAGTTTTTGCTCTTGTGCAGAAAGTGAAAAAACGTTGTGTAATGTCCCTTTTTGTATGAGTACACAGCAAAAAGGGAGTACGAGCCTCCGGCGTCAGAAGCCTGACTGTGAACCGCTCATGTCAGATCACCTGTTTCTGCAGCTGGCTGAGCTGAGCCGACAGGGACTCCAGGCGGATTCGTGTCTGCTGGAGCTCCTCGTGTGCGGCTCCAACCAGGTGGCTGCTCCTGTCCGCTGACTGACGAGCATTTTCCAGCTGACAGAAGCAAACAAAAGGAATATGTTGATCAAACAGCTCTGCATTCAGGACCTCCCTTTGCTTCGTTATTGAGAGGTTGTGAAACTGCTGCAAGTGAAAACTGTTTGATGCATCAAACAGTTTTTGTCCTTACAGCAACATTAAACTGACGGTCTACCTTGGCATTGTAGGCCTTCTCGATCTCATCCTTGTACATTTTGATCTGCAGTTCGTGCTGGTTCCGCATCTCCATCAGCGCCTCCGCCAGCTTGCTTTCAAAGTCCTGCTGGTGGCCATTGTCCAACTCAACCATGCGAGACTCATGGCGCCGCTTTATCTCCCGCAGTTCCTGTTGGAGAATTCCCAAAATCATCAACTATAAATACGTGTTTGTCGAGATGATGGGCGGGTGCTGATGTGAGGCGCTTTTCTCCGGGAGTCTGACCTCAGAGTGGAGGTTTTTCTGAAACTCCAGCTCCTCTTTGAGGGTCTGGATGCGATTCTCTCCGTCCACCCTCCTCAGCATCTCATCCTGCAGCTGCTTCCTGGCATCTCCCAAACTGGTGTCCAGCTAAGAAAGCACAATAGGAAGTGAATATTAGTGAAAAGCAATGCACAAACATTGATATAAAGATGCCACAGAGTGCAGAAACATGCAGTAGATATAGGACAGGAGAGCATTGAGGCTGCTCTTTAATCCAAATTTCTGAGCTAAAGCAGCCATGACGGAAAGAGTCAGTGAAGAGATTCTTCATTTACTCACACACACACACACACACTGAATCCAAGAATTTTTATCTTTTATTTTCACTCAGTAAAGTTATGTAAGCCCCAGGCATGTGAGGCCCTTTCAACCCCTCCTGGAAAACTACATAAATAGCGAGCAGTGAAGGCACAAATAGGGTAACTGGGTCTTTGATAAGCTGACATTTATAATCACCCAGTGAAAACACAGAGGATCATGAGAGACAGACTCAGAGCTCGTAGAGTAACTGCGTTAAGATGAACCCCAGATGTGTTTCCACTGAGCTTTAAACTGAGCGCGGCTTTGAGTTACCTTGGCAATCTGCGTCTTCAGGTCCCTGTTTTCCACTTCGAGGTTACGCTTCTCTCCCAGAGCCGTAGTCAAGGATGCATCCTTGGAGTTCAGCAGAGCCTCCAGGTCTTTGAGCCTCTGCAGCGCTCCAGCCAAGTCTGACTCCTTCTTGGTGTTCCTGTAAAGACAAAAAGAGTCTCAGATGTTAGGTTGTATCTTCCTGGACGTGTTTTCAGCACTGATGGGGGACATTCCAGCGAACAGAGGAGGGACAGACGTCCACATTTGCTTTGTAACTTGAGAACCAAGTGGAAACTGAACTACTACAGTTTCCTTCACGCAGTCTAATGAAACAAGTATGAGCTATTTTTGAATAAGGATGTAGCCCGGATGAAATATAAGCAGGGAAAAGACCTCGGTGCATATGACTCACAGGCCACAATGATCTGTGTCCAGTCCCGTGTTTCTGGTAGCCACAAACCACAGCCGCTGGTGTTTAGCTTAGACACTGCCATGGCAACGGCTTGGCTTCGCCAAACACAAGGCTGCCTTCGCCTCAATATTTATGGAAAAATTACGGAGGCAAGAGTGGAGCGCTCTAAACACTGCCACGTATTGTGTGCATGATGGTTACTTTGGTGAAGGAGGAGAAGCTGGGGAAAGAGTTAGTCATCAGGCTCTGGATGTGGCAGCATGGGAAGGAGTCGGCGTAGCTGTCCAACGTCAGTGAGCAATGAGGAGGGTATGCTGTAGCTAGGGAGTGGCCCCCGGCAGCAGGGCCACTGTGTAAGTTACACAAGCATCAGCTACGAAGAGCTAATGGGTGAGTGTGTGTTTTGCTGCTGTGGATACACGTGCAGGAAGGTTTTACATATTAACACTACGATCACAAAACCCCGTCACTCATGCTTTGATGGACCAGTGGATGCACTTAAGTGAAATAGATGTGAGTGAAAAGGGGATTTCAGAAGCCTGCAGGCCAGCTGTTTCTTCCCATGATCATCAGACAAAATGCTGGGATCAGTAGAGTCTTTTCATTTGTCTTGAAGGGCATACCAGGCTGATTTGTTTTATTTTTGACACAAAAACCTTTAGAGTCCTGCAGAGGAAGCAACAGTTTTTGCTGTGTTATGCGTTGTTCTCCCAGAGGGTTTGGTAATTCTGACTAGACTCTGTTGTTAATGTAGCTGAACAGCAGCCACTGTAACCACAAGTGATCATTAAGGGATAATAGTATAGGCTATGAAGTTGTGTAACAATAGAACAAGCAGAGAAGAGTCATAAAGGCGGGACTCAGTAATGCCAGTAACACAGCATTAACCATCTAGTTTGCTAACATTAGCCACCATGCTGGTCCTGTCAGACCACGTGAAGATGCAACAGCAAAACTGCTGGGTGTGTTAAAGGTGTGTGTTATTGCCCATGAACTCAGCTTTCATTGCTAAGAGGAATATTAAGAATGTTATTTCACACGCAGTCTGGCTTTAATTGTGATTTCACAAACATACATGGGTGCTTCTAAGGAATTCAGGGTCTCAAACATGCTGAGACCCCTTTAAAACACCCGCACCCCCCACCCCACCCTAAGCCATGTCGTTTCTGAGTGTTTGAATAAATATCTCCTTTTTTCTCCACCCCTGCACACACAGAAAGCACTACATAAAACGCTGTCAGATTTAGATTTGGACCTGAGTGATGTGCTGCCGCAGCCCACCTTGCTTTCAGCTCCTTGTAGTCCTCTCGCAGCTTGCCCAGCTCCAGCTGCAGGCGTGCTCGCTCTTTGGCCACAGAGTCCAGAGTCTGACGGGCATCGGCCAGCTCTGTCTCATAAGCGGCCTTCAGGCCCGTCAGCTCCCGGCTGACCTCGGTCTCTGACTCGGTGATGCGCAGACGCAGGCCGGAGTTCTCCGCCTCCAGAAAGCGCACCTTGTCAATGTAGACGGCCAGCCGGTCGTTGAGGTTGGACAGATCCTCCTTCTCCTGGAGCCGGGTGATGCGGTTGGGGGATAGGGGTGTGTTTGCACCTCGGGGAGTGTTTTTGGGTGTCGCCATTATGCTGAAATCTTTCCAGAAACAGAGGATTTTTTAAATTCTGATGCAAAGACTGCCATTGTACTGTATATAATGTAAACTTTACAGGATGGAGGAAGTTGTCTTTCTACAGATCTACATTTAACTTTGTTATTATTGGAACAATTCCAGCTCAAATGGCATCTAATTTATCCATGAAATCAGATTTTCACTTTTAAGGAAAAGTGTGGATCTGTGAACGTCCATGTCTCTAAAAAAAAGTTGTAAATGCATGTTTAGAATTGAAATGAAACATAATTCAGCGCAGTCTTCCAACTCTTTTGAGCACAAAGGCATAAAACATACAAAGGATAAAGAATAATTAATCAAAAGACATGGGAGGGGTTATGGACTCCACCCGAAAATTAAAGAAACGTCCCAGCACAAAAGATGCCAACTGCAATGGGAAGATTTACCTTTTCAAAGCTGGTCAGATGAGGAGAAAAACGCTGCTCCGACGATATTTGAAGACTTCTCTGTTAATTTTCTTTGTTATCTTGAGGTCGGAGTGTCCCTCTTAGTTCTCCAGCACTGTTCAGTCTGTAACTGCGCTGTCTGCAAATCCATCTGAGAGTGCCCATATAGGAAAGAATGAGATGGGAGGAGAGGATAGAGGTTGGCCTCAAGTTTGGCACTTGGTAGGTGGTTGTTCGTCTCTCCCTCTCTCTCTCTCTTTTTCCCTCTGTCTCTCTCCCTCTGTAAAGGGTGTGCAGTCTGAATGAATGAGTCACCCTCTACTCAAAGAAACTCACAATGCCATGTGATACATACAAGGGATAATTTTAAGCAGATCTATTGCCCGAGAGTTGAGTTTGTTTGACTCAAACCACACTTCTGATACTTCTCCATGAAGCTAAAACGAACAAGTTATATAAGAGGTTTCAGATTGTTTTAACCCCTAAATAGAGCTGGAGTTTCCAGAGCTTTAAGCCTCGTCTTATGCTCGGGCTACTGACTCTTGACTTTCTAATTTGTGAGAAGAGTCTAAAAGGGTGCTTCAGTTTCAGGAATGTGTTTCATTCACACTTCTGTCAGCTTTGATTAACCACCCCATGATGCTCAGCTGCTTCATTCAGCCCAAAAAAGTTGGTTAAATGTGATCATTTGCTAATCCTCTCTGACATAAACTCCATTGAAAACAGTACAAATACAACATATGTAATGTTTTACCTCATCAACTTCATTGATTTTTGCAGATTATTCTGAATCTGATGCACATTGGGACAGGAGCAACTAAAGACTGGGAAAGATGTGAAACGCTCCAAAAACACCTGTTTGGATCATTGCACAGGTAGACAGGTTCATTGGTAACAGGTGATAGTATCATGATTGAGTAAGAAAGGGGCATCCTGGAAAGACTCGAGCGAGGTTCACCACTTTGTGAGCACATGATTGGATGAAATTTGTTAGTACATGGGCTCAGGAACACTTTGGAAACCATTTGGAAATGATTGAATTCTGTATTTATTTATGTTTCAGAGCATCCCGACTTTTTTGGGAATCTGGGTTGTTAGTTGGAGAGCCAAGAAGAAAATCTTCCCCACGCTCCAGCAGACTCTGGTTACGTATCACTGGTTTTCTTTTACAACCTGTTATTGATTTTTAGTCAATTTAAATCAAAGTGGTCTGCGGGCGAGCAACGAAAATGTGAAATAAAAGAGGGAAACTGCATGTTTAAGGGGTTTGAAAAAATCAGTTAAGTTTCAAAAATGTATTTACTCCACATTTCCATCAGCTTGTCCAGCAGTTCAGTTTTCTTTTGCACATTTATGCTTACAGGGACTTTTTAAGCGTTTACAACTGACTGACTGATGCCAGTCAATCAATACCTTCTTAATGAGAGTCAATAAAACATTTAGTTATTAAAATTAGTACTGAACATGTTGGATCCTGCTGTTGTGGACATTTGTTTTTGAGGGTGTGTCTCAGGGGTTCCCTAACTCAGTTGCAGCCCCTGAAAATGATGTGCTTGGAGGCCTTGTCACAGGGTCTGGGCTCAGTGTGGACATGACACTGACTGATTATGCATCCATCCATTATCTATACCGCCTATCCCTTTCGGGGTTGCGGGGGGCTGGAGCCTATCCCAGCTACAATGGGCGAGAGGCAGGGTACACCCTGAACCGGTCGCCAGCCGATTGCAGGGACTGATTGATTAGTTTTTCTTTATTCTGAGGAAACAGACTGGAAATGAGGTCTGGACTCAAACCTGTGACATTGTGATTACACACCCAGAAGGGCACCACTGCAGCATATGTTGTTCCATATGAAGCTTTTCATAGACCAGAAGAGATTAAAGGGAGAGGACAGAGAAAAGTCAGATATCAGAAACATTAACTTCACATGTTCTGTCTCTGCCCTTTAATCATCCTATCCTATCCCATCATATCTGGATGTGTTTAAGGTGCACTGATGTCTGCAGTCTATTAGCTTCTTGTTTACTGCTTCACTGTTTCATATGAAGCTCTGAGGGCCGTGAAGCTGCATGAAGTCTTTGTGTGTAAACGACTGCTTCCTGTTGTTTTCTGCTGTGCAAATCACTTTGTACGTCTCCCAAACTGTCCTGGACAGTGATTGATTAATTAATCATTGCAAAGCTTTTTGAGAGCATTTGTTCAGCAGCTCAGCAGCATGACTCTGCAGGTCACTGCAGCCAATTCAATATAATAAAGGAATAAAGAATGAACACAAATACTGTGCAGAAGTACAAAACAATGTTTTATTATCCACATCTTACCACCTGCAATTTAAAGTTTTCCGTTGGCAATATTATTTTTATATTCCTTTTGATTGTAATGTTCATATATATAATAGATTTTTTTTATTTTTCATCCCTTTTTACAGCCTATTTGTTCTTTCCTCGTCTCCTTTTCATTCTTGCTGTCATTGCTTGCGGTCTGATTTCACCGGCGTGGGATCAATAGTTATATCTTATAAAACAGAACACGGGTGTTAATTAAAAAACACGAATAATCTGTGGGTTTGATGAAACATTTCGAGGGGAGACGTTTCGATGTGAGTCGTGCTTTGGTGGTGTGTCTCTGCTGAGGACATCACGCCCGCTGACAGACGCGCCATCGCCGGGTTTGATGGAGCGATAAGACAGAAAGCAGCAAGACAACACCATCTCCTCCTCTCTGCTCTCCAATTCGATCTGTCGTCTCCTTTTGAAGTGAAAATTGGTACTTAACTGCTCGACGTGACATAAAGCTGATTTATGAGAGACGTGTGAGCGCAGAGAGCAGGTTTATGGCACGACGCGGCCGTTTTTGTCATGTGGTTTGAGGGAAAACCCGTATTGGATCTCGGAGGTCACCTGGGCAGGGGACCTGAAAAAAGCGCCGCTGGGGAGCTGACTGTCAGTATTGTGTCAGATAAAAACTGTACGGCTGAATGTGAGTGCCTGGAAAACATATATCCACTTGTCTCAGAAGCTCCAAACGAACAATTCATCCATATGTGAGATTTAAGGCAGAAATAACGCGAGAACAGAGCGAAAATCAGCTTCTGGCCAACAAACTCTTCGCATCCGAGGAGTCACGTGAATACTAGGTGACAAAATCTGATCTCTTACGCTGTCAAAGCGACAGTTAAGAGGAATAAAAACACTAATTTCACCGCGTAACAAAGCGTGCAAACGAGTCCACTCCGTATCTTATTGAGCGCATGTTGCAGCCCGCAGCTTTGCGCGGATAAACAGCAGCTGTGCGCAGCGGAGCAACAACAAGGAAACCAAGGACAAAAACACTCCCAGCGACATTAAAAAGGAAATAATCGCCCATCCGTGCATCCAGGAGCGAATCTAAAATAATTTAACTATCTAAACCCCCCAGACTGGTGCTCCGCCGCCGCCGAGAAGCCGCAAAAACACCCGGAGACGCTTTCCTTTTTTCTGGTTTCCGCACAGACGCAGACGGCTCCGTCCTGCTCGGCTGCGGCCTCCATTTTAGCTCCTTGCCCGGTCGGTGCCTCACGTGTCCTGGACTGTCTTCCTCACATGACCCGTGTGTTTGTCCCCGTGATCAGCGCTTCCATCTCCGTAAATCAGTGTCGTTGAATATCGGCGTTTTACACCCGCAAAAGCTTCATGGATATGCTGGAGCAGAGTCTGGACAGCTCGGCGAGGTGAGAGGCTGCTGGCCGCTTCCTGCTCAGCCATGGCTCCCACCACGGCCTAAACCTTCTTCTCCTTGCAGCGCATTGCTCCGTTAATAACCTGCGTGCTCCAGATACTTTTAATATGTGTGCATTGTTTCGTTTTTAGCCCCTGGTTGAAGCAGGGGCTGTGCAGCATGCGGCGATGATGCGTTTGGGCACCCGTAAAGACGTTTTCAGTAGAATTTGAGCGCCTTTTTTACAAATGTAACATCACGATTACTGTTTTATTTACATGAAGGGAATGCACAGCAGCAATTTGTGAGCAGTTTTCATTGCAACATCTGACTGTACTGTGTTGTTTCTGTGCCTGATGCAACACTTTTAGGATTAAAATGCTTAAATCAAACTAGGAGGGGCGTTGTTGGGAGGATTATAGTTATTTGTGAAGTTTGTCTCGCCTTGTGCGGCCAATCAAAACACTGACTGGACTTTAAATTCTCATGCGCTTGTAATTTTCCTCCTGGAAGTTGCAGGAAACGTGATTCCTGTTAAGCCTCACGCCAGATATTTATCACTGTATTTATGTCTTATCCATCGTCCCCTCACCTGGGGGCGCCCTGCACCCAGGGCTGGTTGTCAGAGCTCGCTCCACATGTACATCTAATGACCTTGTTTCTGAGAAATGTGCATGTTTGATTGAGCTTGAAATTGACTCATTGGTGTTCACTTTTTGTTTCCAGTCACGACAAACAGGAAACAGAAGAGGTGGTGCAGTTACAGGAAGGTGGGAGACTCATTTCTTGTAATCCTGACAAGTGATGCGAATGTAAAGGCTGTGATGCAGATTTAGGTTTTGCGTTAAGAACGTTTAGTTCCTGCTGCAGAAATGCATCCACTCCCATCTGGTTTCACGGTGCAGCGTCGCAGGTTTGACACATGTTGACCCCTGTGTTGCAGGAGAGGCGGTGGGGACGGAGGAGCAGACTGCTGTGACCATCACCGGTGTCCCGCAGGCTGCGTTCGCCGACCACAATGTTCAGTACCAGTTCCGCACAGAGAACAGCGGAGGACAGGTGAGCATTCATTGTCAAACGTCTTCAAAACAAACCACAGCGTGATCTTTTTTTGAAACTCTCGCTTTCTGCTCTGTCCCCAGGTGACCTATCGCGTGGTTCAGGTGACAGACGATCAGTTAGAAGCCACGGCTGACGGCGCCGGAGCCGTCAGCGTCGTCTCCACTGCAGCGTTCACCGGAGCCCCGCAGGCCGTGGCACAGGTGAGTAAACACACTGTGAGACTGAAGCAGGTGTAAGGACGCGTTTTTGTCCACGTCTCTGTGGTCTGACTGACTCCACCCCCTCCAGGCTGTTATCCAGAACCCTTTCAGCAATGGGGGCAGTCCTGGCGGCGAGACCGTGGGGGGAGAGACACGTTTCGCTTATTTCCCTGCCGCCACCGTCAGCGATGGGACGGCCACGGCCGTGTCGGTGCAGGCCACCGCCGACCCAACGATCACACAGGCGGGAGGTGAGCAAACGACTTCGACTTCGCTACTAAATCACCTGTCGTCCTTTGACCCTGATCACCTGATGATAACCCTTCGTTCGTCTCTTCCAGGCCAGTTTTACGTGATGATGAGCCCCCCCGAGGTGCTGCAGACGACGGCCCCTCGCACCATCGCGCCTCGCACGCACACCTACACTGCGTGAGTGTAACAAACCGCTCCCACACGTTCGTCCCCGCAGATACCAAATCACCGTAACTCTCCCCCCACGTGTTTGGCCGACTTCTCACCCCCACATTCTCTCACCCCTTCCCCTGTAACCTACAGTGGATCGGTGTCCTTTATCTCTTCCTTCCCCTTTTGGAATGATCACTTTTGTAATTGTGTGTACAAATGAAGATAGAAAACGAACATCCATCATTTAAAACATCCAACATCTGAAAACCACACTCTGTCCTACTTACCTGCCATCCCCAGAGACCTTGGTGAAAGCGAGATGTTGCAGCATGGCAGTACAAACTGGTGAGAAGATCTTTCACATACGCCCCCACCCTGCCCCCATCATGTGTTGTAGAGACAGACGTTTGGTGGATCGCTGATCAATCATTAGCTTCATTGTATGGTGAATTAAAAGTTGACAGAGAGGAGATATTGCTAGCTGAAAGCTGTTAACTAAACCTGAGTCCTCTTAGCGTAAATAAGGCTAATGAATCAAACATCTGGATTCAGTGGCTGGATCCCACAAACCCTCCAGAAGACCTGAAGGTTCAGCTGTGCCTGCACCTCCCAACAGACGAGGCGGTCAAGGCTAATAAAGACTAACGGTGCATGTGGGAGCTCCTCATCAACCAGCCTGAATGAATAGATAAATATATTTTTGTTAGCTGTGCTCTAGTTCAGGTGTCACAGATGTGGTTAATATTGAAAGTCAGATATTTTATTCATGACTTCATCATAATTTTTGTTTTGCTGTGTCTTTACAGGAAGGTGGAGGGTACACGGGCGCCCAGAGATGAGAGGCGAAGAGCGCAGCACAATGAAGGTTCGTCATCGCTGGTTGTTGTTGATGTGTATATAAGGCACCTCGAAGTTTTCAGATTAGAAGATATTTCTTGTTTTTTTTTAAAAAAAAACAACAAAAACTTAATATATGACTGATTTCTTTTTCTGCAGTGGAGAGAAGAAGAAGAGACAAGATCAACAACTGGATCGTCACACTTTCAAAAATCATCCCTGACTGCAGCGTAGACAGCAGAACTGGAGCGGTGAGTGCCGTGCACAGATGATATCCTCTAAAGATGCTTATATTTTTCAAAGCATGTACAATAGCGTCAGATCTCTGTAATAACACGCATCTTTATGATTCAAGTAAATCTGCCAGTAAAGATCAGGTTTTATGAGGTCACAGGGGTGTTCTGGCCTCCATGTCGTCACATTGCTTGTTTGCATAACTCATAACCACTTCCTACTTGAATCAGGGCTCTTTCATCTACACGCCGTCCTTCCACCTAATGTGAGCTTGCATGACTGATGCTGAAAGTCAGACTGAAACACCACAGCTAAGGACTGTCAGCCTCAGCTCAAATGAGGCTCTGTGGCAACGCTCCACTTTATTAATCTGATACTGCTCTGAAATGGTTCAGTAAAGATGTACGTGAGTGACGCTTATTAACACGTTTTTTAACATCTCATCGTGCTTCGTTTCTCAGAGTAAAGGAGGCATCCTGTCCAAAGCCTGCGACTACATCCGAGAGCTGCGTCAGAGCAACCAGCGACTGCAGGAGAGCTACAAAGATGTGGAGCGAGTCGAGATGGACAACGAGCTACTTAGACAACAGGTTAACCTCCCACACCGTTCCTCGAGTGCACTCAGCCTTAACTGAACGTGCATGTTTAACCTTTTGTAGGATAGAAACCAAAAAATTAAGATTCAGGCCAGTGAACATAAGGTGGCCCGTTTGTTTTGTCGTGTAAATGGGAAAACATTGAGGCAGGTATCAAACCGTTTAAGAAAAAAATCAATTTACAACAGCCAAAAATAAAAAGATAATGTTATACAAATACCAATCTATTATTATGCCAATACAAATTTCAAGAATTTTATCATTTAAATAAAACATCCAAAGCCTCAATAAATCTGCGTAATGATGTCATTAAAGTAACTGATGCCGCGTTCAAGTCCTATAGGAGTAACTGCAATTACCAGTTTCCATCTTGTAATTCACGACAATATCCAAGTTTTACAAGCCGATTCCAATAAGTTGGGATGCTGTGTGAACTGTAAATAATACAGAATGTGGTGACATGCTAGTCCTTTTAAACATACACTTCACTGAAAACAGTACAAGGAGCACTGTTGTCTGTAAACACAGTTCGTTCATTCCCTAATCTGTTTGGTATTATGGATGTAATTACATTTACGAAGCTTTTTTTCTGGAAGTCATATCTGTAATCTGTCTTGAGTCGTTACTCACACTCATGAATGTGGAAATCTTTCCCATTGCTACCTTTTATCTCATAAGAACAATGTAGAATCTTGGGAAATATAGATGAATACAATGTGCTCGTATACTGTAATTACCCCTTGTGGCCACAGTGGCCGCTGTGCATCTGTCAGTCACACAGACACGCAGCGACTTAAACTACCTTTGTACCTTCCAGGGATGAAAGTTAGTGAAGCTGAGCTCACTGTACTGCTTCTTTTTTATTCCTTTTCTGTGAGTCACATTACGTTTTTATTTTTCTAGATCGAGGAACTGAAGAACGATAATGCACTGCTTCGAGCACAGCTACAGCAGCACGGTGTAGAAGTCAACGGAGATGCAACACCGCAGTGATTGTGGACTGGACACATGTAACATCACAAACACAATGTCGCATCCTCCCACCCACCTGAACAATACCAGGAAAGGAATAACAATGAGAGACAATTTCCATCTGAAATTGGACCACAAAAACACGCAGGGCTCGAGAAGAACACTGAAGGACTGCAAAGTGAAAATGCCTCCTCCGCCTCCGGCTGTTCAAAGGGTGAACGCTCTGAAATCCGTTAATTGTGTGGCTAACTGAACCTCTCGCCTCTGCTTCAAGGAAAACGACCTCTGCACAGCACCACCACGCTTGCACCAAACTTTCTTTTTATTTTAAATTATGAACCTGCCACAGAAAATTTACTTTTAATGAGTTCACCTTTTTATTGTACCGCAAACGCCTGCTTGTTCCTTTTTTTTGTTGACATTTGCTGTGTTTGAAACTAAATGTGACATGAATGATAGCTCCCATTTACTTTTAATTTATTAGTCTTTAACGAATGTGTTCACAGAAAGGTAAAAGAAAAGCTGATCCTGATCCAGCAACAAATAATGGGCAAATCAGATACTTTGATGATGCTCATCACTGTTACTGAGGATAGTTTTACTGTTAGTGGATCATGTGTATATGTATGTATGTGTGTGTGTGTGCGCGTGTGTGTGTATATTTGATCTGTGTGCAGGTTGAGGTAACTTTTTAATTTCTGCCTCTTAACACTGACACTCCAACCACCAGGCAGAGCTCACAAACTTAATAAACACAGTCCAATGTCAGTAAACGCAAATACTATAATAATTTTTCTGACAAAGCAGCTTCGATAGCACAGTCATGGAGGTTTTATTTTTAGTGCAAGGCCTTAATAGAAGCCTGTTGGAGAAACTAGGTGTTAACATAGCTCAGGTAAATGGGATAGTGCACTGGCAAGTGGTTCCCAGACTCAATGAAGTCTTTACATGTAGAGCTTAGATCTCTGTCACGTCCCCATTAGGTGCAATGTACAGATAAGTAAGAGTATGGAGATAATTTTCAGAGTGTGAGTCATTTTTAACGGGCATTAAAACATGGTTTGTTTGTATATCTGCTCAATAGGTCACTGGTGTAATGCACTGAAATAGAGGTTCAATCATGAGAGGTCTTTGTTTGAGACCGGCCTCTGTTCGGCCCACTCGTCCTGCTGCATTTTAGTGGACACCCGAGGTGGCTTTTTTTTTTTTCTTTTTCTTTTTTTTTCTCAGTATTTAATTCTTTAAAACTTTGGGAACCATTGCTGCTGACAGACGACCGTAAAACAACCGTGGTCAGGAATGTGCTGAGGGGAGTTCGGATGATGATAGTTCTAACTAACCGGCTTTTGTCTACACTGAAAGTCACCGCAGCATGGAAATACAACCACTGGCATGACTAATTCTGATACTACAATAAAACAGAAGTGTTTATACCTGAGTTGGGTGTGTCACCGATGTTGCCTGCGTTTTGTGTGTTTCACGTTGAGTCTGAGCAGCGATTAAGACACCTTGGAGGTCAATTGAGACTTTTGTGTTTATTATGCCTTGTTGGGCGTTTGGCTTTTTTAAAAACTACGTATAATACCGCGTGACACTTAAGCAAACTGTAATAATAGGAGGTCTCTCTACCTTCTTTACGTTCCTTGATGGCTGACGAAGTCGTAGAAGGGTCCGAACTGGCAAAAACGCCATGATGGTTGCCTCAGCGTTTTAATTATTAAAGAGTTACCCTCGCACGTTGTGTCGTCACGTTGCCTGGAGACGGCTCGAGTAGTTGTTGCTATAGGTCCGGATAGACCTGCACGCGCCGGTTTACTGAACGTTCTAGAATTCTGGTGAGTAAAATTCAACGGAAACAAACTTTTAAATGACATTTAATCTCGTCGCCGTTTTTCAGACTCAGCGTTGTAAACAGCAGCAGTTGCTAGGGTGAGAAATTTGATTTTTGGGTAAATTAACCGTAAACTTAACGGCCTTTATGGTCCTTTCGGCAAGGTGAAGACAAGGCGGCTGTTTCATGAGGTCAGTTTCCAGCTGTGATCAGGTGAAACATGTTTGGTTGTTCTTTAAAGTCTCCAGTTCATCCATTTTATTTCCAAAATGTCCAGTGTTATTTGCTGGTTTAAGGGATTCCCTCATGTCTGACATATTAATATATATCTGTCATTTCAAGCTCCGCTCCACCTTCACAACTAGCAAGCGTCAAACAGCCCATTAAGTTAAAATGCTGCATTCGCATCAATAGGTAGTTAAATATACATGAGCTGTGCATGTGTGGTAATGCTATCCCCATGTTTGAGTCACATAAAGTGTTACTGTTATACAGTATTCATTTATACTCTTGCAAGTGATATTCTAGGTGGTGCTAAATGCTTGAAACACAGCAGGGTAGTTCAAACTGTAGAAACATGCATTTTATGTGAGAGGTGAAAATTAACTTAGTGACTGCTGTGTAGACACCAAATTGTCGACCAAATAATAGAATATTTCCCCTGGAAGAACTGTAGTGACACAAGTACAAAATGGAAATACTGAGTAGACCACTTAATTGAATGTAACTTACATTTCCTTCACTGCTCCTCATACATGTGCAGAGGAAATGATGATATGCTCAGATTTTTACTGTCAAGACACAAATGCTTCTCTTTCCTTGAAGGTAGCACCATGATTTTGGATGCCCAGTTAATAATATTGGAAAACAGGTGTGTTAAATGTATATTGAAAGCTAATGTAAATTCTGCTGCATCACCTCTCACTGCCTCTTAGTATTTCATATTACAGTAGCTCTGTTGGACTTGCACCATGCCTGTCTGTGTTTACTTTGAAACTCGAGGGTACCAATATGCTTCTGCGAGTGTGTCACCAAAACAATTTAGCTGTACTTGGCAAACACAGTGATCGGGATGTTTGCATGTTGCTGCAGCAGTAGGATGTCTGCACTTCCTGCAAAGCCTGGCCTGCGCCACAGTGTGCCGGAGTGGCACAGCAACAACCACCAGCTGTCTGCCACAGCACAGCATGAGCGAGATGTTTCCAAAGTGATCCGGCAGGAAGGGAGGTCACTGCGCAACATGACCAACTGTAAGGTGGGTTCTGGTTTGTGAGGATGCCCACCAGAAAGCTGTCAGTGTCACATTGTTAGGGGACTAAGAGTATTCTGTGACACCTTCCATTGTGCACACATTCCTTTACACCTCCACATTTTATCAATCTCCTCTCAGTCATTTTCTTGCACTTATCTCTGTAGACAACCTGGGATGAAAGGGACATCTCTCGCAGGTTGAGTGACCGGGCTTGGGATGTTGCCCGGTGGAAAGAGACGTTAGAAACCTGTGCACAGAAAGTGGATAAAGAAATGGAGGCTCTGACTCTGGTGAATTATCCAAAAACCTCTGAAACAACTGAGAATCTGTCTAATTTTTTTGTCCATAATAGTACAGAAGCCTTTTTTAAGTGTGAGACTCATATGCACTTTTATACCTGTGTGACCTTTGCCTTGATGTGTGTTGGGACAGTCTAAGGAGCAAACCGAGCAGGCCCTGGCTGCGACTGCCGTTCCCCTGGAGGTCAGTAGTGAATGCTTGACACTGAGGGACGGACGGCGAGGGTACGAGCTTGTCATTGACCCCGTGGACGAGCAGCTGAAAAAAGAAGTGGCGCTGATTGAAAAAATGCAGCAAGTTCTGCAGCAGCACATAGACAAGGCCTTTGAGCAACTGTGGTACGGGTGTGATGGCGTGGGGTGAGAATCGTCGAGGTACTGTTTTCTGCTTTCCTCTGACCACCTGTCTTTGTTCATGCTCCCAGCGTTCTGCAGGAAGCTCGGCAGCACCTGACCGCTGACCTCCAGAACAAGATGGACGCCCTGGACATTGATATGTCCTGTCTGTCACTTACAATTAAGTCACCTGAGATCTCCCTGAAGACCAACCCAACTCGTATACCATCGGGGTAATCCTGGGATGAGGGTGGGCATAAAATAACAGGAAAATGGTACACAGTAAACATTTCGCTAAAACTCTGGTCAACAGCAGAAACGATGGTGTCGTCCTACAAACAGAATACGCTAGAATAATGTCTCCTTTTTCAGTTTTCCTGGTTCACTCATGCCTCGTTAAGTAAAATACACAAATGGTGTCATTGTTATAGTTCCTCCACCCCACAGGAGTGGGTCCAGTTCAGCCAGTATAATGTGGCTCGAGCCCAGGAGGCCATGCAGGTGTCCCAGCAAATGCGGGAGGACATGAGCCTCACCAGAGCCCAGGTGTGTATGATGCAACTTCACCTGCATGTATAGTATTTGTAGCATTGACTATATAGCATGTGTAGTGCAAACACATGGTACATAATGTGCACATAAGTTCCTTTTGCCCTCGTTGCATTGTCCTTTATGACAAATCCCAACAATATGACAACCAAACTGCTTTCATACAGTCATTTAGCTCAGGACTGAATGAAGCACAATATGAAAACAGAGGATCTTAAAGGATATGTTCAATTCACATTTCCCTCTTTGGTTTTGCTAACAGTGTAGGAATGTTGTGCACCAGTCTTTGTCTCATTTCCTTTATGGTCAGCAGTGTGAAAGATGGCTCGTTTGCAATGAATTCTTTCTGTATTCTGTATTTCTTAGCTGCAGAATGAGTTGGACACTCAGTGCAGGGCCACAGAGTTTGCTCTCCGTAAGCGTAATCACCATGAAGAGCAGGCCCACAATGAGCTGGAGTGGCAGATTAAAAATGTAAGATATCTAATATCTTGCACTGTCAGACATTTATCTTTTCAAATGCATCTTACAGTTTTAGTCTTCAGCGCACAGCAACGCAAAGAGGTCTTAATCCAGACTTTCTCCTACAGGGCAAGAGATTGTTGTTTACAGTCAAGTGTTTCTGACTCTCTTCAGACTGAGGATGAAATGGCAGAAATGCAGAGCGACATCCACGGGCTGGATGCAGACCTGCAGGCAAAGACGGCCTCCCTGAAACTGGCTCACACCAGACTGGAGAACAGGACCAACAGACCTGGCATGGACCTGTGCAGAGACAAGGTTTAAATAAATATTGGCAGTAGTTAGGTCAGGGTAGGTCAAGAGGGTTAATGTTAGTTTAATGTTTTTAAAAACATTCAGAGGCTTCCTTTCCTTCCTGTCTGTTTCCAGGTGCAGCACGGCCTCATTAATGAAGTCCATCAGCTGGAGTCCACAATCACGGCCCTGAAACAGAAGCTCTCTGAGGCGCAGTGAGTTGGAGTTATATTCCTATGATCACCAAGTGGAGCTAATACTCTACCACATTTTTGTTTACGCAAAAAAGTACACACATACAGGACAGGGAAGCACCTTTGAACAGTAACGTGCATCAGGGAGTACTTACTATGGATGTACTGACAAGAAGCCACAGAAGTAATGCATGTTTCTCATGTCTCGTCCTCACTCAGGCACTCTCTGCAGAAGATGAAGCTCCATCACTCGCGCATGCTGCAGGATCTGTCCAGGAAACAGGAAGCTCTGTCTCTGGAACAACGGAGCCTGAGCACCCGCACCCGCCTCTCCTCCACCTCCTGCACTGATAAGACTCCGGTGCCGCTGGTCCCACTCACCAACTCCAGCGGGAGGAGCAACCTGCAGCTGCTGGCTCAGTGAGACGACCGTATCCATTTTATGAGGGGAAGTTATCAAACACATGAGATGATTCTTTCGTTTTAGGCCTCATGTTTTTAAACCAGCAGCCATCAACAAGCACTGAAAAGTTCTGCTTATAGCTGACATCCATAATTAATCATCTCCATTGGTGCTGAAGAACACAATGCTGTCCTGTGTTTTGTGTATTTCAATAAGAACCGTCTTCCTGTTGCAAGAAATGGCCTCCTGATCTGTCTGTGTGTGGTTAATCTGCTTTTAGTTGTGTTGTGCCTTATTATACTAAACATGTCTACAGTATGAATTATGTGCTTGTTTCCTCTGGTTTTAGTCTTGTCAGTATTTCTGGTCCTCACGTGTTTGGTAAGGTCATTGCTTTTATCAACTTTTTATAGCTTTAATGGCTTGTTTGGCCATGCCATGTTGTTTGACCAACTGATGCTGTTTGGAGCATGAAGACGGCGATAATGACCTGAACTGTAGACTCATACAGTCTACACGGTTTAGATAAAATTGAAGTAAACAGGCACTAAACACGATATACAGATAATGAACCCCCACAACTCTCCCCTGCCTCGTTTGTGATGTCTTCGGATGGGTGTGTTTGTGTCAGGTGCTGCAGGATTTGGACGAGAGAGAAAGACTTTTTAGGAAATGTCTGGTCTGTCTCTTCTCTGATGGTTTAGAGCGAGATGAATTGTCTGTTCAGAAATTTAACGTGTCTGATTATCAGTTTGTCAGTATCATATCAACTAGTTCTTTCAAAGAAACCTCTTTGGAAATGACCAGGAAACTTGAATATGAGTGCTGAAGCTGAAGCTGAAAATATGGACCATCAAAATAAACCCATTTGTGGCACAGAAGGATAAAGCAGTGAGCGCTACAAGTCTGAGATTGTGTGATTGGGAAGTCACCCCTGCCTTAAAGGTGGGAGACACTCGAGAGAAAGAGTGTTGATTTGACATTGTGACGATGAGGAAGAGTCGAAGTGATGACACTACCGAGAATTATCAGCTGAATCTGCAGCTCGCCTCAGCTTTACAGAGCCCTACAGTGAGTTCCAGCTTTTTATTTAGCCGTCCGGTTTGTAGATTTGGTGTTTTGGTTCACTCTCACGGCTCTCATAGGGTTGCTTTCAGGGTTATTTTAGTGCCAAGGGTTTGGCGTCCTACCTAGCATCCTATTACTGATACTTTACTTTTGTGATTGACACCTGTGAGTAATTAAATGACCCTCATTTTGGAAACACCCACTGCGACCTCCTGACGGCCCTGAAAGACGACACATGAGAGCTGACTGAAGGCTGTGCTGATTTCAATTTCACATCAGCTAATAAATTAAAGGAATATGTAGTCATTATTTTCCAAACATTCAAGATAAACACATTTAAACAGCGGATCAATAGACTGATCAAACTGCTAGCAGCCATGTTTTGAACCGCTGCAGGTCTTTTCTTGGAAAAATGTTGTTTCTGCTCCAATAAAATGGCTCTGCAACAAGTCACAGTGATTTTCTGCTCCATTTTCCTCACCAAAGCCTTTTTGCATACACACCCATTTTCACACATACACACACTAAAGAACTCAGTGTCTCCATAAAGCTGTGAGAATCGCCTCCACGCCACAAACAAGTCCTGTCCTCGCATCGACCATCAGCTTCAGCACATTTATGACTTTACAGCCAGTTCATTTAAACGTCCTCGGCTGGAAGCGGACGGCCATGTGCTTCCTGGCACGCTGAATTATTCTGAATCATTTCACTTAAGGGCCCAGATGCTACCTGTGTGTTGCCCTCCACTGAGAGGGCAATTAAGGCAGCCTGGTGCCTGCTAAATGCCCCCCTACTTCTGCATGAGTGGATGCGTCTCCTTATCTGCACCTCTGTCATGATGTCATGTGCACCTCGCCTCCTTCGTGCCCGCATGCATCAGCACCTTCGTGGCCACCGCCTCCTTTTTTCTTTTTTTTGTTTGGCTGTCAGGGACGTGGGCTGTGTCACAGAGCTGAGTCTGAACATGACAGAGGGACAAACCTGCCACTGCAGCAGCTTGGAAAAGGAGAAATCTGCCCCGAACGGAGAATTCTTCTGAAACATGCGGTTTTTAAATGGAGGGGACACGAGGAGAACCGAGAGCCTAACTATTCCTCGAATAATCAGTTTGTTTGCTTCTTTCCGTCCAGACTTTCCTTTCGGTTCGGGTTTGCAAGACTCACCTCTGTCATGGTAGATTGGCGGCAGTGCTACCTCTTTGCTGGTCTTCCATGTGTCCACATCTTCAACTGAAAGATGCACTTGGCTTCCAAAGATTACGTCGCTCTCTCCATCTACGTCTTCACCTTTCTGCTGGGCCTTCCCGCCAACCTGCTGGTCCTGTTGGTGTATGTGCGCAAGGCCTGCAAGCACGGCGCCACACCCAACGTGGTCTACGCCCTCAACCTGTGCGTAGCCAACCTGATGCTCGTGGCCTGGCTGCCCATCAAGATAATGGAGACTTTGTTTCAGGAGTGGAGGCTGCCAGCAGCCATCTGCATTGTCTACAGCTTCTTCCACTTCTCCTCGCTGTATGGCAGCTGCCTGTTCCTCACCGTCGTGATGGTGGGGCGCTACCTCAGCATCGCATTCCCCATCATCTACAAGAGATACCGCTGTGCTCGACTGTCCTGCTTCGTCAGTGTTATCTTGTGGGCCTTGGTGCTCCTCCACCTCGGTTTTGCTCTGGTGGCTGAAGGAGGAGCTCACTTTGTCTCCACTAATGGTGACACCTCAGTCTGCTACGACCACTTCACTGCCTCCCAGCTGGCTGTTCTGCTGCCTCTGCGCCTGGAGATGGCCATCGTCTTGTTTCTTCTGCCTCTTATTGTGACGTCATTTTGCACGCTGCGCTGCGTTACTCTGGTGTGGCAGTCAAATTTGCGTCCTATGGGAAAGAGAAGAGCCCTGGCTGTGGCGCTCTCCACCCTGGCCGTGTTTGTGGTGTGCTATGCGCCCTACAACGCCTCGCACATCGTGGGGTTTGTGTTGAAGGAAAACGTCGATTGGAGGACATACGCAATGCTGACGAGCTCCTGTAATGTTTTCCTGGAGCCCGTGGTCATGCTGATGCTGTCGCCAGCAGTGTCGAGGGGAATCATCGGAAGAATCTGTGGACGGCAAAGCCATTT
Source organism: Chaetodon trifascialis (assembly GCF_039877785.1). NCBI lineage: Eukaryota > Metazoa > Chordata > Actinopteri > Chaetodontiformes > Chaetodontidae > Chaetodon > Chaetodon trifascialis. Next base: position 5,152,180 of record NC_092072.1, read on the forward strand.
CAGCCAGATTGAAGGGTCTCGGTATCGATGTAACAGCGGCAAAGGTGTCGCAAATGTCAAGGTACCGCCGACGCTATCTGAGAAGAGCCAAGCGGGGCCCGAGGTGACTAAAGTAAGTCAGGAGGAAGACTTTGTGGGAAAAGCAATCGCAACAAATCCAAAAGGAGAAATGGGATAAAAACATTCACAGACAGTCTGATGAAACTTTCCAACATTCCCAGAAAATCCAGCATCAGCACTGCTCCTAACAGATGAACCAGCAGATGATCCAGATCAGTGGTTCCCAACCTTTGTCCTTTTCTGTCACTGAGTAAACTGGCGATCTCTGACTGAGTGACATGTTTTATGGATATTTCATATGTTCAATGCATAACAATAACAGCACAGAACAGCTGATCAACTGTACAATTAGCACAAATAATGAGCACAATAACTGCAGGAAGTTTGTGTAAAATGAGCGATTTGGCTGATTTCCTGTGAATTTTTTATACACTTGTCTGTGTGTAGTGTATTTTTTTAACAATTGTACAAATTTGATGGGCTTTTTTTTTCGGTTTTCTTTGCTCCCTGACACTCGTCCATCGCTCTTTTAGCTCTTTGCTCATTTTAACTGCGTTACTGCGTTTCTACTGAGAGCTCCATGAACTGTTTTCTTACACCCCTTAAAATCAAGAAGACATCATGACCCCCCTGTGCAGCTTAGGCGACCCACAGTCGAGGTCGGGACCCCCAGGTTGGGAACCATTGATCTAGCCCTACGTTTACACGTAGCAGGGTATTTTGGAAAACGGATATTTTGGCCTTTTCGTTTTCAAAAATAACATCGTGCACACAACATCGTTTTCAAAAATGTTGTTGTTTACATGAACCAGGATAAATACGCCGTTGAGCGCCATCATAACTATGCCAAACCTATGGCTGCGAGTGTAAACATAGTATTTTCAATTTTGTTTTTTTCAGTATTTTCAGTCACATGTTGTGACGTTTCGGAACCTAAAACGCCGTTTAACCCTGTTTACACGCCAACACGTTGCCGGCGTTTTCAGAAATCTCCACTTTGGCCGGAGTTTTTAAAAATGATCGTTTTTCCGTGAAAAAAAAACTCTATTTGTGTGTAAACGAGAGGCCAAACCGCATGAAAACATATGCGTTTTCCCTAAGTGTAAACGTAGCCTAAGAAGACATCATGACCCCCCTGTGCAGCTTTGGCGACCCACAGTCGGGGTCGGGACCCCCAGGCTGGGAGCCATTGATCCAGATGATGTCTCTGGTCTGTCATTTAAAGGCAGAATAGCTACATCACACAGCGCCATCAGGCCACTTTTTCTTCAGATCAGGTGTTTCTAAAGGAAAGAAGGCGACAGAATCATGTTTCTGGAGTACTGACGTATCTCACGTCAGTGTTTTTGCTGATGATTCAAGAGTGACTTACTATGCGTTCACATCACAGGACTGACCGAAGGTGTTACCTGCTTGCCCCTTAAAAAGAAGCCATGAGCAGACCTGGAAATCCATGTTTTTGCTAGAAATGTTGTTTTTCAGACTCTCAGAAGTCTCAGTTTTAAACCAGTCAGTGGTTTAAAACGTCTTGTCAGGCGGTTTGGTGGCGGATGGCTCCATCTGGTGTCGGTTCCTGCTCGGAGCTGGAAGAAGAGAATCGCTTGATGATCCTCTGGAAAGTGTTTCCAGTGTTTTTTCCAAAAAGGTAAAACCTGGCCTGTGAGAAAACCCTTCCCTGCTGATATTTTGACTTGCAGCTAATGAAATGTTTGTCTGAGCCTTGGCTCACTCATGAATGGAAAGTATTTAATGAGTCAGCAGTTACACCTGTGCTTTTCCTGCTGTGATGAGTTAAATCTGTTCTACTGAGGCTGAAGACTGATCAACAGGTTTGAAAGTAATCATTCATTTCAATAAACGTCAGTGCATTCAGTGATTGGTTTTTAACATTTTCCTCATTTTTCTCAATTAAGTCTGTAAAATGCTTTAAAATGTCCTTCAAAATAAAGTATGTTGAAATACTTTGAATGAGCAGGTGTCACTTCCTGTTGGCTACAACACACGCACGCACGCACGCACGCACGCACGCACGCACGCACGCACGCACGCACGCACGCACGCACGCACGCATGCAGCTGGAGGATGAAGTCAATGAAAAAGGTCATTTTTTGAAATAAAAACCTGATAAATGTCATTATTGGTTTGTTTGAGCTCATGATTGTCACAGAAACATCTCAGCAAAACATTCTCACATCATTTACGGTTTAATGTGAGTATACACACAAATCAAATATTGTGAGCTAAATGAAAATAAGATAAACACCTAAAGTTAGAAAGGTTAGACGTGGGACTTCTTTATCATCTCCGGCGTGTTTAACATACACAACAGTACATGAAGCAGGTACAAGTAGCTCCACTCGACCAATACAAACCTGAAGTACCAGTTTCATATTTATACATCATTGATCCAATGATGTGATTGTTCTGCCTGATGAGTACTTTTACTTTCATTACTTTAGATACACTTTGTTGCTAATATTTTCATACTTTCACATAGTAAAACTGCAGGACTTTCACGTGTCCTGGAGTATTTTCATCATGTGGTACAGTCACATGTTTAATACAAAAACTATTTAGAATATTTGCAAACGTATTGATCTGGAGGAAGCCCACTTATTAAAGCAATAAAGAGATGATGAGGAATCAATGACATGATTACAAATAATGAATTCAAACATGTCATTCAATCATTTAAGAAGAACTCTTGTTGGCTTCTTGTTTTTGGATAACTTGCTCTGCTGGTTTTAACGAACACTCTGCGAGCTGATCTTTAAAGTCCTACAAACACGACACATCTGGTCTTTATGTGTCTTTAATGTTCAGCCTCTGCAGGTGCAGATCAGCCAGGGATCATTTGGCATCACGAGCACAGGTTTGTTGTGCTGTCAGACAGTATAAAAGGGGGCTGGTTGGAGGGGTTGTGATACAATCTGACTGAGACAGGCTGCAGACTGAAGCCAGCGGTTTGATCCTCAGTGGCCCAGTGACCAACACCAGTCAGCTGCCAGAGCTGGAAACGTGTGAGTGGTGTCAACAGGTAACAGGTGAGTCCACCTGTCTCCAGTCTGACTTCTGCTATAATAACCTGTCGCATCTATGGATCCAGATGTTGGTGGCGTTTTGAGACTTTAATGTGCTGCTGTAAGGTCTCGTGTTCGGTTCTAAAGAGAGACAACTTCGATTATTTTGAGCATCTTTGATTCGTAAGATTGGGTTTAATTTGTAAACATCAAATAAGACTTAATGCTCTTATTTATCTATTTATTTGATTGAGACAGCGCGTCAAAGAGCATCAAACATACAAGATGTATTCATGCTGGATTTTAGCAAGAATGCTAATTTACATCCACGGTCCACAGGCAGGCAACAAAAACAGTACAAGTGACAATATGCAGCTGAAAATATACAATAAGTTTTAATTCCTTCTTCGTCCTTTATGTCGGCTTGTTTATTCCAACATTACTGTGTATTTTATTGCTGTGTTCATGTGTTTGTTGTTTTGTAACATTGCTTCTGATAAGTGCTACACAGTCAAACACGTCCAGATGATTAATTAAGCTCATTTATAACCTCCTTGATTATTTCTAATATTTTAATTGTATTTCCTTTATTTCATAGTTAATGCAGAACTCCTCTTAATAAAACACATATTTTTGTGCTATATAATCTAATCTATCATGTTGAGTTTACAAAAGATAAAACCTCATAAGTGATGAAGCCTCCAGGACTGAATTTTAAAGGCATCTTTAAATAAAACTAACACAGGAAGGTGCAGCTTCCCTCTACGGGCTCTGCATACTCCTCTAAGCTTTGCTGTGAACACAGAATAAAAGATTTCTAGAGGGAACCTGTAGAGCGGACATGAGCGTGACTGTCCTCTGCTGGACACTACAGACCGTCTCCCTCCTCTATGGGCAGATGCTGTAACTGACACATCTGTCCCTCCTTGTCTCTGTCCCTTCACACCAAAAGTTATTACGACACCTTTCCACCTGGTTGCTGGGAGATGATGTTTGGACAGAGAGGAGAACAAAGAGTGACCAGAGGCTTATTAAATTTTCCCCCGCTGAGGGTGAGACAGCAGATATTCAGCAGGACATGCATATGAAGTGCGGTCATCTGACCTGATCCAACAGTCTGCCTCCAGGAGGTGAAGCATGCTGCCGGAGCGCTGCACCATCAGACAGCACCACCGCTCAGTGATGGACATCCTGCTGCTTCAAGCTTGACAGAGGTGAGTTAGACACTTCTGATGGATCGACTGCGTTTTTCTCATTTTTTAAATTATGTGGTTCCCGTTTTTCTGGAGTTGCAGATGTCGCAAAGCTTTCATTTCAACAAGCGTCCATCAGCAATGACTCAGTCCTACCATCTGAACAGAGCTGCTTAAATCTGACTTTTCCTTTCATGTCCTGCAAGCTTAGAAAGAGCTGCGAGGCAACTTGGAATCTGAATCCTCTCTACATGTTTGTGATTAGCAAATGTTAGCATGTTAGCAACTGGTTAAATAAAGGAAATTAACTGTTATTGGCAGGATATTATCAATTAGCCCAGTTTTTCTTTGAATTTATTTAGTCTTTCTAAGAAGATTACATACATAGTGCTGTTTTATAGATGTATTTCTTCTGATGGGTTTGGTCTGAGAGCCACAGACAGAGCACACACATTACATTACATTATCCAGTTGAAGGCTTTTTCATGTTGTTGTTGCCTTTATCCATCTCAAAGTGCACAGGATGTTTTTCAGAGGACAATAAATTATGTAGTCTGGTTCTGTGAGATATGTGAAGCCCAAGTTCTACATCTTTACTTGCAAGAGTTGCAATGAATGAAAAGAGTTTCTTCGAGTTAGGGAAACTAACACATACTCACAATGACGATGCTGACATGTTTAAGGTTTAAAATGTAACATGTTGATCATCTCAATTATTCTTATTTGGTTATTAGCACTAAAAACAGAGTACAGCAAAGGATGATGGGAGCCTGATAAGTTTTGAAGGTATTTGATCAAATGAAATCTTCATTGCAATTCATCCTCTGAGGACCATGAACATCTGCACTAACTGTCATGACAGTCAATCCAGATGCTGCTGAGATATTTCAGTCGTTATCAGTTTTTGCTTTTATTCAGAGACGAAGACTCAGGCTCGAGTTCTTTGTGTTTTTGAGTCACGGTTTCTTTGTTCTTGCAGCCGGTGTCTGAGAGAGTCTGTCCCTTGTGTGAGCAGCCGCCATGTTGTTGCTGACCATCTACATCCTCACCTTCCTGATGGGGGTCCCTGCCAATGTCCTGGCTTTCTGCACCTTCTGCCGCAAGGTGCATCGCAAGGCGACCCCGATCGACATCCTCCTCCTCAACCTCACCATCTCCGACCTCATCTTTCTGGCTTGCCTGCCGTTTAAGATGAAAGAGGCGTCTGATGACATGGCCTGGTTGCTGCCCTTCCCACTGTGCCCCTTCACTGGTTTCGTGTTCTACGTCACCATCTACAACAGCACCCTGCTCCTCACCGCTGTGAGTGTGGAGCGCTACCTGGGGGTCGCCTACCCCCTCAGGTATTCCCTGCATCGCAGGCCTCGTTACGCCGCGTGGGCCAGCATCATGTTCTGGCTGGTGACCTGTCTGAACCTCAGCGTCGTCTACATCATGCCCTACGCCCAGTGGAGCAAAGGTGCAGACAGTGGCAACAACGCCACCGGCCCCGCCCTGCCTCCACCCACCTGCTACCTGGATTTCACTGAGGACGAGCTCGCCATCGTGCTGCCGTTCCGCCTGGAACTCTTCTTGGTTCTCTTCTGCATCCCCTTCTTCATCTGCTGCTTCTGCTACGTCAAATTCATCCTCATCCTGTCCCGTCTCCCGAACATCGGCAGGCGGCGGAGGCTGCGTGCCATCGGCCTGGCGCTCGGCACGCTGATAGTGTTCGCCGTCTGTTTTGGGCCTTACAACGCCTCCCATGTGGTGGGCTTTGTTCGCCAGGAGAGCGAGGAGTGGAGGAACATGGCGTTGCTCTCCAGCACCTTCAACGCCTGCCTGGATCCGTTCATCTTCTACTTATCGTCAGCAGCTGTCAGGAGCATGTTAAATCACTGCTTCAGGAGCATCAGGGCGAAGCTGCACATCCTGAGGTGTGGAGGGGGTCTCCAGTGTCCTCGCCAGAGACCCGCCAAGGCTGAAAAATGCAACGAAGCTCCCCCTCCTTAAAATATTCCTGTAAATGTGTTTTTGTGAGTGTGTTTCATCATTTCGTGCAAGAATATACGGACAGATTGAACAGCTGGGGATTGTTTTTCCACTCTAACCAATGAGATGAAGCAGAAACTGCGGCTAACAGACAAGCTCGTGTCCTCTTCTCACGTCATGTCATGGACCTGATTCAACACTTCAGTTTTCATATCTGGAGTTTAACAGTTCATTAAATGACATTATGTCATTTGGCACCACGTTGGAATAAGACTTAAAGGTCCAGTGTGGAGGATTTAGGGGGATCTAGGTGTTTTTAATCACCTGGAAATAAGAATCGTTGTGTTTTCGTTACCTTAGAATGAGCTCTTCATATCCACAGAGGGAGTGGGTCTTCTTCTGGGGGTCCGCCATGTTTCTACAGTATCCCAGAGAGGACAAACCAAACACTGATTCTAGAGAGCACCTTTTGGGTTTTTTGGCAGTCACCATAAGTTCTGGAACATGTTTGGAAGGTGAGGCGAAGTGCACGCCGTGTGGTCGCCGTCTGGAAGCTCACCACTAGATGTCACTAAATCCTACACACTGGTCCTTTAAAATAAGGGTTTTACAGCGGTCCCTGTTTAGATTGTATAAATATCTAAAGGCTGTTAATACAGCAGTAATACTAACTTAGCTGGCAGACCTGCAGTAATGATTGTTAGTAAGTCAGTGATAAATGGTTTGTTGTCTGCAGCCTTTTTCCAGAAGTCCACTGGAGGATCCCTCCAAGGGAAATAAAGAGCAACCAAAAAGACAAAACAAACCATCAACTCAAAGTGTGCAGTGTAGTAAAAGCAGCACATTTACCTAAATGACTCAGTGCTTGGCGCAGGTTCAATTTGTTTACGCTGCGGACATCCTGTAAGGAAAAACTTGAAACGGTCAAAGTGACCTCCAGAATCAGATTTAGGTGGGATGATATTAATGAGACTGTCGATCCAATGTTTGCTCTCTCTGTGACAAACAGGTATAAATGAAGCAGGAAACTGTGCCATTAGAGACGTTACAAGCAGCGTCCAGGTTAAATATCCTTTTCAGTGCAAGGAGGACACTGTTCAATCATAGATGAGTGTTTTATTGGAGCGAGGGATAAAGCAATTAAAAGCCAGGGGATGTTAGGCTACATAAGCAGGAAGCGGTGACTGCGCACTGTCGAGCTAATATGGAGTGATGGGATGGGAGTTATAAAGTTATAAAGTGTGTGTCTCTGTCTTCGCTGAAGGGACTTCAAACAGGAAGTGACCAATAACTGCCCTCTGGCCATTTCCTGTCTATAATAATGAAGGTGGCGCTCCGATGCAGCTGCAGTGCATGCACACAGATAACATCCCTTTATAGTGTCCTGCTGCACACTGCGCTGAGCACGGCCAGGCGTGTTGGTTCAGCAGTGCACTTTGATCATTTATTGGTTTATTGCGTAAGCCGACAATTTATAATAAGTGAAATTAATCTAATCTAGCGTTTGCCAGTAGGTCACATGCAGCACATCTTGATTTGATGTGGAAAAGACAGAAATTATACTGGTGCTGTGGGTTTTGTTGGCCCAAATTCACCTGAAATGTTCATACAAACAGTAGTTTATTCATTTGTATTTCTAATTACAGGCTATTGCCTTCAAGCAGAGTCATATCATGATACAGAGTTCTGTGTATCGCTCAGTTTGGGGGTCCTATAGTTCCCCGATCATTTCCTGAAAGCTGCTTTGTAACTGGACCACTTAATTCTGTAGTCTTAACAATCTGTATACTTTAAATTATCATCAGTTTATCCTCTCATTCAGATTTTGGTCTTTTTTTAAACAGAGTCTGCAGCCATGCTAGCAGCTGCTGAGCGCTAACATCAGCATGCTAAAGTGCTGCAACAACAATGCTAACATGCTGATGTTAAGCAGGCATAACATTTACTCGTTCACCATCATAGTTCATTGTGTTAGCATGCTAATGTTTGCTAATTAGCGCTGAACACAAAGTCCAGCTGAGGCTGAGGGGAATGTCATTCTGATTTGCTAAAAGAAAACTTATTTTACGTTATTGCAAATCAGCCTTTGAGAGACGACCGTCTGCACCAGGTTTCATGACAAATCAGGCCAATGGAGACATTTCACTGAAAACCACAAACATCCTCATGATGGCGCTAGATGAATGGGATTCATCCTCTGGGGAAAATGAAAGTTAATTCAAGTGAAAAAAATCTGATCTGAAATTAAAATATCTTTTATTATACTGTTCTTATTTCTGCCCTTGTGCTGCTGTAACACCTGAATCAATAAAGGATCATCTGTAACGACGAAGCATCATCTGTTCAGACACAAGAAGCAGTAACTGACTAAAAACAACTAAAACCTGTTAAAAAGTGGCTCTTGTGACTTAAATCAATCACTTAAACTGATCAAAGCTCACAGAGCGGCTGTGGCATCTTCACTGGAAACAGTCCAATGCTTTCTGATGGGATCAACGAACTTTAGCGGGCAGTCAGGCCTCATGTGACATGGAGTTCATTTTACGACCGTGCACAGTGTAAACATGCACGCGCTCTCTGGAAACGTCACGAACCACGAGCGTTTAACTGCTTTATAAAGCTTTCCATTCCCTTTAACGATTCAACCTGATTAAACATCCTGCTGGTGATGTCCAAACACCAAAAACAAACACGTTTCATACATAGAGTATTTATTCAAAAAAGAAAAAAAAATTAAATATGACAACCAAATAAAAAGGCTCAACGTAGGACCAGGATCAGCTGAGTGTTAAGACAAATAAAGGTCTGATGTACAGTTTTTATTTCTAAAAGTGACACCATTTAAAAATCAGGCAAAGAAAAAACAACAAAAAAAAGCACATGAATATACTGTGAAACCCAAACATTATGTTTCTTTTTGAGCATGATATGCAGCCAACCACAGAGGTTTAAAGATTTATTATTGTGGGGAATCCCTTAACAGGAGGAGCGGGCACTCGTGGAGGAACGACTCAACCGAGGAGGAAGTCTGTAAACGTCTAAAATTCACATTAGAAGAGAGAAGCTAAAATCAAACAGGGGTACAGTGAGGGGAGGGGAGGGGGCGTCACGTCCCAGCAGGAATCAAGTTAAATAAATAATGCTACATAAAGTCTACGCCGAGCTACTCGTTACCGATGAGCGTTCCCCTCGTCCTCCAGCCCGCAGAAATGGTTTTGGGTTGTGCTTGCGAGTGCCCGTCCTGAACCGACCCCCACAGGCCTTTTGGTCCGGTCAGCTCCACACTGATCAGTTCTGCATATTTTGTGTTCTTGGCATATGTCAGAGGTATCCACGCGCACACAAACACACACACACACACACACACACACACACACACACGCGCACAATCACACCTTACAGTATTGTCATGTATCAATATATACTTATCAATGTAGACTTGGGCCTCGCGCCCTTTCTGAAAGTTAAGATTTCCTTTGATTTACTTGTTTGTTTTCAGCACCATCAGGAAAGGCACAGTCTGTTAACGGACGAATCGGTCCGAGGATGAACTTTCAACCCTCCTCCTCCTCCTCTCGTGAGTCTTTGATGCGGTTTGCAGCACATGCATTGAGAAATAAACCCCATCAAAGTCGGAGTCTTTCGCTTCTTTGATGAGCTTATGAGATGATGACAGTAGCGGGGGGGGGGGGGTCTTTGCAGAGGAGGGCTGACGGCTCATCGGATCACTTACATGACAAAACAACCCCGACGGTCTCCGCAGAGCAGCTCCATGCAGCAAACGCGTCACGTTTTCACACAAGTAAACCTATTGCATTATCAAATTTGGAAAAATGATCACAGACCGCTGCGGTTATTAAACGCCACATTTCACTACAGCTATCACACTGCTGCTTCAAATAGGACTTTGTTAGAAAAAATAAGTGGTGTGTGCATTACATTAATATCTTCACATATAAATATATCTCGATTCAGACTTAAAAATGCTTTCGTTTTCGAGGAAAAAGGCATCTGATGTCCAGCACTGTAAGACCGCCTGCAGGCTCCAGAGGTCGAGCGACGAGCGGAATAAGGCTCCGTAAAGACAAGCAGAGCACGAGCCGACGACGTGAAACATGCCCACCACTCGTTTTCTTCAAGTAAAATCAAATGCTGGTAATGTCTGACATTAAGAAACAGCTTCAACGTGACGACAAACACAGAGGGGACCATCTGTTCTGATCTTCTGACAATGAAAAACGCTCCAAACCACACAAACTTTGCTTGAACACATCAAACATGGCGTCTTCTTTAAGTGCACTAAAACGACATTTCCTCTACGTCTCTGAGTTCATACACAGCCTGTATGTATCTGATGAAGTCTTAAATAAATGTTCTCTTATAGCAGCTTCAGTTTGCCTCTGGTGACAGTTAGCAGTTCATCGCCCGTCAGCACGATGCTGTAAGGCTGTGAGAGTCGAGAGCTGAACCCCCCCCCCATCCAAGTCCTCCGCCCCCACCCCGACCAGGCACGTTGGTTTGGTCAAAGTGATGAAGCCTGAAAGCTTCGTCTGTATTAAACCACTGCGAGACCATGAGGCAGGCTGAGCGTGGAGAATCAGAGCGCTCAAAGGCAGAAACGCGTCCTTTCGCGTGATTGGATTGATAATTATTTGGTTCTGATTGGAGATCAATAAGCCACCAGCAGAAAATCTGTTCCCCGTTTCTTGATCACATACTGTTTTCTCCAGAGCAGAAAGACATCTGAACCAGAGCTGCAACGATGAGACGATGGACAGACAAACAATCAGCAGGCATTCTGATGAAGAGTTCATCTATTTAGTCATTTCTTAGCATCTGGATTTGCTTTTCGTGGTCGTATAGGATAGAAATCTGTTAACAAACATTTCATCCTCAAATCAATTAGCAGAGAAAACAATCTGCTGATTAACTGACGATAAAAACATAATCATCAGCTGCAGCTCTGCTCAGAGGCACTGAAACCATTTCTGGAAAACACACACCTCTGAAATCCGATCAACTGTCCACTTTGTTAGGCACACCTGCACAATCCTTCCAGTCTATTTGTTCAGTTTGTGTTGATATTGTCAGAAATGCGTAACTTTAATCCTGTTTTATTGTTGAGGTCGTCGATAAAGGTGAGGTTATACTGGACTAGATTATATTGAGAGGTCTCATTTTTTTTGTCCTCCATATCTCCACCCACGAGGAGGTCAGGAGATCGGTGATGGGTTCAGTGCAGCAGCACAAAATATGGCCGTGATGCTGTAACATATAATTAACTCTATATGACCGTGTCAACAGACTGTGAACATTATAGGCACCATAAAAGTAGATTTTACGGCTTTACTGGCATGTCTAATAAAGCGGACATATGTTTAGATTATGAAATCAGCCTCTATTCTCACATGTTTTCTTAAGATCACTGAACTTTGTGCTACCGGGAGAAAGCAGTTTGTCATATTTCAGCGTTAGCTCTGTTTGACGTCTGACTCTGATCGCAGAACATTTTGTGACGGCAAGGAAACAAAGCGCGTTCAGCTGATATGGAAGTACGCACTTCCTGATCACGGGGGATCAAAACATTAGAAATACTCTCGCGCACTCGGCGTGTCACGTTTGTCCCGCCATGCGTCGGGCAGTGCAGTGTTTTTACAGTTCTCCGGGACTGTGTCGCTAAATGCATCAGCAGAGGAACCCGAACCAACACACAACTAAAAACCTTCCGTCCCGCCAACAGACCGCCCTGTAACCGAATCAGGCACTTATGTAATCTCTCCAAACACCATCAGACATCACGACATCCGCAGCATCCGTCCTCCTGCATCAGAATGTCAAATACTGTACATTCCTCCATCCAATCTCTTTGTCACTTCCCAAAACTCACAAACAAACGATTTTAGCGCACCGGTACTCATCGTAAACATTCGCCGCCGCACCTGCTCGCTCTGCGTCAACACCTTATTGCACTGAGGGACTTCTCGACAACTAAATTGGTCAGTTCCTCGTGTAAAAACGTCGTGGTCGTCAGAAGATAAAAACCGTCCGCTCTATTGCTGAAAACGAATGTTAATTTAAGTTAAAAAGAAAAACAAAAGTCATAAATAGCAAGAGGAATAAAACACACACGAAACGTTTGGTATTAAACTTTGTACCAAGCTGAGCTGTGAGAGAAAGAAGTTTAAAATTGTCCATTTTGTGGCCATGCCATCGTTTTCTACCGGTCCTCTCTACGCGACCCGCCTCCCTGTAAGGCATCAAGCGATACGCGCTCACTCATCGACGGCTGTGCGAGGCTTTGACGAAGAAAATGAAGGTTTCATTCAGTGTCTGTGTTGGTAGAGTGCAGATTTACGCTTCTTACTGTCTGAATGACTGCGAGGAACCACTGGCTTAAAGGGAGACTGGAGAGCAACCGACAGGGCAGCTTACCAGCGTTCTCTGCAACCACGCGTTTGCTCAACAGAGAGATAACACATACAGTATTGTAGCTAGACAAGCTAAAAAATCAAATCAGATAAAACAACAAACATGTAAAAACCGTCTACAATATGAACCAGCAGCTCAACATGACGCTACGGAGCAGGTCAGGTCCTCTCTGCTTCTGCTTCGTGCCCACCATGCACCAACAACATCTCCAGGTCGTGTATTCCCTGCTGCTCCGCCATTCTTTAAAACACACGAAAGCAAAAAAAAAACAAACAAAAAAAAAACAAAACAGCGAGCTAAAACGCTGAGCTGCTGTCGGAAACTGGAAGGCGAGGATATGACCTGCGAGCTCTGAAGGAGACGCGGTCCAGTGGGATTTGAACACAGCAGAGGTGTGGGTGAGAGAGATGCACGAGCGGGAGCACAGAAACGATTGGCTGGTTTCAATTTGCATAATGTGGCTGTGACTCCTCTCTGGCTTATTACGTCCTCACGCAGCCTGAAGCCGTCGTCGTCGAGGTCCGGGGGCCAATGCTGCGCCGGTCCGCAGGCCGCTCTGCGCGATGAGACGAGGCGGCTGGTGGAGGTGGGACACAAAGGCTGGCTCAGGGCTGGGAAAGATGGAGGGAAGTGGAGGGGGGGGGGGCGTTCAGGCGAAGTACATGGTCCTCAGTGTGTCGTGGTGGATCTGAACGGCCTTGGCCAGCGCCTGGGGGTCCCTGCCGTTACTCTGCCCTGAGACGTGGCTGCCCTCCGCGCTGTTACGAGGGAAAGACAAGAGGGAAATGATGGTAAGGACAGTGCTGGAGGATGTATGTCAATCTAAATGAATACCAGAAGTAATATAAAAGTACAGGCGTATTAGCATCAAAATGTGCTTAAATATCAAAAGTACTCATGATTAGGCATGTTAGGATCATTACATAATTGGCTGATTGCGAGGACTTGAGCTGACCGGGATCATTCGGCATAATTGTTTGTCTAGCTGTTTATCTCAAGGGGCTTAAGCGCTATTATTCGCATGAAGGCAGTGAATGGAAACACACATCACTTTGCATTTTCTTCAGCCGACCTTTAGCTCAGTGGAAACCTGGCTGATGTTAGAAACATTGAAACTAACAGAAAGAATTAGGAGCATTTCCGTCAGCTGGTTGAGGCAAATGAAGTTTAGAAAACCTAAAATGCAAACAAATGTAATTTGTACTTGTGTTTCAATGTTCGATGCCAGTAAATACTTGAGTCTGTTCTGTAGCGAATCTGATCTAATATAACCCCAAATTACAGCAGTTTCTCCTCACCTGTCGTGCTCTTTGTCAACCAGGTGGTAGCGGGCGCGGAAGGCCACCAGGTGGGCGTAGTAGGCCGGCGCTGGGATGGAGACGGAGCGCGTGCAGCGGACGTACGTGTGGCACAGCTGGTAGGTGAGGAGCTGGAACTCGTCGCCAGTGAAGCAGTTGTCGTCCCACAGAACGTGGTAGTGGGAGGGCCGGCTCGTGCCCTGGAGGGAGGAGAGCCGGGTTAATCACACCCCAGAGGAAGCGACTCCGTGGAGAGCGGACAAACAATCGGCGGCTAAAATCAGGCGAAGCGGGGAGGAGGGCTGCTGACTGACTGCAGAAGCTGGAGCTACTCAAGTGTGTTTGAGGAGGATTGAATATTCTTTAACTCTGTCAACACTTGGTCTGGGCATGCACGCCCACATTATTGCACCGAGCTATTCAGCGTGTTAAAGCATTTCAGCAGCTTTGCGTGGAGCTTGCCTGGATTCCAGCGTGACTGCAGAGGTAAAAGTCAAACTCGTAGGGGTGGGTGATGTCCGTGTCCACTGTGGTGCCGGCAGGAATGTTCCCGCTCCGTCCGACCTGAGAGGGAAATGCAATTTAACAAACTCACTTAACAGAGGGCTCACGCTGCCCGAAATATCCCCTTTACAGGCCTCAGCAGTGGACCAATCAAACAGATGGAGTCTCGGCAGCCACAATAATTATGAGAGTACCAATGTTTCCTACAAACAGAGCTGCTTTGTGTTACTCACCCGCTCGTTACGATCTGCACAGAAGAGGCGTGTGTGATGGCGTTTCTGTACGACGATGTAAGTGATCCCCGGCTGGTAATCCTTCTCCAGACTGATGCAAGCCTCCCTGATGGCCAGCAGCTCGTAGTACAACACCTGCACAGAGAGGCGCGGTTAGACCTGCTGAGCGAACAAGTTAGCCTGCACGCGTTTTTGTAAAACTGCTGGACAGATTGAAGAACAAGAATTAGACATCTGGTTGACTAATTTTACTAGTTTTAAGGCAACTTGGAATTTCAGATCGTGTGCGACATTTGCTTTTGTTAATGGGTGTGATTTATTTACCAAACAGCAAACAAAATTTCAGCAAAAAAAGGGCAGAAACAAGTCGTGCCACCTGTCTGAACTGCCCCTCGGACACTCCATCCCTGTAGAAGATGATCCTGGTGGGCTTGTAGCGGGTCGATTTGTAGAATTGGATCAAGAGCTCTCGCACCATGGAAGCCAAGTCCTGGATAACCTCCTGTCTGGGCCTCTGGACCCGCACTGTAGCACAGTACCTGCTGGGGTGGGCGTCCATGCTGCCCACCACCTGCATGAGCACATCAGTCAGATGAGACAGCAATTATATGCAAAAGCTCTGCAAAGGATGAGCATTTAAGAAACTGTCTGTCTGCAAATGTGTGCAAGTGCTTCAATAAATAAACTTAAATCATGTTATAAACATTCAAAACAGGCCATAAACGTACACAGGAAGCACTGTCCTGTGCTCTTTAGACCACTGTACAGAAGCACCATCATGGCCGCTAAAAGTCAGACATTTCTTCAGGGAGAGGACGTGTGTGTCGTGGCAACAGACACAGATCTACACGAGCAGTGCGAGAGAAGAGAAAACGTCAGCCAAGCAGCTGCTTTCTGCAGCGAAGTCTCACCGCTGCAATAGATGGCTTTTTCCCGTCTCCTGCTGGAGGATGAGTGACATCAGCCCCGAGGAAGATGACAGGCTGCTGGAACACAGAGGGTCTGGACGGACAAGAGGAGACACACAGAGAATCTGTCAAGATCCAACAAAGTATCTATGACAGCGAACAGAGAGGAGGAGAGATCACAGCAGGATCAGGAAGTAACACATATACACACACACACGCACGCACACACACACACACACGCACACGCACACACGCGCGCACGCACACGCACACACACACAGCTGTCCACCAATACTGAAACTAAGCCCCACTTACCGCTGGTGTGGAACCAGGATGTTGTTGATTCCTCCCAGTTTGACGTTGATCTTCAGGCAGAGGTTTGAGAGGGTCTGAGGGGACGTCTTCACGACGTTCTTCACCTGCACACACTGAGTGGCCATGCCAAGGAGAGTGTCCCCCACCCGCTTCACCTCAGCTGTGGGTCAAAGACGGGATATTCCAGTAACTCGTCACTCACTGTTCAAGTGAGCCTGCTCTACGTTCGTCTTTAGGTTCTCATTTCAAACATCAGATCGGGTTCAGAAGTTATTAATTTCATACCATAGACGGGGGTTTTCCCTGGCAGGATCACGATGATGAGCTGCAGCCCGCCGTAGGTGTTCTTCAGGTGTCTGAACATGGGCTCCACGCTGTCGGCCCCCTGGGCGTATTTACAGAAACACGGCTGGCCTTGGATTGGCATCCCAGCGTCCTTTGAGATTTTACGCAGCTGGTCGGTGAAGCTCCTGAGCGTGAAGAAAAGTTTCTTTAAATGTGACTTTTTTTTTTTAACCTCACATGGAAACGTGTAACCACTCTGAGTATTAACAGTCACTGCGGTGAACTCACTTGAGAATCTCCTCTCTGCACTGCCTCTGGGTGGCGAAGCAGGCGATGGCCCACATCTTGATCTCCACGCCGGTGTGAAACTGCTTCCCCCTCATGTCCCACACCCCGTGGCTGGGTGTGGCCACCGTGCGGTTCTGCAACGACAGTGCAGGGTTGATCTGCTGGGGCTGGCAGTCACACAGACACGTACAGTACAGGGACACAAACAAAGTATGGATTCAAAGATTTAAAGGATCCGGGCAGCCAGTCTCTAAATCAAGGACAACTGATCATTTAATAGGTTGAGATTTACTGATCGATCGTTTTAGCTTCTGACTGGGTCATGCATTTAAGCATGAATGGCATGAAAACATTTTTAATGGCAGACATGCAAACAGAGCTTTCTTTCAAACTAAAACTGCTTCTATGTACGATCTCTTAGAGCAGCATGCGTGTGTGACAGAGCATAAAACCAAAGCAAATTCCAAAGTTAAGTGCTGACAAAAAGAGGAGAGAAGATGTGAGCGATAAACAATCAGGTGGGATTGTAACAGTTCAAGCCCTTCAAATGTAAGAAAAATAAAACTATTCATTGGAACAAAGGGTTTCCCCACAGACGTCAAGAGTCTGGACTATTTGCTCAACTTGTGCACTTCCCTGACAAACTAACGGAAACCCTGCAGCTCAAACACACACACAAACACACATGCATATGAAGCGTGATTTAAAGGGAAGGTACCATAAATTGTTCAGAGCTCACCCTGCCGCCATACTGCAGCATGGGGGCCGGCAGGACGCGGCCCGTCACCTGCGCCATCTCGTCTCGCACGCGGAACTGAAACTCCTGGACGAACGGGTCGGCCTCGTAATTCGCACTCCTCACCTAAGAGGAGAGAACAATATGTTTATGTAACGGGGGGGGGGGGGGGGGGGGGCAAGCTTCTTTGGGGTTTTGTGTCTGGTACACTGGATGCTCACCAGCCTGCTGATCTCCTCCTGTCTGTCTGGTGCAGAGCGGGCTGTTGCTTTGATCATGGTCGACGTCTGGTTATCTGTTAGTTTTTTAATGCAGCGCTGTCCAGCTACAATGTTGCAGACCTGAAAAACGGCAGCTCAGGTTAATCCAGCTCTTAATCCGGCCCAGTAATCAGACCGTATTATCATTTCAATTCATTCATTCAGCCTGACGTTGTGTTCATGGCAGCTGATTTCTTGTTGGGTGGGGGTGTTTAGATTTGTCTGTTTAGAACAATAACTGCCATGTTTCCATCACTGTTTTTGATTAATGTAGCTCAGTAGCTAATTACATATTCAGGAAGATGACATCACTGTTACGTGGAGTGACACTAAGTTGAATGAATATGATTTATGTCGGGAAAATAAACCAATAAAGAGTGCTGCTCTTTGTTGCTGACCTTTACTTCACTAGCATTCAACTTGGATCCTTTTTTTTTTATTAGTTGTATCATTGTGGAGGAATTTCGGGTGGGGTGCGACACGCCTTTACACATGTTGAGGCTCAACACGATTTCGCGATTACATTTTGACATCTTGGTTTATGAATGAAAGAATAAATGAGCAGAAAACTTGCATACTGTATGAGTCCTTACCTCCAGGGGCAGGTAGGTGTGTTTCTGTTCCTGCCCCACCTGCAGACACGGCAGGTGGGGGTACTTCAGCTGCAGGTTGTACTTCTCCCTGAAGTACTGCGCCACTGTGCGTTCGACTGTCTGACCATTCTCAAGCTGCAGAGGAAATCTGTGGATTTGAAGGCAACAAGAATCTCATGTTTACGCGAGCCAACGACAGCTTTGGTAGCAGGTTAACAGCTACTGGAGTGGGCTGGAGAAACATACGTCTGCAGGCTGGCAGGGCGTCGTGTCACATTGCACACTCTGTACTTCCTACGCATGGTTCCACAGTGTGTCACTTCCACTTTAAGACCTGTGAAGATGGTGGAGGCATCGATGTAAATAAGCATCACGAACATGTAAATGATTGAAGTTTTTATTTATAGAGCGGGGCAACTGAACAGGCTTCCTTCATCACCAAGGTTCACTTGGTCATGCATCAAATAAAACTGTCAAAACACACTGAATAGACTGGTCCAACTCTAAAAGGCTTCAGCAGCTCTGCATACGACACACAAAGGCATACAGGGTAAGGCCAGGAAAACAAGCACTGCCTCTCCGTGGTGACATACCTTTGATCTCCTTAGTGAACTTGACCCTGTGGGAGTCAGCGAGCGGGCGGGGCTGCTCGTCAATGTTGTGAATGTCCAGGACCTCGCACATGAACTGGATGACTGGCTGGGCTTTATAAAAAGCTGTGGCTGACACTGGAACAATGCGGGACAAAATCAAACTGTAAATCAGGATGGCAGTAACACAGGTGGAGCTGGATGAAGATGTAAGTAGAGATGACTTAAATTTGCAGCGACATAGCAGGCATCCAAATTTGACATTTTGGAAAATGTGCTTTTCCAGTCCAGAGGGACCAAAATCCACCTGCCAGCTGCTCAAAAGCTCACCAATAAAATGTTATATCTACTTCAAATCAAATGCCAAGAGTGCTGTATGAGCCAGGATAACCGTTTCCCCCCTCTTTCCAGTCTTTATGCTAAGCTAAGCTAAGCGGCTGCTGGCTGTATGCTTACTGCACAGACATGAGAGTGGTATTGATCCTCTTATCCAACTCTTGGCAAAAAAAGCATTTCCCAAAATGTCAAACTATTCCCCTCCATGTCCCTGGATCACAGTGTTTACTCACCATCAATGTTGAGCATCATTTTCCACATTGCTGGCCGTACTGACTGATGGAAGCCAAACCAAACCTCCCTCCCTCCACCTAGCGGGTGGTCATAGCCCTCTGGGGAGGAGAAGAAGGATCGTCCGACTGGTGTGTACCTGGCGAGAACAGAGGGGTTCACAAAGGTGACACAAAGGTTAGTAGAGCATAAAAATAAAACTCGAGCAAGAAGCTGCACTCCCTGTGTGGTTCACGTGGTGCAGCATAACAAGCACAGGTCCGAAACCTCAGGAACCTGGAAACCTCAGGTTTTCGTACATGTCACTAAATCTGTTTTGGTTAATGGATTCAACACTAAACTGCAGCTTCAAGTTTTTCAGTTCGACATAGCCATGATAAAAATGTGTTCACATGGAACATAAATGCTTGCACATGGACGAAAACTCACTTCATGGAGGGCAGGTGGCGAAGGACGACGTCCACGGCGTGAACGGGGTTGGTGCTGATCGGTTTCTCCAGGTCCACCGGCTCGGACACAGCGCGTCCCGTCAACACTTCGTGCAGCATGTGCCAGCTGACCAACGACACAAACTTAATGGTGACTTTAAATGGGCGGTCCTTCCCGCCGTCACCTGGCAGCGTGACATCCAGGTCCACCTGAAGAGGAAAACAAGGGTTACTGTGGTCTGCTGATAATTGGCGAAAAGCAGTTTCCTCCAGCCTCTGTCAAAGATTACTTTAACTTTGGTTTAACATGAGTGTGAGCCTGTTTCAGTGTTCAATAGGATGACATAAACAAGCTGCCACTTTGACATTCCTCAAGCCAAACTGTGCTAATTATTGTTGGTCCAGGCTGCAAAAGAACACCAGCATCCCAACTGAAGTGTAGAGTCTTACCCCACCAGTGGCGACAGGAAGTGGGTTAGCAGTGTAGAGGCTTTTCTTTCCATCATAAACTGGGAGACAGTCGCCAAAGATGGTCACCTTGAAGTGCTGAACCATGGAGTCCACCACCTCCCTGAAAGACGCATCACCACCATCAACATACAATTCGACTTTAGGCTTTCACAGCTGAAAACATTAGAAGCATGAAGTGACATTCAGTATCAGTCCAACCGGTCTACACTGAACAAACCAGTCCAGTCTGCTTGTGAAGACCAGCTCAAGACCTGAACCGGCGTCCTGTTACCTGTTGACCCGGCGAGGGCATTTGTCGGGCTTGATGTCCACCTCATACAGGTAGACATCAATCTTGGGTATTTCCACCTGGAAGCAGTTGGCCAGAAGCTTGATGGGCTTCCCAATGGTGCCATAGCCAGGCCGCCGTGGCAAAGAAAAAAGGGCTTGGGCTCCAGCGGCTCCTACAAGAAGACAAGCCAAAAATGAATCTGCTCTGTCGAGTGTTTCAGGGTTTTTAGTCACTGTTTTGCTTTTTTATGGCCCAAATGGAACAATGAACGTAAGTTTAATATAAAACAATTCTGTCTCAATATTTCAGTCTTTATATCTTCAAAGAAGGGCAGCAGTTTGTTCTCACTGCCATTAATCCCTGGATTTTGATGTATTTTCCCCTGAGCAGCACTTTTAGTGCACTTACTAATCCCCCAGTCGGTAAGGTGGCACATAATCCGACAAGATCCAATCTATAAACAAACCTATTTATCTACATTTATTTAAAATGAAAGTCCCAAAACAGCCAAAACAAAAGCCCTAACTGGTAATAATGAATGCGATATTCCCCTTCAAAGAAGCCGAGAGCCTTGTGAGGCTGACAAACTGGAGGAAGGAAGTGGTTAATGAGGAGGAAAGAGCAGCTGACGGGTGCTGGGACTGAAGATGGTCAAGGACGTTAAAGATTGCCTCACATCAAACTGACAAAACTGAAACAAACGGGCTGTCGCCATTTTCCCCACATCAATCTGATAATGACCGTATAAAAAGGTTACAGAGTTTGATGACATTTTAAATAAAGACCAGCTCAGCGCTCAGATTTCCTCTGACTGACATGGCCTTTGCCAGACGGGGAGAGGAGTAGGCGGGTGACACACCACGCCAGTTTGACACCAATTTTCGGAAATGCCAAACTGGAAAGTACTCTGTGCTTAAGAAAAAAAAAAAAAAAAAAAAACTTACATCACACAACCACACAATTTCCACAAATGTGAGTCAGAGGATCCACACACATACACACAATGGCCTGCATGACAAAGTGTGCACACACGCACAGATCTGAAGCTGTTAAAACAGCGAGCCGTGTTGTGCAGAGAGAGAAAACGAGCTGCTGAACAGAAGCGGCGATGGCGGATGCGGCCGTGAACGCAGAAGCTGGGGGGCCTTTAAACCGCCCCAGCCTGCAGCAGCAGCTCCTGTCCGGGTCAAGGGCTGACCCTGAACCCGCCGCGAGGAGCAACCTCTCGCTGAGGGACCGCGCTGTCAGCTGATGCGTCCCCAGGTCGCTTCCTCCCCTGTGCCGTTCCCATGGTGATGGCGCCCAAGTTGCTCCAGTTTCTCCATGGCAACTAAGGGCATGCTCGCAGAAGGAGGAAAAACAGGCGCGCACGGCCTCATTCGTCTTCAGGCCGCTTTGACTATAACAGACTTTTTGAAATGAAGTCTTAAACTATATTTTACTTTATTTGCAGGGTTCAAACAGCTTTTTAAGAGTGAAATCAAAGCAGTTTTCAGACACTTTCAGCAGACCACACTCGCTCAAAGTGTTTACCATCACATCTAAACTGTGACTATAAATGCAACCGCGAAAAAAAAAGTTTACAGAATTCAGTCAAACTGACAGCAATCAGAGAATATTGTCACTTTATTTTAACAGCTGGTCATATTGACTTTGACTGCATGTTTTGATCATTATTATTATGTCACGCTTGCTAATCTCAACACCAGGAGACAACAAATAAACATGACGACGGGATCGTTTCATTTCAAATATTGAAAGATTTTTGGTTGACATGAGTGATTGTGTTGATAAAACTCCAGATTATGATGAAAAACAAGGAACTTTCAAAGGGTATAATCAAATTCATGCATATTCATAACATTGAAGACATAATGGTTAAAATTATGCATTTAAGACCTTGCACGAATCCCACATTTGTTTTTTATTTTTAGTTAATACTTAAATGGCATTGCAATAGCTTTACGCAATGCATCATAATTATTATTATTATTATTGTTTCCAGTTTACGGCCTGTCTACAGTGATGAAGACCCTGTGAGGTCAAAACTGGTCTGTATTTTAAGCATTTTCTTTCTATTTTTTAACTTTTTCAAATCAAAAAGCGACAAACAAAAAGGAATCCAACTGTAGATTTCTTTGATGAATTATGGGAAAAAAACCACAAGACAGACAGCAGCTCCTGAGCCAGGACTGACCCAAAAACACAAATGTTCACTGTAGAATGAGCAACAATGGAGAGATTAATAAGCACTTATCAGGCTGCTGCATCGTACAAATGCACCATACAGCATCAGCCCACACAGAGCTGACATTCAACCCACAGCCTACTCCACTGATGTAATATACAGTCCTGACATCACGACACTAATGCAGAGGAATAAAACTGTGTAAAATCTGTTTCAACCCCCTCTACAGTGCAGGCTTCAGGTATTAAACATTCATGTGTGGATTAGTTGATTAATGGACAGATAGCTTGATAATGGAAATGTGTTGCCACCCTGAACCAGAATAAACAGCATGTGAAGCTGTGAAAAAACAGGAACACGCAGAACATTAAGAGGCTTTTTTACACGTGGAAACTGTTATGTGTAAAATTATAACTCGCAAAAGGTGAAATAACACATAACATGGGGAAGATGTCAGCAAGATGAATTTTAAGGCAAATCGGAGGCCGGTCTGTGCGGTTCAGACAGCAGACTTTTCAGGAACAACTCCATGAAGCATAGCCTTTTTTCATTTCAATAAACAAGTACAGACCGCTCCAACGCCTCATTACCACCATGTTCACACTGTGTCCCATAATTTCAGCCCCAACGAGGGGAAGATCAGCCTGTGGAAGCGGCATAAAAAGTTTTCCTGGTGGATCATTTCTAAATCCCCTGACAAGAAAAACGATTTAATCAAGTCTCATGTTGTTCAGTAGTCCATCTTCACACCCTTTGTGTTACACATAAAGTTTGGCAGGAGTTACCTCAATCAGGGAACATTACGCTGCCCTCAATAGGCCTGTCAGAAACGCCCACATTAGGAGGTGAATCAGTGAGGAAATAAGGAGGAGACGACGATTCTTTTGTCTTTTATCAACCAAAAAAGCCAAGCAAACATTGGCTGGTTCCAGCTTCTCAAATGTGAGGATTTGCAGCTTTATATTATTATCGTTGGGGTTTTCAGCTCTATGTTGGACAGTTTATATACTGAACTATTTATCTCTGAAATCTGAAAACTTAACTGACCAATTACTTAAATAATAGTTAGTTGCAGTCGTACTTTCAAGAACAGCCGTGTAGCACAGATCTGAGTGCAGGCAGAGCACCACAGCGGTGCCGACAACTGCTGATAAATCAGTTATGTTTTGAATTAAATACACATAAGCCCATTAATCAAAGTCTGACACTGTTTTAAAATCTCTAAAACGATGTTACGGTCTGATAATGCTTTGCACTGTCCAGCTCATAAGATAAATAATGGGTGGAGTGGGTGGAGAATGAATGGGTCGGTTTTACTGAACCAGTTTGTCCCCCCTCCCCATTCACCACTGCCCCCAACAACATCAATAATAAACAAGCTGTGACTCACAAATTGTGGCCCTTGGCAACAAAGTAAATTGACTAATGTCCTGCCATGCTCAATTGATTTGTAATTATCACAGGCAGCAGTTAACTGAACATTATTCAATAGCTAGGGTAACTATGGCAGCAGCTGGTGTGAAAGGCTGCCTGTCAACACACACGCGCACACGCACGCACGCACGCACACACACACACACACACACCTCTCTGAAAGCCAGCCAGCCTCTCCGACTTCAGGCACACCTGACGTGATCACCACCTGCCTCTGACAGCCGACAAAGAATGACGTAGACAGAACAAGTAACCCGTGAGACTAGTTTAGAAAACACACTCACGCGCGCGAGCACACGCGCGCGCGCACACACACACACACACACACACACACACACACACACACACACACACACACACACACACACACACACACGCGCATACCGAGGCGCACAAGTGACCGGTAACCGCTGCTGAACAATTGGCCCAGTATATGACGCCTGCTGGAGCTTGAGATGGGAATTTGGACAGAGTTTTCAAGTTGAGGCCATGCCAGTCTGGCAACTTACTCAAACCGCAGCGCCGACGACTTAGATTACACGCTTGCAGCCCCCAAATGTTCAATCATGGGGGTCAAACTTGTGTCTGGACT
The DNA here is from genome assembly GCF_039877785.1 of Chaetodon trifascialis. Lineage (NCBI taxonomy): Eukaryota > Metazoa > Chordata > Actinopteri > Chaetodontiformes > Chaetodontidae > Chaetodon > Chaetodon trifascialis. The sequence goes on from NC_092072.1 coordinate 5,176,814, forward strand.
GTCTGCAAATAACTCAAGTGCTGCACCTGAACGGCAAATTAGCACCGTAAGCATGGCCGTTAGTCGGGAATCCCACCTGTTGTTCCGATTTCCATTCATGAGGTCTCAGTCCGGATGACCCGGCACCCAGTGATTACTTCTCCCTGCGCAGGTTAATACGTGACTAGAGATCCGCTGGCCGACACGCCGCTCCCCGGCTTCGCGGCTCCCCGCTCCCCGGCTTCGGTCGCTGCTGTGGAACCGGGCCGCTTGGGGTTCCCCACGGCAGGAAATCTTCTCCCCCGACCTCCCTTACCGCAACTGACAGCTCAAAGTTGAACAAAATGTCTCCTGCTCCGTCCTTTGAAGTTCTTTCTCGTGTATCTGAAAGAAGAACGACATTATTCTCCGTGTTGGAAATGTTTGTGACAGTTTAGACGCGGAGTTGGTTAAATTTCACTGATAGTCGTTAGTCGTTAGCGGCGGCGAGTAAGCTAACAGCGGCAGTTAGCTTTAGCCGACGACAACTAGCGACTAAGTGGCAACTCGACACACAAGACTGTTATGAATATTTACCCGGTCAGCGGTTTAATTCGTCGTCCCGGTGGGTGAACGTGACAATCCGGTCTTCTTTTTTATCAAACAGATAGAGGGGGTTGACTACCCCTGCGTCCACCTCGGTATCGGCTAGAAACCGGTCTGAGACCTACACTTACACCGCCCTCTCCCTCACTAATATAAACCTGCGAGAACAGAAATGCCAGACTTCCGGAATTCCCCTTCAAAACAAAAGCACAAATAAGGCACAACTTGAGGAAAGGTACGTGTTTTAGCACCTATCGTGGAGCTACAGTGGTGCATTTCTATCATTTAAGCTTTTTATTTAGATTATTATTGGTCTGTATACCAAGAATTAGCACATTTGCAGTAAAATTGTACTCTAGTACAATTTTGAGTTTTTTCCGGTTCAAACTTGGCTACTTTATTCTTCTACTCCACCAGATTGATATATGTATATAATGTACATGTGTTTCTACCCCACTACATTTACACCACGAAGACAGATTTTACCTGCGTAAGGTCAAAGGTTGTGACATTTTATTGTCTTCTCAGCCCCTCAGACTGCATTGAAATACCATCAGTATAAAAAGTTTGAGAAAAGTTCCACGTTGAATACAGACAATTAAAATGTTAGTTACAAGGTAATGCCTCACAGCAATAAAATAATATAATATTTATAATTTAAAAAACCTGTTGAATTCTGAATATGAGTGTTTACTTAAAGTACATACATCTTATGATGGCCTGCTGCTACTGAAATACAGTTCTGAAAACTGGACTTAAATTGTGATTTGAATATTTCCGACGTGAAATTCGTGCCATTTCCTGTTCTCGTCTGTTTAATTTTATCAAAACTTGACGAAACTCTTATTCCCTCCACCACCACGGAGGGAAACCCGTCAGGAAATACCTAGAGCAGAAAATGACGTCACTTCCGAGAAACTTCTCCTAAAGTATTTACGTCATGTTTTGAAAAAGCTCCCGTCCTGTCCATCCACCCAGGTATCACAAGAACATTTTACACTACTGTGGCATGAACTGGGAAATGACACAGAGCGTGACTGGTGTGAACTGGGTGCTTGGAATACACACTCCATACTGTAGATGTCTCCAGAATGCACAGACATCATATTTACATGAACCACAGAAGAAAACTACCAGGAAATATTACACCTCAGCATGAGGAGTCACTCCTGCTCTGCAGGGAGAAGCTGATGGAGCAGGCAGGAACAAACAGGTGAGATTTAATTTTCTTTATAATCCCCGATTAGTGCTTTAAATCACCTTTGCTCAGAGGTGGAGCACCAGGATTGCTCATGTGCTCTCTTTTTAAACAGAAGTAGGAGCATAAACCACAGATGTGAATCAGTCTTCGCCCGTCTGTAAAGTTAAGATGGAAAAAGTGATCAACTGTTTCAAGAGAAGGCCGGATGCTGTGACCCGGCTGATATGCTTCCCCTGGGCAGGTGGAGGGTCCATGCACTATGCACGCTGGGGGAACATCCTCAACAGCTCCATAGAAGGTAACATGCTGCATGAATGCTGCACTTTGAGCTGTTAATCCAAGCTGTTTGCCCTGAGTGAAGAATTTATTTCTGCTGTGTGTCATTACAGCTAATGTGGTCTTTTATCTGCTGTAATAAAAGGGGCTGTGAACCTCAGAGTTAAGTCTTGAAATGTGATTATATTTCTACTCTAAATGCTTTTAACACTTTCACTGTCACTTCCAGTGTTTGCTGTCAAGCTGCCAGGCAGAGAGAGTCGAGCCAGAGAGCCGTTCTTCCAGAACATGGAGCAGATTGTGGACGAGGTTATTGGTGTGTTGTTGCCGATGCTGAAAGAGAAGCCGTTCGCTCTCTTTGGCCACAGGTGGGACAACAGTCAGGGCTTTTTAAGTCAAATCATCTCCGTCATGCCGGAGCGATTCCTTTTTATTCCACCTCTTCCATCTTCTTCTCTGTTGACGTTTGCTCTGTCCTGATCTGTTTCAGCTTTGGTGCCTTCACCAGCTTTGCTGTGGCGGAAGCTCTGAAGAGACAGCACAACCTCAAACCTGTTCACATCTTCCTGTCTGGAGCCTCCGCACCTTACGTGAGTTTATTCACATCAGTATAGGTACCCACTGAAAACAAATAATAGGATAATAGAAGCATAATCATTTAGTTGTGGTTAGTCAGTTGGTGCAGTTGTGATGCCTTCAGTGACCCTGTTTTCAAGGCCACATTTCATATATCTTTGATGATATGGAGGAAAATTTTCTAATGTCTTGAAAGCCAAAAAAAGACCAGGAAGTAGAAATCCTGCACCCTGTCGTCCATTCAGAAGGAACTGGTTTCTATTCTTATCTCACCTGATGGAGGTCTGGCACCTTCTCTACATGCAACTATAACAACACCTCAGATTCATTAACAGATGACAAAGGCTTTGGTGTTGATACTATTAATGTCGTCTTTTGTCGTCCAGTCAGAGACGCGCATCAACGCCCCGAAGAGAAGCGACTTATCTGACGAGGATTTTCTAAAGTGGATGAGTTCGATTGGAGGAACTCCGCCTGAGCTGCTGGCAAACCCCGACGTCCTGAAGCTCTTCCTTCCTGCCCTGAAGGCCGACCTGCACATCGTGGAGAACTACAGGTGGGCCGCCAGCCTCGTTACTCAGTGTAACCTGGATTCAAGCGATCATTTCAAAGGATTTGTGACTGAGTGAATGTTTGTAGTGACTGACGTGTTTCTCTCAGGTGTGACAAGCCGGAGGGTCCGTTCCTCTGCTGTCCAGTCACGTGTTTTGATGGAAAGGATGACGTCCCTCATGACTTACAAGGTCAGTCCTCTGATCACTCGCTCTACTTCAGTTTCTTCTGGATGCTTAATATCAGAAATCATGGAGCATTTGGTCTCTGCAAATTCACTCATTCATAGGAACTGAAAAATTAACGATTTAGCCAAATACAGTGTGTGTGTGCTCACCACAAAGTGTCCCGCCTAGAGACATGAAAACTCCATCTGTATGAGCCTGCAGTGAGAAAACAACACTGGAAACAGCGAACGTTGCTCCAAAACACCTGAGAGTTGTAATATGTAATGAAGAATATTCATGTATTTTATCAACAGCTTGGAAAAGCTTCACATCGGGAGATTTCACCGTCAAGATGCTCGATGGGGCTCACTTTTACCTGAAGGATTCTGGAAATGAAAAAATTATCTTAGACTACGTCACGAAGCAACTGGAAACATCAGAAATGGACTATTTGTAATGAAATATGTGCAAACACTGACTGTGTCTAACGACTTAAATGTGTTTTTACTAACTCATGGTGATGCAAATAAGTGGAACACACTGTGCGACAAGTGGATTTGGCTCCATCTCTTTCAGTACTGGGGCTTTTCATGACTTTTAATTGATTAATGCAACCCTGATTCCATATACTCCATTAAAAACAGTACAAAGACGACATTTAGACAAAGACTCATCAGCTTCATTGATTTTTGTAAATATCTGCTTATTCTGAATCTGATGCATGTTTCAAAGACTGGGAAAGATGTGGAACGCTCCAAAAACACCTGTTTGGATCATTCCACTTTATTTACCTCACTTTAACTTATTAGATACATCTCACATTGAGTAACATCAGTTCCAGATTTAGCTAAAAGGCTAATCTTAATTTACAGTCCAGTTAGACGTGTTCGCTTTGTCCAAACAATACGCCAATGTTTATTTTGCAATACGATGACAAAGAGGAAGCCAGGCTGTGTTTGGCATTCTTCTTCATAAACAAATTAATAAATGATTAATCAATTATCAAAGTAGCTGTGGATTAATGTTGAATCTACATTTAGCATTCATGACTCAGCACCTCACCAGTGTACCTGACTCCATCCACGAAGTTTAAAACCAGTACGTCAAAGTGCTCTTGGTGCAGATTTGAGCTGCTGGAAACGTCCACGTGAGACCAAACTTCATTTGTGAATAAATATGCTGTCGCATCTGCATCACATGTGATGTTTTTACATTCTTCAAGTTTAAATTCAACCTCTCTCTCAACTCTTCAAATGAGAAAAGACACAGAAATGCTCTATTCAGATTACAGGGTTGGAATTATCTTCACATCACTCTAATTAAACATCTTCATAAACAACACAATTCATAAATATCTCTGTTCTTGAAAAAGGTTTCTGCACCACACTCTGGGATGAGATTCTCCTCCGGTTCACTATGACCCTGAGGAGAAGACGGGACAACGTTCAGCATGTGCTGGTGAATAACACGCCGCCGTGCACGCGGGATCCCTCGCTCTGCATGCAGCTTCCCGTTGCTCAGTGGAGGGTGAAGTCAGAGCAACAAGTGCAGCTGCGGCAAGAGCGCAAAGGTTGTGGGACTGTGAATGTTTTGTCTGGAAACTCTGGACTAAGATTAAATAATGGCACAGAAAAGAAAACATTCCCTGGTCAATATTTTGAGAGCAGGGGGTGCAAAGTCCAAGGTTAGGTTCTGTGTCTTTGGTAGCTGGGTTAACGGGAGCTGGACGAGGGGTGGGGCGTCGCTACATGTGGCTGCCGTCTCTGTGAGGCGGATTTGGAGGCGGAGGCGGAGGTGGAGGGGGCGGCTGCTCGTCGTCCCTCTGCTGCGCGGCAGGAGTGTCGGCCAGCATGAAGGAGTCGGTGGAGCGAGCGCTGAGGCGGAGGGGGGCCAGGCGGCGCAGGTTGCTGGGCGTCCACGGCAGCCGCACCTGGGCCCGCTGCGAGGGAGCCACCGTGCTGCTGTCGAGCTCGTCATCCGCCAGCCACGGAGGGATCTGCACCTGCGCCATGGGGTCCAGGTCCGGCATGAAGACTGGGTTCTCAATTCCAGCTGGATGAAGGACAGAAAGTAAATCAGTGCTGACATTTACTCAAGTGCCAACACTTGAACAGAATTTTCAAGTGCTTCACATGAGTATTTCTGCTTCTGCTGTGCAGCAAATATTGTACTTTTCTCTCCTCTACATGTATTTGACAGCTATAGTTACTCTTCAGATTAAGATTTGACATTAACTATAACACATCTTCTTTATATCTATAACACTTCTTTTACCTCCTGCTCTGTAGGTGACCCTCATGGGGAATGAATTGCCTGAGGCCTCAAAGCCAGAGGCGCTGTCTCCCTCTGAGAACCCGAAATCTGTCAAAAAAACAACAACATGTTCTTCAAAAAAAAGGGTTTTTATTAAGTATTCGGACCATTTAGGGCTGCGACGAACAAACTTTCATCACCTGAATGGTAGCTTTTACTTTTGTCCCCTGATTTTCCATTTGCCATCTGCAGTAAGTAGAGAAGTCAATTTATTAGTAAATTACATCTGAAGTTACAAAATGGGAAAAACAAAGCTGTAATGGACATTTTTAGACTAGTAGAGGTGGGCGTTATTCACAATTTTTAGTGCTAGTGCCATTTTTTTTTTAACCTTTTTTAAGTCCTAAAATGTTAAGAGTTGTGTAAACACCAGTCGCACAAATGCTAATTAAATTTGTATAAAATCATCAAAATTATTATTCAAATCAGATTCTATATGACCAGAAAATAAGTTTATCAGACACTTGGTGCACTTATACTGTCGACTGTCACATGAAAATGAATTGTTCAGGCTCTGACCTTTTGCTGCTGGTCTTTCTTTGTGTGCTTGGAAATGTGCTTCGGCGGAGCGACGCCCATCTTTGCAGACTTAAAGGACTCCAAGCGACTCCTCATGGTCCTCTGGAAGATCTCCTGCACCTCGTTCTCATCCTTGTTGACGTCGAAATGGCTCCGGCTGTACCTGTGCCGGTGCTATGAAACGAGCCAAGCGTGGAAGAGATGTGAGGGCTGATTCTGTGTCTTGAGTTTGGAGATGGTTCTTATGTGATAGTAACTGCTGTCGAAAACCTCATGGAAGCCCAATGCTACACTAAATTGCTGTAGTTCCCTTTAATTGTTAAACATGTGTTGTATGAAGTGGCTGAAAACACTCACCTGTTTCCTGCCTTTGTACAGATGCTGCTGCAGCAGGTGGTGAGAGTTAACGTCCTCTGTCTCCCTCATACCGATTATGGTCGGCTCGTGCATTTCCAGGCTCACTGTCGGCACAGGGTCCCTTCCGCCGCAGGAAAAATCATGACAGTTACTTTATGTCTTTAACACACTCAGGCGCAGCGCTAACTTAGACTATCATACAAAACAGACAGGAAATGAACGGCCAGTGCAAGATCATTTCCACTTGTTTTGGTTTGCTTCTAATTGTGAAAGTGCTGTAACTGTCTGTAACCACCAGAGGGCAGTGTCAGAGAAGCTCTAATGCGAGCTGATACTCAGTGAAAAAAAGTAGATCAACCTAGTTTTGAACTTGCAAAATTAGCTGTTGATGTCTTATATTTAAAAACAATAATTTCAAATTCATAGCAGAAATAAAAATAATGAAAGGAACTGGAGAGCTTTTAAAGTAAACCTGTTCTCCACCAACTGAACATGCACTGTATTCAGACGACCTCTCAGATCTGTGACTGTGGTGTAAATCAGCTGAAAACGTTTGCTCACCTCATGGCGGACATGGCGCCCTGATCGTCCGACGTGTCAGCCATGATGTCAGGCATGACATCTGAGAAATCTTCACCAAACTTTTTCTTGAAGTCGATGAACGCGGTTTCATTGCGGACAAACTCCAGGGAGCCTCTGCGTTCACCCTGCAACAGACCGGAGGACATTCAGCTGCTGCCTGTTCACTGTGCGTCCAATTGAATAAAACATCAAGAGACCTATACGGTGTGTGACTTTCACCTCAGCCACGTAGCTCATAGCATCCTTGAGGTTGAGCTGATGGAAGACATTGAAGACGTAGTCGCGGTTCTTCCTCGCCGACGGCTTCATCAAAACCCTCGACATCCACTTCTCCTCAAAATGGTTCCACCTTCGCAGCGAGAGAGGAGATAACTGTAGCTTCATCCACACAGCGAAGACATTTAACCAGTCAAATCATTAAGACGTCTTTACGTACTTGTCCCTCATGTAGTTATGTCCTATTTGTCCAGATATATCTTCTATGGCAACCAGCATGTGATCAAACACCTAAACAGCAAGAACAGAGATTGTGTGAGAGCTGGACGGCAGACTGATGCTTTATGGCTCTTCCTGCTGTTTAACCTTGAGCTTTACCTTGTTCTGCACTTTTTCTACGAGTGTGAGCTCAGTCACTGCAGCTCTCTTTACTTTGAGCCAGGTGACCAGAGGTTTCATGGTTATTCCCTGCATCAGGAAGAGATTCAAGCAAGATGAAGAGGTTGTGTGTTTACAAAAGCTGCAAAAAGCAAATAAACCAATACGCTATTTTAGCCTGATGACAAGTCAGAAAAGTGTTTACCTGAAGAATGACAGTGAAGTACACGACGATGAGGGTGGTGCAGACCATCAGATTCTTCTCCTTTATCTTGTTCTCATCCAGCATCGTAGCCAGGCCATATGCAACAGCCCCTCGCAGGCCACCGTAGCTCATGATCACCTGATCTATGAACTCCAGGGGGACCAGTCTGAACTTGTTCAGGATCCAGGTGAGGAAAAAGACACCTGTAGTATACATGCACGCAGACCCAGTGTGTTTTGTGAGCGCTGGCATCAGATAGTGAACTGTTTGCACTCAAAACTGACAGCAAAAGACAAAGCCTCACCGATTACCCTATACACAATGATGAAGAGGAGCGTGAGCAGGATGAAGCCTGTGTTCCACACCCAGATTGTCTTATCGATGGCCGAGATGCCGAGGAACACAAAGACGATGGTTTCTGACCCGTTGGCTAACACCTTCATGACGTATCGGACTGTGGTGACGGACCTCTCGTCCATGTTTGCGTTGATGTACTTCTGGCAGCACATGCCGCAGAAGACGATCCTACAGGGCAAAGACATGCACGACGAAACGTCATTATGGCTTTTGCAATTTCTTCCAAAAATCCTGCTATGAAAGAACAGACTCACGAAAGGATGGCCGACAGCGAGAGCATCTCGGCCGTCAGGTAGGAGAGGTATCCCAAGACGAAGACGAAGCCCGGCTCGATGATCTGGATGTTTTTCGTGCATCTGGTCAGAAGAGAGATCAGCAGGCCAAACACAAAGCCCACGAGGGAACCCCCAAACGCCACCACGAAGAAGGAAACTGAAAAGAACATCACACTTACTTTCATGTCATCATCTTGGATTATGTGCTGTTTAATGCACGCTTCCATTGCTCTCTCTGAATGGGTAAATAAAGCTCACTCCTTACTTATTCCTTTAATGATCTCCACAGCATTAATTTTGGATCCTCCCAGTGACACGAACGCATCAAATACATTGAAGAGCACCTAAGAGAAGAAGAAAATGAGAGGCGGAATAAAGACAGATATGACATATAGCATGCAACAATGCAAATTATTGCACATCTGCAGCTCCTATATTGTCTTTGAATTGCCTGTCACAATGTCTGTCGAGTTTTGAGCCTGTAACGCCGTCTGAGATTGTGTAATTGATTTATATATAACAGATGGCATTGATCTTTTCATTTTTTGGTGCAGATTATTGTCACTTGTTACCAACTGAAACGGCAAAGTTTTGACATGAACACAGTGTGGTGCTTTTTCCACTAAGCCTCAGAGGGGTCAAAGTCTTAAAACGCCGTCCTTAGAAAGGCGTGGAAAGTTAAGAAATAACACCTTTTTATTCCTTTTCAGCGATGAATAGAGTGGAATTTCATGATTCATACTGCATGCAGGCAGTATTTTTTATGAGCTCAATCACCTCAAAGAGCGCTTTGATTGGCCGATGACAGATTAAGTTCAGGAAAGATGACGTGTGTACCTGCACAAATGTAAATAGACATAGTTCTTTTTTCTATCCTGTATTTTTGTGAATTTTTCTATTTTTATTTTTTGACCTCTTATGCCACTGTGCCTGCTTTTTGTAACCTGCTTGCTGTAACAACTAAATTTCCCCGGTGTGGGATCAATAAAGTCCCATCTATCTATCTATCTATCTATCTATCTATCTATCTATCTATCTATCTATCTATCTATCTATCTATCTATCTATCTATGACAGGGCTGTCAGGGTAAAGGTCCTCACTCTGAGAACAGAATGTTTGCATTCTGAACACTTCATGTCTTGGACGTGTACTTTCCAATGATGGATGTCTCAGTAAACTCACAAACTGTTCTGCTTCTCAGCTAACATGAGAAGTTAAGCGCGGCAGTTGCATCATAGCATACGAACCACTGTGACGCCGTCGTTGAGCAGCGACTCTCCGAACACCATGATGAAGAGGACCTCGTTGACATGGACTTGCTCAAACACGGCGATGACAGCTACGGGGTCCACAGCAGCAATCAGACTGCCGAAGAGAAGATACTGCAGCAGGCCGATGTCCAGGTCACCTACGGCACACAGGGTTGAGACATTTGGTCGAGACAATCATCAATATAAGTGAAAGAATTTGAGCTCAGATTTCTCCAATCGCTCATCAAATAAAAGCGTTTGTCACCCCAGAGTAGTGCAGTGTCACACACTGACACTGTGGCCGTTCTCAGTCCATATTTTGCCGAACTGGAATCACTACAAGTCTGCCGAATTAGCTATTAGCTAATAGCTATAAGTCAGACATAAGTCCCTCTTACCCATGGCTCCTCCCTTGTGACACCCCCACAGCGACAGGCCCAGGCTGGCGGCGTTCCAGCAGGTCCCGATGACGGCATAGACCAGGATGGCCCCCATGTTGCTGAAGAACAGCTTGTTGGGCATGGAGTAGCCCGCGTCCAGGATGATTTGAGGCAACAGGTAGAAGAAGAACACCGTCGGGGTCAGCGTGAAGGTCTGCACCTTGTCTGCACCCCAGATCATCCCACCCAGGATGAAGCCAAAGCAGATGAGGAGGGCGCTCTCTGGGATTACATTGGTCACATGGTGGTTGGCCTCGATGACTGACAGAAGAGAAGGAAAGTTGAGTTTCTCTGGCGGGTTCCAGTGCAACAACCAGCAGGTGCAGATTCATAATGACCAGTAATAAGACTAAAAGATTTTTGGCAAGGGCGGCACGGTGGCGCAGCAGGTGGTGCGCGTGCCTCACAGCAAGAAGGTTGCCGGTTCGATCCCCGGGTCAGACGGGGCCTTTCTGTGTGAAGTTTGCATGTTCTTCCCGTGCATGCGTGGGTTCTCTCCGGGTACTCCGGCTTCCTCCCACAGACCAAAAACATGCTCATTAGGTTAATTGGTGACTCTAAATTGTCCGTAGGTGTGAGTGTGAGTGTGAATGTTTGTTTGTCATTACATGTGGCCCTGCAATCAGCTGGCGACCGGCTCAGGGTGTACCCCGCCTCTCACCCATTGTAGCTGGGATAGGCTCCAGCCCCCCGCAACCCCGAAAGGGATAGGCGGTATAGATAATGGATGGATGGATGGATGGATTTTTGGCAAGACTGCCTGTGTTTAAGTTTGGGTTTGTTTAAAAAAACATTGCATCATAACTAAACCACAAAACTAAAACTGTTGCAAAATTTGCAAATGATCAACTGTTGCACTCCACTGATAAAGTGGCATTTTGTCTTCTGGGCGGATGATTAACCAGCATGGTGGAGCATACGAGGGTTTGAAAACCTCTGCAGAGCTAAAGACACACTTTTGCTTCAGGTCACTTAACTTAATGGGCTGACAAAGTGTCGCAAAACTCCTGAAGTGCTGCAGTAGATCCATTTCAAAGTGTTGATTTCTCTGAGCAGCACACAGGGTAGACTTCTGTTGTCTCAATATGTTCCACTCAAACGTAGAGGATTACAGTTCAGACCAGTGCGAATCTGCAGTAGCTGCACTCACGTATGTGCATGTATCCATACAATCGTGCATTCACACACACACACACCTCAACAACACTTAAACTCCACAGCAAATTTCAGCCTCCAAGCAAAACTGTGGCTGGACAGGGTGTGAGAGAATTTTTTGTGGACCAACAAACCAAAAGAGCGAGCTAAAAACTCTCATATTTCAGCGCTGTGTTTGTATTTGTGCATGAAGGTGGAACCCAAAGAAGCAAAGAGAGCAAGCCGAAGATCAGCGTAAAGTATGACGCATAATTGTGTGTTGTGGCATTTAGTGTTCAATCGGATAAAATAAGAAACAATGACATGACAATGAATACAGTGCAAACACGCTAAAAACAAAAGAAAGTCTTCTGCTCTCTGGAACATCATGTTGTGTTGATAAGACTGTTCACCGCTGCAGCCAACGACACTATTTGTTACAGTATTAGAGGCACATAATGGTGCACGGTTAGAGGCCCTGAAAACCAATCAGCTTCTTCCTACAAGCGATGAGATCCTAAATGACGTCTGTGTTTATGGTCTTTTTTTTTTTTTACAGCTGATTGAGCTGAACCGTGAACTCGTGCGTATGCTACCATGTGGGAGATCAGAGTTTTCCAATGTGTGCGACAACAGGACAACGTTAGGTGGCTTAAAATTGGCTCAACATCATTGTCGTTGACAGAGGAGCATGACTGGAACATCCGAACCAGGCGTGACTCTAACAGGCTGATGCTATTTGGGATTTTCTTAACTTCTCATCTAAGATGATCAGTAGTCACATGAGATGATAAACTGGTAGTGACTGGTAACATATAGTCCATATTTAAAAGTCAGGCACACTTCATTTCCTAAATTGTTTGCTACATACCCAATTTTGCCAAACCAGCCACCAATATCCACAATGCAATTAGATACGGGGTCTCCACATGGTGCCATTTGAAGGTCACGATGGGTATTCCTGTGATGATGGAGCCATGGCCATGTTCAGTGTGATTCAAGTTCGATTTGGGCTCCGCCGGCTTCAGGTGGGATTCTTGATGTGTTAGCGCCGCGTCCCCGTTCACCTCTGTGACCCCTGAGACGAGGCAGATCAGCAACACCGACCCCAGCAGCCTCAGGTGTGCACATCCGCAGCGTTGCATTTGATCAAATCAGTTTAAAAGATAGCGTAAAGAGAGAGGCTGCGCTACAAAAAACGTCTCGTGCTCGTGCAACCTTGGATTTCAAAGAGGTGAACTGTCTGTACCAAGGCCAGACCGAACTGCCGAACAACGTGTCACACTTCTGATCCCTCCTTTATCTTGTGCTTCCTCAGTCTTACTCACTCTGTTGCTATCACTATCCTTTCCTCTTTCCCTGTCTCATCTCTCCTCATTCCTCCCACAGTCTGTGGTCAGCAGTGGATTCAGAAGTGTGCAGAACCCTGGACTCAGCTTTTTATATGTACAGTATCTCCTCTATGACCAAGGTTGTGTGTGTGTGTGTGCGTGTGTGTGTGTGTGTGTGTGTGTGTTTAGCTTGGAGGATTAACAGAGGAGTGACGGATGTTCAAGAAGGGTTAAAAGTTATTCAGTCACATTTGAAACACTCACCGGTCATCGCTGTGTTTGTGCTTTCTGGTCTTGAACGCATCCACTCAAGTTTGTCATGACACATTTTCTGTGAGTGTGTGCATGTGTGTGTGTGTGTGTGTGTGTGTGTGTGTGTGTGTGTGTGTGTGTGTGTGTGTGTGTGTGTGCGTGCGTGCAGAGGTCATTTGATACATGTTGAACAAATGTGTGCGTTTAGGAACATTTCAACTGACTGCGTCTCCCAGATTCGTGCTTACTAATGATTGACACTGATGTTGCTCAATCCTGGTTAAAGACTCCCGGCCTCCTGATGTGGGACACGAGAAAGCTGTCCTCCTACCGTCCCTAAATAAACTACTACTATGACACAGAGGAGCTATGATTCACTTTGTAAGGTTATTTTAAAGATTCATTTTTGTTATTGTCAACACATCTAACAGAAAGACTGGAACCAACAAGCTGTAAAAAGTTTATTTCTGCTGTAAAGTTAAACACTTTAGTATGGAGGTCTATGGGGATTCACTCACTTTTGGAGCCAGCCTCAAGTGGCCAGTCGAGGAACTGTTTTTTACCACTTCACATTGGATTCATTTTTCAGCTGCGTACATACTCTGTAGATCACCGAGTGTGTATCAATCCGCGGCTGAAAATAGTTCCAAAATGCATCTTTATTAACAGTCTGTGTCTTCAGCAGTAATCAATGGGTTTGATCTGCCACCGACAGCTTAGAGAAGGCGGAAAGTGTTTAGACGCTGACTAACACATTGCTGGTTTTGGTCTTTTCATGAGATCTGACTGTCAGAAAAGCATAAAATAAAAGCAGCCTTGTCCTTTAAATGACCACTACACATTTCTAAAGGAAGTAAACTCTGGTCTGTTTGTGGCCGACAACAAAAAATCTCTCCAAAGTGAAGGAAGTTGAGCCTCCATTGTGAAATGTCTCCCCTATAAATACTGTCCTGTTTCCCATAAGCACTGATTCAGCAGAATTGTTCCGTTATGACTGGATGTTTTTTTTTTCTTTTGGCCAACAGTCCCATCCTGTTTGAGCAGGACAAGGGACAATAGCCTCATTGGTAAGATGGACTGGTTTGATGATTTGATACGCAAGCTCTCACACAGGCAGGTGTGAACCAGCGTGTCTCTGCTAAGAGCTTTATGTAAACAACAGAAATATCTGAGCTTGCTCATATATAAATAAACTGCTGTTATTCGGTGATTTTTCATATCACAGTGCAGTTAAGATAATTTAGCGTTAATGTATGTCAGTGTTTTGAAAGCAGCTTTATATCTGATAATCTGACAACTTATTGGTTTCTAAATGCTATAAATCCTCCTTATGAGAACTGCACCTCCTGCACAGTCAAGCATGAAGTCCCCTGTTCAGCCTTATTAACTAATGACCTCATATATCTCACCTAACACTGGCTGGTCCTTAAACCTTTCAATCATTGCAAAAGGCCGCAGCTACTTGCGCACTTTAAACAGCCACAAAGAGAGGTCACTTTCATGGTGACAAGCAGAGGTCACGCAAAGGTTGTTTTCAGACTGGGAGCTGCAGGAGCCACAGTTCAGGATCGCTGTGTTACTGTTTGTCAAGCTGATGTCAAAAGTCTATTTTCACTCCATGAAATGTGTCATTTGTGACCTCACCCACCTCCACTGTGACGCAAATGGAGATAAAATTCCATTTCACTGTGTGTCCATGTTATAAGTATTCACCTCGTGCTTTTTATTTTGAGAGTAAAATTAGCCTGAATTAAGAAATCAACATGATGCCGGCTGACCTGGCAGGCGCGAGAAGGTCAGAGACTGACAATGGCGGTGAACGTGAAAAACGTTCCCGTGTCTGACAACAAAAAATGAACACAAATGTCTGAAAATGTGGAGTAAGTCGTTCTTGATGTCAGACCACAGACGTTACGCTCGTGCAGACTGACAGGAGAGCAGACATTAAACATGAATTTATTGTCCATTGTCCTTCAATGAGCACAGAGCGGAGGACGATGAAAGAAAGCAAGCACTGTAAATCTGCACAGAGGAAGTACGATCTGAAGAAAACTTCTGCCATTGTCTTCACTTCAGGAAACTACGACTCGAGATTACTTCTCGACAGCGACTTTGCGAAACCAGCATCAATTCCTAAACCCTGTCAGAGTT
The DNA here is from genome assembly GCF_039877785.1 of Chaetodon trifascialis. Classification (NCBI taxonomy): domain Eukaryota; kingdom Metazoa; phylum Chordata; class Actinopteri; order Chaetodontiformes; family Chaetodontidae; genus Chaetodon; species Chaetodon trifascialis. The sequence continues at coordinate 5,191,911 of NC_092072.1, forward strand.
CATGGATCTGTTAGCGAGACGCATGCACCCGCAGTCCTTAAACATGTTTAAAGTACATGTTAATGGTTTCCAGCTGCAGAACACATCTGTCACAGTGTGGTCCTGACCGAACAATCAAACATTTAAGAGTCCTTTTGTGTCTATATCTACAATTTAATCCTGTATGAAAAGACAGATTTAGCAATAACGTTTAAGAGGTGTCCTCCAATCCTTGTGTAAATGTTTGCCTTTTGCACGGCCTTTTTTCATTCTGATGCTTTTCTTTAAATCATTTCAAGTGTGAACTCTAGACTGTGTCAAGGAAGTGTGGCAGTTTTGATAGACACGCTGTCTAAAAACCATACTTGCAAAGCAGTTTTCACAAAAACTCCAAAGCTGCAGAAACACCTGCTATAACATATTTCTTTGTTATCACTGATAACCTCTCGTACTTACTGTCTGTACAAACAGGGCTGTAACATTTCCAGCCACAGGCAGCACAGATTAACTGCCAAACATGAATTATTGACTGGAAAAAAAAAAAAAAAAAAAAAGTCGTCCAGTTGTGTCTGATTTCATTGTTTGGCTATCCACAGTCATTTCCTGCATCATGTAGCGACAACCACAGTCCCGTATTTATGTCAGTGGAGACGAACACAAACACATACATGAATGCATGCTCATTCATTTACATTGTCCACAGCGCTGCAACCCATTTACATCTGTTGTGTATACATGAAGTGCTAACGACCGTGCTCCGTGATCACACCAGGGACAAGCACGGGCCTCATCTGGTGAGATATCAAGCAGAGGTCAAGCTCTCTGAAGGCCCCCATTTAGGTCCAATTCATTAGCGCAGAAGCCTGACAGTACTGTGAACTAAAACATGTCTTAGAGACGTAGTTACAACCCGACCCTCAACCTTGGAATGAGGCTGGGCAGTATGACGATATACAATGAAATTATACAGTTTTCTCAATAAATAACGGCAATGCCGCATTTAAAGGTGGGGTGGGTATTCTGGATTTCTACTTCTTCAGCAAATATCAGCAGTCTTTCTCCAGAATGACACACCTCACCTTTAATTCAATATGCCGCACCAGACACTCCCCTCTGCTCACCGTTCCCTGATTGAATTGGTAATGAAGAGTTAAAGAGTTAAAAGAATGTTTTACCCACATCACCACTGGTGCAAAGTACATTTCCTGAAGTGAGTTACTGTGTACTTTCATTTTACTCCAAACTTCCGCTCCACTTTTCAGTGAGATGGACAAAAACTCTGCAGCATCACAAACTCATCGACACCTCAGAAACTGAACATTATGACCTCCATGAATGCAGGTTTTATTTTGGGACTGCAGTATTAGTTTGAGCTCTGTGATTAGCTTTTAAAATATGATGCATTCATGACACATAGGATAACATAACACTCTGAAAGGGGAGATTCTTTATATTACTTTTACCTTTGATGCTTAAGTAGAGTTTACTGATAATTCATCTAAATGAGATTATAAATGCAGGATGTTTACTTGTAATGGAGTACACGGTGGTATCTGAGTACTTCTTCCATAGGTGCTATCAACCACCTTGACCTTAGAAGTGTTTATTCAGCACTCACTAACAGAACGGCCCGATCACAAACGTTGCCTCTAATTAAAAGAATTAATTGTGTACTGAGCTGTATTAGATGTATCTGGATCAGCCGTCCAGGCACGAGACTTGTTAGGACTCACTGAGTTTGCAGATCCAGCTGACCAGGATCCAGAGGGCCACCAAGTACGGGGTGGAGACATGATGCCACTTCCAGCTCACAATAGGCAGTGTGGTGATGGGCCCTCCTCCATGGCCACTGTCATCGTGTCCGCTGTCCTCATGTCCTGTGTCCTCATGCCCTGTGTCCTCATGTCCTGTGTCCTCATGCCCTGTGTCTTCGTGTCCTGTGTCCCCGCTCGTGTCATGGCCCATGTCCGTCCCATGTCCGGTGTCTGAGTCTGAGCTCGTGTTGGCCCCGTGGTCACTGCTCGCCACAGTGCCGTGCCCGGCGTCATCGCTGGCCAGGCTCGGCCCTCTGGACGCCATCAGCAACGCGCAGAGGAAAAGTGCAAATCGCCAAGTGGCTGCCATGTTGGGGAAAATGTCTCCACAAACTCTGCAGCAGCTGTCTCTTGATGCTGTGGACTCAAGTGCTCAGGTCAACCTCAGACTGCGTGCGAGCCTCTCATTCCCGTCCTGTCTCCCTCTCTCAGGTCTGTTTCACTTTGCTCTCACTTATGTCCACATCTTTATCTAACCTGAGCATTGTGGCCCTTTCTCTGCTCTCCTCTCCGCCGAGGATGCAGAGTTTTACAGCAGGTGAGGCTCAGCCCATCATGATGCTAGTCCGTCTCCTCCCACTTTGCACCCAGACCAGCGAGTTTGGCCACTTTACTCAATGGAGGACTTGATGCTCTCTTCCTTTACTTTATTGGCTGCGAATGCTTCATGAGCAAGTTTTCACTGATTTCTCGCACAGAATCAATTGCAAAATACCCCAATTTTAAAGCCAGTTTGAATACTTTAACAAACACATTTCAAGGAATTCTGTTGCTGTCACATAATTTAATAAGAGCTTGGTTGAGGTGGAAGGTGTCCTTCTCCATTTCAAGAAATTAATATTTTTTTACATGCCACATCTTATTTTTGTTGTTAGGTTTAAGGGGCTATATCCACCAATTTTACACATCAAGCTCAGTTTACATTACAACTATTAATAAATTAACAGATTACTTAATAGACAGAATATTAATAAGCATTATCACATATAAGTTGTTGGTTTTTTGTTGCAAAACAAGTAATTTCAAGACCACACCGTACTGAAGGCTTTAGGAATCTGTGATGGAAGTGTCTGATATTGATTCAACTGTTTGCTGCAGCCTTTGTGTCCACCATGGCTCTTATTTACCAAAGTTGGAAAACAAACCCTGCTGATGAGGGTTACCTCAGCCTGTGCTGGGATATTAGATATTTTTAAAGGCAACCCTGTTACAAACTGGGGCTGTAGAGTTTGAAACTTACACCAGGCAGAGAGTGAGTGTGTAAGGGCTGAATTGTTAGAAATGTGGGTATATGACAAGGCCGCTTTACGCATCTTTGTAATGGACTCGACCTGGCACTCATGTTTCAAGTTTACCCATATTATCTTAAACCAGTGGACCAAGACCAAATGGGTCAGATGTTAGATAACAGACGGAAAAGGAATCACAATTGCTACAAAATGATGCATATTTTTTTTCAGTCTTTTTCCCAATATTTCCCTTTTTCTTTGTAAGACACTGGATAAATTTACCTCTTGACATCTTTACTGAATCTATCTGAGGCAGAAACACCACTCTTTGGTTGAACTAGTCAGAACGTATGGACATATACAGCCTCTGAAGACGGGCTGCAGGGACACACAGCTTCATTTTAAGGGGTCAGAAGCCAAAGAGATTGTTAACGGTGTTCTGAACCACTTTTCTGGAAGTGAAATTAAAGGCTCATATTAAAGTAATTATCCAAACTGTTCACTCTAAATGTACATTAGTCACTTCCTGGTTCTCCCCTGACACAGACTTCACCTTCATGGCACCTTCCTGGCTTAATAAAAAATGAATAAGATAAAGTGATACCTCCTCCTGGTGCCTTCTTTCAGTACAACACACACTTCTATCCCTCACTATATCCATGTCATCACTGTGTGTGCATGTGTGTCTCAGAGTTTGACATAAACATGTACACAAAGCATCCACTGATGTGAGGACAGGAAGGCAGTTTGACCCGTTTGTCTCCCTTATTGGAAAGGAGCGCCTGCACACTCAACATCCTCCCTCCTCTTGACACACTGCACAACAGTGACTGTGTTGAGCCTTCATTGCCACTATACACGTGTGTTTAGGTGACAGACACTTATAAATGAACCTTAGTTTGGACGTGCCGTCTCTTTTCCATGAGTCACCCATCAAAGACTTTGCCTCTTGTTGGGCACAGTCCCTTTAGTTACAAATTAAAGAGCCGTATCAGCCCCCGCTCTTACTGCGGGGAACTTTGGGATATTTCATTCTCACTCTGGATACGTCAGGGGTCAGATTTGGGCCATTGAGGAAACGTGCAATCAGGGCCTTTCCAGAAATCCAGTATTAAGAAAAAATGTACACAAAAGAGAGTGTTTAAATAAATGTCTTCCTTGTAACTTGTTTCCTGATATTTGCGTGATTGGCAAAGATACTGTGAAGATACTGTATCGCATGAGGAAATTAGACCTTTCAAGTATTTTCAATGGGTAAGAGTGAAATTGTATTCTTAATCTTGGTTTGGCATATCTTCTGGATCGATAAAACATATCAAAACTACACATCTGGATGTGAATTTGTAGATTTTTATATCCTTATATGTGCGGTAGATAACAAGAAAACAGCTAAATTATCTTGCATTGTTAAGACATTGTAAAAAATCTGAGGAAGAAAATCATATCGTGTCCTCCTCACCCCATGGCCTAACTTTTCACCAAATTTCAAGTTTGCAAACAAGTGTTTGAGATATATGAATAACAAGACAGCCGACAGACATTCTACAAACTGTAAAAAGTACAAAAAAAGTAAACAAAAGATGCCAGAAACACTAACTCTCTTTCTCCCACCCAGTTACTACTAACTGCACACAGCAGAAAATACTCGTCTTGACACATCAAACCACACTGAAACATACACATCAGCGTCATGCAGGCGTTCTCTTCCGGGACGCCAGCATGGACCAACATGGAGCTGTCTGCACGGCAGCTCTGTTGACAGTTTACGAGTAAACTGGCTGCATTGATTGCTGCCCTGGCTTAAGATAGATCTAACACCTGCATCTAAGGTCAGCGGCAATCAGAGGGTCTCTGTGGGTGCAGCAGTCGACATAGACGCGTCTGTGGTTATGCACGCATCAACAGGAAACTTGTTTGACAGATCCAGATCAGACTCGCACCAGGCCAACACTGGGGGTTTTGGTATAAATAAAAGGATGATATCTATGCATTATCAACAAATTAACCTGACTCAAACACGCAATAAACCAACAACAATTTGTTTAACCGTAGTGCAACTGTGATTTGTCAGTGACTTCATTACACAACTGACGCAAAATCAATATATATGTGATAATCAATTGTTTGTTTAAATCATTTATCAAGCAGCAAGACTAAGAGCCTACAACCGTGTTAGCTATGAGCTAAATGGGCAAGCAAACAGGCTCACAATGACAATGTTAGCACGCTGATGTAATGCTGACCATGTTCACCATCTTACTGTAGCACGTTAGCATACTCACATTAGCTAATTAGCTCAAAACTCAGCTGAGGCTGATGGGAACGTCATTAGTTTTGCAGGTATTTCAGTCCACCTAGAAGATGTTTCTGGTCTGCTGCTGGCACTGGATGAAAAGTCAGGACATGACTGAATTCACTTGGATTGATCCTCATGAATATCTGCACCAAACTTCAGAAAAATCCATCAGACAGGTATCAGGTGACATTTTGCCCAAAACCACATATTGTCCAAGGGCCGTACGGTCAGCTCAGTGACAAGAGCTGAAACAGTATCTGTCAGTTTGGGACTGTTTGGGCAAAACACATGGGCGAGTGTGTACACAGTAGAAACACACAGTGCAACGCAAAGCTTGGACACCACACTGCATATAGTATAATATGCCACTCTATAGATTTAAACACAGACGATGAGAAGTTATCATTGTGAGTACAAACTGTGATAGGAAAGTTTGCTGAGGAGGACGCTGAGTCACGGAGAGGAAGAAACATCAGTGAGAGTCAGACACAAAGAAAATAAAGCCTGACAGGAATCTTCCTCGTTCTTGTGATCATGATCATTTCCAAGTTTTCAGTGTTTATTGTTGGACTGTCCCATTTGATTCGCTAGGCTTGTATCTATTAATAAATGTCAGGAAATGCCCATTGACTGCTTTTTTGTTTTTCTTTTATTACACAAATTCATGCTAAGAAACTCCACACAAGTAAATCAATGTTGTTCTGAGTTTTCTGCCATATTTTTGAGGCTGGAAAGGAGTTTCTATCTTGAAAAATATTATATAATGAGGACAAATTCGGGACAGATGGCACAGCTGTGGAAGAACAGGGAAAGACACAACAAATACGACTGTATTTTTCCCACTACTGAATGTAGCTGTTTAGGAAAAGTCACCACATGTTCATCTGTCTCACAGTCTGTTTATGGTGTCAAATTGCAGAGGAGAGGGTGTTAAATAAAAGCAGTGAAACCTGCATGGACATCAGTCAGATGAAGGACGTGTTTAGGTTTACAGTTCAAGTAAGTAACACAGACATGTTGAGCCAACAAAAGATCACTGAGGTGACCTTTGATAATGTGCACCAATCTGATATTCTTGAACTTATGTAACCCCCACAGTCAGTTAGGACTGAAGAACAGGTGAGTGTCCACAATACAAATAGCGACAAAAGCAGAATACCTTAAACACAGTGTCATATCAACACGTCAGTGCTGCGTCACACACAGAAAGGGACCATGATGACATCCATACTGCCCACTCACAGCATCACCACCACACCCAACACATCATCTAACACCTGTTACAAACTCCAAAAACACTTCAAAAACACACTTTTTATACATCAGACGAAAAGACTGGCCACTTACCTGTGGAGCTTGAACTCCATGTTGAGCGTCACTTCATTCATGACGTCTTGTTTTAATATTGTTGATGGCTGTGAGGAAAACCTTAACCCATCCCTTGTGATGCTGTTCTAGGAGAGAGAAGAACAAATAAAGGAGATTTTAAAAAGCGTTACCCTCACATCAGGCAAACCAATACACCTGCAGTGACCCTTTCAACTTTATTTTACAGGCTTAACATTGTAAGATGTGTCCATGCAGCTTTTCACTTACTTAGATGCATTTATTCTATTGAAAAATGAGTCTTTTAAAACACTTTGGGACAGCTCAATCAATCAATCAATCAATCAATCAAACTTTATTTCTATAGCACCTTTCATACATAAAAATGCAGCACAAGGTGCTTGACAAAAGATGAAAACATAACATAGCAATATAAAAGCAACTACCCCTCCCAACACACCTGCAGACATACGTCATGCACACACCCACCCGCACACAACCACACACACACATACCCACACACACCCACCCCGACGAAAATGGTTGGGGCTATAGTTTCCTGGAAATTATTAGGCTTATTATTACTATTTTTAGGCTATTAGAAACAATACATGAAACCATGTACATGAAACATGTTGAAATCTGATCAGCTATCTCATAGCATTGGTTTGTATCTCCTAATTTTGACTTAAAAACAAGGTTAAGGTTAAAAACAATGACATAGGCTACAATCTCATAATATTATTATTTCTGTCATTCCTAATTTTTTATTTTCTGGCCAAAATGTCGCTTCCTTATGTTTGGTTTCCGGCCGACAACATGCAATATGTAAAGGAAGATATTAAAATAACGTTAGGCTAATGCTATACCAGCTCCTGTAACGGACTGGCTATGACAAACTTTGCATACACAGTAAATAACTGAATTTAACAGGAGTAAAATCTCAGATAATCACTCCAACTTTAATCCTACTCATCCCAATGAATAAGAGGCCTCTTTCCAAAAATTCACCATTAAATTCATCAGCAAAATCTGCACCTGATTCACAGTAACCCCGCTGCGTTTGTCGGTACGTTAGCCTACCTGTTGCATCATTAAGCTAACAGGCTGAGGGGCACGCGCGGCGCCGCGCGCTCTGCTCACATGACGTTACCCAGAATTCTGCGGGACCGAAACCGGCTGGACAGCCGAGAAAACTACAAAAGGAGGAAGAGGATGCGGGTCGGTGAGTGAGGCTAATTTTAAAACACATTTAAAAACACATTTGGCACATTTTGTGGCGTATTGTCGTTGGGTGGTACGTCAGTGACGAATAAGAAATGATGTCGTTGTATTTCAGCGTTTTTACGTGACTCGAAACAGAAAGTGACAGCGCGAGCGGCAGTTAAAGTCCTCCAACTTGTTGGTGTTGCGGGCGAAGTTGTCACCGGTAGCGAAGGACAGCTCGATAGCTACGACAGCGGGTTCTGCTAACATTGTGACAGTGAAGCACGCGTCAAGGTTTGCGGACAAGCTAGCGGAAGATCGCCTGAAAAAATGTCCCAAAGCCGGTTGAAGGCGTTTTAAAAGCACAAGAATCTGATATCTGTGCGGTAAAGTGATATCGCTCGTCAGTGACAGAGGAGAGACTGTTGACAGCTTTACGTCATTTATCAGCTGTTTTGGTTTAAAGTGCAGCTGGAGGACAGCCCAGGCTCTTTATTTTGGTAAATGGTGACATTCAGCTGGGAAACAAAAGGATTCAAGTACTGTTATGTAAAACAGAAGCTGAAAACAAAATTGTACCTCGTGGACTGAATTAATTAAAATGGTACCAGGCTATTTTAAAGCCCTCGTTGAATTTAACATTAGGTCAGATGTTCTAAATTCAAAGTTGATTGTGTACAGCTATTACACTAAACCCATCAGTAAATGAATCCTGCTAACAAGTATTGTTGTCCACAAATGATAAAACACATCAGGGAGCAGCATTGTCGCACTGGGTGACAGTAAGGAAAAACAGAACAACACAAGACTAACTGAACAATCAAAGAAACAAATAATGAATATTTTGGTGTCTGGTGTTGTTGATCACACTGGGGTCTAGTGGGATGAACGTGTATGCCATGTCTGATGCAGATAGCTCAAAGAACATCTCGGGCTGGCGTACTGTTGTTGTCAGAAGCCTGAAGGGCCCATTGAGACACTGAGTACTGAGCAGAAATAGAAAATCACAATCAAGCATGTGTCAAAACTGTGTTAAAGCCTCCAGTGTTTATGAACGTTGTGACAGCGTCCTGATTTCCCCTCCTGCTCCAGGCTGTGTACACTGACAGCTGCTGTTGACACAGAGCTTTTCCACTGTTTGTAAAATTTAAAGCCACCCTGCATGTACATTAACATAATGATTTGGTGAACTGCACACTGCATGCTCAGTTTATGTCCTCGTATGTCTCCACCAAGAAGCACTCGCGGGACAATATGAGTTAAATCCTCTCTCATTATATGTGTAATTTTACATGATGTTATTGATATGTATTCTGGCATAGCACATTTTCTCGGAAATCAGTCGAGAAAATTGACATTTAAGAATATCAAATGTCTGTTTTTGGCTAATCCAGCAAATGCAGTATCTGACAAATCAGTGTACTTTGTCACACTAATGCAAAAACAGATCCAATATTGCCAGTTCGCCTGTTACTACATTTTCTACAATTTTTTCCGTAAACAAATGAAATACAATATGTGTTTATGAAATAATTGTGGCCAGTATATTTTGTGATTGGGACATTTTGACATTTGAATGATTAACTGTCCCAGTGGACAAACTACGCAATGATGACACTTCCTCTCTATCACTCCAAACCTATAGTCTTTGCTTTGCGTTGCTTTCTGTGCTGAAGTGTCTTGTTTCTCATTGGCATGTTTTAAATGATCTAATATCAGCTGACGTATAACCCCAGTTGATTTATTGAAAGACAGACGATTTGTGTAACACTGCACATGCTGTGTCCACTAGGCCTCACCTTCAGCTGAACTGTCGCAAAGCCACCAGGACATTTTTCTTTCCTCCTTATCTTATATTTTGTAGGCTTCACATTAGAACCTGTAGCTGTCTGTTTGTTAATGTGCATGCTGGTACGATCTTGCAAAGTCTTTCTCAGGTATCTGGAAAGAGAGCAGACTCTTGATGTACAAGTTTTCAATATTTGCGGTCGATCTTACTTTGGATGTGCGTGTTTGAGTATGACGAGCAGTCGTTTTATCTTATCTTTGTCTCTGTGTTTTCAATGACTTGCCGGAGGAAGACCTCATAGAGCGAAACGCTGCCTCTGAAAGAGAGTGATAGTGTTTATTTGGAGCTGCACTGGCACAGCAACCCTTGACCAAACAGATAAGAGTGTAATCACCCAAGCAATGAGTTTTCTTGCAGGAGATGAGGTCATTAAGATCTGTGTGTTTACCCTCTTCAAGCTGTACAGTGCACGTCACATGCCGGCTGCGTCGGTTGCTCCAGAGGCCGATGCTGTCTATAAAGGAGGTTGAAGAAAACCCTGATCCTGCTCTTGTCTCTATTTCTCTCCCAACCAAAGATATGGATCACGAGGTTGTGTTTGCAGCCTTGGCGACAGTATGCGAGGACAACATTTCCATTATGAGTGGGCCTTCTGATTTGCCGCACGGCGCTGTTGCCAAGCGACTGGTCACTTGTTTGAGACAGATTCAGGAGCACGGCCGAGCCCTGGAGCCTGTGGTCGGAGGCTTCACCGCCATCTTCCACCATTATGACTTTGACGCACAAACGCCTGGGAATGGCTACCGCACCCTGATCAAGGTATGCCTGACCCCGCTGACTGGATGTGTTGTTATTTTTCCTTTTGTGAGACTGAACAAAACAAAAACAAGTGTATTCACAGTTCATATCATTTGGTCTATGTAACGGCAGAAAGTTGACTCACCAGATTGTTTGTTTGTTTTTTTCTGTTGTGTCTTCATGCAGCCAGACGTCAGAAACAGGAAATGTAATTAATTTAAAAATTAAGACTGAAAATGAAGAAAATTCTAACCAAATCCAAGAAAATGTTAAAGATATTAGATGAGATTAATCATCAGCATGTCCGAGTACTGAAGGTAGCACGTAATGTTAAATACAGATCGATGTAAATGCAACCACCTGACTGGCTTTGTTTACGCTAATGTCTAAAAATGCAAAAAATTCTGTATTTTTCTTATTGTCAAAAATCGGATCGATGCAGGCTCTCAGCTTTTTCATCGGAAGCTGCCCTGTTTTTCTTTCAGGTGTTGCAATCCTGCCTTTTGCACATCATTCACAAGGGCCGTTACATTGCCTCAAATTACAACAGTGCCTTCTTCAGGGCGGAGCACAATGCCTCTGAGATGGAGGCGTACTGCAGCGCTCTGTGTCAGCTGCGCGCCCTGCTCCACCTCGCCCAGCGGCTCCTCAACGACAACGACTACGGCCAGCTGTACTCCCTGCAGGACGGGGAGCTGAGCCGCAAGTTCGTGCAAGAGTACATCTCCATGCACAAAGCCTGTTTCTACGGCCGCTGTCTGGGCTTTCAGGTCAGCCCACCAAAACAGACTTAGTTCACACCAGTTGCTTTTATTTTCATCCAGTTATTAGTGTGTTGGATCAGCCAAAAATGTGATTCAAGTAACTTCAGTCAAACAAGCCTGTTGATTGGTCTGATGTCTCATTGAGCGCCTCTCATCTGGCAACAACATGTAGTCAAACATCGGACTGCAAATGACCAGTTTAGTATTTTCGAGAAGCTTCATAGTCAGTTGGCCTCATGATGAAAACATATGCGTCACCTGTTTTGATTAATTCAAACAAAAGCTCCTCTCATTGACTGTCCATTGTTTCTGTTCACAGTTCTCGCCAACGCTGCGTCCCTTCCTCCAGACCGTTGTCATAAGCATGGTCTCATACGGAGAGACGTATGGCAAACAGCAGTCTGGCTTGGGTGAGTCTTTTCAGGTCTCTTCTTTGGTGCTGCTGGATGGCCGTTTTGTGGCCGTTTCAGGTGTGTTTAAAGTCATCCATCCTCTTCCAGGTATGGCAGCCCTCTCTCTCCTCACATCAGGGAAGTACGTCATCAATCCAGAGTTGCGGGGTGCTGAGTTTGAGCGCATCACACAGAACCTGGACATGCAGTTCTGGAAGTCCTTCTGGAACCTCACAGAGTCCGGCCTGATAACAGTAGGCAGGGTCACACATTGTCCCACTGACTCTCAAATCAGCTGAAGTCGTGTTTAATGTTTGAACTGCTCAACCCCTCGCCATGTCCTCCTCTGTGCAGGGCTTCAACAGGATAGCCTCGAGCCCAGTGCACGTGAATTTCACCCTGACTTTGCCTCCTGTCACTCTACGCCTCCCGCTGGCCTCAGACCCCAGTCTAACAGCCACCGTGTCACCTCCAATAGCCCACTGGGGCCCCGGGCCAGTCCACATGCGTCTCATCTCTTGTGAGCTCCGAGAAGGACAGGTCTGTCTCCTTACTTAAACAGCCAACAACCAAAGAGAGAAGTGTTGTATTTCTGATACAAATTACAAAGAAATGAAAATTTAGCTCTTTCTTAGGGGAATTTGATATAAAGATAAGAGTTATCCAACTGTATAGAATGCAGCACAGTACGCTGTGTTTCTCCTGGTCCCTGGTACAAAACAGGAAGTTTGAATAGTTCACATTCAGAGGGACTGAAGCAGACATTCACACTACACGAGGTGCAACAGCACAAAACAAAATAGACACAAAACAGGATGCAGAAACAATGTACAAGGGACATAAAGTACATTTTGATGAAAATGTGTGAACTCTGATAGGAGAAGATGTTTTTCATGTCATTCTCTTTTAGACCCAATTGTGTAAAGTAAAAGCATGTGTTGCTGCTTTGTGTCTTTCCTTGTTAATTATTAATCACCTCTCGGCTTACTTTACAGGACAGCGAAGAGCTGCTGTCTTTTTCTCGAACCAACCCCCCCCCCATCTCTGTGTCCCATCTCCCCTGGGTACAGAAGCAGCCTCGCTCCCCCTGGCTGCTCATCCACTTCCATGGAGGGGGCTTCGTGGCCCAGACTTCCAAATCCCATGAGGTACCCTACAGACTGCAGGTGTTAGCTGTATCTGGATCTGTAGTAGATGTCTGCAAAGGTTATTGTCTGGTTGAAACTGATACTCTTGATCCCATTATAATTATAGTAATAATAATATTTAGCACAAGATCTTTCAGTCCTACAAAGTGTCTGTGAAATCAACAGTTGTGTAATAAATTCAAGGAAAGTAAGCAGCTGTAAATGGTTTGCATATATCACACATAGTTATTCTGTTTCTGTCCACCTCCCAATGAATCAGAATTATCTTCGGATTTGGTCGAAGGAGCTGAACGTACCTGTCCTCTCTGTGGACTACTCTCTGTCACCTGAAGCACCTTTTCCCAGAGCTCTGGAGGAATGTTTCTACGCCTACTGCTGGGCTCTGAACAACTGTCACCTGCTGGGTACGTGTGTGACGCCGCACTCGAACAATACAGGACGAGAGCAAACCAGTCAGATGAAAACATGTTTGTTTATCGGTGTGGGAATTTTGTGTCGTGTGTGTGTGTGTGTGTGTGTGTGTGTGTGTGTGTGTGTGTGTGTGTGTGTGTGTGTGTGTGTGTGTGTGTGTGTGTGTGTGTGTGTGTGTGTGTGTGTGTGTCAGGCTCCACAGCAGAGCGGGTTTGTCTGGCAGGTGACAGCGCTGGAGGAAACCTCTGCATCACTGTGTCCATGAAAGCCATGTCCAGCGGCATCCGAGTCCCTGACGGCATCATGGCCGCCTACCCCGCCACCTTGCTCACCACCGACGCCTCGCCGTCCCGCCTGCTCACGCTCATCGACCCGCTGCTGCCTCTAGGCGTTTTGGCAAAGTGCCTCAACGCCTATGCAGGTATGTGAGTGTACAAAGCACAGCAGTGGGCGTGTGCTGCTTCACGCACCGTTAAACACAAGAGCACTTTCCGGCGCCACTGGAACAGAAAACAGAATCTCAGAGAGATGACTTTCTTTGTGCCACGCTGTCACTTAATTGTGATTCAATAACAGACTTGCTGGTACACGATTATGAATATTTTGTCTCTCGGGAATCTTTTGTTTGTTCCTCTCATGTATTTCATCCCTTGCTCATGGCAGGTGCAGACTGTCAGACGGTGCAGCCTGCAGTGGGAAGCGGCGGTCTGAGCTCTCTGGGTAGAGACACCGCCGTGCTGCTCAGCGATCTCACCCAGGGGGCCTCCAACTGGATCCAGTCCTTTCTGGACCCCATGCGGACTTCAGGCGGAGCCCGCCCACAGTCATCAGTTCAGAGGCCCCAGAGCAACGAACCTCGCAGGACACCCACCCACACCCCTGCACCAAACTGCGGAAGTGACATGGATTACCCAGAGGGCTTTGAGCCTCTGCGATCTGAGTGCCTGGCTTTTATTCGCCCAACTTCCTGTCCCATTATCAGGAACCCGTTTGTATCGCCTCTGCTGGCTCCTAACAACCTGCTGAAGGGCCTGCCACCTGTGCACATCGTGGTAAGAGGAACTGAAGAGTTTGTCCTCATCCAGACTCAGTTTAACCACTTAACTTCATTTATTTTCAGCCTGGTGTGTAACTTCAGCAGAAGCACAGCCGCAGAACATCTTCATGCAGCTCTAGTCACAAGTCTTACAAACAGTGAAATTATTGAGGCAATAAATAACATTTTTAACCTCATAATCAGACATCTCCTTTTGCTTCACTAACTGATTTTAAATCACTGAACAAATTTGGGATATGGGCGGCAGCTGTTTCCTGATTGCTCCGTGTCTCCTCACAGGCCTCAGCTCTGGACGCCTTGCTGGATGACTCGGTGATGTTTGCCAAGAAGCTGCGAGACATGGGCCAACCTGTGAGTCTGACGGTGGTGGAGGACCTGCCTCACGGCTTCCTCAGCCTATCGCAGCTCGCCAAGGAGACGGAGGTCGCGTCAGCAATCTGCGTGGAGCAAATGAGGAAGATTTTTCAGGGAGAAAACCCGACACCTGCCCTTTGCAAAAGGCCAAAGCTGGCAGAGACTAAGCAGAGCACCGATCCGTCGGGCTGATTTAGCTGCCATTCTCGGGACCGGTTTGTTCTTTTGGGAAAAACAGATCTGACATGATGTGGTGAGAGGGATGCAATAAATTTAAGAAAAGGAAACAAGTGAGAATTATGTGGACTGGAGGAAGCTAAGGGACCCTGCACTTCAAAGCTTTACTGTAGGCAGCAGTGATCGATAGAGGCACTAAAAACTCTCTATAACCAGCTCTAAAATGATCCTGAATGAGGACAAAAAAGGAAGGAATTATTTTTCTACAAAGATTGACATGTTCTAGATCCAGATCAAATGCTCATCATCGAGAATATAACTGACAGAAACACCACCGTAACCAGCTCTCACAGCGATTTCTTACCTGACACGCGTCAGTAATGGGAGCTGTCGTGCCTTGAATTTACAGTGCTGCTGTCTTTGCTTCATGTTTGAACAAAACTGACCAGGATTAAAGGTTTACTTGTACAGGAAACACATTCCAGATGCACTGTGTTCTTATTACATCTGGATTAAATGTGTAACCTGGTTTTGCCAGTTTGTCACATGTTTACAGCACATTGATGAGGAGGCCTTCACAGTGTACTGACCAGCAGTATGTGGGTGTGAAAGTAACTTGTAATACTGTAAATGAATTCTAAGTATTTCTCAGTATTATTATTTGTTATTTAAAGTCTGAATTAAATCAAAACTACAAGGAGTGCTTGTGCTTAATCTGTTCTGTGCAGCCAAAAGTTATACCTCTTGAAAACGATTTATTTATTTAATCAGCCAGTTCATAAATAGTGGTTATTTTAGCATGTGTTATGTAGAAACATTGTTAAAAAAAGGAAAAATATCATGTTGAATTCACAGGAAGATGAGTGCTGTTATTACTGTACACATGCTTTATTGCAGGTTATTCTTGCGTAATAACCAAGTCGCAACACAACCCGCAACCTGACTAGAAAAACAATCTCTGAATTTGAGTAATTTAACACAGCTTGACATTTTCCATCCCTCGTGACAACTCTGCACCAAATGTTTGCTCTTGTCGCAGCTCCTTCTTCACCCCTCAGAATCAGTGACAGTGATGTTCACATGGTTGAGAAAACATGCTTAAAGTTTGAAGAGTTGAACGAGACCCCTTCCTGTCTGCAGACATGCGGACTGCTTTTCTTGTGTCGGTGGGCACTAATGGTAAGTCTGCTCAAAGGTGACTTCCTGCACATACATTTTCACCACCTGCATGTGCTTTTCTTCCATTTCTCTCTGTTTGCACCACTGTCTCTCAGCGGTGAACATAATGAACTGCGTCTGGGTCAGCGCCACATCAGCTACATCGCTCCTGCTGTCATTAACCGCCACCCGGAGTCCAACCTTTACACCATCATCAATGACATCATGCTGATTAAGTTCTTAGAGACAGCCCATCGCCCTCCCCAGCGGCTGTGCCCCTGCAGGCACCCAGTGCCTGGCTTCTGGATGGGGAGCCACCCAGAGCTCTTGTAAGTCTGGGATGAGGATAGAAGGGGCTCTGGCCAGGTATACGCAGGCAGAAATGTCCAAAACATAATACAATATTCCTCTGTTAACATGTCATATTGATATCATCCTTTTTAATTGTGTGCCTTCACGAATTTCAGCATGTTAATTCAGTTTCATGAGACAAAATGCATCTTTTCATGTAATATTACACATGGATTTTGCATGGAGTAGCATATTCTGGCGCTGTTTCAACCTCTTAATTGAGAGTATAGTCATGAAAATACTTTTTTTAAATGTACCATAGGCAGTACAAAATAATCGGTGCTCCTGCCACAGCAGTAACGTGGTTCGACAGCAGGTGGCAGTGGCGTCACACAGTGTCACATGTAATAAAGAGGAGAGAGAGAGAGACACACCGAGGAAGAGAAGACGAAGAAGAGGGCGACCATGTTGATTTAAAGGAAGAAGAAACACAATAGAGGCGATTTATTTCAAGCAAAATTCAGTTACTAAAGCGAATACTAAAGAAAATAGTTGATCAACCGCACACTGAGTATCCCTGTCAAATAACAGAGAAACTAAGGTAAGTTTGCGGTAACACGGAACCGTCTAGCTTCCGTTAAAAACATCCGAGTTGTTGTGAGCTCGCTAGCACGTAGCTAACGCTAGCGAGTGGAGTTATTTGTGTTAAATTAGCCTTGAGGCTAACGAGCTTGCTAATTGTACCATGTAGCGTTAACGATAAAATTCCGAAGAACGTAAGTTAAGGTTGCTAACATGTAATGTTATCGTTGCTAATCTTTAGAGATGCGATCGTGTATCGTAATTAAAAGCTTACTGTAATTCCGAATTGCGAGTGTTTCAACGGCTTAGCGGTTAGTTAGCTTTGAGCTGCTTATTCAGTAGCCTGACGCTGCTAATGTTGTTTCTCACGTAGCATTAAGGTAACACTGTTACTACTACTGTTACTGATTTACAGAGGAAGATGGGCAAAACCTACCACGACTACACCGATTATTCCGTAATTTTTAAAAGATACCCGTTTTGGAGAAAATGTTTGGGAAACGGGGGTAAAAAGTATGTTGACGTTCATCTCAATGGGACGGTCGAGGCACAAGCCGGTAGTTTGTAGATAGCTAAAATTAAGCAACGTAAAAAGTTAGCATTATCTGAGCATCCGTCTTCCACTGTCGATATAAAGCGTAATTTTGAAATTTGATTCAGTCAGGCCGAGTCTTCTCTGTGGGCCAGTCTTTAAAATCTTGCCAGTTTGGGCTTAGCTAATCTTGCCACCTGCCAGGTTCACCTGTGCAATTTTAAACCAAACCATTTAGCGAATTAGTTAGCAAGTAAAGCCCTTCACTGCCGTGGAGTGTAGCGTGGTAGTGTTTCTTATCAAAGCTTCAACTTACCAGTTTTTTCATTATTGCTTGATTTTTAAGTCTGATAATGAGTGCTTAACGCGCAACCATCACAAGTTAGCAGAAAAATGAATAAGATTTATTGAAACTGTTTGGGGGTTTTTTTCTGGTTCCCTAACTGGTGGTCAAGACCCCAAAGGGGAGATTAAATGGGGTGGTTGCGAGATAATTAACAGTAGGGATAAGGTTATGAATAGAGCTGAAATTATTAGGCAGTTGACATGTTTGGGTTGAAACTGAAGACTATTGTGATATTCAGGCAATTGTTGAAGGTTTTCTCCCAGTCCCATCTTTTAATTGTAAGGATTTGCTGTTTTCTTTGTCATTAGAAACTGAAGAGAGTTGGTTTTGTATGTGAAGCATAAATCAAAATGTTTTAGGTAGTAAATTTCACAATTTTCTGTCGTTTTACTGACCAAAGGGGATATAAATTGAAATTAACATAGCTCCAACTCTGAAGGCTGATTTAATAACTCCAAGATCTCAGTGTTCAATTATTGATTTAACACAGAAAAGTGAAATTTTTATTTGATTGATTTTTTTTTTTTTTTAATTAAACGATGTCCAAAATCAGTCAATTCCCTGGTGATCAGTCAACTGTTCAGTTAATTTTAAAGCCTTTTGGTTGGATTTTTTTTTTTTTTTTTTTTTCCCCAGGTGACAAGTTTGAGCAGTTGGCTGAGTTTGAGGAGGCAGCGGGTTGATCACAGCCACGCTCACACACTTCACACACCAACCGGAAGACCTGTGGTGTCCGGGGAGAGAGGGTCGAACACCTGGAGGAGAAAGGAAACGCACACTGAGGACTCGAAAGGGGTGGAAAGCTTTTTGGCTTTGGACTAGAAAACCCTTTGTATGATTAGTGATTTCAGGATCCAGTTTTTCTCACTCGTGGAGTAACGGATATCCACACAGTGGAACTAAACGGAGAGCATTATAGACTATATGATTTTGGGGAAAGATTTGTACAAAGTTGGACATCCTTTGTTTTTCAAGTACCGGGATATTGAGGAACTCTTATGGACTCAAAGTGGAAACGGGAAACATTGTTCAGTTTAGAAACAGAAGTTTAAGTGTTGAACTAAGATTATATTGAAGAAGCTGTTCCCCAAGTTCAGATTGCCTTAGTTGTTCTATTTCAGGACTTGAACCGCTTTGATACTTGTTCACATATAATTTTTCTATATTGTGGGCAAGTATATTCATGCATATGAATGCAAATTTCTCTTCATTTTGAAGAGCTCTTGTGTAAAACCGTGTTGTTGTTGTTTTTTTTTTTTTCTTTTGTTGTTGATGTTCTTGTACGTCAGTCACTCTGTTGTTGAAGGGGACCGAACTGCACGTACATGTGTATATGTAAATACGACGAATTGACTTCTGTTGTGAAAGCTTTGGACTTACAAAGAATAGAGAATATTGTTTGTTAATGCTTTATTAAACTTTTTTACTTTTGAAGAGAATTTTTAAAAAGAAAAACCTAAGAGGCAAAAATCTAATACTTTGAAGAAAAAAAACAAAAGCAAGGAAAACAGGAAAAATGGCTACCGCCAGAACAGAAAACGTCGGCCCAGTCGTCATGGGACTGAACAAGCAGAATGGGCAGCTCAGAGGACAGACCAAACCAGCTCCAGTCCAGCCAGCACCTGCAACTCAAGGAAAGGCTTTGGGTGCACCCCAGATAGCAGGCGGCGCCTCTCAGGACGGAGGAGGCATCAAGTTTGGAGATGACTGGAAAAAGAGCCTAAAGCTCCCTCCCAAAGACAACAGGGTCAAAACCTCAGTGAGTCAGACTTGATCAGTTTCTCTTCTCTCTCTTTGGCTCATAACTAGTTTTCTACTGTCGTCCTAACCTCTCTGTGTCTTCCTCAGGATGTGACGTCCACTAAGGGGAATGAATTTGAAGATTACTGTCTCAAAAGAGAACTCCTCATGGGCATCTTTGAGATGGGTTGGGAGAAACCATCCCCTATCCAGGTGAGCTTCATCAACCGACAGCCTCAGAACTGATTGGCTGTCATCTGATGATGATTTCACCTCTCGGGGCAAAGGCCAATATTTCAGTGTTTGTAGTCAGAGGATATCTGGACAGCTATCCAGGTCAAGGCTTCCTTGTTTGTGCGGCCGTCATTGTTTGCAGTCTGATTAGCAACTTGACATGTGAGAGTGGACATTTCAGCTTATCAACCGATATGCAAAGCTGAATCTTCGTCAGCCGATGGGTTCTGAAATTGCATTTTGTTCTATGTTCCACCTGTTAGTCCTCTGCACACTGTTTACATGCATGTGCAACCAAAGACCCCTCAAACGCAGTGAAACCAAAGCACTTCTCATCCCAAAATCTTGTCCTTTGCCTACAGAGTCACTGAAAGATCACAACCTTTTGTTGAATCAAACCACGAATGTTGCAGTTTACGCCATGTGCCTTAACCCCGTGGCTTCAGGCTTGAGGAGTTTTGCCAGCAGATAGACATGTTTTTGGCTCATTATAAGTGTGTTTTTAGTTGTTTGTCAGCATTAAAAACACAAACCTTTTGTCTGTTGAATGAGAAGGTCAGATTATACAATGCAGTGTCAGTAGTAGAGGAGCGAAAGTCATTTTGTAGATGAGAGAATTGTTGCAGCACTATGATTATGGCTGATTCTCCAGCGTAGGCACAGAATGAGACACCAGATGATATTTTCTCTGTCTTTGCAGGAGGAGAGCATTCCCATCGCCCTGTCTGGACGGGATATTCTGGCTCGGGCCAAGAATGGAACCGGAAAGAGTGGAGCCTATCTCATCCCACTGCTGGAGAGAATAGACCTGAAAAAGGACCACATACAGGGTGAGATGCTGCTGACACAGCCGTCCTCTCTCATCCTCCATCCTGTAACATCCACTGCTGTCCCTTCATCCTCACATTTCCTCTCTTATCGCCTCAGTAGCCTTAGTTACCCTCCTAATATTTTTTCCTCATGTCTGTAAGCTGCCTTTTTTTTTTTTTTTCATTTCTACACTTCAGTTTGCCTCAGTGAAATCTTTCACCTTTTACCGTCCACCATGTGTGACCTGTTCGTTTTTACACCCTAGCACTTGTCATGGTGCCCACCCGTGAGCTGGCACTGCAGGTGAGCCAGATCTCCATCCAGATCAGCAAACACCTGGGAGGCGTCAAAATCATGGCCACCACCGGGGGCACCAACCTGCGAGATGACATCATGCGCCTGGACGAGACCGGTAAGTGTGTCTCACTGAACCACTTCATGGCGTTTTGTCCAGAAAAGGCTGCTGTCCGCTGCACATGAAGTGCTCTGTGCTGACAGATATCACTGTCAGATATTAGTAAATCCAATGTGCAATGTCTTTTGTTTTGGAGGTCAGCTTTTCTACTTTCTGCTTTTGTTGTTTCCTTACGTTTTTGTTTTTTTCGGTACAGTTTACATGTTAGTAAGAGTGGACAGATGAATGTAAGGATCTTATTCCAGTGCTTCACATTCTGCGCGATTGTAATTATCTCCTGTTTTCCACATCAGTGCATGTCGTCATCGCCACGCCTGGCAGGATCCTGGACTTGATAAAGAAGGGAGTGGCCAAGGTGGATAGAGTCCAGATGATGGTGATGGATGAGGTAAACATGAACAAACCCAATGAAAGCAGTAAGAAATCTGCTAAAATCAGTTAGTTTTTCCAGTTGGAGCGCTGCCCGCTTCGTGTCAAACTGTCTCCGTTTGCTCTCAGGCGGATAAGCTGCTGTCTCAGGATTTTGTGGTGCTCATCGAGGATATCATCAGCTTCCTGGCCAAGAACAGGCAGATTCTGCTCTACTCTGCAACCTTCCCCATCAGCGTGCAGAAGTTCATGGTGAGCAGTCGGCTAATTGCTGCAGCACTCAGCCAGCCCGATGGCTCCAGGCCACTTGGCACCAGTTGGCTCGCACTGCAGACCAAGCTGTTCCCTCACTGCACCCAGATCTGTGTTTGTGTTAGTCTGTTGGATACGCTTCCAGGCCTGTGTTCGTCCAACGTGGTTCTGCTTTAGAAAGGTTTAGATGGTCTGTAAACCTTTTCTACAATGTCCTGTAGAATGGAAGCATGCGGACTACACATGTAAATACCTTTGATTTCACTTAAGTAAAGCAAGTATTGAGTCAAACAACAAAAACTGACCAAACAACACTTCAGTAGTTAATGAAGGGCCGTCCTGCATGCCTGTGTGTTTGTCTGCCTGCTGAGTTTTCATTTGCTCACTCTAAACTATTTATTCTGTGTCCTTGCTGCAGGCCAAGCACCTTCAGAAACCCTATGAGATAAACCTGATGGAGGAGCTGACTCTGAAGGGCATTACTCAGTACTACGCCTACGTCACCGAGAGGCAGAAAGTCCACTGCCTCAACACACTGTTCTCCAGGGTAACTGACTAACGCTGCATTCACCGCCCGTGCATTTTAAACTGCCAGCCTTGCGGACACAAAGGCACTTCTTTCCATAATGTGATGGCGTGAAACGTTTTTAACCCTCGCATGACCGTAACTTTTCTCCCCCTCTCTCTCTGCGTCACAGCTTCAGATCAACCAGTCAATTATCTTCTGTAACTCCACTCAGAGGGTGGAGCTCTTGGCCAAGAAGATCACTCAGCTGGGATACTCCTGTTTCTACATCCACGCAAAGATGATGCAGGTGAGTCGAGGCACATTAGAGAGAAACGCTGCCTTGATGATCCGCCCTCTCTGTTTCCTGTCACGTTTGTTGCTTCAGATGTTTTGGTTGTGTCTTTTTGTATCACTTTGTCTTTTTTGTTTTCCAGGAATATAGAAACCGTGTTTTCCATGACTTCAGAAACGGACTGTGCAGAAACCTGGTCTGCACTGGTGAGTTTCTGCTGTGTGTCTCAGAACTGGCCGTCTAATGGTACCCAGAAAGACGGATTATAATTCAATTCTGTTTCCCTCCAATAGATCTCTTCACCAGAGGTATCGACATCCAGGCCGTCAATGTCGTCATCAACTTCGACTTCCCCAAGAATGCTGAGACTTACCTCCATCGTATTGGAAGATCAGGTTCGGTGTTTCCTCCTTTATCAATGAGCACTGATTCATTGTATTGAAACTGATTTGAAAAGAGGATTTAGAAGATAAATGCAAAGTAAAATCATGACAAATCTGAACATACAAGCGCATAAACAACCAGTAGCTTCTTTTAATTCCGCGGTGAATCTGTATATTAAACGCACTCTCTCGCTCTCAGGGAGGTTCGGTCACCTGGGCTTGGCCATCAACCTGATCACATCAGAGGACCGATTCAACCTGAAGGCCATCGAAGACCAGCTGGTGACCGACATCAAGCCCATTCCCGGCAGCATCGACAAGAGCCTCTATGTGGCCGAGTACCACTCGAGCAACGCCGACTGTGACGTGGAGGAGGTCGAGGAGAAGCCGGGACACCAACAGGACAGCACCTAGAACAGGTGAGACGCTTTTAGATCCTATTCAGGCTTTTATTGCGTTAAAAAAACGTGGGACCCGTCCTCCTAATCCGAGCTCTGTCTTCCCTCCAGGACAGTTGGACACACCAGGCTTTTGCACAGACATCAGCGCTTGCACACAGGCTTCAGGCAACTCTTCAGTTTCCCATTTCTCACTCAGAGCCTGTCCAATGGATGTAAAGGCTGTTTTTTTTTTTTTTCTTTTTTAAGCATTTCCTTAGCTTTTCCTCAAAGAGAGCTGCCTCATTCTTTTATTTTAATTAGTTGGAGAAAGTTCAGCTGTGTTGTTTTGCACCAAACTCAGAATGGACCGAGCATCCCGCGTATGAGCTCAGCGTATTTTTCCTAAAATTAAGCTCGGTTAGACAGCGGCACAAATGAGTATCAGAGCTGCTCTGAACCCGTCGTCCTTGGAGGCTGTTTTCACTGCCAGCAGCAAGGTTGGTCTCTTTTCAATGTTACAGTGGTGCACTTACACCAGCCATCGTTCTGTCCACTTACACTGTTGTTGTCACTTAAGTGCCTTACTTACTCCCATGTGCACTCATCCATTCATAGCCTGCTGTCTCCTGTCGCGCAGCAGAGTACGAGCACAAATAAAATGAATTCAATGGTAACCCGACTTTATTTAAACAGCCATTATGCAAGGGGAAAAGACGACACACACACACACACACACCCCCCCTCTCCTGCTGAGAGGCGCGTTGAAACACGGCTCAAACTCCTTCAAAAAAAAAAAACATCCTGAATGTGAACGTTTATTTTTAATGTGAACGTTGCAATAAAAAAGGGCAGCTTTATTTAAATAACTGCGTGACTGTTTTTTCCCTTTCACGATGAATAATACATGAGCAGAGTTAACACGAGAGGACGGCTAAAGACGCAAGCCCCCGTACTGATTCATGGATGTTAGCCTGCGGCCGCTCAGACGGCACGGGACACCAACAGCAGCCTCGCGCTGTTACGTTACGGCTGCCGCTGGTGACTTTTCCCGCACACGGCTGCTGTCTGGAGGTCATTTTACGTAAATAAACCACACCGGCTGGTGAATACTGTAAACAGTCAGCCGCTGTAGCTGGCAGATGAAAAACTGGTTTCCTGTCCTGCACGCAGCGGCGGCGCAGGACCGATGCATCAAAGACGGGTTCAGAGCAGCTCTGACGGCCGCGTTTGCAAAGCTGACGCTGAGTATCGATGGGTCCACGGAGCAAATGACGTTTGGTGCAAAACAATAGTTTGAGTTTTCTGTCATTTCCTGTTTCCCCTCACTGCTTCACATTCAGTTTGTTGTGGAAGAAATTACAGGAGCATTTTTTTTTTTGCAAGTCCTAAAGCAAAACCTTCTTTTTAAGCCCCGTGATGACAAAGTTAAGGTTGGTGAATGTATTCGTTGCCAATGTGTACTCTCCATAGCCCAGTGGTTGAACGCCGAGCTCTTAAGCATACTTGACAGTTGTCGGTTCTGTTTCTGCTGCTGCAGCGTTAGAAACTCCAGGCTTCGCTTTTACGAACCGCTTTCACGGACCACAGGGCGATGAAACCTGCTCAGTCTTTAAAGGACCACGTTGATTGAACTACGATTAGGAGGCGTTTTCTTTCTGCAGCAGCAGGGAGGGGTGTGAGGGGCGGGCTCTGTGTATGAAAGCAAAAATTGTAGCATCTTTGAACAGGCAGCTGTGACTTCTTTGTTTTTGTCCTCCCCTACAGAGCGTCAGTAATGCAAAAAAAAAAAAAAGGCATAAAAAAAAGAGTATTTTTGTTTTTAAGATTTATTTTTGATGTTGCTTAAAGCAGTCTGAAGGGTGGGGGGGGGACTGCGAGGCTTTAGCACTGGGTAACTTCTGGAGGTTTATTTTGAGTGGGTTTGCAGAAGCCAAGTGTTTTATCAGATGCTCTGCGGGCATCTCCAATCGTTCCTTCTCTCTGGTACTTAAAGCAAAGACAAAAGCTTTGATTATAAGTTTTTTTTTTCCCCTCAAAAGTCCACAGAACACCTTCCCTGCGTCCTGTTTTCAGTGCCAGAGAGAGCGTTAAGTTACACTGGAGAGAGTTTCTGGAAAGCGTCGAAGCACCGTGATCCTGAAAGTGTCCCGTGTCGGCGCGACGCTCGGTCAGAGCGCTGCGACTCGTTTTCAGAAACTCCATCCGGTTTCCACGAGGGCAATCTTAATACGAGGTGTTGTGAATCATTTGGAGGAAATGAAATTGTAAATGATTCATTGTTTACACTAGTCGTTTACAATTATACAAAAAAAAGAAAATACTTTGCTTCATGGGCGGAGGAGGAGGAAATGTAGTTTTTTTTCCTTGAAATAGATTTGCATTGAAGCAAAACCAAAAAAGGAGAATGTCGTGTGTGTGTGTGTGTGTGTGTGTGTGTGTGTGTGTGTGTGTGTGTGTGTGTGTGTGTGTGTGTGTGTGTGTGTGTGTGTGTGTGTGTGTGTGTGTGTGTGTGTGTGTGTGTGTGTGTGTGTGTGTGTGTGTGTGTGTGTGTGTGTGTGTGTGTGTGTGTGTGTGTGTGTGTGTGTGTGTGTGTGTGTGTGTGTGTGTGTGTGTGTGTGTGTGTGTTACAGGTGGCTGTTTGAACAAGGTGTGTGTGTGGGCATGACACGTATGCTTGAAGCCGTGAAAGGCTGCGTTTTCTTAAAAATCCTTACGTTTACACGCAGCTTCGGCTAAACGCCATCTGGATTAACAGCTCGTCTGTCGTGTAACCGATAGGTCGCGCGTGTGGACGACAGATCATTCGGCGTAAGAATAAAACCCCGTTAAGTTTGAAGCTGCATGTAAGCGTAACTGTACGTCTTTGTTTTGTTTTGTTTGTTTTTCCCGTGCAGACTTGTCTTGTGTTGTCGTCGTACGGCGTCTGGAGTATCGGTGTGGATGTTAACAGCTGTCAGGGATGTGATTTTTGTTTTCTCTCTCCATCTCCTGCTTTTTCCGGCAGTTCAAGTTTGTGGACATTAATCTCATTTCTAATGACAAATTTCCACTTTTCTGTTCTTTATCTTGTTTTATGTCTGTGATCACATCCCTGACGGTCATTCCACGACATCCTTTGTGATCACGCAAACATTCACAGCTGAATTAAATAAATATTGTCATCCCAGATTTTTGGCTCCCAAAACGCTCGACCCCTTAAAGAACTTCCTTTTATTACAACTTTGTAGCTCCAGCCACTTGTTAGTCACTTGAGATCACATTTTACTCACCAAATTCATTGTGCAGATCTCAGAACAGTCGCTAGAAACGGCTGTAAGTTGGTGTTTTGAGAGCTCAGCACTTCTGCAGGAATAGTTTTATATACAAAAGAACTTTGACTGAACAATCAGTCAAATTTTAATTAAAATCACAATGTGCCAGCTGCAATTCTCTAATGACAGGATGCTCACTGTTAAAGGCAGCGTGTGTCATTGAAGGAGGTCATGTCCGACGCATCGTGTTCTGCAGACTTAAGCTCTTGGTTTGGTACAGATCCCTGAAAAAACACACACGCTGATCGTTTTAATGTGTGTCAGTGAAAATGGGAATAATCGTAAAGATGATCATTTCCTCAAATCATATCGTGATCACAGTCTCAGTCAAAATAATGACATTTGTTCAGCATGAATAGAGCAGATGAGCGGAGCTGCATCGCTCAGCCGTTTTTCTTTCAGCTGTGCGTCAGTGTTCACAAAGGAGCTCGTGATGAATGTTGAGCGGTTCGGCTGATTTGTGTCTTCTGTTGCTGTCGAGGCGTCTTCGTCTGTGTGTGCACTCTGACCCGTGAGGAGTGCTGATGGGGGTGGGGGGGTGCGGGTGGGGACTGTAAAAAAAAAAAATAATAATAATTGGAATGGGTGAGGATTTGGGTCCAAAATGACAGTTTGGGGATTCTGCAAATTCTAAATTAGTGGAAAAAAAATGTCATCACCTTGACTTAAAACTAGCATTAAAGGCTGCACTGCCCCTAATATCTACCGTGCGTAGCTAAACTGAATTGGATCTCTTAATTTGCTGCACTAACGTAGACTCACCCGCGCGTCAGGTGATTTCAGCCAAACTTAATGATGACCTCAGCAGAATTTGTCGTAGTCAGCTGAGGGTGAAGTTACAGCAGTATTTCCTCTGCAACGTGGATGGAAAACAGTGGCATCGAGCCTCGAAAATTGACTCTCAAATTCATTTTTTTAGTTCGTTTCAAAGTAGCTGGAGGTAAAAGGTGCCACAGCGTTTCCTCTATATGACGATAGGAAGGAGTGTTAATACAGTGACTCTAAAGTGGCTCACACAAATGTTGGTTCAGTCGATCCCTCGTACTTTAAATTCAGTTTATCCTGCAGTCAGTTTTATTTCAGCTCGGTCTTCTCTGCACTCGTTGGTACCTCGGTGGTCCGGCCTCTCCCAAAACAATCTTCAGCCCCAGGTTCCAGTGAGTTACAGGATTTTGTAATAACCTCAAAGCAGACTCCCAGTTTGGGATGTCTGTTCATTTTCCTCCCTCACTGTCCATGATTTCCTTTCCGTGCCATTAGAATAACGTTCAGTGACGATCGGATGGTTTTTTCATTCATAGTTCATCTTTGTTGCTTTTTTCTTTTCTTTCCTTACGAAACACACGAAGAGGCACAAAGTATCTGAACAACTTGTGTTAATCACTCTACTGTCCTCTACTGTTGTAATGTGGAAATACATGCAGGGGTTCTAAAATTCAATAAATTGAACTTGAATTTATGCCGACTGGTGTCTCTTTTTATTCACTGTTTCAGTATTTTATACATTGTCAGATGATTCAAAGAGGATGTGGCACTGTCCAATGTTTTTGTCATCTTAATGCTGGATTATCAAGCTCCAGGTAATTTAATTGTGTATTTGTTTAGTAATTGGTAGCATCAGAGTCTACAGTAGCACTGAATGCACACTTCTGCTTTAGGTTGAATGAATTTAAGTCACTTTGGGGGAAAAAGCTGCTAATGTAAAGGATCAGCTGAGCCCTGAGTTATGTTTTCTTGTGGCCCTGTGTCGGCATGTTCCTGAAAACCTCAACATATTTTACTACAGTGCATACATGATGGCTGTGCATAAATAATGTGACTAATTGATAAACAGAAGACCTGGGGCTGTGTCATATCCAGCATGGGATTACTGTTGATTTCTGGGTAGTACTGAAGCTGTCATCAGTATGCATAGAAAAAGGTACCAAATACATATTATTGATATTGATCAATCTACTTCTGTGTCTACTACCTGTGTCTTATTTCATTTGGGACTATTGTTGGCTTCCACTCCTCCACATCCTTTCGCCTCCTGCCACACCGGTCCCTGCTCTGCAGCATGATTGGACAGGAGGTGACAGGTGGGGCTCCTGAACAGTTATGTGCAGAATTTATAGGAGGAGCCAAGATGGGGTGAGTCGGTGGGCTCAGGACAGGTGAGCAGGACCTGGCTGCACACTTTCATACTTGTGTGTTTGTACTGTTCAAATGTTGTGAGTATGCCATGTTTCAGTGTGAAAGCTGCACAGTTTTTACACGAGGCTTCAGGTTTGTGACTCCTGAGCGGAGCTGCTGCGTCAGCTTCAAATGCAATAAACTGTGTTTTTGGGAGCTTTGTGCCTTCGCCTCAGGACCCTCAGGCTGCCGTTTGACCTTGACGCTACTTGTTCATGACATTTCACTACACCCGCTCTGCTGCCTGCCGATGACGCCATCAGCTCTCCTCCAATCGGTAACCCGAGGATATAAAATCCCGCCCCTCTGCAACTCTTGCATCTCGATTAGCAAATAGTGTTTGAGTGTGGGCGTGATGTAATCGACATAAAGTCACGCCTTCGATTCTTCGCGTACAATAAATGATTGTCAGGTGTTTCTGCCAATCGCTTCTTAACGGCCACGGTCATCATCCAATCAGAATCTGTTTTGAGAAAATAGGCGGGCCTTAGCGGCATTCGCATCTTCTTCCTTGGTGCCACTGAATTCAACTTCCGGCTGCATCGTCCTCTGAAAATCACAACGTGAGTAGCTAACGTTACATATGTGTTTTAAATAACAAGAGCTTTTCCTGGAAATATTATCACCACGTTAGCACCGTATTAGTTTTTTCTGCTGTTACTATGTGACAAAATGGTCTCTCTTTTCCTCCACCAGCGGCAGCTGTGTGTTTTAAGGCAGTCAGCTGCTTAACAAGCTAGCAAGCAGCCAGTAACCGCTGCAGTAAACGGCTAACGAGCTAGCATAGCTAACTTTTCATACTGGCTTGTAGATGAGGCAGGTTTCATTCAAAGCATGAAAAAGCAACAGCTAATAAAGAAAGTAGTTCGCGGTGGCTGTTTTCTTATTCATTTACATTACATAATATTATTGTTTATTAATATTAGCACGCGTTTCTTACGTGCCGCTGCTGTAACTTGATGAATGAGCCTGAGCTGAGTGAAAGGTTAAAGGGGCACTCCAGCCATTGAACTCATGAAGCTCAGATTACTCATCAAGGTAAGCGTTAATCAGCCAGTTGTTTTATATCTTCTGTTGCTCTGGACGAAGTTTTGACTCTGGTGATGTCATCAGGGTTTGTTGCTCTTGTTGCATATGTTTTATATGTTAAATGGGAATCAACCAACAGAATTTTTTTCTAACAGTTTGGTTATATCTGACGTTACTTTTAACAATATAGAAGTGCTTTTCTCCTTAATCAGTCATACAGGCTAATTAAACCATAAATTAACGGATATAATGCTTTACTCTCAGAGCGCAGTGTTTAACCCTAAGGTGGTCAGCCCTGCAGGCATACAGCTGTCTGCAGTTGTCAGGTTCTTCTCTCCCATCTGTGTCATGGATGCTGCACTGTAGACCATTTATAACTCTACTTTTTAACTGAAGGTCTGCATTACAGATTGGACATGAAGAATCTGAAACACATGGGTTTTAACAAGCATGAGAGCTCTGTTGAAAGACCATAGCATTGCATCATGGGAAATGTAGGATCCAGAATATTTGTGGCTGGACCCATACGGGATATCTTTACCTCTGCTTCCTCCTCTTGCAGATCTCTCCATCTTTTGATGGTCTGGCTGGTCTTGGTTATAACCCAGTCAGTCATTCATCCTCTCTTGCTTTATCCTTTAATTTCTCTCTGCCAGAATGGGCAGTGCTTTGGCTGCCAGCTCCCCCAACCCTCCACCGCCAGCCTCTGCTGGTGCCGCCGCCATCCCGGGGTTGACGGTGCCGCCGGGCTTTGGGATGCCTCCGGTTTCCTCAGTTATATCCCCCACCGATGCAGCCTCAGGACAGCAGCAGGAGGCAGAAAACCCTTTGCCGAACCCGGGTGCGTTTGATGAGTGCCATCGCAAGTGCAAAGGTAAGTGGAGACAATTGAGGAAGATTGAAGAATGTAAGAAATGTTACTCTTGAATATAGGTTTAATAAAACAGGAGTGGGTAGAAGTAGAAATGTGATCTGTGGAGCTCTGAACATGTCCTTGGTACAGGCACTTTAAAGGTGTGCTTTCCTGTGTCTTACCTTCTTAGAGGTTTTCCCGATGCAGATGGAAGGCGTCCGGCTTGTTGTCAACAAGGGCCTGAGCAACCACTTCCAGGTCAGTCTGCTGTGGATCAGAGCAAAGAGAGCGAGCTGCAGATGTGTCAAAGGTGCATTTTTAACTGTGTCCTTTCAAACTCTCTTTAAGGTCAATCACACTGTGATGCTGAGCACCATGGGAGAGTCCTCCTACAGGTTTGGTGCTACATACGTTGGAGCAAAGCAGATGGGTCCGGCTGAGGTACGCTGCAGTAAAGCGAATCCCATCTGTAAGACGACTTATTGTCTTTATAGATGAACCACGTTATAAATGCTTTGCTCTTTTTGCTCAGTTTTTTCCCGTCATGGTGGGAGACATGGACAGCACTGGCAGCCTTAACGCCCAGATCATCCACCAGATCACCAGCAGAATACGATCCAAAGTGGCCTTCCAGGTAAAGATCCCACATTTCTCTGAAAATATTTTGGTATCACCACAACAGTCAGTTGTGTTATAATGTTTGTATCTGTCATGTCCTCAGACACAGCAGAACAAGTTTGTGAACTGGCAAGGTGATGCTGAGATCAGGGGAGAAGATTTCACTGCAACAGTAACACTTGGAAACCCAGATGTCCTCCTCGGCTCTGGTAGGTCTTCAGTCATTCATGGATCCAGTCTGCAGTCATGTGACCGTTTCGTCAGCCAAAGACTAAAATCACTTTCTATCCTTAAACGATCCTGAACACCTCTTGTTGTCCTCCTGTCAGGCATTGTTGTCACACACTACCTCCAGTCCATAACGCCGTCTCTGGCTCTGGGAGGGGAGCTGGTTTACCACCGCAGGCCAGGAGAGGAAGGCACAGTGATGTCTTTAGTGGGCAGATACACAGGTGAGACTCAGGTCATTGTAAGCGCGTCGTCTGGATCCACTTCGCCTGTGCACAATGAGGCAATAATACTGAATAAACTTCCTCTGTACAGGCAGCAACTACATCGCCACGTTGACGCTCGGCTCGGCGGGCGCTCATGCTTCATACTATCACAAAGCCAACGAGCAGGTAAGTTTGTTGCCTTTTTGTCAGAATCGACTAGAATAGGATGTAAACGGTGCAGTGAAGCCAATAATTAGATGAAATGTAAATGCTCCCTGCTGTGTTTTCATGTTTGTGGAGTCTTGCTGTGCTTTTTGAATTTTCCATATATCTGCATCCATCAGCGTCTAACTGTCTGCTGCTCTGAACAGTTGCAGGTCGGCGTGGAGTTTGAGGCGAGCTCCCGCATGCAAGACACCAGCGTGTCGTTCGGCTACCAGCTAGATGTGCCTAAAGCCAATTTACAGTTTAAAGGTACGCTGTGTATAAACCCCTGTGAATCCTGCGTAGGGAGCTGTGAGTCTTTACGTTTTAACCTGGCAAATATGAATGTTATAGATGTAAAATGCAGAGGAAAATGGAAAAAGTTAGCTGTGAAGTTGATGTGTTTAACAGCAGGTGATTTTGAGCCTGATTGTGTTTATGCATCCAGCCAAGACAGTTGTCACACAGTAAAGCAAAAAAGCAGATTTCCTAAAATGTTGTACTGGTCCCTCATTTACAGATGATAAACAGGACAGCACACAGGCGTACATATCTGCAGAAATTTGATGTTTTTATCAGTTTTTATGAAGTGTCACGTGTCCTTTTTTACATTTAAACCCATCTCATATTCTACCTGCTCCTCTCTCAGGTTCACTAGACAGTAACTGGATAGTTGGTGCGACGTTAGAAAAGAAGCTGCTGCCGCTGCCGCTCTCTCTGGTCCTCTGCACCTTCCTCAACCACCGCAAGAACAAGTTCCAGTGCGGGTTCGGCGTCACCATCGGTTAGACTGAGCGGCGGGTTATCGACCCGCAGACGGACAGACTCACTATGGACGAACAGACCATGCCATGTACATGTCCCATCAACTCAATCTGTCACCCGATTCGGCCATTGTCATGTTATTGGTTTCCCAGATTGTGCTTCATCAAATGTGCTGACTACGAGGTAATATTGTAAATCCAATGCATTTAATCCTGTAAGATGAACCACCTGATTGATCAGAAGTTTAACTCATAACGCGATCGGTCAGGAATTCTTTGACTGCGGACTCTCGACACAAACCAACAGACGAGACATTGCAGAGCTCTGTTTTTGTCATTGAGTTCAGTGCCTGTCGCTCCTGTTTAGAATTTTACTCTTGTTTTTTTTTACTGTAAAATCTGTCTTGATGTGCAGTGAATGAATGTCATTTGCTTGTTCAAAGGTGATTTATTGGTTACAGAGAAGTTGAGCAGCTGTCAGGAAGGAGTATACTGTACTGCATGTCACGTTCACAGTCCATCACTTGTTGTGTTGCCTTTTTTATGTTACATATGGAACGGTATATATGAACTGTACATACCTCTTGGAAACTGATAAATACCATTTCTTACAAAAGCTACATGTCTTTGGTCGTTTCCTTTGTCTCTGCTGGAGTGTGAGTTTATATAAATCATAATAAACAAACTTTATTTGTAGCATCTTTCACAACAAATTCAGCTCAAAGTGCTTCAGGACAACATACACGCACCAAGTGCTTCACATAAAATGCACATAAAGACTCAGAATAAAATTAGATGGGGAATAAAACCCTCTCAATATGAAGACATGAGAAACTTTTCCAGTCACAGCAACATGCTGTTAATCCTTCCCACAGTCTGGACTGAAAGGTGTGAAAAACTGTCTTTCATGCTGATTAAGACACCAAAAGACTGAACTTGTTTGTTACATTTTTATTTAATAAAATACACATTGTGTAAAGGTGGATATTTATTTAATAAATACGCATTGGCTGAAGTTAAAATAACTATCTGGGGTCATGTTTACTGGGTCATCTTAGTGAAAGACTCCCACAGAGCCGTCAGCTGCCTCTTCACGTTCTGGGCGTCAGCGTCCAGTTTGGCCCTCAGCTCCTCTCCGTATG
The DNA here is from genome assembly GCF_039877785.1 of Chaetodon trifascialis. Taxonomy (NCBI): domain Eukaryota; kingdom Metazoa; phylum Chordata; class Actinopteri; order Chaetodontiformes; family Chaetodontidae; genus Chaetodon; species Chaetodon trifascialis. The sequence goes on from NC_092072.1 coordinate 5,225,473, forward strand.
GAGCCAGGTTCTGCTGGATCTCCTGGGTTTTCTGGGTCAGCTGGGTCTCGAAGCTCTGGGTCAGGGGGATCATGCTCCTCTGAAACTCCTCCAGGCTCTGATCCATCTTCTCCTTTATCTCCTCGGCGTAGGGAACCATCTGGGCCTGCAGCTTGTTCACGCTCATATCCAGCTGCCCCTTCAGCTCCTGGCTCTTCTGCAGCAGGACGGCCTTCAGGGCCTCGGGGTCCATGGCCTCAGCGTAGGGGGCCGCCTCCTTCTTCAGCTCCTCCACCTGCTTCTGGAGATGCGCCACCATCTCCTCGGCGTAAGGCTGCAGGTTAGTGCTCACGGCGGTCATGTCCTTCTCCAGACGGGCCTTCAGCTGCTCGGCCTCCTGAGCGAACTGAGTCATGAAGTCCTGCGTCAGAGGAGTAACAACGTACTGGTTCACTGTGTCGGCGCTCTGAGAGATCCTGGCACTGAAAGACAGAAAAAAAACTGTTATTAAACTGAAACATGCAGTTTCATCTCTAAAGTCATGAGGCTTGTGTGTCACATGACTCTTACTTCACTTCCTGTCCCAGCTCAGACTCTCTGATCTGCTTCAGGGAGTCCTCAGCAGTGAGTGTCGCCTTAGCGACGTAGTCCCAAAAAGCATCTTTCACCACATCCAGGCTGCTCTTGGGCGGCTCCTGCCACAGCATGTTGGCATTGCAAACTGTGGATAAAACAGCAAATTTGGAGGAAACCAAACATTTATTCAGCGATTGTGGTTTACATGAATCCAACTTTCCTTCATCAGCAAAAACTCACTCACCAGAGAAAACAGCAAGCGCGAGAACCACGAGGACCTTCATGATTGAATTCAACTCTGTTGGATAAAGAAAATAAATGTAGAATTAAAAGAAAAAATGGGTAAAATTTGTGAAAGATGAAAGCGATTTAGTTCTAATAATAAAAGGTGTTACTTTTCAGAGGCAGCTCGTCTCTTCGTTCTGTGTCTGATGTGTGGTTCAGGTGGACGTTCAGAGGTTTTATAGCCATCCTCAAGTGTAAAGTCCTTCTCTGGTTGCCCCGCTGGACGTGTCCTTGTCACTGCTGTCACTCCACGTCATAATTCAAGTGTCATTGCCTTTTTGTGATGCATTTTCTCCGGCGTCTGACCGGGTTACGCTTTGGTTTATACTCCTGTGAGAGCATCATGTGCAGCAGGTTCACGGAAGACAGTGACGACTGAGCAAAAGGGTTTCCAAAGGCTTTGATTGAAGAAGTAATGCGCTCACTTTAATGTGAAAATAACAAATTAATATACAGAAAATAATACCTTAAAGCTGCATTTAAGAGACTTTTCTTTTTGGCTAAAATGGCACATCCAGCAGGTACGGAGCAGCGTTAGCGTCCCACTGGAGTCATGTTTCAGGCCGCCAGACGAACGTCACATTCACTCTCCTTTTAGCTCCATTTTTGGTCTCCACCAACTCCCGAGGGAAACATCTGGCTCTCTAGCTGCCAGATGCTAACTAGTCACTAACTATGTCAGTCTGAACAGTCTCTTGGTGCTGGACAGGTATAAATGAGGTTGATGAGAGCACTGGGACTGAACAAAACAGTAAATTTGAGAGCTGTAGAACCAAAACAATGAGCTGAAAGGTGCTAAAAAGCTCTGTGGAGCTTCATTTAACCTTTCGTCAATTTAAAAATATTCATCATTGCAGCTTGAAGTAAAACTACAGAAATCCTACTGATGTCGTGACTCCACACGTTAGTGACGTCTGCAGTACGTTGTTAATATGCGTTTAAAGGTTGCTTGGGTGGTGTTAGTGTGAACTTGTGGGTTAAAGTTCAGAAAAGTATGATAGCAGTTCTGGAAGCTTCAAGTGTGAAAAATATTAACATTTTCTTAAATGATAAAGGAAACAAAAAGTGTTCCTTGAAGGCCTCATGCAGACAGGTTATCATTTATCATTGAAACGATAGATCGACCTGTGTGCATCTTGTCATAAAACAGCATTGATCTTCTCCTTGTAATTTGTTTCAAGGTCTTTGTGTGCGTCATATGAAAACATGTGGATGCTTATCAGCAGTTTCCCCTGAGAGGAAGACTTTAGCTCCTCCATCCTATCAGGAGAGAATCGCTGTATAAGGAAACACAACATACCTCTGCGAAGGTAATCTGCAGGTCAGATGGATCATCAGGATCAAAGTCCTGCTCACATCTCATTGACCTATAAACACGCGTCTGTCCACAGAAAGTTAAGATCATTGAGGTGAATCATGTGTTTGTTTACTCTGTGCTTCTTCAGTTACAGCAGTCAGCCGAAACAACGCAGTATTTGTACTGCATGTCACAACAGAGTGAAACACCAACAGCCTCATTCTCTTATCTGCTGCTGTTTATGAGTGTTGAAGCTTCGCTGGCATGAAATTTGGTGATGTCCCCCTCAGGGTGAAATGCAATAACTTTGTCAACCTTGTGACTTTTTATCAAACGCCATTATAATATATACATACATACATACATACATACATACACACACACACACACACACACACACACACACACAGTCGCATATACAGAATTTATGGGACATTACATAGACTTACATTAATTTCCTGGAGGGTTACCCTAACCATACCCCCTCTTCATCCTAAAATGTAACAATTTACATTGTGAGGACTTTTTTTTCCCCACAATGCAACAGTGTAAGGAATACATTGTACACACAGACACTGATAAAAGATCTAGAAAGTGTCACATAAAGACAGACATGACAACTATTATCAAATAAAAATCAAACACGTCTTTATAGGTAGAAATCTTGCCCTGACAGCTGATCTAATGACACAAAGAGATAAGGTGTAAAGCAGGTGGAGTTTCATCAGACGGGGTTATCGTCGCCCCTCACAGTTCACCGTTAACGCTGCTGTGATGTGGAAGCAGCGGTGACAGCACGGCACTCTGCGTTTGGACTTTACTCCTGTGCTCCCTCCAGACCACCGGCTGCCTATATATACTGCAGAACACACACTGTGATCAACAGCTCACTGACTGAACGTCCACACAGGTAAGACACCAGGAGGAGGGTTTCCCTGCACAGGTTCTGAGAGATAAATGAAGAATGACCACAAAGAGCTAAATGTGCATGTTCCTTTTCCGCTGCAGTGTCAGTCATGAAGGTCTTCGTGGTGCTCGCCCTCGCCGTTTTTACTGGTGAGGAAGCTTTTGAATTTTGTTGTTGTTAGTGTTCAGTGTTCAGCGTGTGACAATAAATGCTTTCACATCTTTTCTCAGCAGGTTGCAATGCCAACATTGTGTGGCAAAACCAGCCCAAGCAGCAGGTGGACATGGTGAAAGATGCGTTCTGGGACTACGTTGCCAAGGTGACCATGACCGCCGAGGACTCCCTGAAGCAGATCAGACGGTCCCAGCTGGGCAAGGACGTGAAGTAAGAGGACTTCTTAAAGCCCCTGAAACTTCAAGTCTTTAAGTCTTTCTCTGTAACACCAAACGATCCCTGTGACTCACACTAAGAAGCTAAATGAGAAAGTTCTCTGAGGCCTTTAAAAATGAACATTTCCATTCAATTCCTGACTTTTTGTTTTTGTGATTTTCTTCTGGAAGTTTCAGCTGAAGAAAGAACGACAGTTTAACAGGTCTGTGTTTCTGTCTGTGTCTCGGCAGCATCCTCGTCTCCGAGAGCACCGACGCCATCACCAAGCTCACCGACACTCTGCGCACTCAGGTGGCTCCTCTGACCCAGGACCTCATGTCTAAGTTTTCCCAGGAGGCCAAGCGGCTGAAGACCCGCCTGGAGAAAGATCTGACCACCGCGGGGGTCCACCTGCAGCCTTACGCCGAGGAGCTGGTCGCTGACCTCCAGAGGCAGGTGGAGGGGCTGAAGAAGGATGCCGCTCCCTACGCTAACACCATGGACCCCGAGGCCCTGAAGGCCGTCCTGCTGCAGAAGAGCCAGGAGCTGAAGGGGCAGCTGGATAAGAGCGTGAACAGGCTGCAGGCCCAGATGGTTCCCTACGCCGAGGAGATAAAGGAGAAGATGGATCAGAGCCTGGAGGAGTTTCAGAGGAGCATGGTCCCCCTGGCCCAGAGCTTTGAGACCCAGCTGACCCAGAAAACCCAGGAGATCCAGCAGAACCTGGCTCCATACGGAGAGGAGCTGAGGGCCAAACTGGACGCTGACGCCCAGAACATGAAGAGGCAGCTGACGGCTCTGTGGGAGTCTTTCACTAAGATGACCCAGTAAACAGACTCATGTCTACACTCAGTTTGAATTTGTCTGTCATGTCTCATCATCAGGTATCCGTGTTGAATCACGATGGTTTTAATGGGACTCATAAAAAGTGCAATACCTCATTTTCTATGTGTTTATGTTGATGAAAGATGCTCTCACAGGCGTCCTTCTGAATGATGTCAGTATTTCCTCTGTTGTGTTACTGTTTACAACCAGAAGTTTGCATCTGTACAAACAACAATAAATATGTTAAATGTATTTTGTGTTGTGACTGTTTTCGTATTTGAAGGATTTACCTAATTAGAAAAATAGCTATAAATCCAAGAATGTCACTTTTTTATCATCAGACAGATAATCCCAACAATAAAGAGAAGAAACTTCTTCCTCACAAATGAAAAGTTGAATTCATAAGCAGAAAAACACACAATTGCTCCATTCAATAGACTCAGCTACAGGCTGCTAATAGTAGCTGACGTTAGCAAACTTTAAATAGATTTTGCTGCCTTTAACTGACATTTCTGAGTCAGTTTGTTTGACTTCACAGCTCTGCTCCACTTGTGCTGGTGTGAAGATACGTCCTTCCTGCAAAGTTGCCTCTGCAGCAGATAAAACAGGATAAACTGCCCAATGGGGAGGAAGACGTAATGCAGTGCCATGCAGGCGCCGTCCATGCTAGAAAAGGAGTGTTTCATCATAAATGCATCACGACTTTCTGCACTCTGGTGTGCTTTTGGTTTTCCTCGCCCCTTCAAATGAACCTTTACTAATTCTGTCGATAGCAAATCATCCAACACAGAAAGTCTGTGCAAAATAAAAAGAGGGTCAAGAAACAAAGAGCAGCAGCCAAAATTGGAACAGCTGCATCTCCAAGAATCACGTGTATTAAAAACCAATTTGAAAAATATTGTATATTATAATAATCATTTTCCCACTATAACGTCTTCCTGATGTTGATGCTCCTGTGTTAACAAAGAGTCTTTTTCTGGCTCGCAGCATAAAAACTGGCAGCATAAAGAATGACTTCATTGTCAGACCAAAGTGTTTTGGCTTGTGGCCTTCCTCAGGGTTGTGTGAGTGGATGAGGATGAGGATGAGGATGAGGATGAGGATGAGGATGACCCCTCCTCTTGCCAAAAAGTCTTGAAATAGCTGCAGCTGCACGAAAAATAATAAAACCAGAAATAAAATCATAATAATAATTTTCTTATTATTTAAATGACCTTTAGAGATCTGAAGAGGTCAAATTAGAGTATTTTGTGAGGAAGAAATATGCTTTTATTCTGCTTTTATATCCTGTTTATCATCTCACGTCTGTTTTTGACCCGGTGACCCAGTGAGGGAGTAAGAAAGCATTGAACTTGTGCATATTCATGCACTGAAAGCACATGTTGCCACAAATCTCCTTCTATGGGCACGTCTGTTTATGTTCTTATCAGCAGCAGCAGCAGCAGCAGCAGCAGTGATCTGGTTTTATGAACAGTTTCTACACTGATACCGTGCACCGATTACCCCGATCTGTACAGAATGCAGTTAATTGGAAAGTGTCCCATCTTATAAAAGCCGTATAAATGCAGGCAGCGGTTGTTAAAGCAGACTATGAACCTGACCAACCGGACAGTGATATGATACAGAATGACCTTTGGCCTTTTCGCTGTCGCGCTATCAATGCCGCTGTGGCTGTGACAGAAGAGGGAGTGCGAAATTCAGAGTCCCATGAGCAGAAAGAAGACAGTTTAATTCAGGGGTCTGTCCTGAACTGTTATTTCTGATATCAAACTGTTCCACTCGTCAATCAGAGGCTTTAACCTCGTCTAGACTCTGATCAGATATTTTGGGTGTTCCTAATTACCGCCCTGTGTTTGCATGTGTACTTTCAGTGTGCGACGTGGAGCCAAAACAACACACACAGCAATAAAAGGTGACAACAACGCAGTTCATGTTGGGAACTTCGGACGCAGGTCAGCAATCTTCCAGACATTTGTTGGATCGCATCCACGCCACCTGAACTGTATAAATAGTGAGTGAGGAGCTCAGTCGATCTCACAGACGTCACAGATCAGGATCGTTGAGGTAAGTCACAACATTTCTATCAGTCTTTACCAGCTCATTGCTCCCTGGTGATGGCTGTGTTAGGGATTTGTTTGTAACTGTGTCAAATAATGTGAAATGTTTATGTTCGTCTTTGATTTTAAAGCAGTGGATAACAGCTCACATTCATCACTCAAGAAGACAAATGTGTCAACAATTCAAACATGATCAGACTTAAATGTTATATATCTGAGCTGAAAAAGATTCATTAATGTTCAACACGTGAAGCGCTTTTCTATGTGTAAGTTCACTGTTAGAGTGACTGAAACCTGTCTGTCACTGCTGAGATGGTTTTAACTGGTTTGTCATCTGATGCTCCAGGTGTCCTTACTTCTGGTCATCATGAAGGTCTTTGCAGTAATCCTTGTGCTGGCTGTCTTCTCAGGTGAGTTCAAAACGTCTTCTCAATGGCACAAAAAACATAGAAATTTTAAATTATTGTTTAAAATCTACAATAATTTTTATTCTGCATAACAGAAGTATGGGAGAAGAAAATGAATAAACACTTAACACTTAAAAGTATAAAGGAAGAACAGCCAAAAACAGCAAGAAAGAAAGAAAGAAAGAAAGAAAGAAAGAAAGAAAGAAAGAAAGAAAGAAAGAAAGAAAGAAAGAAAGAAAGAAAGAAGCACCTTGAGATTTCTGCTTCCGTCCAGGCAAAGATCACCAACCTGCTGCTTCTTTGGGAGCTTTTATTTTGAAAGTACAGCATCCTCAGGTCTCTCACACTAATAATAATAATAATAATAATAATAATAATAATAATAATAATAATAATAATAATAATAATAATAATAATATACAGGCACTCAGTGTCCATGTGGTCCAAATACCCAGGTCCCAGGTTTTACAAAGTGTCTTGTCCTTCAGAGCTGAAGAGAATAAAAGGACACTTGTTATGTTCAGAGACGGCGTTTCATCTGTCATCAGATATCCAAACATCCTCCACCCTGTTTTTTTTCCCATGTAAAAGCTTTAAAAGTAAGTGTTTGGGATGTTTGTCTCCATCCAAACAGGCTGCCAAGCGAGAAGTCTGTTTCAGGATGAGTGGAAGAGCCGCTGGGAAGTCACCGTCGACAACTTTCAGGATTATTTCACTGACCTGAACTCGAAGGCGGACGAAGTGGTGAGCCGCATGAGGAGCTCCCAGATCAGCAGAGAGCTGGAGTGAGTTCATGTGTGTCACACCGATTTAACGTCAGGGAAACCTCTGACATTTCACCTTTAGTCCAGTGAAGGATCGTCTAAACTCCAAAAGTGAGGCTGAATCACATGAGATTATCACATTTTCATTCATCTGTACACAGTTTATTTGCCATTTAGACCCATAAAAAAATCTTAGGTCACATTTATTGCAGGACAGAGGAGATTAAGATTAAAGTGCATAATAAACTGATAACTGATGGTATATAATAATTAAACACTGACAAGGAGTACTTTGACTTTTGGTACTTTCGGTCCCTTTTGCTGATATGATACCTGCAGGACTTTCACTCCTGATGGAGTATTTTGCTGCGACTGTCACTGTCAGTAAATGATCCTCATGCTTCTTGAAGCTCTGTTGTCGGACTGTTGGGCTGAAGAGCTTCAACATGATGCTGTCAGACATGCGTTTGGTTACACAACACACAGTCTGAGTGTGAGGAGGTTTGTCAGCACAGGCGAGCAAAGGGCTGCTGATTGACACCTGCAGCGCGACCTGCTCTCAAGTCCACTTTTCAGGTGTCTTATTTTGGACTTCTGTTGGTTTAGTCTCAGCCACCCTCAGACTTTCAGTTCAGATCCTCTGATTCTTGCTCCTGTAGATCGATCTTTGTCTGTGACTTGACAAAGCTTTATTTGTACGTTTTTAAAGGAAATCATCTTGAATGAGAGCTTTATGTTCAGTCTTGCCACCTTTGGCTCCTGTATGCTTCACAAAAACACCCAAAAACATGCTCAAACTCATCTTCCTCATCCCACTGACAGCACCCTGATCCAGGACAGCATGGCTGAGCTGGCCATGTACAAAGACGACCTGTACACCAAGCTGGCCCCCTACGCCCAGGAGGCCGCCGAGCGTCTGTCCAAAGACCTGCAGAAGATGACCAACAAACTTTGCGAGCACATGAGCGAGGCCAGGGAGCAGATAGTGAAGTACAGCGAGGAGCTGCAGACCATGATGGAGCAGAACGCCGACGACGTCAGGGGGAGGATCTCCGCTTACACCCGCAAGATGAAGAAACGCCTCAGCAAGGACACACAGGAGATCAAGAGGTGAGCGAAAGCCACCGCAGCAGAGAGGATGATGGGAAACTCGGGCCAGTGTCTCTGACTTCTGCTAACTGAACTCATGAGAACTTTAAATTGTTTTATCTGAGAAAAAAATCAGAAAAGTTTCAATTTTCCTCTTTTTCAGTCAATGTTTTACAACATTTCTTAACTACAGACCATAAATGTGTCCATCTTGATAAAAGCTGGAATGGAAATGAATCAAAGACTTTATCGTTGTGTCTCTGATTGTCTGATGCACTGTTTTACTGTTTTATAGCTTTAGTTTTTATTTAGGTAATTTAGAGATCTACTTTCACTTTGACATTCTTTTTTTTTTCTGTAAATCAGTTTTTTTCTACTTTGATTCAGTGTTGTAAGACAGTAAAACATGAACAGATTTTAATTTATATCAGACTTACGACTACGAGGAGGCTACAATCATGTCCTCTGTACTGATCCTGGTTAAACATATTATTATTTGGGGATTTTTAATGAGTTAAGGGGGAGTTAATTTTTGTCTAAATATCTTTAAATTGTGGTTGATGTTTTTACTCTTCTCTCAGACAAGTTGCAGACTACTTTGAGGACCTTCAGGCCCGCACTTCAGACAACATAGAGGAGATGAGGACGCGTTTCGACCCTTATTTTGCTCAGGTGCGCAACAACGCCCAGGCCAAGATCACCACCCTGCAGGATCTGCTGAGGTCGCAGATGGAGACCATGAAGGACAAGATTGAGACCAGCGCTGACGACATGAAGGAGAGGTTCCAGAACACCGCTGAGGACATGAAGGAGAGGTTCCAGACCAGCGCTGAGAACTGGAGGGAGAGGTTCCAGACCAAGGCTGAGGACATGAAGGAGAAGTGGCAGAACAGCATTGAAGACATGCGCTCCATCATGGAGGACAAGGTGGAGGAGGCGAAGGACTGGTTTCAGTCTTTTGTCTCCATGTTCAATGGCAACATGTAAACCCTGTAATCAAACATCTGGACTATCTGCTTATCCTTCACTCTCTGTATCCAAACCTCCTGAAATGAGTAAAGATACTCAGATTTAAAAGGGGAAGTCTGTGTTTTATCACAAATGTCCACCACTGTCCGCATGTGTCTCTGAATCAATAAAAACAAGCTGCTCACATCTGTAGAAAATCAAAATGTTCCTTTATTCTGGTGTCTGAAAGTCCTCTGGTCTAAACCGCCTCCAGTGTTTGCACATGTCAAAGATTCAAAGCAGCAGCTGGAAGATCTGAAAACATCACTTCTGGAGATGAATGTGAAAATTGTTTTATTTCTCTACAAACTAAAACTGATGCAATTAGAATAATTTCAAACACACTGTGATGTGTGTGTGAAACCGCCTGCTGTCGTTTGGATGAACTCAGCTAGTTCATATCATCATCATCATCATCATCATCATCATCATCATCACCATCTGTCATATGAATATGACTTTACTTCTCTGTGATCATTTCAAAGTAAAAGCAGCAGAAAATATTACAAAAACAAAACAAAGTTAAGGAAATAATCAAGGAGCTACTTAAATGACATAAATCATTGCTGACTATGCCACATGCTTATTAGATAGAAATATATAATTCAGTAGAACAATAGAAAGAACATTTCAATGGCTGCTGTCACATCAGAGTTCAACTCCCATTCGCAAATCATGTAAATGATGTCATGTCAATAAATCAATCTGTGGTTTAAAGTTTATTGTTTTGACCTGATACGTTCCAGTTTTACAAACCCACAAACCGTTTTTACAATATTGTCATAGCACCACAATTAACTATTTGCTCATGAAAATCCACATGAAATCGTCCTTTTTCATTTTCATTTTAGAAAACTTTGTCATACTTCTTTATCTTTCACACTGAGGAGACTAGCTTGCAGAGACGGCACGTGAAGCTACGGCACGGTGAAACCACACTTTATCTACACGTCATTTCCGCATCCAATCACATTTCTTCGTGAATCTTTTTAAGCCAATCACAGAAGCCGATCTACTGAGGCATATTTAGGTTGTCGCCGTTCAGTGTTGTCATCTCTAAACCATGTCCATCATGTACAAAGCCGAGAATTTCATATTTTATCTTGACTGTTGAATCCCGTCACGATGAGTAACCCCTGCAGAGAAGTCATCACTCTTCAGCTGGGACATTATTCAAACTTTGTGGGGACTCACTGGTGGAATTTGCAGGTGAGGAACGCCGTAGCGTGTAGCGTAAAGCTAGCTAGCTAGCGTTAGCTTTGCGTGTGTTGTCAAACTTTTGAGACCTCAGTCCGTCTCTGCCTGAGCTGTGGTGATGGCTAATGATAGCACCACCATGAATGTGCGTTTTATGGTCATTTTAACAAACCGAGGACATGCTATAAAAGCAAGTTAGCGCACAGGAGCTACAACATAAAGATAGCTTTAGCCACCAGGATTTATGATGCTAAAGCTGCTAATTATGAAGTGTCGTGTCAGCAGTCTGAATGAGATGAGACAAACACATTTTTCGTAGACATAAATTAGTGAGATTGTCCATTAGAATCCATTCACAGGATAGCTTAAAGTAGGTTTAGATACATACGCACATTAGCCACTGTTTAAATGATGGAGATGTTGATCTGGTCTCTCATATGGACACAGTCACAGTGAAGCAGTCGCTGGCAACGAGATTCTTGTCCTTCAAACAATGTGGACAGAAGAAAATCACACAATAAAGTAAGAAAAAGAAGCTTAAATATGCAGAAGTGTAAATATAGGAATAATATATATGTTTAAGGAATAAAATGGAACAATATAGGTAATATCCTGAAGTATGCTGGTGTACAGTTGTGATGCAGACGGGTTGTGCAGTAATGCAGTGGATGTATATGCTTAATGAGATCTGGTTATGGACAGGTAAGAACAGGGTGTACAGGTGATGCACATGAATATATACTGTGATGGTTCCTGTGTACGGTGTAGTTGTACAAAAGAAGTTGTTTATTCTATAATGCGCATAAAATTGGGCATCCAGCCCACATGACCGTGTAAAGACACAGTTACCATCGCAGTGGTGAAACATTTGTCAGAAAACAATATACCTTGATTTAACTTTACATTGCAAACATAGAACTGTCCCTTCTGTCCAAAGCTCAAAGCTGTAAACAAACAACATGCTCGATATGTTGAAGGAGGTTTGATGATGTGTTGGATTAGCAGAGTGATGCAGGTGCTTATCAGTCTTATTGGTCTGCTAGTTGAGAGTTGTCTTCAGATTTGACATTTGATGATAACTCTCTCATTTGCAGGATGCGGCTTTATCGTACGATCCGGAGACGCCACCAGGGGACGTCCAGAGCGATGTCGTCTTTCGCGAAGGACAGACTCTGGGCGGCCAGGTCACGCACACACCTCGCCTCATCGCCATGGATCTCAAAGGTAACATCTCCTGTGACGTGCTTTTTGTGTGCTGGTTTAATGACTTTATTAGTGAGTTTATATTTGTCATTTATTGTCATGCAGTAACCACGCGCAGGATGTGTGCTGCGTTCACTCTGCTCTGCTCTCACTTTATAACAGGAAGTCTTCGGACTCTACGGCAGGAGGGACGTCTGTATGACCCCGGCAAAGACACCTCTGCTGTCACATGGTGTGTAAGAGAGTAGTCTGTGTGTGTACAGTGCTGCCTGTGTGTTTACAGACATGATTTGGCATAATCAAGTACTGTTCAACAACAACAGTCCTCACATGGTCCTGCATTGACGGACATATTGGATTCCTTTCTTTCTTATTGAAGAGTCTTTGCACTTGAGGATTCTTTGTCGTCGTGATGTTAAAATGTGCTCCGTCTCTCAGGGAGGGAAGCCTCATGATGCACAAAGAAAGTCCTCCAGCGATGAACTCCTTCCTTGAAGATCTGGACAAGTTGGACGTGAGTTTTTATGGTGGAACGCAGCATCTCCCATCAGTCTTGTCTTGAGACGGTGATGCCAAGTGTTTTGTAATAATGCTGAGTCACATCTGTCTTTTCACTGCTCTGTGGAGAGTTTTGATTTTGGTATGATTATATATTTTCTGTTCTGTGGAGGTCAAGTGCTTTGTCCTCACAGCTGTTTTTGTCTCCAGAAAGGGGAGATCTTGGCTGAAGCAGATTTTTACTCCAGGTCCCAGCCCCAGTGTTCGGGTAAGAAAAACCTCGGCAAACCTTTTGAACTCTGCACGATAAACAAGATTTTGTCTCCAGCGCAGCAGCGACCGCTCTGAAAACTCTCCCACCAGCAGGTGCAGTGAGGGTGGACACTGTGAACAGCCAGCTGGCTCGAGTCCAGAAGGCCTACAGGCTGGAGGGCAGCGTGAAGGTGTGGTCTGACTTCCTCAGGATCCACCTGCACCCTCGCACCATCTCTGTCATCCACCAGTACAACCACGATGGGTAAAGTGCACAAACTGGAGAAAATGAGGGAAAGCTTTGGGAGTTGATTTCATGATAGTTTTTCTCCTGGTAAAGAAACGTAAAGCTTGAGTTATTGATAAACAGTACGTCAGTATTAAACTATTCCAAACGCCTCCTGCACAGACAGCTCAGTACCTGCTTTTCTCCAGTAGATGGCAGATGTTCTGCAGATATGTGCCTCAATCACAGACTTCTCTTTGTGGGCTTTACTTTGACTTTCACAGCTGTTTAAAAGTTTCTCCTTATTTAAGCCGTTTAAATGGTGGATTTTCTTGTGTTAGATTTAGTGGGTTAAGTGTGGATCAGCAACTTTACATTTGTGTATGTGTGGGTGTGCAGGGAGGCCCACCGTCTGGAGGCCTTTGGCCAGGGGGAGGCTCTCCTGCAGGGCTCGTTGCTCGAGGAGCTGGAGGACAAACTGCACTTCTTTGTGGAGGAGTGTGATTATCTTCAGGTAAGTCATCACAGTAAATGATTACTTTGTGCTGCATTGTATTGAAAAGATGTAGCATTTCAGTTTATCAGTGGATGGGTTAAAATTTGTTTCCTAACAGCCTCTTCACACATCTCCTTTTCTTCTTTTGTTCCTCTCTCACTCTCTCTCTCTCTCTCTCTCTCTCTCTCTCAGGGTTTCCAGGTTCTGTGTGACCTGGCTGATGGCTTCGTTGGCCTGGGGTCAAAGGTCACAGAGATGCTGCAGGACTCTTACGGTGGAAGAGGCATCCTAACCTGGGGGTTAGCACCTGTCAGTCACCCAAATTCAGTGAGTCAAACCTCAGTCTGCTCAGTATCTCTGTGGCTTTTTTTTATCTTATTGCTCTGTGTAAAAGCAGACGTTTTGTAAAGGGACTTCTGTATGTTTTCTTTCTGTTCACTAGACTCCAGTGAAGGACCTCTACCACCAATTAAACTGCACATTAGGGACAGTCCACCTGGCCAGTAACAGCTCCTTCTTCTGCCCGTTGACCCTGCGTGGAGGACTAGGCAGGCGACCCTCCTCCCCCACAGCGTTCCCCTACCTAACTTATGATGTGAGCTTTTTTTCCCTTTATCACCGTATTATCGTTAGACTAATATGTGGTGATCAGCAGCTTCCACTGCATCAAGTATATGCTCTCAAGACCTTTTCATGGCCTTATTTTGAAATTTTAATTGACTTTGTTGTAATTAGATTGAAATTAAATGCATAAATTCAAGTAACATGATGATAATGAATGGGAATAAAAAGAAGGGTAACACTGTCTGCCTGCACCACACTGTTAAGACTTCTAAAACTGCATCAGAATCAATTTTCTTTTGGATTTTTAGACATGATGGACATTTGAAGACTCAGAGGTGCAGTTATTTGTGTGAATAAATGTAAACTTCCACTGACTGACTCTGTCACTGTCCTTCCTGTGGGCCAGCCCTCGCTGTGGTACCACAGCAGCTCCGTCCTGGCTTTGGCCCTGGATGCCCTCACCTTGTCTTACAGGATGAGGAACAACAGCGTCCCCATGTGGCAGGTGGCAGACACACTGGCTGTGTCTGGGAGAAAGGTGAGTGCAGGTTAGCCCTCCTCGTCTGTTTGACATGCTCTGTGGAGGAGACTCTGAGCTTACGGTGAATGTAAATTCTAGGTGGTGGCTGCTTATGGTGCCGTCCCCTTTCCCATGATGCACGGCAGCTCTCTCCCTGATGCCCTGAGTGCCTGCGCAGATGCGTTGCCATGGAAACCTCTATCAGCTTGCCCTGAAGCCGGTGATGGTCGATGCTACGGCCAGTGGGCGTCACTCAAAGGCTTTGAGGGCCAGAGACTGATCAGGTCAGAATATAGGAATAAATTAGAGCTCAATACTTTGTAAAACGATTAGTATTTTTACACAAATCTGTCATGTTTTGGTCTCTCAATCAGCTCTCTGGCTCCAGGGACCAAACCACCCACTCCTCTGCACAGCCTCCACAGTGGTGAAGACGTCCTGGCCGCCTACATCAGATCTTTCTATCCCACAGCGCCTCTGTGAGTCCCCACGCCGTCACATGCTGTGAACTGACAAATCATCGCACTTGCCTATCTTCACAGTAAATGAGATATTTTAACCCAACTCTTCTCTCGCAGCGCTCTGCAGTTGGCGTCTTCTCCCAGTAAGCTGACGCCTCCTTTCCCTCAGATATTCAGTCAGTCTCTCGGCGCTCAGGGTTTCCTGCAGAGCCAGCCTCCCCCGCCTGGCAGTGAGTGCTTTTACTTTACTCCTATCTGCCTTTTTCTCCCGGTCTCATTTTTGTAGCTTCGATGGTTTTATAAACTATTCTGTCTGTCTCTGCAGCCCCGGCCCCTGTTGTCTCCTCTGTGCCCGTCCTGACGTCCCTCCAGTCGGGTCCTGCACTCGGCCCGTGGCTGTCCGAGCTGCACTGTGCCACCAGCGCTCTCGACATCCGCCGCGTGGCCCCCAGCTTCCTCTCCCAGGGCCCCGAAATATCCGACTACAAGGAGGCCCTGGAGCAGCTGCGCCTTCTGGCCCGGTGTTACCGTGACGACAGCGGCGGGGTGACGCGCTCTTCCTCAGAAGAGGATGACGATGACTGACAGTGGCTGTCTTAGGCTGATGACTGCTGACCTGGCATCAGCCTGTCTGCTCTGTTTACCAACATGCATGCACTCGCACACACAGAGAGGTGAAGAGGAGCTGAGCCTCAGTTTGAAGGACCAGAGAGCAGAGAAAGGAGACGCAGACTGAGCTGCAGGACACTGATGAGGGAAGATTAAACCCCCAGAGGAACGTGTAGTATTGAGGAAGGTGATGGATGTAGCATCATCAGACTGTACTTACATTTCTGCAAATGACTGTTTATCTGTAAGTGTTTTATACCAAGTGTTCACTATAAAATGACTGTATTTACGTAAAGAGACGCAGTTATCACACCTCTGTTTTGGGCACAGCTTCATCTGACCATTAATTCACTTGAAAGAGTAGCACAGATTTTGACAAAGTGCACTTTAACGTTTTCTCATCATACTGGAAAGAGCTGATCTCATCACCACAGTGAGCAGCTGCCAGAAAACCCTAAATGTCAGTTTTGTATTAAACAATTTAAACACAGCAACAAGCGCTTTGTGCTTTTGCTTTATGGTTTGCAAAACTGGAATAATTTTGGCAGTCAGTTTTAGACATGTGACGATGATCTGCCTACGATTAGATAATTAGTTTACGTAGTTAAAAGCTAAATCAGTACCCGCCTCACTGACCTTGAATCTGTTGCCAATAAAAAACAAACAAACAAAAAAAGCCACCAAACCCACTGAAATGTAGAACAGGCATTTTTTAATTTGAAATAAAATGAGAAGGATTTCACAAAAGGTGAGCAGATGTTACAACATTTTCCCACCCGGCATTTTGACTAAACAGTATGCTTCTACGTTTGATTTAAAAAAGGCTAAGACACATACCATCATTTAAACTTATAAAACTGAGATTTCACCCTGTTATTTTACAAACACCTCCGTACAAGACACTTCTAATGGGGGGAGAAAAAAAATTTAAAGTCAAGTGAAGCGGAGTAGCATGTGCATAAAGGACATCGAGTCGAGTGCCTGGTATTCTACAGCTATTTATCAAAAAACAGGAGGCGGGGGTAGTGTTCTGGGGTCTGGGGAATGTAAATGGAGGACAGGGAAGATGGTGGGATGAGGGCGCATGACAAAGAGTCCAAAATCTGAACTAAGAGCGGGAACGGGAGCGAGACCGAGACTGGGAGCGGGATTTGGAGCGGGACTCTGAACGGGAGGCGGATCGGGAGTGGGAGCGAGCTTTGGCGGGGGAGGGGGAGCAGGATTTGGACTTTGATTTAGACCTGGCTCTGAATTTGGATTCAGTGGGTGAGCGTGAACGGGAGCGAGAGCCCCTCTCGGGCTCGCCGCCTTCGTCGTCACTCTTCGGCGGCTCGTGGCCCGCTGAGCCAGATTTCCTGGAGCGATCCTTAATTCCTGATCGGGAGCGAGACCTGGAGCGGGATCTGGAGCGGGAATCCTCCTTCTTGCCCTTCTTACCTTCTTTCTTGCTCTTTTTGCTCTTGGGGCTGCGACTCCTGCTGCGATCCTTGTTCTTCTGAGCACCGTTGCTGCGCTCTTCTTCTTCCTTCTTGTTCTTGCCCTTATTCTTCTTGCTGCGAGATCGGCTGCGGGAGCGTGAAGCCGGTCTGCGGACAGAACCAGATAGAAGAACTTAGTGTCATTTAAGTTCTTACTGTGCCCAACTTTCTCATTAATGTTAAAAATGATGACTACAAGGCAGTTCAAATACAGGAGTTGTCTGGTAGAGAGAGACACTAAAGACCATGTAACTGCTTCCATCAACCTAGTCCACGGTCACAAAATACAGGCTGAGGCAAAACAGCAGCTGTGAATATTAGGCTACTACTTGCCGTCACTGGCTGTGTGCTACGTGCGTACGAGCATAAGCACCTGTGCACTTCTGTGGCCTTGTTAACATTTATTTATAGAAACATCGGCTCTCATCTTACTGCTTAGTGAATGCCAATATCTCTATGTGGTTTTTAAGAGGTGAGCTGAGAGGCTTAAAGGTGGTAAGCCCTGTGTGTTACTGTGCAGTGGCTTTTAGGAGACAGGACACATGTTTTGGTCTCTGCGATCTGCGTGGAAACACGCACGTATATCTTTTCAGTTTCAGGTTAGTTTGCTTTGAGTGTCTACTGACAGCTCATTTCACTGTGGAGACACCATGTGGTTAGAGCTGGGATTCCTCACCTGGAGTGGGAGCGGCTGCGACTGCTGCTCTCACTGTGGCTGCGGCTCTTGCGAGACCTGCGGCTCCTGGAGCGGGACCTGAGGAAAACAGGCAATTAGCAACAGTCAAACCTCCTGCAGGCCAACTGCTGTGGTGAATGTTCAGAGGCTTTATTGGTTGCTAGACGAGCTTCTCTGTATGCTCCTTACTCCTGCATATGAATCACTGTTTAAAACCATCATTCTGTAATGCACAGCTGAACATCCTCATGCACACTTGCTATATTTAGAAACATCAACATGCAATCAGGTGGACGAGTATATAATTACAGTGACGTGTCTCACCTGGAACGACTGCGGCTGCGAGAGTAAGAGCGCTTGCGCTTGGCTCCAGGGCGGTCCTCGATGAGGCGGATCTTTCTGCCGTTCACTTCTGTGCCGTCGAGCTTCTCCAGAGCCCTCTTCATGTCAGAGTAGAGCCTGAACTCGATCACTCCCTCATTCCTGCGGCCCTTGTGGGTGTCGGCGTAAGTCACCTCCCCCGCCTGCCTCATGTAGTCCTTTAGAGAAATGAAAACACAAACTGTAAACTGAAAGTGGTGATTTATTTGAGATACTCAGAAGAAAAATCTAAGATATGGGGGGTAAAGGTGCAGCCTGCACTGTAGTCATCTACCGTCCTATTGCTTCAAACTGTATTGGAAATACAACATCCATCAATCTTGTAACACTGGTGACAATTCTTATAATATACTTCTAAATTTAAAGAACTGGACTGCAGATCAGCAGTCAGAACCAGTCACAGATATTTTTTGTGTAATACCTATTGACTCTGGGCATTACCTAAACAGAAACTGTACATACCTTCAAGTCCTGCCAGCTGCAACGGCTAGAAAGATTCTCAACAATGAGCCGATAATCTGTCCTTATCGGTGGACCATATCTGTCTCTTCCCCAGCGTCCATATCCACCTTTAAAGGCAACAAGGAAAAGGCAGATAAAATGAGGACCATAAAGAAACAGAGATGGTGCATTTACACTAAACTCCAAGCTACATGCTAAAAACATATGTCAATATTCATTTGGGAAAGGGAAACAAAGAAGGGGAAAAGCAAAGGTGAAAAGAGACTTAGGAAAAAAAAAATCATTAAATCCTTTAAAAAAAATCTAATTATTTCTTTCTACAAATCGAAATTTTTAAAAACCTAAACCTATATAACAAAACGATAGCTTAATGAATTTTGGTAAAAAAAATTTCAATAGGCCTATTTTCTAAATAAGAAAGAAAGTCAAAAACATAACTGATCGAGGAAGTACTTACGGTGAACTAAAGCAAGTTTCTAAGCTATCCTATCTAAAAACATTTCACTGTTACAAAACATGTTCTTTTTTTTCAGGCACCTATAAGAGCTGAACCCACATCTGTTCCTAACCCCATGGCATCCTCACCACCCGGCCTGGGCCTAATGGGAAAAGCGGTCTTCATTCACAATGGCTCCCTTTTTTGGTCTGCCCAGGGGCCCAGAATGGTCAAACCACACTCTTGGAAAGGGGGGACACCATGGCCAGCAATAGGGGCAGGCAGTCAGCAAAGGACTCTTTCAATTAAAACATTGAGGTTCTTTGTTAAATCTTTACCTTTAAATCGACAATCATTTTATATAAAATAAAAAACGGAATAAGACATCAATAGATTACAAGATACTTGACAAATAGTTATCTTACATATTCAAATTCAGACATTTATATCCTTTCCATCAGTAAGCCATTTCCCCATCACAGATTCACATGTAACACTTCCAATCCATCATATGGAAATCCATAGATTTGTCATTGGTGGCTCTGATGCACACAAATTTAATCACATTATGCACTGATAAGGAAATCTCCTCCCACGCTTGTTGTTCAGTTGGTAAAAAAGCCGTTAAGTGCTGTAGTGAGCGGTGCTCATACACTGCTGACCGGTTTGCAAGACAATATGAAAACAACCCCATCAAGAAAGAGAGACACACCCATATGGTAAACAGGCCATTGAAAACTTGGGGGGCTTGTTGAGACCAGGATAGCAAAACCTGATGAAATTAACATGGAGGGTGAATGAGTGTGTGTGGCTCAAGGACAATCAAAAACAAATGAGAACAATTCATTTAAAGATGTGCACATTAACATCCCGACAGGAGGACAGATTCTGTTCAGACACCAGGAACGGAGATCAGGTACCAGGTACTGGGCGATACTGACCAAAACTACAATTTACCTCATGTCTTATTACCAATAAAGGGACCATATGTGTGGCCTGGTTCCAGACCCCTCAGTCACTACCCACATCAGAAATTCAGCTGATATAGCGGATATAAATTAAATGCACATCAGCCACCAAGGACACCTTAAATTTTGCCCCTTTTTGTTCCCTGTAATAAACAAAATCCCTCATCAATGACATTATTCATGGTAAATAAATACAATACTCTACTGAAGACTTACTTCTTCCACCATAGCCTCCATCACGACGGGGTCCCTTGGTGTGTTCCACAATGACCCTTTCGCCACACAGCTCCTTGCCGTTCAAGTCATACACAGCATCGTCTGCGTCGCGGGGCTCATCAAATTCAACAAACCCGTACCTTCATGAAAGAAGAGAACATGTTAACGCAGTGTTACAACAAAGGATTGTGATAATGTGCATGATCAAGAATACTGCAGAGGTCACTGGTGAAACACACCCCCTTCAGCACACGCACCAACACAACAGCCAGGAAGGTCTAATGCTGGCCCTGGCAAATAGCCTAATAAAGGTGTTCTTAAGCAGTGTGTCCCCGTTTCAAATGTGAACAGGTGATTCTTGAATAATGTACAGATCTCATTCACAAGGGAGGCTTCGGAAGAGGAAACATGTAACCTTCCAAGCAGATTAATCTGTTGGGAAAAATTAACGCAAAATGGATAATATTAATATTGCCAGACTGATAATGATACCACGAGAGTATCAGTACAGTTTCAAACAAGCATTTTCAAGCTAAGATCTGTGGCGTTTCAAATGTTGATAATTTCCTCTTTGCCTCCCACATCGTGAGCATATTTTGGTTTCGGGTTGGTAGTCAGACAAAACATGATGCTTGAATGTTCCTTCTAGGGTCTTGAGAGTGGTACTGGGCCTTTTCCCCCAAATTCTGACAATTATTTAACCAAACGATTAACGGTGAAGATGGTTAGGCCAACCGGCAATTTTAACAACTATTTACAGGAACTACGCGTGATTCAGACCAGCTCCAGCATGAGGTTACCTCTAACGTTACATTACAGGCAGACGCTAACCGGTGGACCGTTTTCACGGGAAGGCCATGCTAACGCTAACCTAAAACTCTTTTCGTAACGCCCATTTACAAATAGATGTGCACGTTTCTAGTACAAAATACATTCAATATAAGGTTGCACCACGGATGTGCCTGAATTTGCACTTGTTTAGCTAGCCGTTTGATCGTACACACCGCCGCCTTTGACATTGCCACGTCTAACATTAGCTTGCTAACGTTACTTAGCTAAGCACGGTCGATGTAGCCCAAGCTTTACACCAACGCTAGTATTTCTTTTAGTACTGTATCGAGAAAACTAGCATTTACGCAAAAACCAGACCTAGCCGTAGCTTACTTTCGACGGTTTTTATTTGTAAATTTCAAGCATACCTGCTAAGCTAGCATTAGCAGGCCGTGGCCGCCGCAACAAACAAGGCCCAGACTGCAAGTGCGGCCTGTGAAGACGTTAGCTCCAACGACAATCGACAAAGAGCATCAACGTTACCCATTTTTCAGGTCGACTTCGAGTATTTTCCCGTAGCCTTTGAAGAACCTCTCCACGTCCTTTTCTCTGGCTCTGTAGCTCAACCTTCCGATGTACACTCTCGACATCTTTTCAACTTGAGTGCGTTACCGAAATGCGCGATCCGACCAGAACAGACGGAAGAGCAGACAGAGGAGGCGCGCGGATGTACGGAGACATGCACACGCTCCTTTGATACGATAGGCCGCGGCTACAGGGGGAGTGTCTTAACCTTTAATGGCTCTACGCCCTGAGTTTAGTCTCTCGGGTAGTCCCATTATTTCCAGGCAATCGACTGCTTCAGGTCCACAGTTACATTAAATGCAGTACAGCAGAAAGCTGGAATGAGCGACTGGCATTTTTGCACAATGTGTGACTTTTCTTTGCATCCTGCTTTGAAATTTATTTAAACTGAATGATGGATTGCTCATGAAAAAAATGCCTTATCGATCAGTTAATCGATTAATAGTGTTCCACGTGGAGTATGCAGTGTGGTCTTTAAATGTTAAAACCTGTCCGTCCCGGATTTTCTGCTCCATCGCTTCCCCCATAAGCCGCGGTGGGCGGGGCTAACAAAGACACACACAAGTATCTTTACAAACACACCGCTGCTCTCCTGTGTGGCGGTTATATTTGTTTTAAGGCCACCATTTTTACCACAAATATACCTACAAAGTTTTAATATTCCTTCTTGGAGTGAGTTCAACCTGTTGCTCAAGCGTTAAAGTGCCGGCAACTTTTTTGTTCAATGGGTTGAAGAGTTTTAAATCGCTTTTCAGGGGGAAATAACGGTACACGACGTTAGCCGAATGTTAGCTTCCCAGCAACAGGTCGGTCGGTCGGTCAGCGTCAGTTAACGGCGGAAACGGTAATGGAGCGCGCGACTTTTTCAAAGTACTCCTGGGTCGATTTCGTCTTCTCCGTGATCGGAGTGTGCACCTTCTTGGTTGACTGGGGCTCCGACGTGTGGGTTGCCGTCGAGTTTTACAGCCGGGGGAACTTTTTCTGGTTCGGGGTGCTGGTCGTCCTCATGGTCCTGTCGTCTGTCGTGGTCCAGATGTTCAGCTGGTTCTGGCTCAAGTATGACCGAGAGCTGCCGGGGTTCAGTGCGCAGACCGGCGGAGGAACCGTGCTCTTCGGGGACAAAGTGAAGCTCTCCTGCCTGTTACATGTGCTGCAGCTGGGCTTCCTTTGCAGGTAGACAAAAAACTATGTAAATGTTATCAAACCTGTTGTATCGTTGAAATAATGAAACTTAAACCATGCAGCTAATCACTTTATTGTTTATTAAGTGCTAATTAGCTAATTGGATGTATTAACGGTAGCCTGACTGATGATGATTTCTTAATATGTGGAAAGTGTTTCAACAGGTCACAACGGCTAACCTGATGCTGCAGGAGTCTTTCTCTCTGTGCATATTTATTAAAAAAACTGGATATGTGTGCAGAGTTGTACAGTCAAGCAGGTCGGCAACAGCATCTGACAGGAGCTGTGAGACATTTATGACCATGAGCATAAGTGTCAGGTGTGGCAACGAGTTAATCCGGGTTCTCAGAAGAGAAATGAATGCATAAAATGCACAAATAATGAGTTAATGAGGTATGAAAAGCTCAAAATATGGGTGAGTCCGTGCTGTTTAACACACTTAATGCATCATGACAGACTGCTTCTTGTCAGGTAACAGCCATCCTCTGACATATTCATGCATGCAGGCACATCTCCGCCATACGTCAAGGCTTCAGGGTTTGGTGGAGGAAACAGGAAGGGTCCGAGTATGCCGTTTACCTGACACACGACCTCAGCATGCTCCGGCTCATCGAGACGTTCTGTGAGAGCGCTCCTCAGCTCATCCTGATGATCTATGTCATGCTGCGCACAAACAAAGCCAGGACCGTTCAGTGTGAGTTCTCTTTCATGTGACTTTCTTCCACCACACAATAAAAGCAAACAGCTGGCCATTGTGTTTTATAGTAAGCACAATTGAGATTGTAAAAGCACACTCCATCGGTGTTATGTTAACTCAATGCAAACCACAATTGTGTGCTGTGTACACTTCCTTTTTGGTTGCCACACTGATGTTTTGACTCCTGCGTTCGCAGTTGTGAGCATCGCTGCATCGACCACTTCCATCGCCTGGATGGTGGTGGATTACCACCGCTCCCTGCGCTCCTTCCTCCCAGACAAGGCCAAGCAGGGCTGGGGTTCCTCTTTAATCTACTTCCTGTGGAACCTGCTGCTAATCGCCCCCCGTGTGGCAGCCCTCGCCCTCTTCGCCTCTGTCCTGCCCGGGTACATCGCCGCCCACTTCCTGATGCTGTGGTTCGTCTTTGTGTTGTGGGCCTGGCGACAGAGGACAGACTTCATGGACAGCGTTGCTGGGGAGTGGCTCTACCGGGCCACCGTGGGGCTCATTTGGTATTTCAGCTGGTTTAATGTAGCAGAGGGTCGGACCCAAGGCAGGAGCATCATTTACCATTCCCTCATCACCACTGACATGGGAATCCTGCTGGTGACGTGGTGGTGTTACAGGGACCCTGTCCAGAGTGAGCCGTACGCCCTCGCTCTGCTCATCACGCTACCTTTCGCCTACCTCCTGGGTTTGCTCTTCAAAGCTGTCTACTACTGCTGCTTCCACCCCAAGCTGTGGAGACCCCCGGTGAGGGACCCAGGACTGCCCGACGATCTGCCCGACGCAGAAGTGTCCTTCAGAGACTTTTCCATCCAGGACGGTACCCTGTCGTCCCAGCTTCTCAACAAACGGATGGCCTGCCACGCCACTCATTTTTACTCCGGACAAGGAGTCATGAGGAGCACTGATAGCACAAACAGAGCGGACTCGTCACGCCTGTGATGTCTGACTTTGTGTCAACCTCGTACAACTGATAAATGTTACCTTCTGTTGCCATGATTGACTCAAACAGTCACCTGTTTGTGTGATTCATCACCTGATGCTCCACATAGTGGGCAGTATGGATGAAGTCATTTTCACATCAGTACATTCATTGCAATATAGCACATTTTTGAAAAGACACTTCACAGTTCATGTCACCTTATAGTGTGAACATTTCCATTTTTCTCAATTCTACTTGAAAATAGGGCAGTTTTAGTTGAGTTAGTTAAGTGTTTTATTTGTTGCGTTTTCTACAAAGCAGACTGTATTGTGCCATCTACATGAGTGGGAGACAGCTTTTTTTTCCTGTACATGCTACGTGATCATATGTGTTTGTTGTCACTGTCATGTTTCCTTGTATTTCCAAATACAAACTGTCAGGAAATACTGTCAGGGATACGCGGTATAGAAAATGGATGGATGGATAACATACTGAATAGTAATAACAATTATCCTGATGAAGTTTTGATTTGTGAGGTTTGTACATGCAAACACGGGCTGTCTGAACGTGTATGTGGTGTTTTTGTTACAGCTGCTGCTACTGGGACCTGCTGAAGGACTTTGAATGTAGATTTGACCATAAGCTCTCCTTTTATCATTTCTGTGTTCTGTTACTGTGTTAAAGCTGTTACAAGGTGTGATGTGGAGCTGGTTCTAATTATTATTAATGGTGTAAAATAAGCCAAATGCTAATTCTTCATATGTAAAACACTTGTTGGTACAACGGATGTCGTCACTGTAGCTTCAGGAGTCAAGCAGGTACAAACCCCTGTGGTCCTTTCGCTTGCTCATCCACTGTTTGTTTAGCCTGTGTCAGACGCCTCTGTTTACTTTAGTATGGGAGCTCTGTTCTCTCTGTGTGGTGAATAAAACAGTGCTACATTATTATTCCAGACAGCATGCTTTCTTTAAGTCTTTTCAGGCGTCCTAGAAGTTCTCTGAAGTTTAGTTTTATGTTTCTTTTCACATGCCAAACCTCTTCCTGCTCATCTCTGCAGAATGTTGATGAAAACGTTGTGGATTCACGTCTTGGCCATGTTCTGCTGAAACCAAAAGTCAAGGTCGCTGCTGGTTGTTAATCTTTTACCTCATTTGCCATGTGCAATCATTAAAGTGGTAACTTGTATCATCTGTTTTAACTTGTGTGTTTCTGTCGCGTACACACCTGATGACGCAGACTATAAACTGTCTGATTTGTTTACATTTTTTACAGTGACATTACTTGATTAAACAATGAAAATACTACACAGCCTAATTGTTAAAGTGGCAGCCTTCACTGTGTGTGTTACGTGTGTAAACTGCCAGTCATCATTTTGCTACAGTACGCCTTTAAGATGTCAAGTCATCCTGAAGGAGGGTCCCTTTGTAGGAGGAGTTACACAGCATTTGAATACTGAACCTTGTGCTCTTTGCTTACTTTCAGTTGTCTTTCAAACTCTCTGAAGTTAGCGGGGGATGTGTTAACAGCTCTGTCCTGAGGTATGCCGCTGCACCAGTCGCAGGCATTTCAGTGGGATATGTGAGAGTTTCAGTCTGACAAGCAGAATGGGTGTGTTCAAGTACTCCCCGGTGGATTTCCTCTTCATGTGCATGGGTCTGCTGTTCTTGCTGCTCGACATCGGGCTGGACATATGGGCTGCTGTGACTTTCTACCAGGAAAAGGCCTACGTGAGGCTCTCTGTCTTGCTGCTCTTCCTCCTGGGCTCGTCCGTTCTCGTCCAGGCCTTCAGCTGGCTCTGGTACAGCTACGAGGGCTTCAAGAGGCAGACGGTGGTTGAGAAATGGCTGAGCCGGGGCCAGCTCTTGGTGCTCCATGTGCTGCAGCTGGGAATCTACATCAGGTTGTGTGAGCCTTGAATACTCTAATAATCATAGTGTTTTCAAAGTGTCTTTTCCTCTGCCGTACTGGAAACAGCTGGAATGAATGCAGGCGACTAAAAAATGTGCCGCTCCACCCTCATTTCCACTCACCTGCTCATGAAGATCCATTTACGGGAATTGCAAAATAATGTGAATATAACAACTGGGCGGCACTATGATCCTGCACTGTGGCCTGCATCCAGCCTTGGGTGGTGTGTGTGTGTGTGTGTGTGTGTGTGTGTGTGTGGTGTATTGTTTTGACGTGCAGTGAATCTGAAACTAATAGCAAACAATAGAAGAAAACACAGCATTAAGTCATCTTGTTCTATGAATTACATCATCGGTTTCATTTCCTGTGACCATGGTGGCTGACAGGATATTTTGTTATGCCTCCACGCCGGCGATGGCTGTTATGTTTTTAGGTTGTCTGTCCATGAAGTGCGTCAGGAAGACTTGGAGGGGATTTCCTCAAATTTGGCACAAAAGTCCACTTGGACTGAAGGGTGAACTGGTCAAAGGTCACAGTGACCACACGCAACATGTTTTTGGCCTTAACTTAGGAATCCATGAACTCATTATGACTCATTATGTGTGAAATTATAAGTTTCACACAGATGTCTCATTGGATAAAATGAGGTAGTGGTATTTTATGTCCAAAAGGTCAAAGATCAGCTTCACTGTGACATCGTAACATTCTCTAAAAACACTTTTCTGGCCATAACTCAGAAGCAGAAGGGCAGATTGTGACCATATTTTACATTTCGTGAGATACTGAATTGCTGCTGATGTCGGCTTGAACATGTGTGTGAAGTTTTACAGTTTGCAGCTTCTTTGCAGCAGTTTCCATATTTGAAGCCCTGTAATCCCCCATAAGATGATTGGTTCTGCTGATATTGAGCTTCATTCACTGGAACGCCTTCACTGCATGCATATGATATGAGTCTTGTTAATATAGATGCATATTTGTGTCTACAGTGATTCAAGTTGGTAGAAACATGAGTCATACCACAGTTTCCTCCTTTAAGGTAGATAATCTGATCATCTGTGCTGGGCTGGTTTTCATGTGTGACACCTGTGTGACTGATCAGCTTACAGTGGTTACAGTCGTTTTAACTGCGTTTTCTCGATCCCTCATCTGTTTCCTCTCAGGCACGCCGGCGTCGTGGAGATCTCTTTACGCAGCTTCTTCTCAAGGCTGCCGGATCCCACGGACTTTGCCGTGTTCCTGAGCCACGATCTCAGCATGCTGCGGCTCATAGAGACGTTTTCAGAGAGCTCCCCTCAGCTCGTCCTCATGGTCACCATCATCCTACAGCGGGGCCAGCTGGATCCCGTGACAGGTGCAGTATGTTACCACAGGGCTCAAGAGCTATTGAATAATGAAAGGGCCAGCTTGGATCCTGATAGGATCATTTGAAATTTTACACTTTGGAGTTCATAAATGACCTCCTGAAGACATAATGTAATAAAAAGTATTTCAGCGTTATATTATTATAATGTACTGTAGTATTTGAACAGCATGGTATTGTATTATATGTATTTTTTCCAGTTTTGAGATCTCTGAGATTTACAACAAAACCCACTGGAGGTGAATTCAGTGCTGTGGATCTCAAAGCTGTTTGTTATGCAGACACAATATCACAGGTTTTCTGGGTAATAAGAGGTGGGAGAAGTCCCCTCAGACGGGTCACTAATAGCACAGAAATAAGGAACGAAATGACCTGATTGTTATGTCACAACGGATTGACCCTGATTCCTTGAAATGATGCAACATCCTCCTCAACGTAAGTTACTAATCTCTGTGGTTTGCAGAAGCTGTGGAGTGGCACACTTCATCATAGTGAAAGTAGACTCAAAGCGCTCAGACAGTTCTGTAAATGCATTAAATGGCTTCTCTCTCTCTCTCCTCCTCAGTGCTGAAGGCCGTCGGCTCGGCCTCGGCCATCGCCTTCAGTGTCACCATGTACCACCGCGCCCTGCGCTCCTTCCTGCCCGAAAAGAAGCAGCAGCCGCTGACCTCCTCGGTGGTCTACTTTCTCTGGAACCTGCTCCTCATCTCGTCTCGCCTCGCCGCCCTCGCCCTGTTCGCCTCCGTGCTGCCCTGCTTCATCTTCGCCCACTTCTTTTGCTCCTGGGTGGTTTTGTTGTTCTTCGTCTGGCGATCCCAGACCGCCTTAATGGACAGCGTCGGTGGGGAATGGCTTTACCGAGCCACCGTGGGCCTCATCTGGTATTTCGACTGGTTCAATGTGGTGGAGGGGCGGACGAGGTACAGGACTCTGCTCTATCATGGCTACATCCTGGCTGATATCTCCCTCCTCTGCGGTTTGTGGTGCTGGCAGATGAGCACTGAACCGCCTTACTTTGAAATTTCACACCTGTCTGCTGTAATCGTTGCCATCAGCGTTGTTGCAGTTTATATCCTTGGGCTCTTTTTCAAAATGATTTATTATAAGTGCTTCCATCCAAACCTTTCCAAAGAGGAGCTGAAAGGGGACACAGGTGAAAGGCCTCTAACTGGACAGGGACCGACCACGAGAACGGACAATGAGGATGACATGGACGAGGAAGCTTTATGCAGTGGCCCTCAGCTCAGGAGTGGGGGCGCAGGCGAAGACGTTGTAGATCGCGGCTGGCACAGCCCGCCAGCACCCCACGCCGAACGCTGCAATAAGAGAATGAGGAAGCTGGCCGAGAACTTCTACTCCTGACCGGCATCACTTGACATCCACCAGACGTGGAGGTCAGACTGAGTCATGCACAGCCTCAGTGCAGCAGCCTGATTAATGAGGATCATGAGGACTGTGACCTCTCATTGACCACAGGTGTAACCTCGCCAGAGACCAGTTTTAGGTTCAAGTCTCATAAACACTTTCCTCACGGTATTATCGGTCTGCCGCTGCTGGGGACCAAAGCACGCAAAGCCGCCAGTCATTATTGAACCTGCTTTCCTTTTGAAGGATGAGTACATGATACTAGATGTGTACTGAAATACCTTTATGTTCATTGAAGAACTTTGTGGTCCGTGTAATTGTTCCTCCTGCACATACTATATATATATATATATATATATATATATATATATATATATATATATATATATATATATATATATATATATATATATATATATATATATATTAGAATTCTTTTAAATATTTATACTTGATATACCTTCAATATTATATAACTTTTTTTACAGTAATAAATGATGAAAAGAAACTTGAGTCTGAAACCTTTTTAAATTTATTTACACTGTATTGAGTGTCTTAGGTACACAGGAAAACCTTACAGGACTGTGTCGAGGTCACAAACAGCTACTGTGGGGAAAATAGTGATTATTGGAATTAAATTAGCATTGATTATTATGATAGTGTTCAGTTAAGAGGATCACATTCAGGCTCTCTACACGACCCTACGCGGCCTCACAGGTCCTTGACAATGAGATGAAATACACAGAAAAGTCAAAACACGCAGCATTAAAAATAATAACAGCATTTGGCATCAGAAAGAAAAAGGATGTGTGGAAGAATAAAGCCCCTTAAATGCTGCATGGTCATTTCTGACCGCCGTGGAATAATTCTAAACAGACATGCAGACGAAGCGAAGAAATAAAACACATTCAACACGCAGGAAAGAACGCAAAGATTGCAAATGGTCTCTCAGTTTTCTCTGATGTGTGTCCGGGCTGATAGAGCCCAGCGCTCTTGAACTCACCACACCAGACGATGGAAAGCACACATTGTTCAAAGCGCCTTTTAAATGCAGTAAACCGATCTGCCTTAAAACACTACGTGTCACAGACTGATTGTCTCTAAGCAATGCGAAGCGTCTCACAGCAACAGAATAAATGCAACGTCCTTTCCGAAAGGAAGGAAACGTCTAATACAGAGCAGGCGCGCCTGTGATTGTATGCAAAACGTGAACGCATCGTCACTCCAAGTCGATGCATCTACAGCTGAATTATCTGATAGCAAAGTAGCTGTTAGCCATCTTAATCCTTTAAACACTGAGCAATCAATGCCAGCATTTCCCCCCAAAAATGGATGAATACAGTGCAGACAAGACAATCAAATAAAAAAAAGTCTAGAAACAGAAAAAAAAAGTCTCACCGGCATTTAAAAAAAAAAAATAAAGTATCGAGTTAAAAAAGTAAGATAACACTTTGGATAATAGAACAACGCAGTGATAAATGTATCAAACAAAAATCTTACACATTTCCCTTTGAGATTATGCATACAGATGACGGTTAAAGGCACAATATAAATATGCACAGTCACGCGAGGCACACAGACAAATAAAATACACATTCTTAACGGTCAAGCTGCATGTGTGTACATAGGAAATCTTCTTCAGGCTCAGTATTGTTCAGTCGTAATCTCATACATACAGACTGGGGGGGGGGCAATGAAAAATCTCTTGAAATACAGTTAATGAGAAAAGTAGAACTGTATTGCACGGTCATCGTCCTGTTTTACGTCCCCTCCGATACGCCTTCAGCGGGTTTGGCTGAGCAGTGAAGTAATTCTGTGGTTTCACTTAACGAGGTGTTGATTCATCGATTAGTCTACAGTATGACTATTCTGACAATCAGATGAGTCATTTTCTGAAGCAAAAGGAACCAAAAAAAATCTTGTTTGGTGTCAATATCTGCAGTTTTTCTTATTCCTCTGATAGTAGTTTTTGGACCCCTGATTGGACATAACAAGCAATTCAAAGACGTCACTTGAGTATTTTAACTAGATTGAATTGTTTGGTCTATGAAATGTAAAAAGAAAGAAATCTTCAAAATGCCTGTTTTGATCAAAAGATTTCCAGTTTCCAGTCTTATAAGACAAAGAAAAACAGCAAATCATTTCATATGAGAAGCTGAACCAGCAAACTGTTCCTCATTCAAACCGATTGCCTAATGATGATCAAAAAATATTCAGCAGATTAATCAATAATGACAGAAACTGTTAGTTACAGTCTGGTTTTAACTAATTACATATAAGAGGAATAAAATGTAGTTCTACAGGTTAGCGCGTTCTTTTCTTTGCCCTGGTTTTGTCATAGTTCAAGTCCCACAGACTGAAACTGTTGCTGAATATTGTGGCGGGATGCTAAAACTGTCCGGAAATTCCCTAAAAGAAGAGGAACCTCATGAACTATGATGCTCCTGACAATGTGTTAGCTGAGTCAGGATGAGAGGTGTGAGCATGGACGGAAAGACAAAGACCCCCACCCCCCGCCAAGCCCTCATAGGAGCAACACAACCACCACCCACATCCTGCAGGTGGAGCAGAGCTCGGTCAGTGTTACGTTCACTGACTCAGAGCCTGTAGTCGGGTTTCCATCCAAATTTTAAAGCTAATTTCCAGAAAATCAGCAAAAGAAACCACATGGATGAATGTGCAGTTATGAAAATATTAAGAGTTGAACAGCCGCTGGTGTTAATCAGCCGTTTTTAGCTTTGTGTTGAAACATTTCTCTGATAAAGTGTTGTTTTAGAGGTTTATGGAGCTCAGGGAGCAGCAGCCTTTTCTCAGCCCATAAAGAAACACTTCGTCCTTCAAATTCACCACATCTGGAAATACGAGCGGCATGTCCCAAATCCACACTTCATGCTAACTGTAAGCAGGTTTTTAATCCACAATGTGTTCACACTATGAAAGTGACACAAACAGAACGCAGACGCCATTTTTTAACTGACATTATTCTCCCACAATGCAATGCACAAAGGAAATCAAGGAGCTGACTCGCGGCTGCAAACTGAGTGATGTGTGCTTGGTGAAAGCAGCTCCAGAAAGATCCCAGAAAACCAAAATAAACGTTTAAGATTAAAAAAGTTTATCCGTTTGTGAATCTGTCCGCTAGTGAAGTTTACCTCGCAGTGATTTTCACACGTCATTGTGTCATTTCCTGTTAGTATAAAGCGGTCGAGTGATGAAACGTTTATTTTTTGTACACTAACTGCTAAACCAGGATGCTATGAGAATTAGCATGTAAGTGCATGCTGGACAGAATTAGTGTGCGGGATGGATTTGGGACACAGCTCACTGGACGGTGACGTTACGCTCTAATACAACTATGACTACAACAGGAAGTGAAGTGCGACTCTGTCCCGCTCTGCTCGCTACCTTTCATGTCATGAGTCACGCAGAGCCTCTGACTCTCAGCGCATGACGGCTGCATGTCAAAAGGACCACATGCACACTGTTGCGACACAGTGCTGACTGACGGTGTGCTGTGGTCAGATCAGGAGGGGAAGTCAAAGTCATGACCAAGTTACATCTGTTATCATGTCTTGTACCTCAGGTTAAATAGTTGAATGGCTACATGGGAGGCGAGTAAAGAAACAGGAAAGGGATTACTTGATACTTGATGACTGTGAGTAACCTGATTTGCAAAATGTTGCTTTCAAGTCTCTGAATGAGCAAAAACAATCCAGAAAGAGATTTTTTTTAAGCACATTGATAATATTCTTTCACTTATATAGAGTCTAAATAAAAAGCTACAACAACCCCAAAAGAGAACGACAACAACAAGAAAGAACAAAAACAAAGGCCCTTTGGTTGTTCAGTTCCAGAAAGACAAAATAAAAAGCAGGAGGATTGTTTTTGCTTTAGATTTTGAAAATGAGATATATGCCAAAGACCAAAGAGGAGGAAAAAAAAGCAGATGTCTTCCCTTCTGTGTCCAAATCAGTGCCAGTTTCAGCCGTGGTGAGGTTAGCTGCCGTAGAGGAGGGAGTGCTGGGCGTGAGGAACCTTAATCCAGCCGAATGATGCATCCAGTCTGTTTCTCACAGTCAGCTCCGACCCAAAGTCCGCCTCAGTACATTACCATCACGCATCACACGGTGAGTCTTTCGTCGTCAGTGAGGGCAGATAGGGGTTTCTAATATGCGAGTGTGCGTCGTCGGGGCGGTGGAGTGATTTTAATCGCACAATGTCACTCCGCACACCGACAGGGCTACGACGACGACTACATTTTCCCTTTAGCGTGCGACATTCGATGCCGCCCCCTTTACAAGAAGTCCAGTTCCAGCGCTTGGTGCAGGGACACGAGGTCGCCGTGAGTGGAGATCCGCCAGAAAGGCATGTTGTGCTGCGCAGAGGGACAGACGCAACCAAAGCGGTCAAACGGGAGGTGGTGGGAAAGCGGACAACAGCTTTTTAATCAGACTAAGTTCCATTGCACTTAGTGTGCACGTGCTGGGAGGCTAAACTTTAGCAACTGGTCAACAGTGTCAGGCTCTGCTCTTAAATTCACATTTTTCTCTCCAAGCTTAACTCGTTTTAGCGTTTACGCTCACATCTCGACTTGCATCCAAAGCTACATTCAAAGCGTCTCTACTTGTATTTGCCTGCAGTCGAGTATGAGGCCAAATGCAGCTTTGCATACGGACTAACACACAAACGAAGGGAGGGTTGAAGAGGCATGAAAACATTAAAGCTCACCTGTTTTGCTGCAAACTCCTCATCTCGACCGTCACCGATCACCACGTAAGTCACCTTCTTCCCGAAGCGAGAGACGATCCTCTCAAAGCAACTCTCTTTCCCTGCGTGACAGGAAACCACAAGACATTTCATTCAGCGCATTTTATTTACTTCACCGTCTGTCGCTGTGGAGGAGAACTGATTCATACGATCGCACACGTACCGATCTTTGTGGCACTGTAGATGTTCTCGATGGGGAAGACGTCTCCCAGGCCGTAGAGCAGCACTTTGGCCAGAGCTGGAACCAGCTGAGTGGTGGTGACCAGCACATTCATACACTTCCCTCTGTTGGTGCAACATCGCAAACACATACGAACACATGCATAAAAAGGTTATGAGCAGTTTATCTTGCATTGACCAGTTTTAGCTGAGTAAAACAAAAAAACCCTTAATTGTGAGATTTGAGTTGAATGAATGTTAAATAAAGCCTCCATCTTTGTCTCACTGTTTCACACTTGGCTAATCTCGCTGCACAGTATGACCTTAAACATGCAACAATAAGCGTCCTCTGCTCAGACCTGGACTGGATGTGCAGCAGAGACTTGAGCGCCGTGCTGAGCCACGCGTCCGTAACGTTCTCGATCTCGGACTGCAGCCGTAGAAGCAGCTCCCTCTTCATAGGACTCAGCAGACCTGAAAGAGACAACATGCACTCATGCAGAAACTTTACTTCGGATGTGCAGCGAGTGCACAACAAGATTTAGACAGAACCCTGATTCCAAAGAGTTTGTAAAGTGTGTAAAACAAATAACAGAAATATAAGCTAATCCTGGAACATTGTATCAGTTAGAACATGTGAATCTAACATCACTCCCCTTTTATTGTGTTCACAGTCTGATATTTAAAGGCAACAAGTAGCAGACGCATGCAAACACTTCTGTTTATTTTGGCCGCTGGGCTGAAACTGTAGCCTGGCTGTTTGAGGCCGGAGTGAATTAGGACGATTCAGATGTGCGTGCTTGCCTCGTTTTGCCTTTGGATATTGGTCCGTGGAACTAATTTTATCGTCGTCAAACACGACAGGAATTCACGTGGATGTAAGTGCTGCAAGGTTTTTGTCTTTGGAAAACAAGCACTCAGAAACAGAAGCCTTTCAAAGCACAACACACCAGAGTCACTGTGAAAGAGGAACGTCTGAACGCTCTTTACTGAAACTAAAGGAGGCCGCCAAGCGCCACTGCTGCATTCCAGCCTTGAAGACACATTTAATCTTTATGCAAACTCACCTCCAACATTCCCTTTATAGCTATTGTAGATCTCTTTTAGCCGGCGGTAGCGAAAGGCCAGTTTCCGCATCCACTCCACCCCTCCCTGGACCCCTGTGGTGGCTCCTGATGCCCCTCCACCACTGGTACCATTAAAGCCGTCCGCCAAGAAGTTGTAGTTACTAAAGTAGAAAAAAAAAAACCACCAAACACTTGATTTGTTTAGAAGACGGGAAAAAAATCTGCTTTGCGGTCATGATGTTGAAGTGTGTGAAGAGGCCGATGCCTGTTACAGGATAACGTGACGCACCTCAGTTCCTGTCCGTTGTCGTCAGAGGCGACGTCCTCAACATGGACTTGATCACATTCCTTAAATAAAGCAAAAAGTCAACATCTTTTTTTTAACAAATTGTATAATCATGTCGTTTAAATGAGAAGATCATGGATCTCTGCTGCGGCCTCTTGGCCTTGTCCACACATACACAGATAATTCTGGAAAATAATCGTTTTCCTCTATGCCGCACGCTCTGAACGCTCCCATTTGTCGCATCATTGATGTTTATCGCCACCTACTGGCCCGACATGCTAGTTTGAGCATTTGGAATCATTTTCACCTGCGTGTAAAGATATTTTCTAAGATGAAGGTCGTGTGGACAGAATTTTTTTTGTAACAGAGGGGGAAAATATTTGTCTTAAAACATATCCATACACGTGTAGTCAAGGCCTTAAACTGCCATCTGATTAAATGACTGGAAGGAGCACAGGTTACTGTCAGTTGGATCAGTTGTGGTTTTCCTGGTTTTGAGACTCCATTGTGTCTCCACCCTTTTCTAACTGACTACCAGGCATGAATTTCTCCAGAAGTCAGGCAGCTCGCCAAGAGGTCAGGAAATGAATATAGTAATAACTGTCAAACCACAGACTAGACAAACTCGTGGTTTCTGTCGTGACACCAGGCTGAACGCATCTCACTCTACCTCCAGGTCATTGAAGAAAAGGTGAGTGTCAGCGAGCTCAAAGATCAGCTCCTCCATCTGCAAGCCCAAGTTCAGCACTGTAGCTGGGTCCTGAACATATTAACGAAAAGCTGAGTCAGACTTTGACATTTTATGTTGTACGCTCAAACTTCACGCATGTTCACACACACAAACCTTGCCAAACTTCTGTGCGTAGGAGCCGGTGAGCAGCGAGTGGAATATAATGATGGTCTCATCCAGATCCCACAGAAAAATGCGCTAGAACAGCAGGGAGGTATAAAGTTACGCTTTGCACTGGGAATTAATCTGGACCACACAGGTTTAGCTCTGGCTTGAACTCTAAATGTTGCTACTCTGATTCCAATTTATGCAGCTTCTTAAAATTCAAGCACTTTTCAAGGCACCCAAACCAAAAACTGCCAGACTCTCAAAGCCTTAATCATCAGCACATCCAAGTTGTTGTTATAAATGCAAACGCCAAAAATAAAGTTTACAGTTTCTACAGTTTCTTTTATACCCTCAGCGATCCACATATACTTTACCAGCTCTTCATGTTAGCTTTGATTCTACATATTTTAAATATTACAAGTTTTCTGGTGTTTCATCCAGATTATGTTGAAAACACCTTCAAATTCTAGCATAATCTGAACCTTGAAATCATAAATTAAGCATTTTCCAAATGTTCAAGACTAATTAAGAGCGATCTCTGAGCAGTCTGTCGGTCAGCTGATCACACATTTACCTCCAGGTCACTCTCAGTTGGCGGGCTATCAGACTTCTTGCCCTTCCCTTTGGATTTGCCCACAGAGTTCCTGCGTCCAACCTCGTCCTGATCTCTGGCTCCAGCGGGGAGAGCCACGCTGGTGGGAAGGGCGGCACCTGCCGGGAGGTTCTCTGGTGGGGACGCATCTTAGTACAAGAAAGACTGAAATCAGTACCTGAACAATGCATATATTTGTAATCACTGTACATAAGAGCTGTGAATTCTGCAGAACAGCACTGCAAGCAATTCAAATGAATAGATAGAAATCAATCCAATCCAATCTAATGTTTAATAGAAATAATACAACTCAAAGTGCAGGGATTACCTCTGGGAGGCAGTCCAGCTGAGGCGGCCTCCTCCGACTTCACAGCTGAATATCCGGCCACTCCCACACCGGCACCGTGGTCGTCGCTGCTGGGCAGCCCGGCAGGCACGTAGCTGGGAGGCAGAGCGTAGTACTGAGAGAACTGACTCTGTCCCAGAGAGCTGTAGCTGCTAAACTCCTGCAGAAAGTTGAAAAACAAATGGCGGTCAACCAAATGTGAGATCTGTTCCGGAGACACAGCCTGAAATAATGATCAGACAAGACTTTCATCATTTGATCTTATGACACGAAAGTGTGAAATTTTGTTGTAATTAGCATATTAATTCTTGAGTTGCAGCCCATTAAACAGCCTGCAACCGGTTGGAGGGGTCTTTGAGTTTGAGATAAATTATTATCAAAAATCAGTACCAAGGTATTTAATTGTATCAAGTCAGTAAACCCACAGAGCACCTGCAGATATGCATGCATGTACGAACCTGGCATGGCTCGGAGTGCCACGACCAACAAAGAAAAGACATCTGAAGGGTGTTTCTGTTCTAAAGAAAGCTTGTGAACCACTGTGACACTGAAGATCTTTAAGC
Organism: Chaetodon trifascialis; assembly: GCF_039877785.1. Classification (NCBI taxonomy): domain Eukaryota; kingdom Metazoa; phylum Chordata; class Actinopteri; order Chaetodontiformes; family Chaetodontidae; genus Chaetodon; species Chaetodon trifascialis. The sequence continues at coordinate 5,263,093 of NC_092072.1, forward strand.
ATTGTTTATCAAATATTATTTGACCCATCAATGTGTTTAGTTGTGTAACTTCCTACAAGAAATATACAACAGTTCATGTATCTGCCAGGATCTGTACCACTCTCCTGCCAGAGTATGCAGAACTGATTATGTGCTGTCACGTAGTACTACTTATACTATCTTTTTATACCTGTGGCATATTCAAGTTGTTTGTTTGCATGTTTGAAATTCACATCCTGACTTCTGAGTGTTGATTTTCTTATTTTGAGCATTTTTAAGACAAATCTTTGAGGTCCAAAAAAAGACTCTTTTTGAACAAAATGTCTTTTCTGATGTTGCACTGCTAAACAGAACGAATGGCAATAAACACACAACACACATCATCTCTCTGAGGAACACCGACCTGGTGGGTCATCGTGGAGGAGGTCGTGGTGGCGGCCGTAGCTGAGGGGATGCTGGAGTACACGCTGGACGTTGTGAAGCTTGAGCCTGGAGACAGAAAAGTGCTCGACTGAAACAGCGGCAGAGGAAAGAAAAGGTGTTTCTACACAGGATCTGAAGTGACTGACAACAGGAGAGGGAAACAGAGCTGTGCCACTGAAAGATCTCCTTTATTTCTGAGTGCTTCTCGTATTTGCAGAGAGTGTGACAGCGTTATCTTGTGAGACAGCGTGAGGTTGCAGCTTGCCTTGGCTGGGGTATGAGTAGTGCAGATGGCCTGGCTGGGTTGAGGTATATGCGGTGCTGAAGCTGAGAAACCCAGGCTGGCCACCAGAGGGCGCCTCGGGCAGCCCTGTCTCTGTTTTAATGCCTGGCCACATAGCACCTGAAGATGAAAGAGAGCAATGGAAGCAGAGAATGAAAGAGGTGGCGAGAGGAGGGGGGGGGTCACTGAAGATGGGGCAAAGTTCAGAAACCAGGTCCTTCAGTCGAGATGTGGACTTTGTGTTTGAGCAGAGGTCAAAAGCAAAATCGATTCCACAGCGCCAAAGCACAGTCAGGCCTCTAAAGCAAAGTGACGAAGGTGTGATGGCGGGTTTTTAGTGAGCAGACAGGGTTGGAATAGGCCGACAGAGGAGGAGCGGGGACTAACCAAAGGGCGGGAGGCCGTAGGTCTGGCCCGTCTGGGGGAAGGCTGAGTACACGGTGGACTGGGCCAGAGGAGGAAAGGCCACCTGACTGGTGTACGACGTCACCGCCGGGCTGAAAGACGGAGAGAGCGAGAGAATCAGAACCACTGCATCACGTCAGGGCAAGCATGCAGGCGAACAAGTACAACTAGAAATCTACTGCGAGGAAAAAAATCTGATCTCTGCCGACATCACTTTGTGTTTGAGTTTTCTTTCTCCACAACTGCAGCACTTTTTACACGGTTTCTCCAACACATTTTCAGACTTTCACATTATCACGTTTCTCTCGGTGGATTTGTTTGTTTTCCAGATTTGAAACCTGGTAAATGAAAACTGATGAACACACGTTGGCATAATGTTGAAACCTTTTTTTAATCTTGTAGCAGACTGTTCTTTGAGATCTGAGTTTACAACACTCACTCTTCACAGATACGCACACAGTTACGAGCTTGCAAGTCATGTGATGTCCTGCAACTGAGCGCAGATCTGCGAAATGCGGATGTTGAAAGCTCAGCTCTGAAAGAACGAGTGCAGATACACACCTACTAAAGTTTCAAAATAAAGTTTGCCCTTTCGAAACTCAAGTTTCAAAACTTTCCAACATTTTTCACACTCTCATGGCTAGTTTCAATCATGCAAAACCTTTTTAATAACATTTCATGCTTTCAACCTTTCCAAGCCTTCTTCAGTTTCAAAATACGAAACGATATTCATCCCGCAGGAGTGTGTTTATTAAACATCTTGGCTGCCTACAGAGCTCTGAATGTCGTGTGAAATGTAAAGTGCTGTTTCTGTGCAGACACCATGGCCAATAAAGGAAATTCTGTGCACACATAGATTACAGCTGCACTGGTGCAAATGCTTCGTGACACTTGGCTGGATTTCACTTGCATGCGAGTCGAATGGTTGTAACAACAGAGCATGACAGATGATGAGATAACGACATTTGTCCTATTCAGTGTACTCACTTGCTTCCTTGATAAACCTGCTGGGTGTATTCAGATGTGGCTGTTGTGTCTGTGGCTGTCAGAAGGAAAACATGGCATCAGTGTGACATTCAGCAGCAGCTGACCTTTATTGTGCATCGTTTAGGAGTGAGCGAGCGTTTCTGTTCATACCAGAATGTGCATACGAGTTCATGGAGTCCCCGCACGCTTGAGGTGCTGCCCTTCTGTCCGCGTCCGACGGCTCCTGATCACCTGCAATCAAACCTGAATTATTATATATTATAATTCTATTATTGTATCTTCTGAGTGGTCTCACATTTTCTGTTTACCTGAATCAAGCTGGGCTGTGGACAGGGCAGAATAAGAGCTTTCCTGCTCTGATGAACCTAACACAGCCTCTGGACTCCCGTCGTCACCTAAATTACTGGAGGAGCGTAAAGAATTTATTGAAATTATAGGATTTCAGCTGCCAGCAAAATCTGGCAACAAGGCTGAGATGACACTCTGACAAACCACAGCAGAGAAATTAATAAACAGCAAATAACTCCTTTGTTCTTAGTGGTTTTCTGTCAGAATGTGCACAAAGCAACGATTTAAGGGATCAGAAACAGATCTAAACATCAGACTAACCGTGGCTCTTTCTCCAGTCCGCCGTCGATCTCAAGCTTGGCCTTCTTTGTCTACAGACACAAACAAAAAGACATTTCGGTTTCACTGGAACTATTTTCTCTGCAAAAGCTTAGAAAACAGTGACCAACAGTCACAAAACACAATGTTAATGCATTTGAGAAGCAAAAGCTGTGAACTCTTTGATATCTGCTAACTGTCCATCAATCAGTTACTCAGCAACAATTTTTTGGCAGCATAGGGAACCTCACATATTCAACTTTGTGCAGGTTTTCTGAATTTGGTTCATCACCTTAAAATCCACTGACACCCAACACCAACTTTGGTTGGCTAGAAAGGAACATTTAATTTAATGAGAAGCTGCAGCAACAACCTCAATGTGAGATCAGAGACATAAAATACTGAAATCTCATGATACAATAAAACATTTCTTTTAGATTTTGGCGTCGCTGTGCGTAGACTCACCGGCAGCTCAGGCAGCTCCTGCGAGTCGTCCATCTCTGCAGCCGAGCGACCCGACATGTCTGCACGCACAGCCTACTCTCTGCCCCTGGAAAGCGTGTCCGGACCCTGCTTCACGGAACCACAGGAGCAAAAACACATAGGCACAGAATAAATGGCCTTATGTAGTTTTCCGATGCGTGACTCTCCCCTCCCCTTGCCCCATAAACGCTCATCGATGCATCCATCTCCTGCCATCGCGGGGGTGATCAGCAGGGAGGTGGGCGGCGATGGAAGAATTGGGGCACCCTGGTCTAATCTCCAGCACGAGACCTGCAGGTGAGGCACGTGTGGCACTGACGTTGCCCACTGTCCCAGCACACCTGTTTTTACTGTGGGATTAAGGAAGCGTGCCACTTTACATGTGACCTAACCTTCATTCCATGAAAACATATTCTCCAGAAGCTTTAGGTGCAAGCTGTCGAATCAATAGATGCCCAGAGGTGATAAGATCTAACCTCATTTTGTCCAGTGCTCGCTCAACTGGCCTTTCCCCATGGCTGGAGAGAGGGAACAGTTATCTGACATAATGCAGACACGGGAGGAGAAAATAGGTCAGACGGCAAATTCAAAACCGCATGAATGTGTCAGGCAGTTGTCAATGGTGCACGTTCCAAATCAAAAAGCATGCCACCTGAATTGGCTGGGCCATCGACATAAATGTCATCTTACGCAAGATTTATGTAAGTGAACTCAGAAAAGTAGTGCATCTGAAGGAAAATAAGGCCACTGGCTGAAGTGTTGATTAGAATTCAAGCAAAATACTTGATGTTTCAAGCGCAGCCTGCATACCGATAAAATCACAAAATTTAAGCCTCAGAACGCCACAACCTGCCGGCGGGTTTGAAAGGGAGGTTTTCATTCTTTCAAGAAATCATGATAGCATTTTCAGATGTCACACTGCCCTAAACTGATCATGAGGGATGGCTGCTTCCGTGAGGAAAAATAACCAAATCCAAGTTTAAAATAGTGACATTTCATCTAAATCACTTTATTCTGCATGTTTCTTTTAACATTCTGCCAAGAACAAACAGTTTGAACAAACCAGCTTTGGCAAAATACATGAAAATCTGCACTCCTGAGCACAACCAGGAAGCCTCGAATGACTAGCTGGAGATCAACAGTCACAGCGATGAGAAGAGGCTGTTTATACAGAGCGCGCCTGGTTTGCAGAGGTTGTAAAACTGGATATGCACTATAGATCACATTTTTGTAAAATAAATTAAGAAATTTAACTTGCATTTTTCCATTTCCATAATTTATGGCATTGCAAGTGTGTTATACTGCATGAAAGACATTTCTGAGTGTACTTCTAGCCGTGATTGTGCTGTTTCCATAGAGGATGGACTTCTATGTTGCAGTGAAAAACGAGCACGGAGGGGTTAAAGATGACAAAAAGAGTGGGTGGCATGCTGGTAACACTGTCGCCTCACAGCTAGAAGGTCCTGGGTTCGATTCCCGCCTGGGGCACTGAGGGGTGTGTCCTCCACCATGCCTACGGTGCCTGCTGCCCTTTATCTCGAGGAAAGGGACCTTTCTGTGTGGAGTTTGCATGTTCTCCTCGTGTTCAGCTGGGGTGTCCTCCATAAAACCCCCACTAAAAACATGCAAGACGATCACCACCTGACCAGTGGTGACAAGAAGGAACTGGGTCCCCGGCTGTCGACCGGCAGCCCACCGCTCCTGGTCTGGTCTGGTTTGGTCTGCCGCGGAGGAAGGACTTACCAGGATGGGTCAAATGCGGAGGAATAATTTCACAGAAGCAGGGCGTGTGCATGTTGTGTTGTGATTAATAAAGTATGTTTCTTCTTCTTCTTCTTTCTCAGCTGCACTCGAGCAGCAGCTGCTTTTTGATAATGCTCGTAGCTAACTGATCAAACTGGAGACTCCCAGTTCATTTGACAGACTCCCTGCGGCTGTTGCCACGGGTGACAGAGCCGCTCACAGTCACCTCTTCTCCGCCAGCATCACAACACCACTCGGGTTCGATCACACTGCTGAGGAACAACACGGCCCTGATACAGGATCCTCCTCAATACCTCGGAGTGCACCTTGACAACAGACTGAACTGGAAAACGAACATCAACGCTGTTTGCGAGAAGCAGACTCTATTTCCTGAGGAGGCTTCAGATCATTCATTGTGAGATCTTCTACCAGTCCTCATCGCTGCAGTGTGCTGGGGGAGCAGCATCGGAGCCGGCGACACCAACAGTCTGAACAAACTGATCAGGAGGGCTGGCTCCATTTTTGCCTGCAAACTAGACACTTTTGAGGAGGTGGTGGAGAGGAGGACACTGGACAGACTGTTATCCATCATGGATAACCCTGAACATCCTCTTCGCCACCTCGTGGACAGACAGCGGATCTCCTTCTCCAACAGACTGCTCCAGCTCTGCTGTCACAAGGACCGCTTCAAGAAATCGTTCCTGCCACGAGCCATCACACCATACAACAGTAACTTAAACAGTTAATCCAGCAACCTCACAATCTCCAATATTTTACAGATTATCTGTAATACTGCAATATTGCACATACAGTCTACTGTTTATATTTATTGATCTGTTTAAGGTTTATTTATCATGTGAAACTGCACAAATTTTTTGCTGTAAATACTTGTTTATACACTAAGTTAAACTGTATTTTAATTATATTAATAGAATATGTATGATACATTATAATACATTTTATATAACTATATATTTAGTTTTACTTAGTTATATTTCTATTATTATTGCTGTTTATATTTGTTGTTACTTTTTGTTACTTTTTTAAACAATTGTCGTATACACTCTGTGTTTGTCTGTATGTTTAATTGCTACTGCAACAAAATAATTTGCCAAACTGGGATGAATAAAGAAGCAGTCTAAAGTCTAAAGTCTCTGCTTCAAGCGGCTGCTGTCTTTTCCCAGAGGGTGGACTATCAACAGCACAGATCGGGAAGAAATCAGCTGAGCAGTGGCCAATGTTGTGTTGGACTTGAGATTGAGATTGTATGGGCTTTTTTTCTTTTACAAAAAAGCCTTATTTTTTGGATTGTGTAATTTTCTAAAAAGTTGTCTACAAAGAAATGTTATTTATGATCAGAAAGAGAAATAGACGATATTCTGTGACAGCTTGAGTTTCTAAGAAGTTGCTGATTTTCAGATGCATTTCCCTCAAAGAGCTGTTCAGACATACGGACTGAGATCCATTTCAACCAGGTAAAAACTCACTTAACTTTACTCTTCATACTGGTTGAAAGGGTTGCTTGCCTGCAGAAAAATCTCACATTTTATAATTTCTAACATACTGAAAACACTCTCTAGGTTATGCTACCATTTAGTCAAGAGTACCAACTGATAACTGTGTCTGTTTTAAGTGACTAAATACATTTTCTTTTCAGGAAACCTCCCAAATAATTTGCACGGTCATCTTTGTTGAAAATATGGAAGCTGTAACATTAACATACAGGTCTTCATATGACTGATGTACTGATGACACATAAATCCAAATGGAACCTTGTTAGTTTCTTTCTAGTAAGAATAAAATTCCCCCTCATCGTCTGCAGATTACAAACACATCTCTGGTTCAGACAGAAAAAGCTGTATGCTTTTATTTACTAGTTATGCAACCGTTGACTTCATGTAATAGACTGACCAAACTGCCTGGCCAGGGTTTTCTGATCATGAAGTTACTTCTGACGCCTCTATGCAAATACCTATGTTCCCATATTGTTTATCAGGCTCATGGAAAATTAATACCTTCTGGAGGAAATCCGGGCAGTTTTTATCCAGTTCATTTGCAAACGTTAGCCGACTACCACAACGTTAGCTGAATCCAGCAAATAACCCAGCCGTGGACAGTTTGCTATGAAGGTGAAGTCTAATATCAGACTCCTTCCTATGAAACAGAAGCTCCTTTAGCTTTACTTTGCACACAGAGCGACTGAAACATAATCTGCACAATCGACACAAGACAGATGATATAGGTAACAAGCTAAGATTAACTAATACAACTACTATGACAAACAGACACTAATACAGCGTACATCCCAGCTTTTAGACGCCACCGTGCAAGCTTTCACACAGGAGTGTTAGCTCCTCAACGCTAGCAATCAGAAACGGTATATTTACATAGTTTACCATCATTTCCTAAGAATTGACCGTGCCATCAGTTGTCAACTTAGCACTCATGCTAACTACCTTGCCCATAGTTTATGGTAATTAATAAACTGAGTCGACTGAGTTACTTAGTTTGGCCCGGGCATGAAAGTTTTCCGTTCCAGAAATTAGTCGATACCAGCAGCCATTGGAGTGGGTATTGAAATGGCATCGTGTGAAAGCATCTCACTCCCGCTGCGCCCAACTGCAAAGATAATCCCAAAACAAACATCTCGTACACAGCGAAACGGTCAAACCCAGTCTTACCATTGAAGAAGTGGATGAGAAACGCTTCAATTAAAGCGTCTTCAATTGAAACCACACTGTCAAGCTTTGTCTGTTGTTAGGGAGCACTATTTTGCAGGAAGTTTTCGATGCTGTGCCTACTGCGCACGCGCACAACGTTCATTCACTGGGGTCCTTTCTTTGGCGCGACGGGGGACGACAGGTGTGGCGGTCCATCAACACAGGTGAGAGACAAAACTGCAAACATTTGTTACTTGAACAGATGAAGCCACTTGTGACATGTTGTCAGCTCTGTCTCAGGGTGTGTTACAAATGCGTGCTGGTCTCAACAACTCGTAGAGGATGTAGAAAATAGTAGTTCATTACTTAGCTCGGCTAATTTTAAGCTAGCTGGCTATAACTGAAATTTGTCATTTTCAGTTGCAAAAATACTGTTGAATGAAATATTGTTTCTTCAAGAAGTCACATGAATGTAGATAAACTTTCAACTGTTAGAAAAAAGGTTAATCCCAAACAGACGATCAACTGCTAAAAAACAATGAAACAATGAGCTGATCAATCGGTTAGTCATTGACAGTGAATCAACAACTATTTTGATAAGTGACTAATTCTCTGGTTCCAGCTTATTAAAGGATTTGTTCCTTTTCTTTGTCTTACGTGACAATAAACTGAATATCTTCTGGTTTTGGACTGTTCGTTGGACAAAACATTTGTCATTTTTCATTATTTTTGTAAGACCGAGTGATTCATTGATTAGTTGGCGAAGTTTGCAGCAGATTAGTTGTCAATGACAGTAATTATTGCCTTATATTATTAAATGCGAAATTTGTCAGTAATTATTATGTAAAGTAGCATCAAACAAAAACCATCACACTTGCCTTGAATTTAGTGAATTTATTTGCCATTTCTGACACAGATTACAGTTCAATATTTCAGTTGATCGTGTAAATTATCTTCTTTGTACAGTAGCAGTGGCATGAAAATAAATATACATAAAAAATACAAAACAGAAAAAAATAATGCTTCCAAATATGGAAGAAAATTATCTAGAACTGTGTGTTGCCTTGTCGTTTTTTTCAGCAGGCTTGAAAATGCACTGCAAACCAAATGCCTAAATTATGGAGACTGAATGGGGCAAAACAAAGTCAAGAACAATCTCTGAGAGAGTGAAAATCCTTTCTTAATAACTTAATGCGTATTAGATCATAAAATACAACTTACACTTCTGCTAAAAGAGATGATAATTATTCTTTCAGAGTTAATAAGATTTTATTGCACTTTCCAGAACCCATATTATGCAGTGAGCCGGTGGCTAAACACTGCTCGGAGAAAGCCAGCGCCTGCTCCACCTTGTGGTTTATCTTCAAAGTTAATGAAGCACTTTCTTATTCAGACTATTACCAAGAAAAGGGACAAAGAGGTTTAGGGAAAAGAGATATGTACAAACAGTATATATGGATCAGGCCGCCTTGGACAGGCACAAGACATTCACAGTTCTTCTCTACATGATGCATAAATACAAAAACATCTGTCATCACAGATTCTGTAGTTTGTCCGGAGTGTTTGCAATAAAACAGCAATCACTTAAATTTGAAAGAACGTTGATATACAGTGTGTGCTATCGTTGATGTGGGCCTGTTATTGCTGGTTGAACTCTTATCACACTCTCCTGATCAATAAGAGAAGTCTGTCATTAAGTATGCAAAGAGCAGATGTCGATTAACACAGTCACTGGCTGTAAATGAAAAGAAGTTGGAAAAACCAAAAATAAAATATATTGCCATAGAGGAAATAGAGTTTTATCATATGTGTGTGTGTGTGTGTATATATATACACACATATATATATACACACATAGATACACATACATACATACATATATATATATATGTACTAGGAAACATTTATAACTCATTTATAATATATGCAGAACTTTCTTTAAAGTAAAGAAACAATGTTTGTAGTCATTAAATCATGAAACCTTTTGGTTTTGCAATAAAATATATGTAACTTCTTTCTTCTACACAGTACAGTAAAACTTTGATCTTCAGTTTCTGAGGACAAACCGGTCAAAAAGTCTTTGTGTTAAGCATACCATAGTTAACAGTTTGGTCCGAGTATTTCTATTAGCGTACAACATTGAAATGCCATCATCTCTTTGTCCAAACCACAGGTATGAAAATAAGCAGTGGAAAGATATGCAGCTGTCTAATGCAAAGTTGCTGATGCTTAAAGCGTTTCACTTTTCTTGACCCTTGTTTCCTCAAGTGCAATTGAGCATTTACATGAAAATAACAACGCATTGTCAACTGAAACAAAAACAGTTTAACCATATGTAGACGTGTAATGAAGGCATCACCCTCAACAGCTGGCGCTCAGGTCAAAGCCCAAACAAGCGAAATGGTTTTGTTTTTTCTTTTGATAATGCTGTTGCTGCCGTCCACACTGCCTTTCGAACCTCAGGCACTTCTCTTCATGTCACTTCACCAGTGGCTGTGAGGTCCAGAGCCCTCCAAGAGCGATGTTTTATGACCACAGAGTGCATCCATACTTGGCACACACGTATGATAATTTTGGGTGGTTGAGGCAGAAGAGTAGGACCAGTGGTGTTGTAACATGAGAGTCCCCATCTGTACAATTTTCATGCACAAAATCCCTCAAGATCTGCCCCCCAGTGTTCATGTCCATTTTGTCAGTTAGATCCTCTGCGTAACCTCTGAGTCTGCATAACGTCCCCCATACAGGCTGCTCCAGCGGGGTCCCTCAGTCAAAGTAAGACCCTTAATCCAGAACTTTTAGCATGTTTCTAGTGAGTTCCCTGGACAGAAGGACAGATGATGTTGCGTTCACATAAAGGAGTGATCAGCTGGAGGCCCGTAAGAGAAGCCTGGAAAAGCTCCGGCCGCTTCCTTCACGCTGCTGGTCACAGTTGGGGTGTCAGTGCACAGCGAGGAGGACACAGGCAGATGGGTGAACTCGGGGTCAAAGTGTCGGAGGTCAGTGGGACCGCTCTGTGAAGCCAAGCAGGAAGGACGGGAATTAGACATGTAGTCTCAGGAACCATTGCAAGACACTAATAGATTGGGCTCAAGGCATTTTCCACTATTTTCTGACATAATATAAATAAAATGATTATTCGATAATGAAAAATCATCAATTGCAGTGCTGGTTTGAACTTACCACTGAGGGGATGAAGGGAGGTGTGATCTTCTTGGCCATCAGGTCCTCCCAGTTGATGGGGGAGAAGAAGGAATGGTACTTGAGTTCAAGCTGGAGGGAAAAACAAATTGTAGATCAGCAGACTGATAGCTTCACGGATCTCTTACAGTGATCTATGTGACATGTGCTTCAGGGTCAGCTGTGCACACTTACAAAGTCGTCCCTGACTCCCAGCCTCTTGGTGCGGTCCTTCTGCAGGAGCCCCTCGAGCAGTTCCCTCCCTGCGTTTGACACGTTGGGCTTGAGCACAGGAGACTTGTGCAGGATGTTGTTGTACATCTCAGCGGTGTTGCGGCTGTAGAACGGCGGCTATAAAGCAGAAAGATCAACAAGAAATTAAGTTTATTTAATATATGAACCAGCAGCAGACTTGCACCAAAAGGCATAAAGTCTCAGGTTTAACTTACAAGTCCATAGAGCATCTCATAGAGCACCGACCCCAGACACCACCAGTCAACTGTGCGGTCGTACGCCTGCTTCTGGAGAACCTCAGGGGCCAAATACTGTGAACAAGAAAGAGTAAAGTTAGAATTTGTCCTTGGTTTATTTTCTATATTGATAATTAGTGAAAGCCTTTCATTTATTTTGTACCTCAGGCGTTCCACAGAAGGTTGTTGTTGTACCGTTGGCCTCAAGGCCTTCTTTGCAGAGGCCAAAGTCTGTGAGGACAATGTGGCCCTGTGAGTCTAACAGGATGTTCTCAGGCTTCAGGTCCCTATAAAGAAGAAGAGGAACAAAGCTTTTAGAAAAATGCCTCAAAGCTTCAAAGTTACTCCAAAGCTCTTTCAGCTCAGCTCAACACGAATCATGTTAGTAAATGTCCACTAGGGGGCACTGTAGGATCGTTCATTACCTGTACACAATGTGCAGGGAGTGGAGGTAGCCAAGCGCACTTGCAATTTCAGCAGCGTAGAACCTGGCTCTGGGCTCCAGGAAGATCCTCTCTCTCTGGAGATGATAGAACAGCTGGAGAGAAAATAAACATCTGTCAACATCAGCTGACTTGATTCTGCTGACTTGATTTCTGGGCGTTGTGAGATTTGAACTAACCTCTCCGCCGTTGACGTAGTCAAGGACGAAGTACAGCTTGTCAGTCGTCTGGAAGGAGTAGTGCAGCCCCACCAGGAAGGGATGCTTGATGTTCTTCATCAGCACGCTGCGCTCAGCCATGATATGCTTTTGCTGGAGGGAACATAGATGTTAATATAAGCTGTATTCATCACATCGACAGTTTACATTATGAAAGAGATGTGGATTCAGGCGTCAGTGTGGTGATTAATCCTGAGTTTACCTCTTTCTTCTTCATGATGATCTTCTTCTGTAGCACTTTGACAGCATAGTATTTGGTGGACTCCTTGTGTCGAGCCAGCAGAACCTGTAAGAGAGCAAATATTTGCATCAGTGATGGTGTTGCAGCAGTTACAGATATGAGCAGATAAGAGAAGTTAGTTATATAAAAGAGACTCACCTTTCCAAAGCTGCCTTTGCCGATGATTTTGAGGTAGTCAAAATCACAGGGTTTGATCCTGATGTGGAGAAACACAGACGATTAGGATTCTTATTGACAGGAGACAGGTGTACTCTACATTAAAAATAAAGAGGATTTTAAGTAAGGCTACTTACTGAGTGTCCTCAGCCAGCGAACTTCGTGAATTTAGGCACAACTGAAAGATAAGAAAGGGGGAATTTTATAAATATTTTTTCTTGGAAAGAAAGTTAATCACATGGTGAGTGAACAGTTTCTGCTTACCGGACTTTCAGGAAGTTCGTCATTTCCAACCTCCTCATTTTGATTCTCATCAATCTTCAGGAAGTTGTTGACTTCAACACTGGGGGGGGGACATAGAGGTGGTTACATGATGGATTTTGATACCAGCTGTTATTTTCTGTTCAGATTTAAGGATTCGATATGAACGACTACATTTGAATTTTGTCGCACGGTGAAATCTACAGCAGTCTGTGAGACTGAAAGCTGAATGGATGATCCCTGCTGGGGTACGCATGACCCAGACAGGTCAGGTTTAGGACAGGCTCATCAGGGTGTAACAGCCTAACCTGTCTGAGGAAAAGCTTAAGCCGCTGACCCACGACAAGACGGTTCAGGCGGCTCTGCAGGACTCAGCGGTCCAGCTCACACACCCTTTCCTTACGGGTTCAGGTATTTTTCGACCAGGCCCTGAACTGGAGGTCAGGACGTGTGATGGAACAAGTCCTATATCATGTAATAACTGAATTATCGGTTTATCCTTGTCTAGGGGACAGAGAGGATTTGCTGGTGATTAGGCAGTGGCGAGGTTGTTACCGGGCTCGTCATGAAAGGACTATTCTTGCTCTGCCTTCTTGGATGCAGATTATGCTGTTCTCAGAATGTCCTGCCAAACTCAGGTGGCTGATTGGATTGGACACTGATCATGAATGGGCCAGTGATCAGAAATAAATACTAGAGCCAGGAAGTAACTGATGCCCAGTGATGCTCCCTGTGCCACTTTTAAAGGCCAGTTTTCCATCCGACACTCATCCCTCGTTGAGTATACTCACTGTTGGCAGATATGTGGGGTAGACACCAGCTTCTGGATGAAGTCATTCAGCCCCATTTTTCTCTCCTTGATGAAAGCTGCAAATGGAGAGTGGGGGGAAGAATTCACATCAGCATCACACGCAGTATTCACCACAGATGATGCATAAAAAAAACCTCTTCTATCAGAGAAGAAATTTTGGGAAAATGTTTTCCAGCTGTAATTCGCTGTTTTGGAGTTGTTAAAGGGTCGATTTGCGTGTTGTGCACAGACCTCTAACGCTGCGGGCTTATGGGTTATGCAACCACTTGGGTCACTCATTCAGATACCAACAGTGCTGGCCAACAAAGCATTTTCCATCCTTACCACAACATAAATAACCAGCTTTGAGATGATTTGGCAGATTTCTCGCGCTACACTTAATTGAAAGCGATACATGCGATATTTCAATATAAGTAGAGCAAAAAAAGCACCTTGCGATTAGGTTTAATTCATCTCTGGCAGCTGTTGTTTAGCCTACTAACCAGCACATATCAATAAATACGCTTAGTTTGTTTTACTGATCAATGCAGGAGCAGCTTTAGTCATGAATTGTGATAATTGTTTTTGTCGCTCACCGGTGAGAACGGCGACAATTCCCCTCATTTTACAGTACGTGAGGTCGCATCCAGCCTCGGTCACAGCCATGTTGAGCGAGAGGCAAATATCCAGTGTAAAAACGCCAATAAAAAGAAAATATCAGTCCTTCTCTGATCCTCTAACAGTCAGTGATCGCTCACTTCGTATCCAGATCACACGCGCCGAGAACTGCCGACCGCGCGCCGCTCCGAAGTGCCGCTGCTCCCTGCGCGAGCCAGCCAGCTTTTATATACGGAGCACGTGGTGCTGGGAGGCGACGCCCACTTTTCGTCATGCGCGTAACCAGGGCAACTGCTGGGGCCGTGACGTCACGGGATTCCGCTGCAGCCACATTCTGCCTGTAGGAGGCGGGGGATGACGAGGAGAGCTCACCGCAGAGGAGGAGGAGGTGGAGGAGGGAGGCCAGCTCCCCCACCACCTCCACCCCCCTCCTCTTCATCATTTTCTTTCAATGAAAAGCACCAACTGACTGTAATCACCGTGCACACAAAGAGATTAAAGTCAGTTGGAGAAAACAGCTGCAATCAGGACCAGAGCTGATTCTCCGTCTCTGGCTTCTCCACTGCATGCAGACCTCAGCTGGAGCTGGCTGCCCTCAAGCCTGCAGTCACTTTATTTTGAAAGGGTGCGGAGAAATGTATGTCACGATTGCTGCATTTCAGCTTCTGCAACAGCTGCGGTTCCTGATCGTGGTAACCCGCACGCTAAAGGCTGTGAAAATGCATGAGGAGAAAAGCAAAGTTCTGCATAGACAGTCCTCTTTTTTAAATCCGTGCAATCTCCACAAATCTCCATGTGCTTTAATTCTTAAAAATTAGTGGCTTTACGTGGCTGGTGAGGTCAAGGTTATATAGGTGACTTTGCAAGGCAGAATTACATAAATTCAGAGAAATTACACATGACATCATGCTTTAAGCCGAATCAGTGATCAGTCCATCTGTCATAGATGTGGTCCACTAACCCTGTAAGTTACATAACTGTGCCATAATGCAGATAGCTATACTGCCCAAGGAGGAGAGTGAGCCGCATAGTAAATTTTCCAGTCGGTGATAGTGATTTTAAATCAGAGGTTATTTAGTGTCTGTTGATGAGGCGTTCTTGGATCCCTCACAGAGAAATTATGGTTTTTGGATGAGAGTTCAGAACAGTCTATAAGTGTTTCAGCACACAACAATGACAAACGAGACAACAATGTTTCTCTTCTAACTGCAGCTTTCTGTTACAGTGGTGTAAAGTAATGTAAAGCTACTTAAGTAAAGAAAAATAAAGTAAAGCCTCTAAAATATGAGGGTTTGCTGCTTTTCTCCATTTTAACTGAGTATCTTTGGTTTTTGGTCAAACAACAGCAAAATGTTTTAATAATCATGGGCAAAATATGTTGTGATAGTGTGGTTTTAGCTGGATAATGTATGTTACATTAGCTTACTGACTTGGATAAATTGCGGACTAGCTACATAGCAACGTCTTGGCTAGCTTGTCATTTGCAAATTATCAGCTAGCATTAACAAGCAACCGACTCCAATCCATGCAGCGTAGCTAAGGTACAGCTAGCTGGCTAACCTTAGCTTGCCTGTAAGTCAGTTAATCAAGCTGTACTACTTCTAGTTATGTAAAGCATCTGGGTACTTGTTCCAGCACTGTTCTTAAAAACATCTGCATCAGTCCCCAGAGATTCATTCAGCTGAGCTGTGACAGTGGGGAAGTCCTGGGTTTTGTCCCCAGGTCGACATGTGACAGTCATGCAGAATTTAATGGAAGTGAGACTTCACTGGGCCGGTACTTCTTGTCATGGTGAAAGAGGAAGCTAAGTGGCTTATCTGTGGTGTAGGGCTCAAACAGAAACTGGCTGGCGTGCAGCCATCGAGCAGCGTATCATGGCATACCGTGGATACCTGAGCAAACACTCGCCGCTCAGCATTAGCTCTGTTTACACACAGAAACATACCAGATCCAATTGCATGACAGCGAGACCTCTCCCAGGCTTTGCGTGGGACTTTTTCCTCACCTTGTGTTGTCTTTCTCTGAATTATTCAAGTGTATCATGTTTCCATCCCTTGTAACATGTAGAAGGGTAAACCTGACTCGGGCAGTTCCCTCTAACAGTGTGTGAAGTCACTTCTGTCTTCGATTTGCATCGTTTCTGTTGTGATGGAACATAAAGTCGGTGCTATAGAGCAAAACGCAGCTGCTTAAACTGGTGTTTCCCCTTTTCTAAATGCTATTTTTCTGCCTGAGAAAACGACAGATAATGAACATCCACGTCAGTCTGCTTCAAGCCTTTCCTGGAGATCTGTTCCGTAGAGGTTTCACATACATCACCACAAATGCACTGAATGTGCACAGAGTATCTCTTTCAGTTTCTCTCTGTAAATGTCTTTCTCGTGCCAGATCAATCAGGTTTTATTTAGCACCCTCACAAAAGCTGCCGTGTTTTTCCGTCGCTCTGCCCGGTCGTGTGATTGATGCTGAACAGACAGGCAGCGCTTCCACTCGCTGACAGGCAGTCATGTGAGTCACCTGCCAGCACATCCAGTAAAAGCCCTTCCAACTCTCACAGGGTGCCGTCCATCATAACTCCCTAGGCTCAGTGTGGGGCCACATGACTACCGGCTGTTTCTGGGCCTGCAGGCTGGTGTGTGAATCGCATTGAAAATTAACCCCAGCAAAAGTAAATACCAGACGATCTGTGCAAAAACAAAAGGTTGTTTAACAAGACATGCCACTGTTCTTAAAGTATTTCCATTTTGTTTGCAGTGTGGTGTATGAAGGCAGCTAGCAGAGCGGTTACAGAGCAACATTATCTTTCATTCGGAGTTATTTGGATGAAAATAAGTCCAATATTCACTCTCTGTTAGCTCTGTTTTTGGACTCCACCATCTCCTGAGGGAAATATCTGGCTCTTTATCTGATAAATGCTCCACTATGTTCACCAGGTCACAGCTAACTGTGTGAGTCTGTAGTTTGGTGCTGAGCAGTGCAGTGGACAGTGGATTCCTGGAGCGTTTTCTCTGAAAACAGCCTCCTGCTGTGGCTGAAAACGACGCTGAGAGAGCGATGAGAGTGACTCAGCAGTAAAGTAAAGGCCAGATGGATAAATAATGAGCTGAAAGTCACTACAAAGCTCCATGAAACAATTTTACTCATCCAAATATCCAAATGTGAAGTAGCATAAAATGGAAATAGTAAAGTACAAGTATGTCAGAATTGTTCTTCAGTACAATACTTGATTAAATGTCCATCAGTGTGTACTGGTCCATAGTCTATATTTATCTGGTTCACGTAGAAAAGTCTTTAAGGATTCTTCAGAACAATTGCTGCTAAACGACCGCCTGGGTTTTTCAAAGATTGCACTACATATATTTGTCTCTTTGGCTCCAGTGCTGTGGTTATATTGTACACGAGAAACCAGACTTCTTTCCGCCTTGCTGCCTGCTTCCAGTGTAGTGGGTCGGACCCAGCAGAAGGTGGATGAATGAGTCATACAGCCAAACAGGTCCTCAGTGACCATCTGCAGGGCTGACAGGAAGCCTGTTGGCTAATGAGGATGGAGGATCTCTAATTACACTCTGGGTCTTGTTGACCAGCTCTTAGGAGCGATCGCGGCCTTGTGAGTTTCACACCCACACAGTCATGCCAGCTTCGTCAGCCTCTGATCTCAAGTGAGAACAGATCTGTGCAGAAATCACATCTCTCCGTAGTTCCTCTTTTCAGTTTGAGCCTGCCACCTGCATCATTCTCTCACATACTCTTGGCACTTAGCATTACTCATGCAGACAACCGCAGAGATGCAGACCGGAGGTGGCGGTCCAGTACGACAGCGTCGCAGTGCAGCCTCAGGCCCCAGCGAGTGGGAGCGGGTTTTGGCTCATGAAACCAGAGTTAGAATTGCAACCATCTTTGTTTCCCTCCTGAATTCCCGAGCAGGAGATGAGATGTTTTTTGTTTTCCCTGCGGGGATTAAATGGCTGCTCATACGCCTGCTTCATCAGATAAAGAAGAGGAAAGAAACGTTTGCTCTCTTACAGAATGACTCAGACACTTACAGCTGCCAAATTATTACAAATGATGCATTACTTTGATTTGAGCCAAGCAAGAGGGATGATCCTGCCTGTTTTGAACCGCAAAGCCTCTATTAATTAAATTCATGTGCTTGCTATTACTGCTGTAGTGAGATGAGCTTTGTCCTGATGCACTCTGATATCACCTCTAGTCTAACATCGTATTTCTGCTCTGTCGCTGTGGTGCTGTATGTGACTATACTGCAGGTTTCCTGTACGTTACTGAAACCATAACAGTTCCGTAGAGAGGAAGCAGTAAAAGAAGACGTTTTCATTCAGAGCAGCAGACTCTCATTCACTGACTGCACCTCCCATGTCGGCCAAACATTATGAATCAGTGGACAATGGTGACTTCTGTTATTGTATGCAGTTCCCGTTTCTCTGTTCATGGCCTGCGTTGTGTTCATATGAAAGATGACACGTGGAAAAAACATTTAAGCTCCGGTCTATGAGCCTGTCTGAGTATTGGCCTCCATTGAAGCGCTTCAACCAGCATCAACAGAATGAACACATTTGCCCCACCAAGTCATTCATTTGTTCCAGTTTGTGGTCTGCTGAGCAATGATATCACCGCAAATCCAGCATGAGGTCAGATATCACAATGAGATATTCGTCTGGAAAACATCTGCTGGAAATCAATCAAGTGTGGCGGCTGGAATCAAAACCAATTAACGATGCGTGTGAAGTGATTCAGGCGATGACACCAACGAGCAGCTTTGTTTTAACTGGGAATTTTAACTGGGTGCCAATTAGTGGACTTTTACGTCCAGGACCTGGTGGATGAAATTTATTCAGGAACTGGTTTCACTCTGGATATTTTCAGAGAAATCTCCCAAGCAGCCAGCCTGTTTTTCCAGTTTGAAAACAGACAATGGGAGCTCAGTGAGTGGTGCGTTTATTCCGTTAAATGCAAAGGAGAGCAGTTCTATGATCCAGTCGCCTCCAGAGTAATTTCCCTCCACACACAATCGCGATGTCCCTAATCCAAACAAATACCTCCTGAGCTTCTCCAGACCACAAAGAGTGAAGCTAAGTTTATTGACCGGCTTTGTGAGGCTACAGAGAGGAGGCCAAATATGCATCTGGCCATGGCTGACACCCTGAAACACAAACAGAAATACAGTCCAGGTTTGGGGACGGTCTAAGACGAATGGCTTGACCTTTTGGGAAATACAAAAGGCTTATTTGCTTTCTCGTCAAGAGTTGGATGAGAAGATCGACACCTTCGACACGTGTCATGTAGAGGGGAATTTGAAGCTAAAGCCCACAGCTGGTTAGCTCAGCTGAGCATAAAAAATGGAAACAGGAGGAAGTAGCTAGCCCGGAGTCAACCTGTACATCGTGTTTTGTCCAATCCTTTAAGTCAGTCTGACAGTCAAAAAGCAGAGACTCCAGGACAAACCTGTGTCATTTTTAGCATTTGAACAGACTGAATGCAAACAAGATGTAAGCTTGTTACCCTTGAACATAGCTAGGCTAGCTGTTTTCCCCTATTTTCAGTCTTTATGCTAAGCTAAGTTTCCTGTCTGCTAGCATCATATTCGTTGTACAGTATGGTATCAATTTTCTGGCAAGAAACTGAATCATCGTATTTCCAAATGTGTCAAACTTTTCCTTTCATGTTTAGGAGCTTTAACAAAAGGGAAAATATGCCTTTCACATTTTTCTCTTAGCCCTTTCTTTCCATCTGTATTTGTGGGAACAGAACTGTTTTTCTGGGCTACTGCTAAATGCCAAAATCATCCCATCGTTTCAGTCCTGGTTACAGTGTCAAGGCCTGGCAGTCGCTTTTATCCTCTCGTGTGACAAATGAGATGAAAAGCAAGGCAGCTGCGGAGAGGAGGTGAGAGGCTCTGCGTTTGACATTACAAATTTAAGCAGACAATGCAAGAACAGAGGGAGGAGTGCCAGATGATGCCTTCGAATTTGGCTTCTGGTTGCTTGTGTGGCCAAAAAGCGACGTCAAAGCAAGCAGAGGGAATGCAAAATGGAGGAAGGCATTGAGTAGTTAACAAGCAGTCATAAAAATGTCACAGTCATATGACTGAGTAGATGAGAAAGGGCACAATATTGAGATGACTGAGCTGTTAGATGTAGACATGAATGTCAACCCACAAAAGAGGAAAAGTTGCACGTCTCAAGGTGCATCCTCCTCTGCTGTGGTGCTGAGAGGCTGCACATTACTCCCCAGACACTCTCATAACAGACAGTGAATTAAAGGGGCGCCTACCTATGAAGGATTTCTTGCCGGTCTTCATGTCCTCCTAAGTGTTTGATTATATTCGCTCTTGGCCAGCGGGTCTCCGATGAATGAACGTCTGTCTGCTGCAGAGCGTCCAGGTGATTGAGTGCCTGAGAAAGATGTAGCCCTCCTGTAAATGTGCCTCCCTCTCCTTCCCCGTCCTCTTTTCAGCGGCTATCACTGCAGCTCTGGTCGGAAAAGTCTTCGATTCAGAGGCAAATAACTTTCCCCGCTGCACTTCCCTCTTCCCTCTGCTGTTTCTTCCTCTTATCGCCCTGCCTGCAGTTGAGAGCAAATAGCTGAAACCAAAGATCTGTGACGCACCTGCCTCTCCTCCTCTATACACCCCCCCCCCCCCCCACCACCACCATCAGCCCACCGCCTCCACCCTCATCTGTTCTTTTATCTACCTGGAGAGCATCGAACAAAACAAAAGCAGGTGTCTGGTTACGGCTCCCGTGAGCGTGGGAGTCCCGCCGGGAGGAGAGACCAGTTTCCATGACACAGGAACCACCTGAGGAATACAAGCAACAGCAGCATCATTGATGAGTTAGACCATTTGTCACGCAGCGAGGTGCTGAGTTGAATTATGATTTTGGTTTGGAGGCTGGACAAGTGAGCTGCAGTCACACGGTGTTCAGTTAGCTGAGGAAAAAGAGATTTGTATTTAGTTTGAATTCAACACTAATCACGTTGAGCTTAACTCAGAATGAATTATACAGGCAAAGTGTGCATCCAGATGACTGAGAAATAAAGGTAAAAATCAATATCTGCTGTCTTAGTAAGATATTGCTCCACCAGATCAGCTTCAGCGCTCCGTTTAAAGGTTAATTATCAGTTTGCACCTCAGCTGTAGACCCGTATTAACATGAGATCTGCATCATGATACATTATCTGGATAATGATATTTGATCTGTGGGCTTTTGTGTTTACGCCTGGTATTAATAAGGGTGCTCGTTATCTCCATTCTGCCTGCTTTGTGATCAGCTTTCACTATGCAAATTAGTTCGGCAGCCATGTCAACAAACACGGTGCCTACTAGGTACAGGTGTCATTTATTATTAAATCACTTTTTGTGAGGGGAAGACGGCAGCTTTTTGTAGCTTTTGCTGGGACTTGCTCGAGCTAACAGGAAGAGGTGGAGTTAGGCGACCTTTGAACTGTGGTGACACTGTGCAGGTTGCATTTACACAGGCTTCACCTGGCATTAACTAGATGGAGTCTTATGCGGCTTTTCCATTGGCACTTTGGTCAAACCATGCCGTGTTGATTTACATTTCTATCACCAGTTTAAATGCGCCATAGATGGACCATCTCTTGACTCGGGTAAGAGCTCACCCAGCTGACTCAAGTGACATCAAATCATCTTTGTCATCATCAGCGACATGATTGCCAGACATAACAGATACTTCATCACTTTCAATCATCCTCTCTGTTTTTCAAGCAGCAAGCAGAAGATGCTAAACAAAATCATAACAACAGCCTCAAAATCCATGAAGATGACTGGCTGCCAACAACCATAGCAGTAGTAATCAGTGCTAAAGAGGGTGCTGCTTGTGAGTGCCATCAGCTTAAGACCAGTGCATCACCAGTTTAAGGTGCACCTGAAAGCCGGGCAGCCCTGTCGTAATGGAGATGCAAATCCCATTGAGTCCAGCAAAGCCAGCGCAGGTTTTTTAACTCCCTGCAGACGTAACTTGAGACAGCAAAAACATTCAAATCTTAAATTGTGAGCTGCTACAGGCAGGAAAAAAGACAGCATGAGGCAGACTTCTTATGGTCACACACACTGAACATGCAAGTGTTCGGCTTATGCATTAAAGGGACTTTAAAGTAAAATGTAAAAACTACTTCTAGTGGCCAGCATTCAGACACCTGAGAGACATTCTTCCCAGAATGCCTCAGAGCATGTTCAAAACATGCAGACAGACTTGGACATACCCTCAAGGACATGAGACTTGGACTCCCCCCAATAGACTTACAAGTATGAATTTATGCGGTGAAAAACTACTCAGATCAGCCTCAGTTTCCTCAATCCTCAAAGTTCCTGCACATAATGATGATTGTTTGTGCTAAAAAGAATCTGCATTGCTGATAAAGCCTAATCACTGGAGAGCTGCCATCCATATTTACGATGTGAGACGTGTCACAGCCCGTTCATTGGGCCTTTGTCGTGCTGATTCAGAAGCCTCTGACGCAGATTCCTGCCCTGCCGCTGAACTCCAACTTCACAGCAAACGCAAAGTGCTCCCACCGCCGGCTGACGAGCATTATTTAAATTTCAAAACCTCCAGAGGTCAAGGAGAGTTTTTATACGTACTCATCCCAATGAACGGTGGAGGAGAAGCGCGCGTCCTCTTTAAATCCTTCACTGAGTCATTTCATATCTGCAGCCCTGTGTTGAAATGAAACAAGTTCGCCAACAAACATATTTTTCCAGCCTTGAACAACACCGCACGACACAGTTCTCAGGGAAAGGGAAAATAAATACAGTGTGATATCATGTGACTTGAGCGGAGCTGCAGGGATGATTTTGGCTCCAATAGAAAAGCAGCCCGAGTGTTTCGTGATGAGGCCGAGGCACAGGGGTAACGTGTGGCAGACCACTATAGACTGGATGGATTTGCATGTGATTTAAATCAGGGCGAGAGTGCGAGCAGTGGAAGATGAGTTAGCATGAGATTAAGACAGAAACATGCCAATCAGACGATTCATACATGTGACTGTTTGCAGTCTTCGCCTTCACTGTTGAGGAGTCTCGTTGACACGCAGATGAGCGAAGTGATTGTTTGCTGTCTTGCTCGTTAAATGGAATTTTTCCTGTTAGAACGCGGAAATCTGATTTTCCTGTTGGTTGGCTGACCTTAACTTGACCCCAGTTACGCTCTGTGTGATGTTTTAAACAATGACAGATGGTGAGAATATTGATACCATCTTTAATCTGTTAAATATGGAGCTGGAGCCAGGAGATGGTTAGCCTAGCTTAGCATAAAAACTGGAAACGGGGAAACAGCTAGCCTGAAAAAAATTATTTTTGTTCCCAATAATGAGCAGGACTTTTACAGTTGGAAAATAGACTAGTGGACAGTCTATAGCGTGACATTTCTGTGCTTCAATTTCTTGTCATTTATGGGCCAATATATCGCGATAAATCAGCAATGAGCCGATATCGTCTTGACTGATTCATTGGTCGAACTCTAGTGAGCTTTAGAGGAACCAGTAGATGGATTTTGCTATCATTCGACAGAGCCAGACCGGCTGTTTCCAGTCTTTATGCTAAGCTAAGCTAACTGGCTGCTGGCTATAGCTTCATATTTAATGGACATGTGAGAGCTGTATCAGTCTTCTCATCTAGCTCATGTCAGCAATGTCCCAAAATGCTAAACTAACACTTAAATTCATTCATGATTTACAAGAAAATAAAGATTTTTGCATTTGCTCTTTTCCATTTATATCAAAAGTGAACACATAATCAGCTGCCCAAAAAAAAAGATTGATTTATCAACGCGTTATTTTGAATATAAATATTTGCTGCAGCCCTAATGTGAAATTCACTAAAACCCAACTCTCCCTCCAAAAGCAGGTGTACTGAATCACATGCGCTCATCTCATCCTGCACCTGTGTTTGTCCACCGCTCTCCTGCCTCAGCATTGTTCAGCCAAGTCGTGACCGCTGAGTCAAGTCTGGGGAGACGAAGGACAAATAACCTGTGAGCAGGAACAAAGAGGCCACAGGAGGTGAGGGATTGAGATCACTCTGTCTGAACAGTAGGTCACTCTGAGAACAGCGCCGGCTCACCTGTTGCTATCTTTAACTTGAGTAGCAGCAGCTCATGCAAGAGAAAGACCTGTCAGGTGTGTGCTTGTGTGTGTGTGTGTGTCGGCTCGGCCCTCTGGTTCCCATGAAAATCTGATAAAATGCCAGATCTGTCTTTGTGCAGAGCTGTAGAAAACAATTGTTCAGTTTCAGGGATGTCAAAGAGAAACCTGATGTCAGTCCCTGTTTGAGGGTCACCCAGTAGGTGAGGGTGCATTTAATGCTCTCTAGACATGGAAGAGCTTATCACCCACTGCCACATAAATAGAAACAGGCCGGGCTGCTTTAGTCGTCTTAAGAACCGTGTGACACTAAAGGTGAAGTGTTGAGTCACACTCGACGTGGACAGAAAGGATACGCACGACGTCTGAAAACTGTTGGTGAATCTTTTTGTGTTTCGTTTTTGTTGTTTTCGGTCGTTTCATTTACCAATAGGCCTTTTTCACAGGGGACATTTGTGGGTGAAGCACAACTGTTCATAACAACATGAACGATGGCTGAATTCCATTTAGCTGCTTCAGTCTCAGGGTCTTGTGCACGCTGGCTCACTGTCACACTGTCACGGCTTACTGGGACGCTTCAACAGAAAACTAACTGTCGATAATGTTGTTAGTCGCACATGCTTTTCCCACGGTTCCAAGTCAAAATGTCTGCTTTGAAAAATGTCAAATACAGCTACTTAAAACTGACTGAACGGTACAAATTATGAAGCCTTGAGATCAATGAATTTGAAAAAGTAAAAAGTGGTGCATGCTAAAGTTAGCATTTAGCTCAAGTCTGACCAAAAGTATGAGTTGTGTTACCTGCTGGAAGATGTTGACCACCTTGTTTACAATAATCTTCCAGTAATATGAAGCAGTCAGAAACGGTCTGGAAAAATTTGTAATAAGCTTGTGCACCAGAGACCCTTCAGGGAGACTTCTTGCTTCTTTAAGGTACCAGGAAATGGTGCATTAAGTATGTCAGACTCTATGTTGTGATTGTAGGCGATCTATACTTAGTTGGTATGCATGTAAGCATGTAACGCATGCTGGTAATTTCCCAGAGTGAAAGGAGAGGCCATATTTACCAGCAGACACAAGATGCTCGATGTTTCCTCCACATGTCAACACTGCTGAGCAGCCTCTCGCAGCCACTTGAGAGATACTCGTTGAAAGGAGCCTGACAAGATAAGCTCAATTCGCAAATCACTCGATCACTTAACGGCTCCGTGTCAGACGTTTCCCTTTGGAATACAAAGACCTGAGTTTGTGTTGACAGCCAATTATAATGTATGTCTGATGGAGCACATCACCTGGACGTAGTCGTCTAAGTTTAAACAAGCGGCGTCAGGCTTAAAGCGCAGAAAGTGACCCACTTTGGACCTTTCATGAAGTTACACTCCATGTACTGAATGATCAGAGGAGGGAGAGTTTAGGCCGACTGTGCCGCTGCACGATTAGAAATGTGACAGCTTCGTTTCTGTCAGTAATGAGGACACCACACTTTGCATGGACTATAGTAGGGCATCTGGCCAGTCTACCCCCAAGGACAGAGCAGGATGGAAAATATAATGTATAAAAATAGCCCACTCATCCACGCTCACTTGGATGTAATTCTCAGAAGTCCTCTGCTTTTTTTTTTTTTTTAACAGGTCAGTAAAAAATGATAATGAGACACATTGCATCACACTGAAAGGTCAGATCATTAATGTCACCGCTTTCTGTTAGCCTTACTTATAACCTGCTCGTTATCTGCCACTGCCATAGCTTATTGTGTAAGCGCATAAGAGGGGCTGCGCGTGTGTGTGCGTGCGTGCAATCATGCATTATAACTGTATGAATGTACGTGTGCATGTGTGCAGCGCTGCAGACCAGTGAGCAGGATTGGTTTAAATGTCTATCACCAATGCTTTGTGCTGGGAAAGTTACACAACACCTCTCAGAGTCTTACCTAACTGCCGTGCTACTGGGGAGGATTACAGGGAAGTGGTGGGATACTGGAAATGATGTGAATGCGTGTGTGTGGGAGAGTTGAGAGCAACTAATGTATCTGTCACATACTTAAAGCTACGAATGAGTAGATAAAGGCTTTTCACAGAATGTGCAGGATTACTTTATTTCCTGTCTTACAGAGTCTTATAGCCATGCTAGCAGTGATTTGAGCTAAATGCTAACATCAGCGTAGCATCACCCATAACCCTAATATGCTCACATTTACAATGCTAACATGTTTAGCAGGTATAGTGTCTACCATGTTCACCATCTTGATTTATGTTAGCATGCTGACATTTGCTAATTAGCGCGAAAATTCTGTGTCCAGAAGTACTGAATATATAGATGTATAAAATCACTGGATCTGTTCAGCTACGTCTTAAAGATGCTTCACCACTCGTCAAAGAGCCTTCATCAGTTCTGTGCCCCAGATGTGTCCAAAAGCAGTTAATTTTCCTATTTTTGGATGATGATTAAATCCTCCTTCAGCAGCTTGTCCACCCCGTCTGTGGGCAAATACTGATGTCGCGTGAAATGGTTAGTTGATTAATCCACCGCTCAGTCAACAGAACAGAGCAGGAAATCTATTGACAGTGATTTATTGATCATTTAAGTCATTCATCAAACAGAAAAGACAGATTTTCTCTGCTTTGTCTCATTGCATGTTTTGAAAATGGACAGTTCAATGCATAAACCAAGCAATTTTAGATTCGCTCCTTTAGCTTGAACCAGAAACAAACTGATAGATTGATCAGGAAAAAGCAGCCCCAAATAGATTACTGTGTGAAAATGTCAAATATCAGCAACAAACATAAATATAGAAACAGCTTCAATCCAAAATGTCAGTTTCAGTGTTACTGAAATCACTGGAAGCTCTTTAGCAGGTAATAACACCATTGTTTAGAGGGTGTGTGTGCATGTGTGTGTGTGTTGAGGTAAGTGCTCTGGCATGTGGCAGGAATGCATCAGTCAGAGTTTGTGTATAAACGCTATATGTGTGGAAATGGGTGTGGACTGCATGACTCGCCCTTCACAGTGAATCTGGTCGATCTGAAGCCGATCGGCCTCGTTTCCTGACGTTTCTACACTTCAGTCTGCAGTTTTCACTCTCTGCATGTGGGAAATTGTTCTTTATCATCACCGCTCACGTCTCTGACCGCCTCTGTCCTCTTCATACGCTCCTCATGCTCTGCTTTGTCCTAAGCTTCAGTCCTGAGCTCAAACACAGCGGAGCCAGTTTAATGGTTTAAAGTAACACCAACAGCGTAAATGTTTGAAAGACTGAGGCTGAACACTGAACAGAGCTCCTGCTGCCTGCGTCAGAGCTCTGTCGGGTCTTTAATTCAGTTTGAGGCCAACAATGATCTTTAAAAGAACGAATGAAGACATGCAATAATTTACTAACCAAAAATAATGTAACTTTAAGGATGATTTGCAGTTTTTCTCTGTTTCAGTTAATTGAGTTTGAATCAGATGTCATAAAATAGTGAAAAATGGCTTTTACAGTTTCCCACAGTTGAAGGAGATGGACTCAGATTATTTGTTTTAATCAACCAAAACCCCAAAATAGTCATTTTATCATCATATAAGATAAAGAAAAGCAGCAGATCTTCAAAATAATTGCAGATTAATTTTGTCGGTTTCTAATAAAAAAATATCTGAAATGAAGCCAAAGAGTACTTTTTTTATTTTTCTCAGTCCTGTGTTTTATGTAACAGTGCTGAATGAGCAAACTATTTCTTCAGCCTTTAATTTTCCCTCACGGCCAGGCGTGCTGCTACATCTGCTTTACTTCCACTTTCACTGCTCTCACAGGAAAATCTTTGGCTTGTTATTACAGAATTAGACCTGTGTCACAATCCCAGAGTTTCAATACTACCACCAAAACCACTGCTAATTTTAGACCTTTTTTCTTGCTGGAGTACAAACTTCAAGCCACAGCAGAGTTTCTTTATTTCACCCAGAGCTGAAACCACTGGTCAATTTATAGATTAGTACATTGAGTCATTTTTCCAGCAAAAAATGCCAAAATCTCTATTTTCCAGTTTCTCCAGTGTGAAGATTTGATGTTTTTCTCCCTTTTATGTCATTGTAAATTAAGGATCTTTTGGTTTTAGACTGTTTATTGGACAAAACAAGTTTTCTAAGCAAAACAGCTGCAAATTAACGATGAAAAAAATTGTCATTTGCAGCCATAGAAGACGTTTGCAGAAATAAAACTGGACAATCGATTTATCATTTGGTCCCTAAAGTGTCAGAAAACACCCATTGCAATCGTGGAAAGCCCAGGCTGACATGCTGACAATGTCTGATGTTTTGTGTGAGCATTAGTCATAAACCGAAAGGTTTCATGAAAAACTAAAAAACCCAGTAAATCTTCATGTATGAGAAGCTGAAACCAGTGAACTTTTTTGACGTCTTTGATTAAAAAAAATACTTAAATGATCCAATGCTGCAGGTTGATTTTATGTCAGTTGAATTATCGATTAAACAAAACTATGTTTGCAGCCCAGAGGCTGTTATGATTCAGACCTCTAGAAAACGATTTACAGCAATCAAACAATCTATTTATTAATAATCCTTCTAATAATTAATCCATCATTCAGCAAATATTTTGATTACTTCTCAAAGCCTGTGAGAGGATGCAAGTAAAGGTTTGGGTTTAATGCCTTTTTTTGTTAACTCATTGCTCGTGGAAAAAGGTTTGAAGCTGGTGTATTTTGACTGCTCTCCTCTCTCTGGTCCAGTGGAGGAGTTCCTTACGTAACATCCAGGGAGGAGAGGCTCCAAAGAAAGAAGCCAGCGGGGGAGACGGGCTCTGACCTGCAGGTGCAGCCGCCGTGGGAGGACCGCCTGTTTTTGGCTGCCAGACCCTGCATGCAAGTTTAATACTCAAACACACATGAAATGCATACATTTCATACAGAGACACGTGGAGAAGGCGGGACTCAGTGAGACTGAAAGTCCTGCAGCACCACCCTTTGCTCAGAGAGGATTTGGTTGTGTGTGAGAAGATCTGAGCTAAACCTGAGAGGGTGGAGCTGTTAGTTCTGAATATGTAGTGCTGTGAAGGCTGATCAGTCTAACAAATGATCTTTTTGGCTTGGCTTTGAATGAATTCAGTGCTGGATGATCAACAGTAATAGTCTGGTCCAATAGGCTGGTGGTTCTCAAGCTTTTTGGCTTGTGACCCTGTGAAATGAAACTCTGTTGTGACTCCTCATCACAGCTTTACAGCCTTAGTATGGAGAGTTTTGAGCAGTTCAACCAAAGAGTGGCTTTTCCTTCTTCTATTGCTTCACATGAAGGCTCTTTAGAGGCCCAAAGAGACAGAAGCATCCAGTATTTTATGCAAAAAAGGGGGGAGGAATAAGACATAAAAATATGTATTTGTGCAGAAATAGAAATAGAAATACTTTTTTTTATCTTTATTAAACCTTTAATCATCTAATAGCCCTTCAGATTTATCTTTGGACTATACCTATTATTTTCTAATTGACATCAAGGCCAAAAAGAGGCTTCAGTGGCTCTTACAAGGCAACGCATCATAACTGCAGCGGGGCCATAAGATAGCTTTTTCCATCCTTTATGCTAAGCTATGCTAACCGGCTGCTGGCTGCAGCTTTATGTAGCAAACAGGGTGGCATTGATCTTAAATAACATCTGCCATCAGAGCAGCCCTGCTGTTGTATAATAACGTCCGACTGAAGCTTGAATCTGCTCTGCTTTATATTGTTTGTGCTCTGATAAAAGCAGCCGAGCCTGCGTGAACTGATCAAAGATTCGGGAGTGCTTGACATTTTAAAAGGCTTACATAAACAAGTGCATAATTTGCTTTTGAAAGGATGTTCGAGAGCAGCGACAATTAAAAAATGTGGGCTTCTGAGTGAGTCATGTTCTTTTCAAAGTGCATACAAGAGAAGTGGAGCGAGCCAGTGTCTGTTTAATCAAAGACGGTGAATTAATGTGAAGTCCCAACTCTGACAGAGTGTTGTAAGACATTATCTGACAGGTCTAGAGATACTTTAGAATCGAATACACTGATAAATAATACGCGTATCTGATCAGTTTTATAATGTAACACAGCGTAAAGGACATGAGGTTTTCATCACTTTTGGGGACATTACAGACACTTACATTCATTTCCTGAAGACGTCTTTGCCCTAAAATGCAGTGTGTAAATGAAAACTGTCAAAGTGTGAAGCACTCGCTCATTATACATGAGGGGAAACTGCTCAGCGGCCTGGATCTGACACTGACCGTATCAGTGTGTTGGCCTCCCTCCTTCCTCCTGTCCTAACACAAACAGTTCGTCTTCTGAGCGCACGTGAAACCACACGGCTCGTCTCGTGCGGCGCTACGAAGGCAGCATGTGCGCTCACATTTCTGATCCGCAGAGCCGTCGCACATTCTTCACCGCTAACGCGGTCTACAGGGCTGCAGATGAAGAAAAGGCCTTTTGTTCGCCGTCCATCAACATTTCAATCTCATGACAGGACGTCAAGGCCTCCTGGGTGAAAGTCACAAAACATGCAGGAGCGTTTCTTAAAAGCTCAGAAGCCAAAACGAAGCTTTCGAGTGAGTTCCAAGCATTCGTGACTTTTCAAGGAAGTGATGTCGGAAAACACATAAGTGTTAAAAAAACTTGCGGCTGCAGTTGCTGGATGAAGTATCGGCAAACAAACCAGGTGAACCAGCCGCGGTATGCAAAACGGATGCCGAGGAAGATTCAGAGCGTGACTCACTGCAGGAACACACACACACAGCTGTTTGTGTGAGGCTGGCACACAAAATTCATTTGAATAAAAGCAGGAAAGTTTCCCGTTGACCAGATCCGTCTGCGAAATGCTAATACCTCTTTCCACTGTCGGGGGAAAAGCCTAAAAAGAATATACGCACTTGAACTTCTGAATCAAATGAAAGCATGTGATACAGACATATAAAACATCTGCTAAGCCCTAAAATAAGTTAAAATAATAAGTTCACATTAAACAAAACTTCCAGAACGACTGAACTTCCTGAAAACATTTGGAGGAGTGACGCATTTTAGTGCCGTGTTTCCAATCTGATGCTTACTTGCTTAAACGCGGTGGTTTTATTTAAATGGAAATTTCTTTGGAAGGCCGTAACTCTTACATAACTCTTTCATGAATAAGTCTGACTGATGCACATTGTGCTGCAGCACTCCAGCAATCCTGCTGACAGTTGAAGAGAATCAGATTTATTGCTGGTTGATCGATCCAGAGGGTGCAGACGGTGCGAGGAGCCTCAAACACTTTCAAGCTTCTAAAAATGATTTATCGGTCGATCGTTTTATCTGCTGCAGCTTGTTTGAGCTCTTTGAAGCGCTCTCAGTTCTTTCTGTCTTTTCTTTGAAAACCTGAATATCAAAGTCCTGACGGCTCGAGCTCTTTTGTGGCTGACAGAAGCTGCTGCTCAGCGCTCAGCCTGGTGTGACTCACCTTTGTACCGGAGGTTTAAGCTGCCTTCCATTTTAAATCCGTATAACGAGGCGTTCACGTCACGCTGTGTGGCTTTACTGACGTTTACATCGCGGAGATAAACTGACAAAGATGCTGCTGCTTGTGAATCGCAGATCTGATGATCGATTAGTCTCCCAGTTTTTAGGTTTTGTGTACAGAATGTCAGAAACTAGCCAGAAATGTCAATCATGGTTTCTCAGAGCTCAAAGTAACATCTGTGAATGTCTTAATGGGTCCAACCAACAGTCCAAAACCCAAAAGACATTTAGTTTATTGTCGTATCAGACAGAAAAAAGCAGCAAACCTTCACATTTTACAGCCTGGAACAGGCGACATTTTGTCATGAAAAATGGCCCAAATGATTAATAAGACATCAAAATAGCTGCATTCAGAAGTGAAAGTACTTTTTTATATATGACATTAGCTTGTTAGCACTGATGCACATTCAAGTCAAGGTGCTTTTTAACTAGTTGAGTAGTTCAGGCCAGTGGTTCATACTTTTTGTGAAAT
Organism: Chaetodon trifascialis; assembly: GCF_039877785.1. Lineage (NCBI taxonomy): Eukaryota > Metazoa > Chordata > Actinopteri > Chaetodontiformes > Chaetodontidae > Chaetodon > Chaetodon trifascialis. The sequence goes on from NC_092072.1 coordinate 5,295,119, forward strand.
ATTGGAAAAAGTTAATCAAACAGTTGAAATTAAACCATCTGACAAGTGTTGAGGGGATGTTTGTCTTTGGTGCACCAGCTAACGTCTCATGAAACAGACCTGACATCGTTGTGTTAAGGAGTCAGAGCCGAAGCCAAAGGTTTGGAAATTAATTTAAATTTAATTTAAATCTTAATAAATGTGGTGAAGTAGTGTGAGTACAGCACCAGGAGCACACAGTAACACAGAATGGATAGACCCACGTTGTGCAACCCGAGGGGGGGCACTCTGCCAGCAGGTCTGGACCCGCCAGCTGTGGCAGATATGTAACCCAGAGATACGTAAACTAGAGATTAATAATGCTGTAATATGGAGTGTCTGTCCAAAACACTGCTGTGGGAGGGGAGGGGGGGCCAGGCTGATGGCCTCTGTTGGCTGATTCGTCTGGAAAATCTGCCTTCTGCTTCCGGTCCTCACATTAATAAATAACTTGTTTCCAAAGCATTAATCAGTTTAGTTTAACGCCTCCTGCACACTTTGCTCTGCATTTCTGATTAACTGCGAATCCGCTGCGTCAGTGGCGGAAATGTCGCCGCTGCTGCTGAGCTCAGTAAAGTTCCAGCTCCGGTCGTTGGAGGAGCTTACATAACCCTTTTGTTTTGTTCAAGAACTCCCCGTATGTGCAGAGAAATGGCTTTTTAATTTGCTGATGCTATGAACAGCTGGTTGTTGAGAAAGGAGCCCACAAAATTTGACTCATTGAATTATGTAAAGCTGTGAATTAACCATGGACTTGCCAAAATAAGAGGAGAATAATCGACTGATGTAACATTTTCTTAGGAAGTGGAGACAAAAAAATCTAGCTGGAAATGATAAAAAAAATGAAAAAAATGTAGTAAGTAGTTATATGACCACACAGATTGGTGATGCGGTTCAGCCATCTTAACCCGTTAAGCCGGACTCTGTCTGCTGATTGCTTTTTGTTCTCGCCCCTCTTCATCTGCCAGAGGCCGCTGACGTCACCCGGCTTGATTGCCAGTCGTTCTCTTACATAAACCTCAAGGCCAGTGCAGCGGAGAAACTCAAATCCTTGTGAAAGACCAAAGCTCTTTAGCTTCTTTCAGTTGAGTTGATGCACGACTGCCCGCGGCCTCAACCTCGGACGCGCGATGGCTTTTACTTCCGCGTAACCTCCGGTGATTTTCTTCTCGTCCCGTCATTCTTTTCATTCCTTTCTGACTGTGAGGATCAGACTGCGGGCGATGCGGCCCCGTTCAGATGATGGGGTTGCATAAGAGGAGAGCTTTTTCTCCACCAGACTTCAGTATCTGGGTTAATGCTGCCGCAGTTTGACTGAGGGAACAGTGCGAAGTCATACCGCTGATAAGAAGAGCGATGTCCTGATATGCACAGCAGGCAGCTGGTCTCATGTGACCTTGAAGCCGCCAATCTTAATGTTGACTTAACATTTTACACATTTTGTGTTAGACAGAAAATTAACCAACATTTGTTTAGCTAAATTTTCATTTTCTGACTCCAGCTTCTCAAACCTGAGGATTTGCTGCTTTTTCCATGTTTTATATCTTAATTGAAGATGTTTGGATGTTGGACGTAAAGCTGCTGCTGGCAGAGCAGAACAGACAAATGTTATCAGTGTTAGACTGTTTTTCTGTGTGTGGGTTTTGTGTTTGTGTCATGGATTCCTGCCTGGGGCGCTGCGGGCGCTGGGGGGCGTGTCTTCCACCATGCCTTGGGTGCCTGCTGCCCTCTAAGGGGGGGCTTTCTGTGTGGAGTTTGCATAAAACATAAATCATAAAAACCCCCACAAAAAAACATGCAAGAAGATCACCACCTGACCAATGGTGACAGCAAAGAAAACTGGGTCCCCGGGCACCGCTCCCGGTCGGCCGCGGAGGAAGGACTTACCAGGATGGGTCAAATGCGGAGAAAATAATGTGTGCAGACTCCCCCCTGTAGCATGTGTGTGCTGTGATTAATAAAGTATATCTTAAATCTTAAATCTCTTCCACTGATTTCTCCCTGCATTTAGGCAGCGCGGCGGCATTGTCTCGCTGCCAGATTGTTCCAGCTTCATGCTAGACTTTCCAGCCATTCCTTGACTCTCGATGTCCGTATTCTTGTTGTTTCCTAGCCGCCTGTGAGCGTGTCTCAGTTTTTCGTTGTCTTGGTACCATAGTTGTTCTTCTCCTTTTGGATTTCCTAGTCTTAGTGTGCGTTTTGTTCCTGCCCGCTCGCCACGGTGTAGTTGACGTTTGTTTTAGGGCTGATTTTGTGTTTGTTTTGTTGGTTCTCGTAGGCTCCTTTTGTTTCTGTGCTTTTTGTCTGCCCCTTGGGTCCTACAACAAATTATTGATTTGGTAATCATAACAATCAGTGGGTGAATTCTGCCACCAGGGAAACCAGGACAGGGGGCTGCGTGGGGGGGGGGGGTATTGTTTGATGAACTGACCAATGAGTCTAGTTTGAGTAAACACTGCACGATGGTTTGTGGAGGCAGGTTAAACTTGTCTACAGAGGGATGCTGTATGCTGCGTTGGCACCGCCGCCATGCTGTTTTACTGACTCCATTGAAATGAGAGAGGCTGCATTTTAATCGTTTCAACACTCTCTGCTTCAAGAGTCTTTTCTTTGTCGTATAGTTGAAGAGTAATTTGAATATCTTTGGGTTTTGGACTTCTGGTCAGATAGACATTTAAAGACACATTTTTCAAAAATTTCTGACATTTCATGAACAAAACGACTAATTGGATAATTGAGAAAGTCCTTCATTTTCAGTTAATTGAGTAGCTCAAGTACTCTGTGTTTTGCATCTGCGCTCTCTAATTGACTTGTTCATTTGAATGTACTCTATTATAATCACATTTCATCATATTATCTTATTTTCAAAGCACACTGTGTTAGCTAATAATTTGATAACGCCCATGAAGGTCAGTCGCCTGCTGCCGCTCTAATTGGACGTCAGCTCAGAGACCTGGTGTGGGCTGATGTTGACAGCATGTAATTTACCCACAGAGAGTGGTGTGGGTTTCTTTCTCTGAGTGACATGAAGGTCAGTCAGAGAGAAAGAGATTCAGCTTCAGAACACAGTGAATAAACAGATTCTATGTTTGGAGTTCTCTTTGGACGGTTGTATGGATGAAATCTTAAATACTGTGATTTACTCTTAAATCACAGCGTCAGTGCTTTCTGCGCATCACTCTTAATCCCACAGGGGGTCTTTTAATGGCGTTTTTTAACAGGGGATTAAAGTCTCTGCTGCTTGTTGCTGGTTTTGAATTGATTTTTGTTTTTGTTTTTACAGACGTCATGAAACGCCAGATGGGAAATTGAAATAATAAAAAGAAAACCAAAGCCATCGGGGTCAGGCAGATTATGTTTCCTTCAGATTTTACCTGCAGATTTACACACGACTCTTTCAGAATGATGCAGTTGAATAATCTGAATTGGGACTGCAGCTCTTATTGTTGTAAATGTCAGAAAATGGTGAAAAATGCTCATAATGAGCCCAAAGTGACCAAAACAAATCCAAAAAACACAGTGCCTGAGATCAGTCTCTGATTGGACGATCTGCTGCAGATCAGTAACTTCCAGGCTTTGAATTGGGCTCACCTGTGTGACATGAATCCTGCTCACCTGCATCCTCTTTAGGCACAATGAGCAGGCAGCGCTATCTCCTCCCAAACCAAACCAACCATTCACAACACTGTGTACTTATTCTAAGTGAATGTAAATCACAGCCTGTGATGTTCCTGCTCAAATAAAACTCCTGCATCGATGTTTCCAGCTGTGCATCGACCATGGAAACGAGCAGGAAAGTGTGTTTGTGGTGGCGGGCCAAGGCGTCCGGCCTCAGTCGGTCAGCAGCTGTCGGTCTGGCTGAACCCGGACATCTGAGGGATGTGGTTCACTGGCTCAGGACAGATGATGGATAAGAGCTTAGCATTTGTGTCTCTGTTGGTCTGACATGACAGTGATGTACCAGGACAGACAGGGTCAGTCTTTGTGGGGTGAAGGCTCGCTTTAAACTGGTTTTTAGTGCCGAGGAAAATAAACTTGCCTTTTGTAACCAATCGTCAATCACTGACACTAATCCACGGTCTGTCATGGTTAAGATTTATAAGTGTATGAAAGAGAGAGATGGAGACAGTGATTGGTCATTCGTCTGAGCCAGAGAGGCCAAAACATCCCTCAAACAGACGGCACAAGCTTGAACAGAGTAGCAGGTCTTTTATTCTGTCATGGTTGGTTTTACAGAACCATCAGCGTACGTTTACCAGACGTCTGCGCCTCAAAACGCTGAGCCAAACTGTACAAAGCTTACTTATCATGATAAAAACGATAAAATATTAATCAGGAATAAAAGTAGGAAGTTCAGTGTAGCCTGCTGCCAACCAATCATTGGTTGATATACAGTGAAAGATGAGTTTGGTTTGAGGGTAAATTAGGATATGATTGGATCAACATGTCAGTGGTCAGGGGACCGGTTGGCTGCTGTTAGATGACACCCAGTCTGCTTTTTCAGGAATATGTATTTTCAACAGAGCTAGACAAAAGGTGCACACAGTAAAATTTACTCAAATACAACCTTCACCATGTCATCAGCAGTCCAGAACCAGCAGAACCAGACTTACTGATGAACAGACTGCTTTATTCTCAGCAGGTTTTTACTGTATGTGTTCATGTTTCAAAGTGTGCTGTTGATGGAAATGCAGGAGCCACTCGCAGCTGGAAAAAAGCTAAAAAAAAAAAATAAAAATCTTGGAAAACACAAAAATGTTCAATCTTGAGAAACACTTGATGTCTGCCTTTGTGAAGTTTGGGCAGCAGTCGCTCTCCAAGGTGTGTCCTGTTTGCTCAGTTAGATAAAGTTGAAGGTTTTCACTCAGAATGAGAGCGACGTGGTTTCATGCTGCAGGACGGCAGCGCAGAGCCACTGGGACTCTTCAGCGTTTCAGTCGGCCGTGTCGTGGTCAGACCTAGATTCAGAGCGAGGGGCTCAACTGGAGCGAGATGAGGGCAGGTGTGAGGGAGGTAAAACTCGGCCTCGGTTGGAGGAACGCTTAGTGATGCAGGATTAAGAACACATAAAAGTGTTATGAAAGAGGGAACATCGTCCTGAGGCAACTACAGCGATGCCGTTCTGTGTCAGATACAATCTCTTGTCCTCGTTACGCAACCCAGCCCCCGTCCTGCGAGCGGGACCCGACCTCGGCCATCAGCGTGTCCTAACTGACACTTTAAAGTGCACTGTGGGCCATAAAAGTAGAGAAAAACAGGAAATATCTGGGACTCTGGGTCACACGATATATTGAGGTAAACAAATTCACCATTAACTAGTTCGCTGCTAGCATCCATTTTAGTAGCATATTGGCTATTTATTAGTCATTAAAAGGTGTCATTAATGCTTCATTCTGTATGACCGTATGATGTAAGTACAAGACCGTTAACTGAGAGCTTTACCTCCTAATTACTGATTATTGACAACGCATCAATCTGCAGATCAGAAGAGCAGATCGAACCACACAGGAAGTCAGAAACAGGAATGGTACAAAGAATGCAGTAGATTTTCACAATAAAACACCCTGTGCAGACTCTTGATTTGACATCAGCAATAAACATAGTTTTGACATGTAACTAAGAAGCCTGCTTACCATTGGTTGAAGCTCAAATATCAAGGAAAAGGACCAAATCAGCAAAATCAGGAAAGCAAAATGCTGTTTCTGTGGGATTTGCAGCCACGTGGAGAACGGAGCAAAACCAGAAAATCACAGATACTAAGAAACTAGTCAACGCTGAATATGTGCATCTTAATATGAGGCTGCTTCATAAACTGTCGCACGGCTCTGATTGGGCTGTCAGCTTCAGATCAGTTGCAGACATTTCTTTATTTTTATCGGTGCAATCTTGGCCCCGTGTCCAAAAACAGCACGTTTTATTTTATATACCCTGACCGTCTGCTGCTCGCGGCCCGGCTGGTGCCACTTTGACGCTCTCCAGATGCAGAGAGCCAAAGATCGCACATGCTGCAGAATTACTTGATCAAATCTTTGCCCATTTGGGTTTCATTTGTCCTGTAAGTGAAGGCTGCAGAGAGCCGGTCTGGAGGGACTGCTTGGTATTTCAGCCCCGTCTCCTCTGCTGCTCATGTTCCTTCTTATGTAACTGTCCCAGCGGAGTAATTGAATCATCTGTGTACTGTACGATATCAAGGGCCAAAGCCTCTGACATGATTCCCAGCGCTAAGAGCCTGCTACGTGTTGGGTCGTCTTTCAGTAGCCGCTCTTATTGATGTACGGCTGATTATTGTGTGTGCCTTGCTTGAACAAACACTACATCCCCTGCACATAGTTTACAGTCCGCTGTGAATTGTTACCAGTAAGTCATGAATATTCCCCTGTGAGGTCACTGGTGGCTCAGTGTGGGTTAAAGCATGAGAGCGGTTTAGAGTCTCAGGAGCTAATTTCACCTTTTCTAATGTGTTTCCTGATGACACATTTTCACTTTGAAACAATAAAGAAGCTTAGAGAGGGATTTGATTTATGGGTGGAATCATCATCCTCAGCTCTCAGCTTCCGCCCAGGTTGTGTTCAACTGCCAGAAAGTGATTTGAGGATTTCTGGCATCAAACAACTGGCGACATGGCTGCTGCTTCTGTCTGCGTCCTTCCTCGTTTCTTCCAAAGTTTTCTCACTTGTTTCTTCTGTTAAAGATTTTCTTGTGTCTTATTTCTTTACATAAATAATATGTCTGAGGACAGAGGGTGTTGTGTGTTGTACAGTCTGTAACACTCTCTAAAATAAGGCTAGCTTGACTAAAATCTTAGCAGGAAAGTTTGTCAGTAAAACACTGTACACTGATACCATCCGCGATAAGCTAACATCGTCCGATTTATCCGTCTATCTCTAGAGCCCAACTGATACATTATCAGCCAATTTGAGCTTATCATAGACACATTGGCATCGTGTATATATAAGAGAAAAATAGCAAGGAACTGCAAAAAGACATGTTCATAATACAGGCACGCCCACACCATGCACTACTTTCTTATTGTAGTTCAGGAAAGTTTGTAATAGCTCAATTTTTTTTCATATATTTGAGTGATATTTTTCTTTTAAGACTTTTAACTCAACCATGTTTCTGTTTTGTGTTATATTTGTGTTTTCTTGTAGTTTTTCTGCTACAAATTCAGTTTATCGTCCAAAATGTACAGTTTTTGATAAGGTATTGTTACTGTGAAATGTCCCCCTCTTAGAAAAACAAGTTTAAGGTGTTAATATCTGTACTGGCTTCAGTAAGCCAGTGTTAGTCCAGATCTGCTCCTCACTAAACTGACTGAGATTGAGTGAAAAATGTGGCAGTGTGATGAGATAATGTCAACCTGTTTCCAGCGCTGTTTGCAAAAATACAAAGACCTCCTTAAACTGGAGATTTCTCTTTGTAGTGAACAAAACTCGCACGTGCCTCTCGTGCATCGAACACCGACGGGTCAAAGGACAGTGTTATAATTGCAAAGTTTCTAATGTTTGTGAAGCAGTTAAAGCGCTTTACTGCATCGCCGCCATAAACACAGTGAGTGGAAACAGGCCAGAAATATGTGGGTTACAACCAGCGACTGACCGACTTTGTTGAGAAAATGGCGTGAGATGTGTTCTGCGGATCATCTGGAGGTCGAGCATGAAGTCAACAGCTTTGTGTGAAGACAGGAGGTTGAGGGGTTAATCATAGCGCCATCTTCCAAACAGCATTACACAACCGCTTTGCATTTGTCCTTCACTGTTTGTGAAACATTTACCGAGGGCACTGGGTCACGCAAGCCTGCAGGAAAACCGACAGTTAGGTGACGTTTATAGACGTCTTTTACTGATTATTCACACACTTTTTGCTGCATGTCCCACCAAATTGTCCCTTTTCTCAAATCCTCTCATTCCCTCTCTCAGAGGAATGCCTTTGTTTTTCTGCCGAGAAGTCCTTTTGCAAGTCCGTCTGTCTCCCCAAAGCCCAGGGATTCCTGAGATAAGGCAGTTATTCTTCCGAACAATGCCAAGTTTGTGCAGGCGTCTTCTGGGCCTCACGCTGTTTGTTTGGCCACTGAAGGAGGAATTTTCCAGTCCGTGTCTTCCCTGCAGAGAGCAGCTTTCTTCTCGTCTTGTTTTATAGACACAGGTGGAAGTGGGTCACTGCAGTGCTTGTCACAGTGTTTTCATCTTGAAAATATTGATGCATCTGCAAGAGGATGTTAATCTGCACTCTGTGTTTGCATCCTGCTCGAATGTAGAATGAGTGGTTTTATTTAGGCCAAGATGGTGCACTGATGTTTCTGTGCGCATCTAATTTGTGTCACTGCCTCCCGGTCTGACATGAAAGCATAGATTTGCACAGATGTGGAGACAATGCTGCTGTCAAGAGTCCCAAAGCAAAGTTCTCCTCTTTGACGTCAAGTCATTGTGTGCGGCACCATGCTGGGATTAACAAAAGTCATGCTTAATTTAACCGTGCATTCCTCCGCCCTCTCATTTACAGTGATCATGGCCTGTCAATGCCATTTAAAAATAGCACCGTGTTGCCACTTTGACGCAACGGCTGACAACCAAGTCGATGTTGTGCCGTGCCCGGCGGGCTGCGATGCTGCCGGGCAGACAAAGCAAAGCGCGTGGGAAAACGTGGTGAGGGATGTTTTTCGCTGCTGACGGACGTGTGTCCTCGCCTTATGCATCAGTTAAAAAGAAGACAGACAACTTGCTGTGCTGCTTTTACAAGTGAAACAAAATCACGCCATGGGCCTAATCCTCTTAACCATTTGCTGGGCCAATCTAAATTTATCTGCAGGCGTTGAGCTGAATGAATGACTCCTCAGTAATCTTCCTCCAGCTGCAGCACGACCCACGCTGGGACATCCTGTGCAAAGACAGTACAAGGAGTAGGTGATATGGGGGGGTGCCATGCTGGGGGGTTGTTTGGTTGAATGTTAGTCTCGTCTGCCTGACTCATTGATCCTTGATCTGACTGAGGTTTGTGCAAGTCAAGTGATGTCACTCGAGCTCAGCAGACCTCTGGAGCCCGCTCTCTGCTCAAGGCTATAGACTTGACGCTACATTACCAGCTGCTAGCATAGCACACCTGAATCTCTTGCCAAACTTTGGGCAGTGGAGTTGCATTGTGGGTAACGTAGGCATCGGAGTCTAACCAGGAAGAAGAAAGCATGGAATTAAAGAGATGAATTTCTGGTTCTGCTGCATCGATCTTGTTTTAAAATGTCTATCATGAGTCCAACAGTGTCACAGCAATGCTAAATCTGTGGACTGACCTTAAATCACGAGACATTTGATAAACGGCTTTGAAGTGTATGAGTCCTGAGCAAATGTGGCTCATTAACACACTCACTCCTCTTCTCACAGCTCCGTTATACTTTTCAAAGCAAGCGTCCCCCCTGACCCTGAACAGCAGCTCTTCTATCGTCGAGGGAAAGAAGTGGAGACGCGAGTGGCTTCTTGTTGTAGCTCTGCAGAAAGCAGCTGCTTCATTTAACCAGATCAGCGATCAAAGGCTGCAGCGTGGGCCTCTGCTCTCAGCGCCTGATGCTGCGCAGCCTTTGAAGTTTGCTGCGTGCAGGCTCACTTTTGGATAAAAGGGCATCCTGCATCTCTTACAGAGACTTTCTCTCTGCAGACCAACACCTTGTTTTCACTTGATTTACCTCCATGAAACATCGCTGCTGCATGTCCTGATATCAGCCCGATACAACCGGGTGGAGCAGGCCGGGGTGTGTGAAAGTAAAAGAGGAAGATGAGTTGATAGGCTCATGTAACTGTCCTATATTCAAGGAGACTCCAAACATAGCGCAGCGTCTACAGGCAACAAATTATCCAGCGAAGGGAACAGTGTGAAATATCACAGTGAGCTGCAGGCACCTGCACTGCACGCTGAGCTTCAAAGTGTAAACGTATTAAATAATTGCTGAGTCTGTGAGTACGTGTGAAAGGTTTAGTGGGACGAGCTGGAATAATTAGAGTAGATTCATGTCTGCTGTGAATCACTAATATTAAGTTTGAGGTAGAGTTTTTATGCCCAAACAAGCTAATTAAATACATTTTAAAGGACAATGAAGGCGTCATTTACAGTTTATAACTGTCAGGGAACACGTGCGTCTCCCAGTAGCACATTATGTCCCACTGAAGAAGACACAGACTGTAAAGTTTTATTGAAGGATTATTTCCTGGTTAAGACTTTCCTTTTTTGCTTCGGTCATCAGGTGATATCAAAGGTGACCTCAGATGCTTTAAATTGCAACCAAAGCTTCCTGTTACAGTAAAAATGATGTTTTATTCTGCAGTTACAGTCAGACAGAATCCATTACAACAACACAACAACAATCCAAAACCCAAAGATTTCTTTAGTTCACCATCACATTTAGCAAATACAGCATTAAATTCTCACAATTCAGGAAATAGAAACGGAAACCTTTTGACATCTTTCCTTAAAAAACAAATCAGCAAGATGATCAATCATGTTCAATAATTGCATTAATGAGGGAACAAAATGCAATTTGTTCTTTGAATCGTGCAAACAGTGTATAGATCATTTTTAATTAGCTGAATCAGTTATATTAATGTTAATATTGGATTTTTCCATCGAAGCTCTCAGAAATGTTGACACGGTGTTACAGTGGCATGAGTGTCGCCTGACAGCTAGAAGGTCCCGGGTTCGATTCCCACCTGGGGCGCTGAGGGCGTGTCCTCCACCATACCTTCGGTGCCTGCTGCCCCTTATCTCAAGGAACGGGGCCTTTCTGTGTGGAGTTTGCATGTTCTCCCCGTGCTCACCTGGGGGATCCTCCATAAAATGAAACCCCCCTCTAAAAACATGCATGAAGATCACCACCTGACCAATGGTGATGAAAAGGAAACTTGGTCCCCGGGCACCGGTTGGCCGGCAGCCCACCACTCCTGGTCTTCTGCAGAGGAAGGACGATCAGGATGGGTCAAAAGCGGAGGAAGAATTTCACCCATGCATGGTGTGTGTGCAGCATGTTGTGTGACAAATAAAAGGGCTTTCTCTCTTAGAAATCTCTCATGTCTCCAACTCTCAGTTATAACCAGGAAGATTTCATGAATGCTTTTTTTTTTTTTTTTTTACCTGTCAGCTGCTCATATTTACGGTCCTTCCAGTGTGACCTGAACGCAGCATGACACCAGTCTATCCTGTGGGCAAACACACGGATTGAGTCTATCAGCTCTGGCTTTGTGATCTGGCTTTGAACTCGTAGATAATCATCACACCCTGTGATGTCTCCAGACAAAAGTTTCTCCTGAAACATTGGGCCTGAAACACGAGCGAGCGACCCTCGAGACCCACATGCCTTTCAACAGTTGGGTCATGAGAGTTGAGGATCACTGAGCTGGATCATGGGAGGCTGATCGCCGCTGCAGACGTGAACCGTCTCGGCTCCTCACGTATCATATGACACAAGAGAGGTTTACACTTTCACTGTGTGCATTCCTGACCTGATTATATCCCTCTTTCCTCTGTATGCATCTACATACACATCTAACGTATACACACACATTTTTCCGCTCATGTTTCCACTCATGAGGACCGTTTAACAACTGCATTCCTGAGCGCCCACATGAGCGGAATTAGGCTAATATCCGATGAGTGAGTTATATAATGCTGCATTTATTGTACAGTCGCCCAGCCTGTAACCTTTATTTGCTTTAATTACTCTAATGCAGACCCATGGGACCACTAAGACGACGGAAAACAGCCCTGTGAAACAAGCAGGAGAATCAGTGTCCTTCAGCTTAATGTGGGACAAGAAAAACTAAATGTCCTTGCTTATTACACCACATTACACGATGTTATTTAAAGCTTTGGGAGTCGACCTTTGGATGCAGCATGTTGCAGCCGTTCAGTTCTTTACTGTTCAGGAGAATTTTTGGCTTGTGGTGTGTGAGAGGGAGTGGAGGCGCTGCTGGAGAACAGCGATAAGTAACGATTTAAAGGAAGAAGAGTGTTTTTAACACTTACTGTAATTGATTCGTGCAGGTTTTATGGATGAAAACTGACTACAGAGGGAAGGAATGCCGGTTGATCCATCGTGTCTGTCTGCCACTTTGGTTCAGACTAAAATATCTCAACACTGATTGGATGAATGCCATAATTTTTGGTACAGACTGAATCTTAATGACTTCAGTGAGCCCCTCCAGTGCCACCGTGAGGTTGGTTTTGAGTGAAAAATCTCAACAACCGTTGGATGGATTTACGGTGAGATTTGGTGCAGACGTTCTTGTCCCCCTCAGGATGAATTGGAAAAGCTTTGGTGATAATCTGACCTTTCATTTAGTGCCACCATCAGGCCCAAGTTTTACTTGTCCAGCACTTCGGTTTTTGATCAAATACCTGCAAAACTAATGACACTCCCACCACCTTCAACCGTGCTTCGCACAGTGTTAATTACAGATTACTGCAGCCTTTACGGTAATCTCACTGCATGCAGTTCAGACTTGTGCCATGTTGGAGCTGTTGCTCGGTCCAGCTGGGATTGCCATAGAGTATGTTATGTGAAAGTGACTTGGAGGCTTATTCAGACATGAGACCAATGTGTATTTCCATCACATTTATGTAACGAGGAGCATCTGAAAGGGCCTGAAGATAAACAGAGAGCTGACTGGTCCTACACATAAGTAGCAGTAGCATCATTGGTTATGTTTTGGTTTAACCTTTTGCAGGAAAAATAGCAAATCTTCAGTATTTCCAAGTAGCTTTTGTGCCTGTGAAAAGGTCCAGACACTAAAACAGCAGCTCAGAGAAGGTAAATCAAAAGGAAATGCTTTTCATTCATTTTCCTGTTGTCATGTCGCTGTGGAGGAAAATCCGACTGGCCGATATTCTGCTTCTGTCTTAACAGCTGGTAGTGGGTGTTGGTTGGATTATGCATCTACTGTGTGCGTAATTGGGATTAGCTGAACCTCTGTGCATGATTCTGTGCACTAATCTTGATACAAAACCATCATTCAGAAAAAAAACCTCTGACCACAAGGCTTAGATATCAAAGTGTGGATTCGTGAAGGGGATTGATGAGAATCGTGCATGGAGGGATTAAACAGGCGTTATGTGCTCTTAGTATGACTTCATGAATGAGTGGATGAAGAGGGGGGTGGACAGGAGGAAGGTTTAGAATCAGGCTGTGTGTGTGTGTGTCATTGGGATAATGTCCAGTGTTCCTGACAGGTACAGGAAAACGGAAAATCTGTCATTAGGTTACCAGCTTCTCCTGCACGCTTTGAAAGACAGAAACCATTATTCAGTAAACCAAAGTACAGTGGCATACATACAAGTACAACCCTGATTTAAAACATTGCATACCAAATTATTTGAAACGTGTTGCTGCATCAAATTCAGAATAAACAGATATTTACAAAAATCAATGAAGGTGATGAGGTCATATGTTATGTATGTTGTCTTTGTGCTGTTTTCAACTGAGTAAATTTCAAAAAGGATTAGCAAAGTATCACATTCTGTTTTATGTTTTACACGGCGGATTCGAGGTCGTAGAGCTACTCTTTATGATTCTCTTACAAAGTAATGACCTCCAGATATTTCATGAAGGCATGGCAAACTTATGCATGCATCACATTTCACAAACAAGAGCACTTCAAAGGTATTCGTGTAAGAAAAGAGAGCATAATAAATTACAAAAAGAAAAGACGAATAATAACTAATTGGTTGATGCTGAGGCTAGGAGTCGGTGCTGCGAGAAATTTCTTAACACTATAATAATTTGTGTGCAGCAGAGTCGCTTGGCCAGAGGAGAGACAGGTAGTTCAGGAGGCTGCAGGCACAGAAGAACAAGCATTAGCTCGAGCCCACTCAAACAAAGAGTGCAGGCTGAAGCGAGGCTCGCTGTGTGGCCATGATGTGGCTGCACGGTGGAGTTGTAGCTCCGTATTTAAAGCAGAGCAGATTGGAGATGATGGAGGTGATTACACACTAATGAAAGCATACTTATTGATATTATGTTCCATATCAACCATCATCGATCCTACACGCTGGACAGAACCAGGCTAGCTGTTTGCCTCTGTTTACATTATCTGTGCTATGCTAAGCTAACCGGCTGCTGGCTGCAGCTTCAGCTGTTCATCTTCTAACTCAGCAACAAAGCAAACAAGGGTATTTTCTAGAAGGTCAAACTGTTAATTTCATAGTCTGTGCCTCAAACCCACTGACCAACAGGACGACTGATTTTCCTCTGCCAACCAATGAGCATCAGACGTTTGACTCTATGAAATAATCACTTTGTTGTATCTCACTAATGATCTCAGCCTCTAATAATGTGAAGGACTTCTCCATCACCTTCTTGAAAACGATGGCTCACTCCACACGTTCATATCAGCTGTTTGTACCAAGATGTTCAACAGCTGGAGGAGCGCCGACACAAACAAGCTGAAATCAGGAGAAAAAAAAAAAGACTCAGGCAAAGCAAAGTTTAAGAGATTAAAGCACAGATTTGCACTGACTGTCCTGAGCAAACTGACAGTCTGTACTGAATTTAAGCCGATCTCTTTGCAGCACAGAAAGGCTTAATGCAGGCAAAAAGAGCGACCCTGTGGGTTATCTTTTAAAGCAGGGCTGTCTTAGGTGGTGCCTTCAGGACCCGTTTGCGTGCTGAACAATGGGTGAAGGTGCCTCGGAGGCCCGGCCAGTATTTTTATGCTGCTAGTGTTTCCTGCAGAGGCATCAAAAGCAAGCGAAGTGTTTCCCAGCAGCTCTGTGGATGATGTGGCCTCCTGCAGATATGCTCTCTTTTTGGCTCCGACTCAAGTGTGTCTGGCTAATTATAGCAGCTCGCCGCCCAGGACGGCTTCAGACATCTGGTGTTATGTGCGTGACTTACTCCTCCGTTTCTGACGAGCTCCCGCAGAACACAGTTCACTAAGAGACAACACCTTGTTTTTGTTATCGAATCTGGGCTCTCTGCTGTTTTTTTGCTCGTAATGTGGCAGAAGGTCACGCAGCTTAGTCTTGGTTTGTTGCAGTGAGATGAAAAACATTTCATCTCTCAGCTGTCAACAGTTTGAAGAGTCCATTGTGTGTTTTCGTGTTTTGTTTTTTTAAATCTGCCTCTTGTGACTCGCTGTAGCACTCCTTTAAGTAATGTATCAGGCAAACGTGGAGCCGAGCTGCAGTTTTATATCATAGTAAATTAAGTATCCTTATTTTGGATAGGTCGGACAGAACGTGCAGTTTCAAGACGTCACCTTTCATGCTGGGCCTTCCTCATTGTTTCCTTCCCATGTTTTTCTGATAATCTCTTATTTAATGTCATAAGCATGCTAACATGCTCCCAATGGCAATGCTAATGTGCTGATGTGAAGCAGTATGATGTTAACCATGATCACCTTCTTAGTTTAGCGTGTTAGCATGCTAACATTTGCGAATCAGCGTTACGCACAAAATGCAGCTGAGGTTGAGGGGAATGTTTATTCATTGAGACCCTCACTCAAAACCACAAATGTTAAACTTGTGGTGGCGCTGGAGGAAAAGGACCAAAGCACCAAACTCAGCGTCATTCATCCTCTGTGCATCATGAACGTCTGTTCAAAGCTTCATGACAGTCCGCTCAGTGGTTGCTGAGCCAACACGGCGGACTGACCAAGACTGAAAATAAAAAAATAAAAAACAATGGCAATAATCATTAGTCTTATTGTGACTTGCAGAGTAAAACTTGCTTCAAGAGAGGAAACTGGCTTTCATGGATGAAAGTTTGCAAAGAAAGTGCAGAGTGTGTTTTACATTTCCATTTAAACATTTAGCTGATGCTTGCAGATGATCTGTGTGTAATTATAAGAAGTCAAACAGCTGAATAAGCTCAAAATTTCAGATCAAAAGCAGCTGCACGCAGACAACATAGAGGTGAGTGTTTGGTCAGAGCCCACTGGGGGGGGGCAAAAAATACAAAAAATAAACTGCAGATGGGCAAAAGCTTCAGTCCAGAAGGTGAAAAACAAACTTGGATGATTAGTGTTGCCTGTTGTTCTCGCTGTTTGAATGAAGCACCAGATGCAGTCCAGCCCGGACCGGCAGAGGATCCTGTGGGATTTGGGCTGCAGATAATAGACTTAGAGACAGATCCTGCAGCCCGGCCCCTCTTTTCTCAATGAGAGCCGTAATGGAGTGGAAACTTGCCACAGGACCAGTTTGTGATGGTTGCATTGATCAGCTGCCGTCAGCTGATGAGTCTGCGGTGGAAAATTCCACCCAGAGCAGTTTGATGTACAGTATGTGGCGATACAATGAGTGGAATGGGGTCAAACACTCAACATCACATGAAACCATATATTAAATTTACCTTGTGACGTTCCCAGTCAGAGAGTTTGTTATATCATATTTTAAATCTTAACTAGTTCAGACTTCAGTAATTCAGTGTTCTAATGAAGTTCGGGGGGTTATTTCCAGCGTGTCACTTCTCTCCTCATGAAACATCCAGCAGCCTTCAGCGATGCGGCTAAAAATCCACCTGTGTTCATTAAAGTGTGTGTTTGTGGCAGTGGGCTGCTGGGCTGCACATGAACGCAGGTATCAGTGGGAGGGAGACCACATAATGTCAGCTCCTGCCAACCTGTTACCATGGTTACGAGCCACTCACCTGGCCTCGGTCTCATGCTGCCTTTGTCCCCTCCGGCTAGAAGTCAAGAATAACCTGCGCTTCGGCGAGCGGGTTAGCACGATGGACTCGCTGTCTCCAGAGGGGTCAGAGGTGTTCGATTAGAGGACTGAAGCGACTCATCAGCTGGCCGCTAACAAAATGTCACAGAAATGAAGTCCCTCCAGGTTAAAATGCTGCCTTTTATCCATCCAACCACAGAGAAAACGACATAAAATCAATTAGCAGAGATGAAAGTGGTGAATCTGAATCGTGGTTCCCCAGTCTGAAGGTCAGTCAGTCACTCAGCGTTTAGACAAATTTCAGGCCAAAATCACTTCATTTCAATGACAGCTGGACTCTTCCCTGCACTCCTGTCTCCATTTCTTATGTTTCCAACATCAACGACTCAACTCTCTTTGGTTAGTTGCACTAGCACATCTGTTCGTCCTCCCTGTCTCAAACACTCACAAAATTATTATGAACACCTGAGAAAACGATGGAAATAAGTCCAGGACTTTATCATTCTGACACTTTTCTGATATGTTCAACTTTTAATCTCAACAAACCAAATCAAAGAAGCAAAACAACCTGCAGGATACTGGGAGACTCCAACATTGAGGAAACTATCGTGTTACTGTACCTTTATCAGACATGCAGTTTGTTTTTAATAGTTCTGAATGAGACCTCAGAGCTTTTCGTATCTATCAATCATATAATCCTCTACATCCACAACCAGTGCTCCCACTGCAGACTCCACATGGAACCATTTAGTGGTCAGATTCCAGCTGTTCCAGACGACGTGGGGTGCTGTTTTCTGCTGTGACTGAGCATATTTGTAATATTTCTTGCAGCGCACTGTACAGTTCAGCAGCTCGTTTACAGTAAGAGCGTGACACGGCTTCTGTAAAGTGAAGCACTCAGGACACGTTTTAAGCAGAGAAAGTAAGATAATCTGATAAAGGCAGTGATGCATTCAGACATGTGGAGTGCTGTTGGTGAAAACATCCACCCTCCGTCCTCACAGCTGTCCCTAAAACGTGCGTAAAAGGATTAAATCCATCAAAGGAAAAAAATCTCTGTTGCCATTAGCCACCGTTAATTGATTGTCCCGGGGGAGGCCCCGTGGAGATCAGAAAAACGCTCCCGCATGGGCTCCATGAGACTCCGGATAGCTCGGCTCCTCGGTTTGAACAACACCCACAGGTAGGCCGAGGAACAAACCACCAATTATGAGCCGCGGATCAGCATGTTCTGTCCCGGACCTCCACCCTCTAACCTGGCCTGCTGTCAAGCTGCTCGTGCTCAGCCCCCCGCCTCCGTCTGCCTCCTCACATCTACTTCACAATTACAGCCTGTCTGATTGAGTGATAATCACCGCCGCAATCAAATCAGGCCTCAGATCCGCTCCTGTGTGGCTCTGCAGCATCTGCCAGGCCGCCGCCACCGCCGCACTGCTGAGGGTCACGTGACCCAGCTGGGACTAAACGCCAAACACGGGATCTTAACTTAGGTAAAAGCAGAAACACCTTAGTCTAAAAACACTCCACTACAAGTAAAGTTCCTGAATATAACACTTTAATTAAGTAAAAGCACACAAGTATTATCAACAACATGTACTTAAAGTATGAAAAGTAAAGAAGAAGAATGGCTCCTGTCAAAGTGCATTGTTCTAGAATATTATCTGTTTTTATCACTAACAAATACATGTCAGGGCATTTTAATGTCGCAGTTCATCAATGTAGAGTCAATTTTAAGATAAAATAAGGCTTTATTGATCCCACTTTGGGGAAAGTAAGTCATTACATCCAGCAAGCATTAAAAAAGCAAACACAGCGGCACAAAGCAAAAGTCTGACAGCTGCTGGGATGAAGGACCTGCGGTGGCGTTTAGATACTTTGATGAGTACTGTAGTACTGCATCATACCACATAAAGATAGTTTTCATGTAAGAAGTAACAACAGCTGGCAGAAATGTCTTATCGTGCGTGTTATCAAAATGTCAAAGAGAAGTGCGTTTCCATTCGGGCTGACATTTAATTTATTTTCTGTGTGTTCATTTATAGACCAGAAGAGTCAACATTGACATTATAAAGACCTCAAGGAACAGTGAATGTGCTGTTGTTAGCGTAGCAGCTAATTTGTCCCCAGCACAGCTTAAATAAACACTGGAGAAAAAACATTATATATGATTAAGAGTTTAACCTGATGTGTGTAATCTGTATAATTCACAGGGATCACTGAGTAGGTTTGATCGAGCCTTCTTCCATCAGTGTAATAATATTAAACATGTTTTTGGATAGTGATATAAAATAACATCCTGATCGTGTCAAACAGATCCGGTTTGAGGGGAGAAGAGGCTCTTTTTCCAGCCTGTATCTGACTGTTTTTCCATCCGCTGAGCCTGAGTGTGAGAGCACGAGATGGATCGGGTTAAATGTGTCAACTGCACGCGGACAGAAGAACCGTCGCGACCGCGGGATGTTTCCACACGAGCTGAAAAGCAGGAAAAAGGCGACATGTGACAGAACAAAGACGTCCTATTTGTCTCGTTTGGCTCACCGAGTGGAAAGAGCCAAACGCCATGACACTCCTTGATGGAAATATTTGAAGTGTTCCTGGTATTTTTATGGGCTGTGTTTCACAGGGCAAACCAGAATCACAATAAAATGTGACAACAAAGCAATCATCACCTCCTTTCAGGGGAAGAAATCTGCTGCATTATTGCGAAAGATGTTTGAATCGTCCACAATATAACTTCTGCTGCTGATCATAAAAAACACCCTTATCACTAACGATATTGGGTTGCCTTGGGAAATGCCTTTTGTGCGCCATGTGCTGTTTGCTCAAGAACAAAACATTTCGATCCACTCGTGCCATAAACACTCATGAGTAACATTTTTCCCGGCGCTGTGGGTTGTGAAATCCAAACACAGCATGCAGAAGCCGGTCAGAGGCGCCCTGCTGAGTAATGCAGCTCAGGACACAGAGTCTCTCATGTGCAGGACATGTTACGCTAAGAAGGCCCACAAAAGGACGCAGGTTGCATGTTATTCACTCATGATGTGGATTTCCCTGAACTAATGGACAGATATGATGCTGGGAGGTGAGCTCGGGTGAGCGTATCTGCAGAGTCATGAAGCCGGGACACTGTGTCATGTGATAAGGCTCTTAGAGAAGGATCTGATCTCCTAAAATAACCTGGATTTAAGTCTTCCATGGTGCCATGGAGAGTAAAAGACACACTGGTGGAAGAGGGCACGGGTGGGGCGATATGGTTGGCACACAGGAGGAGGGGTGGGAGACATTAAAAAAAAAGAAGGCAGAGAAGCTGAGTCAGAGTCGCAGAGAGAGAACATCCTGCTGTGCAGCGCTAAGAGGCTGACTCAGTCTGCGCGGTGGGAAAATCACGCACTGGAAAACTTCTTAGTGTATGATCCATCTGCTGAATTACACCTACACACGCAAATGAAGCGGCTGCACTCCGCTCGAGTCCAAGGGTCCGTATGTGCTGTTTAAAAGTCAGAGTTTAAACCTCTTTAACCCCCAAATTAATGTGCAGCCAAGAAGTGTTCCTTAAGGACTCCTGCAGCAGTTATGGAGCAATGTTATCATGAATGTGCAGACGAATGTCTCCTTTGGCTCTGTTTTTGGTCTCCACCTCCTCCTCTCAGCTCCATTAGCCCCACACTGCAATACAAAGACAATGTTGTTCTTCAGCTGGTATGAATGCTGGCGTTTTGCCCGGGGCCTGTTAGCATTAGCCTCATTCTTTTAGCGTGATGTGGACATTAAGTGCATATTTAAGGGAGTGTACTATATCTATGCTCCCAGGGCTGAATGTTCCCCAGCCCAACGTCTAATATCTAATATTTATTTGACTCAGCAAGGTTTTTTTTCTGCAAGTCAGATGTTCAGTATGTTTCAGTATGTTGAAATCACCCACTTACAGTTTATATCCTACTTGAAATTTAAGCCCATGAGACTTCAGACATTGACATTCTCACAGTAGCTTCACAGATTTTTAACATTCGTACTGCATTTGAAACATCCGTCTCTCTTTGTTCTTTTGCATTGTGAGCTGCAAAGATAGTCCTTAATGATCTCTTCTAATGTTAGTTTATATCTCATAAGAATATTGGCAATAGTGTTTTTTGGTCAGTAGGATTTTTATAATCTGTACATAATGTACATATGCAGGGTTGTTTTTTTATTCTGTGTCCTGCACACTTTTTTGTCTTGACTCTTCTCTGCCATTGTTGTGTGGGATCAATAAAGTCTTATCTTATCTTAATGTAGCACAAAGAGTGAGAAGAGTTTATTACTGCAAGCTCGACCGCAGAGGGCTGCACGTGTGAAACTGATGCTCGAGGGGTTCCCAGAGTTTGAAGCATGGGACCACTGACCAAACGTCCATATGTGACGACCTGAGAGCGAGAAGGTGTTGACGTGGAGCATTCCACAGGTAAACAGGTCGATTGGTAACAGGTGATAGCATCGTGATTGGGTTTGAAAGGGGCATCCTGGAAAGGCTCAGTCGTTCACAAGCTCACTTTGTGAGCACATGATTGGATAAAAGAGATTCATTTGCAAATGATCACATTTTGTTTTTGATTGTATTTTTTTTAGCGTCCCAACTTTTTTTTTAGCTGTAAGTTGAAAGATATTTTATACCATTTTTTACTGGAAATGTACAGATACTCTTACTTACTGCACATGTACTAAGTGACTGAGGTGAAGGCCGCTCAGATACCACTTTGTTCTGGGAATGAATGTCCTGAGATAAAATGTGCCAGTTGTTCAACGTACTTAGTTACTGTCCACTGCTGATTTGCTGTAAATGATGAAAGGAGAAGGGAGGCTCGTACTGACGTTACGGCCCCTCGCCACCTTTTCTCAACCATGTGGAATGAAGTGTTTCACCTCATTTTGACGGGCAGGGATCAGGTGAAAAGGATTATGTGCTCATTAAACCCCAGAGTCCGAATCAAACCTCAATTATCCTCAAACTGCGACCTCAGAAAGCCCCTCAGATCGCTGCGTGGTTTCATAAGAGCGGCCGCGAGCTGGAGCCTCAGCTGCACCTCAGCTCCCCTCGTGTTCCCGTCAGTGATGCAGCATCCGGATCAGACTGAACTGTGGGTCCACGAGAAAGTGCCCCAGCACACAGACCTGAACAGAAGGGGCCCTGCCACCAAGCATTAGGTTCAGTAAAGTCAAAGTAGAGACAGAGATTGAGGGTTGTTCGATTAATGGATACAGATCAGCCCCCTTAATCGATCAGAACTCAAACATAATTTAATGACATGTAAAACACAGATTTTATGTATGTTTGAAGTCAATCGATAATGAAAAAAGAATATTTTTGATCTTGGAAAAGAAATTTGAAGCCATCATCTTGGGGTTTAGGAACTTGCGGTTGTTTTTTTGTTTTTTTTTTTCCGCTATTTTCTAGCATTTTATAGTCTGAATGTTTCATTGATGACTACAGTGGTCTCTCAGGCGAGGTGGCATCTGCTGGAGGTGGGTGATGCTGGTCAGCTGACACATGCACACATTAACACAAAGGCATTATTCACATGCCGATCCAGTGTGGTGTAACGCCGCTTGCATAACTCACTTAAATCTTAAACAGAATCAAACCCTGCAACCCGCTTGCTGTACACTGCATGTATGTTTTGCAGCAGTTAAACCAAAGGCGGATATGAACTCAACAGCTGGAGTGAAGGTATATTACATGACTTCACAGTGATTCTGAGAAAAGGCTCTTAGGTTGGAGTTGTTACGTGTCGCTCTCTCAGCTGGTGGTGATCCCCAGAGCGTCACCTTTAAACAAATCAACAGGCAGTGACGGCGTTTGGAGAGCTGTTCGCTGCTCTGTCTGCTCGCCAAAGGCCTTTAGGTAGATTACAGCTCTTGTTTGGTGACGATCTGACGTCTGAGACGAGTTTGATTCAGCAGTCCGTGTTCTCTGGTCATTCAGCTTGATTTAGATTCACAAACTCCCCCTTTAGTAAACCCTGTAGTTGTTACCAGACATTTATTCCTAATAAGACACACAGGACAGCCTTATTACAGGGCCACAGCATAGACTGTATGAACAGTGGACGGAGCTGGCCTGAGGTTGAAGTGCCTGCAACCTGTATTCTTTCTCATGGCCAGCAGGGGGCGACTGATCACACGTAAGCTTATGAGAAAATGGCCTTTCTTCTCATCTGATTTATTACCCCAGTAAACAGTTTGCTAATGACATTGTGGTCTTTGTGGGTGCTTTTTAGATTGTCTGCATGTAGAAGATAGAAGGAAGGAAGGAAGTTTGGTTTTATTCCAGAAACTGTTAGATGTGAGGTCAGTTTATGCCTCAAACATATGTCATAGTTTCATTTTTGAATTGTCACGACCACGTCAGCTGGGCGAGTGGTCGGCATCACTGCAGGCAAACAAAGCTGAGATTCATCACGGACGTCTGCTGATGGTGCAGGCCACAACAGACGGCCAAGGAGAAGTCTGCTGCTCTATGGCCTGTATTGTTGTATTGGCAATGCAGTCTGAGTCATCCACCACGAGCGTCCTCCTCGTGGACACTCCAGAGCTGCCAACACCCACCAGCAACGGCTGTCCGCTGGGTTATAAAAGCCCTCCTACAGAGCAACGCTCTGTGGTGGCTTAAAAGCGGTTCCCTACTCATTTGGTAAATAGCATGCTGATGGTTTCATTCTTGGGAAAATGGTGCTACATAAAACTTAAAAACACAATAAGTGTAGTAAAAAAAAATCTATGTTTTAAGTAAATGTCCTCTGAATGACAGGCCTTTACTTTAGTATTCAGTTGTAATGTGCCAAACTTTCATGTCATCAATCTACATGGGAAAATGAGCTTTTTAAATGGTGTGATTATAATAATTTATAATGATAATAAAGTAGTTTCCTTTAATATCTTGTTTTGGACCACATGCTAAAGGTGAAAATTTTAGTTTTTCCACTTTCTATCACTGTGAAACTTCCAGCATGAGGAAGTGAGTCAGACTAATTTGTAATTATCCCAGTCCCTTCTTAAAACTAATTTGAATAAATTTAATTTGTGAATCTGCTGTGATTTGTTTTGGATGCATTCACTGTATTAATTACTTTCTCTTTCAGCCCAATTCTTGTATTTCCATTCAACTCATTCGGCTGTTGCCATGTATTCCTCCATGTATTCCCCAACCCACTTCATTTCTTACACTATTCTAAATTTTCTAACCTTAAATTAGTAAATTAGTATTTCAGTATTTTGCCTTTTGTCTTTTGTTTCCTATTTTGTTTCTCCTCTTGTACAGCACTTAGCGTCAGTGCTTACGTAGCCTGTGAGCAAAGCGTAACTTCTGTTTTGAAAAGTGCCATAAATGGTGCTTGGGTGTTTCTGTATTCATATTATCTTTATGTAATTTTCTTAACCTCTTACAATTGTAATTTCACATTTATTTATCGTCACTACCACAGTTATACAGGGACTTTCACCTAAAGAGGGAAAGAGTGAAATTCAGTTGAAATACTCTGCCGCCATCTTTGGTATTTTACTGCCCCCTGCTGGGAGACCCCGTGCATTGTTAAATACGCCGACGCCAACCGCCGTTAAGCCCAAAGAAGAAGAACACATACATAAACGGAAATTGCGTCACATCCGGACAGATAGCGCAGTTGTTCGCACAGGGTGAAAAGCGAAGTTGAAGGTACGTGTAAATAATCCGCTGCCATCCACCTTAAAAATTTAATGTTAATAGTTTGTAACCTCGTGAGGTGTTATTAGAGGCGACGAGTTGTAATGAAATAGCTGTTTTGCTGAGGATTTTCTTTTTATAACTTGTTAAACCGGTGAAATGCAGGCGCTATACCCCCATTAGCCAACATGTTTGAGAGTTTTTAACAGCCATTATATCTTCTGTGTTGCTTACAGGCTGAATATCCGTGTGCAGCGTCCAGCATCAGGATGGAAAGGTAAGACTGCCTTTTCCTTTTTCAACGTTTTGTAAAATTGCAGCAGCGTTTCAACCCTCAGCCCGTGTCTGTGTGTTGGACTGGGTTGCGAAAAGCTCTGCATGTTGTTCACTCAGGAAACGACGTGCAAACACGTTCACCATGAAAGGCTTTCTTCAGTGTTAAACCGTTAACTGTGCAGACCTTTCCAGCGAGGCTCAGCCTGCTGTGGCTCTGGTCTTTCCTGTAGTGTCTGCTCGAGAGATGTGAGGCTGTTTGAGGCCCTGCTGTGACTCTTCATGGCGGGGTTATAGGTAAACCTCCGACAAAAGTACCCATTTAACGTTTTATTAATACTGAAGATTGAATGAATTCTGGGTACTATTTTCTAATGTTGCTTACAACCTGAAGTAGATTTGTTGAACAAAATTTCCTGTAAAGCACCAGGCCTGACATAAGCCAATAGACTCTGATGCCTTCATGACACCTTTAGGTGAATTTTACAGAAATGTCCAGTACTCAGTGTAAAGTGCTCTTTTACAGGACTGCAGAGGTGAAGCCGGGCCCTGCCGACCTCCGACCTCCTGACTGACATCTGCTGCTCAAGTGTGACTTTGTGTAATAAAAGGTTAGTTTTGCATTGTCATGTGATGTATTTGAAATACTACAACATTGTCTTGGAGCAATATATCTGACTGACTCACAGTGAACTCATTAGAGCTGCAGAGTGGTAATAAAACCGTATCCCAGGTCTGTCTTAATGAAACATCGTCCTATTGAACATTAGACCTGTTAAATGAGTGCAGACCTTTCCAGCGAGGCTCAGCCTGCTGTGGCTCTGGTCTTTCCTGTAGTGTCTGCTAGAGAGATGTGAGGCTGTTTGAGGCCCTGCTGTGACTCTTCATGGCAGGGTTATAGGTAAACCTCCGACACTGTATAACCAGACGAAATGCTTGTTACACTGCTCCAGTGTGGTTTATTAGATTATTGACTGAAGTCTGTTCTTTTGCTTTACAGGAGTGGAAAACTCAGCACTTCAAGAGGCATTTGGTTTCTGGGAAAAGGTACAGTTTACTGACAACACCAGTCAACCCTGGATTGTTAGGAACCAGTTTAATTTCACAAGTGATAAACTACTCTTATTTTTAGATTTAAGCTTTTTTTGTGGTTTGTCTTCTCATTCTCTTAATTTTCTCAAATGGTGCTGTCAGAATTCACCCAGTACTTCTTTGTTTAGTCCAGCTCACTGAAGTTATTTGATGATTTTGGACTCTTTCTGTGAACATAAATGTACAAAAAGTGTTGCAGAAGTGAAATATCTGTGAATTGCTGTGTTTCTCTTCTTTCGCAGGCTTCACCGGCCTCACAGTGAGAGTTTGCCAGTAGTCATTTGGATCAATGCTGTGGCTCCTCGTTGAAACCAGAGTACGGTGCAAACATCAGGGTTTGATGCGGGTGAGGATACAGTATTCCTCTAAGTCAGTCTGATGGTTATTCAAGTTTTGCAATGAGGAATTATTTAAATGTCTTCTTGTTCTGCAGATTTAACCTGAGAGCTGGAGAATGGGATCATCTGCTGAGGGAAAATAAGTCATATTTGGACATCGAACCTTGAGATAATTCCCAGTTTTGGCAGATGTGCAAACTTGTGCATCTGCAAAAAAGTCTGATTCTGTCATCGTTAAGAGGAATAATATCTGTGTCCAGTGTTTTAATAAGAACAGTAAGATTTATCTTAATGGTAAAACCATTTGTAAAAAAGGATTGACAAGAAAAATAAACATCACCCTGAACACATTTGCTGTGGTTGAAATTTGATTCGCAGTCAGAAAAACTACTTTCAGTTTATGGAAACAGAAATTTACACAGTAATGCCCCTGGATAATGATGGAACAAGAAATAAATTCATGCTACAGCTGGTTTCATATTTATGACCGACTGTGGTGATCGCTGCTCTTTTCTGCAGCACGTTGTCAATTGTGT
The DNA here is from genome assembly GCF_039877785.1 of Chaetodon trifascialis. Taxonomy (NCBI): domain Eukaryota; kingdom Metazoa; phylum Chordata; class Actinopteri; order Chaetodontiformes; family Chaetodontidae; genus Chaetodon; species Chaetodon trifascialis. The sequence continues at coordinate 5,321,695 of NC_092072.1, forward strand.
AGTTGGTGTGTGTGTGTGTTGTGTGTGCAGTCCCTGGTGACTTTAGTGGTTTCACCAACAGTATTTCATTTTTTGTAAAACCAATCTGATAATGAAAACTGGGCTTGTAATAAGGATCTTTGCTTAAAAGACATTTGAAGACAGAAATATGAGCCAGTGGTACCTGCAAGAAAGAGTGTAATACTGGTAAAGATCCACGTGGGGGCAGTATTGTACCTTCTGATGTCTTCATGTAAACAGGAAACTTTCACCTGCAGTTTTTTATTCTCCATCTACGACCAATAAAAATTAGAATGTGACTTGATGGATGTTTTTACTGCAATCCAACAGACATCTACCTCACACCCAAGAATAAACATCTCTGTGGATTAAAGGGAAATTACAGCAAATCCAAATTCAACCATCTGATCAGTCAACAAACCTTTAACTGGCTCCGGTTAACGTCCCTCATCCAAAAGCCCCGAAGGTAAAACTATGGATTTTTCCCTACTGGAAACATGTCGAGAGTATTTGTTTCATTTTATTTTGGTTTGTTTCATTTAATTGTATTTTAATACGGAATGTAAAAGGTGTAAATCAGGAGCGGAAATGGCGTCATTACTTCCGGCATCAAAATATAAACAAGTCGTCAATCGTCCAGCAGAGAATTGTAAAGTAAATCTGTCAGATTTCAGTGTGAAGACTCGGTTTGCTTTGGTTTCGGTTTTTCTCTGCAAATGGAAACATTCGACTCTGGAGTTCACTCAGGGATGAAAAGTTCGTGGGATTTTTCCGACCAGAAAAGTTTGTGATTCCTGTCTCTGCTGCTTTTATCCAACACAAACCACACGGGCCTTTATTGTAATAGAAACCACATGATCTGCCAAACATCCAACAATTTACCTGAAACAGTCTTGACTTTCACTTTCGACGTCTTTGAACGCAGCCTTCAATATGACCAGGTAACCTTCACCTAACAAGCTCAAAGTGGACAGGTTGGAGTGTTACAGGTGTGTGTTTACCTTTGCTGCGACAGTGTGTCCGGCACCGACGTGAGGATGGAGAAACAGGGACGCATGGTGGAGGTTTTGGGGGTGCCAGATGTTTTACCAGCTGACAGGACCGCTGATAAACTCCAGATTTATTTCCTCTCAGCCAAACACGGAGGAGGGGAGGTGCTGAAGGCGCTGTACCCCTGTCATCAGCCCGGACAGGCTTTCATCACGTTTGAAGAGTCAGAGAGTGAGTTTCTGCACAGTTTCAACACGCATAAATTAATTTCTTCGCAGTGCATATTTCATTGTCTGTGGTCTTTGTCGCCCTCTAGTGGCCGTTAGTAGGAGTTGCAGCATGTTCTCCAGCAGTGCAGTTTCCCTGCAGTGATTTTTGATTATAAAATGTGTCCACTGTAGAGACGACTTACAATTATACACTTTGTTACATCATTCTCTACGAATCAAAGTTTTACATCCCTGGTTGAGCTGAATCATTTAATAAGTGGAGTTTTGTATTTGTGTCCACAGTTAGTACTCGAGTCTTGAGGAAGAACTCTCTCGTGTTGGAGGTGAATTGTCAGTGGTATTATTTAACAGTGAAAGCAGCTGACCATGCCGGGGTGACTGAACATTTATAGTTTCTGTCTTGTGTGAGGTCAGATTAAATAGTTCCCTCTTCAAAGCTCTTTGTGAGTCATTCTGTTGGTGTTTTCCTCTTCTTCTCAGATGGATTTCCCAGTGGAGGCGACAGTACATTTGAGCATTTTCCCCAATGAGACACAGGTGAGTCACATGGCTTTGCGTTGACAGATCTGAGTGGAGATCAAGTTCGTGTCAAGGGGTCATTTTTGAAATTTAGAGCAGTAAAGGCGTCTTCAGAGCCGCTTCTTAACTCGCAAACCAAAACCGACATCACGGCAAAGGCTTCCTCTGGGACCATTTCTGAATACTACACTGGAAACAGCTCTGATGGCAGCAGAAGCCGGTTGGCATCCCAAAACAAGCCTCTGCCTGCTTCTCCATCTTCACCCGCCTCCTCCTCATCTTGGGTGTCCAGCTCTTCCAACGGCCGTCCCACCTCTGCAGAGAACAGCGCCGCTTTTTCTCCAAGACCAGCCCAGCATGTCTCCGCCAAGGCAGAAAAAGAGTCCTTTGTCGTTGATGCAGATGTGTTTGGGTAAGCAGAGCGGCTCAGGAAAAAAGACGTTGACGGCATTCTGGACATCCACAGAGTTCAAGTGGAAGTGCATCCAGCTGGCGAGAGCTACACCGTCACCCTACACGGGAAGAGCGCAAGGACAGCTGGCAGTAAATTGTAGAGCCTCCTGAACGAGCTCAACAAGTCATTTCGCACACAGGAAGTTTCTCTGAAGGACCAAAACGATGAAGGCAAAGCTTTTTTAGAGAGAATTCAGAAAAACAGAGACATTTATAACTCAGTGCTTGCATGTTTGAAAAATGACAGACTTCACCTCATTGGACCTTCTGGTGAGTTAAAGCAGAGGCTCCTGGGGAGGCTGGTAGGACGGACAGGACAGACATTGGACAAAAATGCCAGGACGAGGAGCAGCTCTGTTCCACCAGTCAATCCAAAGAGCACAGGAAGAGACAGCAGCGCTGCCGCTAATCCAGCTGCTGCCGGAGCTGCAGGTTACTCTGCTTCAAAGTACCAGGATGAGAAACAGGAAGCTGTTGAGCCTCCGTCAGGATTCATCAGGAGAAGAACTCACTCTGCGTCCCGCCAAAGGAAACGTAGAAAGGGTTAAAGGCAACTTGCAAGACACAGATAACAAACATCCACCTCCTACATTACCCAAGAAAGGCCTGACACAATTACTAAAGTTTGATACAAAGGTTGTGGAAAAAACCTGAAATTTCTGAGGAAATGAGCAGTGAATTTATGTTCCTGCTATTATTTTCCTTATTGATTGGTTACTTGGTATTGTGTTGTAGAGCCTGATGGGAATTACAGTTTTTTGCTTTTTGTCTGAGAATTAGATCATCATTCATATGTCAGTACAGTAAATGTGCAGCTAAAGTGAGCAGCTGGTTAGCGATGATTGACGACTGGAAACAGGGACACATGTAGCCGCCTCTGTCCAAAGGTAACCAGCTCTGCCCACTAGCACCTCTAAAACTCTATATTTAACACATTATATCTATTTAAAAGTACAGTGAGGTTCCCATCTCATTAAACACAGATGCTTTGGGTTGGTGGCTCAGGTCAGGTGTGGTTTAACAATATACTATAGAAGCTAAAATTAGCCATTTTAGCCATGTAAATATATGGGTTTGGCTCTGATGTTTAGTGTTGACTCTCTTTAATAATTGCTAGTTGCTTGCACTGTAAATGTTGATGATCTGTAAATTATTCTACATATGACTGGATAAGAGCGTCAGCAAGCGTGATTTATGTAAATGAAAAACAGGAGAATCAATATGGAAATTAATGGGATGATTTGAAGGATCTTTGAGTGTTAATTAAATGTGATAATGAGATTTATTCCCTTTTCATCTCCATGTGTTTGTGCTCTGGGGCGACTCTGTTGATCTTGTTAACTGTAACACCTGAATGCAGCATTTATATGGAGGCAGTTGCAGATGTGAGAAGACGCATGAGCAGGAAGTGAAACGGTCTTTGACAGTCAACTGAACTCGTGCGAGAGAGGAAGTTTGGCTGATGAGGATCTAACAGACAAGTGCAGTTTCAGGAAGGGCAGCTGGATGTTTGACTGGAGTCTGTAGTTTTTGTACAGTATGAAACAAACTGTAGATTAAGCTCCAAAAAAGACCAGGCTGTCAAGAAACAGACAAGGTAGGTAGGTGTTATATTTTTGTCAGTCTGATGGTAAAGTCCCTTTAGTCATAATTTTCCAATCAAGACTGAATTAAATAGCCCGTTCAAACAGGGCTGCACTGGTGGCTGTACGTATGACTCAGAGGCCTTTCTGTGAACACTAACAACTCAAACACAGTCTGATGAGAAACGTCTTCTCTGCACAGCTTTCTGCTGTGGTTTCCCTCCGTTTGGTTCTGCCTGGTATCTGAAAAACACGACATCTGATGGACAGGAAGTTCTCAGGATGTCTGACAATAAATCAAAATCAGAATCAAAAAAGCTTTATTGCCAAGTACGATTTTACACATACAAGGAATTTGCTTTGGTGCAGTTGGCGCATGACACTTCTACTAAAAAATACTATTAAAAAGTAATAGTTGGGCCTTGTTGATAAGACTGACAGCAGACGGGAAAAAACTGTTGTGGGGTGAGGTTTTGGTCCTGATGGATCGCAGCCTCCTGCCATGGGGGAGCATCTCAAAGAGTTTGTGTCTGGGGTGGGAGGGATCAGCCACAATCTTTCCTGAATGCCTCAGGGTCCTTGAGACGTACAGGTCCTGAAGAGATGGGAGATTGCAGCCAATCACCTTCTCTGCAGACCGAATGGCACGCCTCAGTCTGTCCTTGGCAGTGGCAGCAGCGTACCAGATGGTGGACGGATGGATGGATGGATGGATGGATGGATGGATGGACGGACGGACGGACGGACGGACGGACGGATGGACGGACGGACGGATGGATGGATGGACTCAATGAGGGCTGTGTAGAAGTGCACCATCATTGTCTTTGGCAGATTGAATTTCTTCAGCTGCCGTAGGAAGTACATCCTGGGAGATGATAGTTCCCAGGAAGCAGAAAGACTCCACAGTGTCAAGAGTGGGGTCACAGAGGGTGATGGGGGCAGGTGAGGCTGAGTTCTTCCTATAGTCCACAATCATCTCCACTGTCTTTAGAGCGTTGAGCTCTAGGTTGTTCTGGTTGCAACAGGTCACCAGATGGTCAACCTCCCACCTGTAGGCGGACTTGTCTCCATCAGAGATGAGTCCGATGAGGGTGGTGTCATCTGCAAATATCATCTGCAAAATTATTGCAACTTGAGCATTTCATGATGACAACATTATTTTTTAACCAAAACATGGAAGCGTAAAGGTCAGTTGGAGGGTTAACTTAAAATTTTTGCCCAAATTACAAAAAACATCAAACTGTTGGATTGACGAAACAATCCCAAATCAAAGTCCAGCTTTCTCTGGAGCAGGTACGTCTGGGAAAAGGGACTATAAAAGTTTGAGTCACCCGGAGAGGCTGTATTATGTGTAGCTTGGAAATATGGGGCTCTGATTCTGATTTACTGTTTATTAGACCACAAATGAGAAAAGAATTAGCTAGCTTGTGTGCTATTTCCAGATGTGATTGGAGTGCAGATAAGAATTAACTACCTATCATAGCTAATGGGAATACAGACAGGAATTAGCTAGCTAGCATGCTATTTCTTAACTGTAGCCTATGGTCAGTGGTTTTCTGACAATGAGCAGTCAGAAATGTTAATTTTGAGGGACTATGAGTCAACAGTTTGAGCTAAGAGGTTGTATGTGTAGGAGGAAAATAGCGACATTTGATGAATTTACTGTTTGTCACACTAAAAGGAGACAAGAATTACGTAGCTAGCATTAACACAACAGCAGCTAAAGGGATGTGTGAATGCAGCTGTCCTGGCTATCATCATATGAAACCTGGACAAATAAAACCAAATGTACCTGTATGGCTAAATAAGGAGTTGATGTAAGAGAGAAAATGTTTTCCTGTAATTTGTAATGGAAAGAGTGACATAAACCAGTAGGAGTACTGTCCAGCATTAGTGAGGCTTGCATCCTGAAACTACCTTCTTGTATTTAAATATAAACCTTTTCATGCAAGAAGCTGCTTATCCTTATCGCAGATTCTATTCATGACACAGACAATGCAGACGTGGATTTTGCTCATCATGGAAAAAAATCCCATCTGAGTCATGAGCTGAGCTGTGTCACACAGCCTGAAAGATAAACACACGCTGCTGAAACATGTTGGAGTGCCGGCAGCTGACAATGAGGGAGAAAAACACATTACTTCAGGTCATCTTCATCTTCACACAATGCTGCGGGGTGTACAAATTGAATGTGGAAGTCATCACTTTGCTGACTTGAATCACTTTGTTCAGTCAAAGATTCGTAGTCACTGTTCATGCACAAGACTTCATCCATGGGACTGAATGAGCTTGATGGTTTTAACATGTTTGTGTTTTCAGTCCCTTGGCCTGGAGCAGCAAAGACAACACAGGAAACACGGGGGAATTTTCCTCTTTGTTATTTATTATTTTGATTGCTCTTCCTCTTGTTCTAAACTAAAGGCTAAAAGCTAAAGACAGCAGTTGGCCTTTGAGGATGGAATTAATTACTAGAAGTAATTGGAAAACTGTAACTAGGACTGGAAAATAGGTCGAAAGTTGAAATAACAATAGGTTTTCCCTTTTTTTCCCCAATTCTCCCAGTAAAATAATGTGGTAAACAACACACAGATTACACAAAAGTAGATAGAGAAAACACAACAGTTAGCCCGCCAGAATCAACTGTCTTCTTGTATTAGCAAAACATTAGCTGTGTAAGCTAATAGCTGCGATCAACAATGCAAAACAAGATTATGTACAGATAATGCTTCAACATTATCGGGAGAAAATATTGTCAATATTTACTTGGCCACAGATCTGACAAAATGGTGGATGTAAAAATGTCAGTTGCTGCTGTATCTATAGAACTGTACCAGTGGCGGTTGCTATAACAACAAAATGTTCAACTGAAACCATGAAGTAATGTCTTTTTTTTTTTTTTCCTTCTTATTTCCTGCCCCATTTACTGCCTCGTGACTCAGGGAACCAAAATGTGAGTCTTGAGTGGAAAAAGGGACAAAAAACTGCCTTGAAAAATTCTTGAAAAAGATCCTCGATGTCAAGAAAAAGTTAAAACGCTGTCAAAGAAGATTTAGAAATCAACCGTCTCTGCATTAGTCAGTATGCCCGTACTCTCTTCGTCACACACACCTACACACTTATATTTGTCTTACATGACAAACAGCACAGTTAAACCTTGTGGCTTAGAGTTTCTCAAGTTGCAGCTTGGCTCTGCTGCGAGATGGGAACCAACCACTGGTTGAGAGCAAACCCTGAGGGACACGATATGCTGCCAATGCCAAGTTAAGAAAGGAAATGCCACGATCCTTCCCAGGAGATAAGGCCATATTCTACCCTCAAATTTGCAAGGTTAAGTGCTCTCGTCTGGCAGTGTGACAGATGTGGGTTCCTGTTTCTGGGAAGAAAAGATACACGAAAACACAAAAAAATGAGGGTGAAAAGCGAGGACGTGAAGCCTCGTAGCGAGAGTCACGCTCTGTTTAGTGACAGTTTTGAAATTTGGAGGCAGGAAGACAGAGATGGAGGAGGATGCAGAAGTGGTATGAGCTTTTAAAGATAGCCTCCTGCTATTTATATAGATCTGCATGAGGGCATGGGCTGACTGACAGGATGACGTGCTGTAGCTTGTAGACCACAGCTCTCTGTGACTTGACAAAGCACACCCTAGAATTCACCATAGAGCTCGCCACGCCCACAGCAGACTGTCTACACACTACCGGGCCCCTGAAGTCGACCATACTTCTCTTTCTTCTTCCTTTCGCTGCTCTCTGTTCCTCTGCGTCTTGTCCGCCTTTTGTTTTTAGTGGGTTTGGTGAATACAGACAGGGATGGCGGAGCTGGAGGGCCTGGAGTTTGGGAAGTCAGACTTTGTGCTCCTGGATGAGGTGACGATGGAGCAGTTTATGGAGAATCTGAAGCTGAGGTAAGGCCTGTTAGAGGGGAGGAAGGGAGGGCAAGAGGGTGGAAGCAGCCGGGTGTCAGAGATGCAAAGGATAACTCTTCGTACTCACCCGATATATGAGGGAAACTACACCTTTCTTCAAGTCTTTCCTCAGTTTGCTACAAAATATGTTGAAATGAATGAGTGTAAAATAAGATTCATGTGTATATTGTTGTCTCCTCCATTCACACACTTACAGACTGTTGCAATATACTACAAAATCCTCATGTTGCCATTATCTTAACAACTTCTCTCAAGTTAGAGGCTAATAGAGGACACAAAGATGGATGAAATGAGCGTGACTGGCTTCTGCCTTGCCGCGTTCAGTTATGAACTTGTGGTTAATTTGATCATCACCACACTACATGCCGGCTGTCATGAGCTATAAGCAGCACATGTCCTGTTACCAATAAAACAGCTCGCCTCGCCAAACCTGTCTAACTTAACCTATAAATGTAACTTACGATTATTTCATTTCTTGTCTTGTGACCTTTGTGCTCTTTAGGTGTGCGATGGTCTGAGATTTTTCCCCTGTCTCTGAGTCCAGACAGTGTTTCTCTATCTCGATCATTGTCTCACTTCCTCAGTGTCTTTGGCAGGGGCATCATGTCCCGAGTTCAGACTGTGAGAAATCACACAGTTTTCAGTCATCCAGCAGAGGCACCAAAATGTCAAACAATATCAAATGAGCTCTAGATTTGGAGAAAACAACTCACGTGTTCTCAGTTGACGTGAGCACAGCAGATGGATCTAAATGAACATTTTTCACATAGTTGCTCTGGCTTAGTGTCTGTCTGTCATCAATGGTTGGCAAATAATGTATCTCGTGTTTCATCACACAGCTTGATCAGACTTGTCTGGTGGCAAAGCACGAGCAGGCTGTAAAGTTTGTGCTGAGCCTGCTTTATTGATTTGCTGAACTTTTCACATCTTTTTTTGACTTCAGGTGTTTGCACTTTCAGACTTCTGCAGCTGCATTTCTATTTTGCATTTGCACTGTTGTCTGTGACTTGTTAGTATTAGGCTGGGGATCACCACTAGGGCTGTGTGATATGACCAAAATCACAACACAATACAGCACATTTTCTGTAAATTCAATGAATAGCTTATATAAAATGACCACATGGAAAGGCCTGTTTCTTACATTTTGAATCATATATTCAACAATTTAACGGTATTTGCAAATCTGTGCAAATTTCCTTCCCTCATCCGTACCATGCAGAAGAATGCATAGCCAAATCATTGCATAATATGAAACTATAGTTCATTTTATATAATCACAGTTATCGTCGTATCACACAGCCCTAATCACTCCTGCTGTCAAGATCAGTATTTTCCTCTTATGTAGGGTCTCTGTCCCCAGGAAAGTAGTGACCAGGTTTGTGGACAGTGTTTGTGGTTTGTGTCTTAAACTGTAAAACCACAAGAGATGAAGACTTGTCTGATAAACCAAATATGTTTTTGTTAACCGAAGATTCATTTACTGACACCTTTAAGGTAAAGTTCACTACAGGATTTGTGCTCTTTGAGTTCCTTCTAACTCATGTCTGATATAGTCTCACATGGTCTCAGTGTCCTGTTACTTGATTGGTCAGTGTATTACCAGGAAGGAGACTTGCCTGACTTCCCTATTTTTTGGCACCGAACCCAATTTTGAGTCAGAGGAAATCTAAAATTTACTGTGCCAGTGCCAGAGCAATAATATATTAGCCATGTGTATATATAAATATATATATTGCCTTCCTTATTGTAATTGGACAACTACATACCCATGGAAAATCGGGATGAGTTTACAATTGTTACTGATATGTCCAGGGGTGGATGAAGTTTTTAATATTCCTTTGTGTTAATAAAAACTCAAAATGATGTAAAAGTGATGCTTAAGTACTTAGTAGTTATGATATATTGTTAATCCAGACCCATTGTCACTGATGACCTCCTCTGAACACAAACATCTTAAGTTAAATACTCTGGTCATACGATGTTTCCTGACTTTATTACCTGACAAGAACCATGTGAATAATCAGACAACAGACCAACTGCGTCCCATAAATTCAGGAATAACACTCTCATGTGTCTGAGCTGCATTTGGAGGAACCTTTGAAATCGTTATGATGCACGTTACCCAACCCACTTGCGACACTGACTGTCTAGAAAACTATATGTGCAACAAAGCAGTGTTTCATTTAGCTCCATTAACCCTGGTGACACCTCAGTTTTACCCCTCCCAGCTCAAGAAACCTATAAGAGTTTACACAAGGCTGTGACGCCCTTTGAACCACAAGTTTCATTTCCTGGTTTCAGTGCACACACACTTGTGTCACTTCCTGTCAGCTATGTATGACATAAAGGTGCATGATCTTCTGTGGAACTTTTCACTTAGGGTTTTTTCATGGGTGGGGTGAAAATGTCATGGCAAAATGTGGCTAAACCAGGGCCAGTTCTATATTTTTCTAAGTCAGGGGCCACAAAGGGGAAATACTTCACACACCAGGGCCTGCTATTATGCAGGGCTCTGAGGGGATGTAAGAATATTTCAGTATTAGACACTTCATTCTGCTTTCTGGTGACTTTTCATGCATGTAAATAACAACAGAATCTACCCAAGAGCAAAAGGCCAACACAAAATTCAGGTGCTAGACAACAATGTGATCTATTAGAGAGGACAAGGAGTACTAGTCCTCTCAGTCCTGAAGAGTCCTCAAGCTTTATCTACATGTTGAAACATTTGCTGGCTTGACGAGCTTATAACGAACACTAGATAACATGCTTAGCTTTGCATGCTAGTGCTAGCAAGCTAACACTGATGAGCTATGAAGTGATCTGAAGCAAACTGTAGGGGCCAATCAGATTTTAGCTGAGGCCAGTGGCCCATGTCATTGGCTAAACAGCTCTTTGCCCCCTGAAATGAATGAACAAATAAATTGCTTATTTTCGTGCTATCCCACATCTAGGCTACACTTGTAGATCTAATATATCTACAAGTTTACAGACATAACTAATACCTCTACGTGTGTTTGAAGCATGCCATCAGTATGAATTTCTTTTAATTGGACAGGTTTGAGAAAGGCCGCATCTACACCTACATTGGAGAAGTAGTCGTCTCTGTTAACCCATACAGGCAGATGGACATCTACGGCAAAGACACCATTGATGCGTACCGGGGCCGGGAGCTCTATGAGAACCCTCCTCACCTGTATGCAGTGTCTGATGCTGCCTATAAGGCCATGAAGAGACGGGCCAAAGATACCTGCATCGTCATATCAGGTTTGTCTCTTTCACACTCTGCAGCAGCCTAAACCTCATGAGCCACAGTCCTGCAAAGTGTGAACTCACTGCTGTGCATCCTGAGGCGGTCGCTTCTCTTCTTTGTGGAATGATTCCACACGGCTTTATGTTTGCCTTGAAATAACGGTATTTACACAGGATCTGGAAACAAAACTGCTGCTGGAGATGGATCCTTGCCTCTGCTAATCGGACTGTATGTGGCACCTGAAGAAAAGTTGTTGTTACCAAGATCAAGAGTTTATCCTCTGTACTGTGGCTGCGCATCTTTCTGGGCTCTGGTATACTGTCAGACTCCACTCAGCAGCCACTGTTTTAGGGACTGCAACTGACATTTAAGTACATTGTCAATTAACAGATGTTCTCCATTAGTTGATAGTTTGGTCAGTAAAATAGCAAGGAAAAATACATTGGGCCTGAGGTGAAGTCTTAAAATGTCTTGTTCAGTCAAAAAGACAAATAAATTTAATTTTGGAGAATCAGTGACATCTTTTCAAACGGTTCTCAGGAATATTAATTTTCATTAATGATTTATGATACAGCATATCTTATCGGTTTCATTATTAGCCCTTTCATTATTCTTATTCTTATTCTTATTATTATTGGTGTTTTAATCTATTTTATTTTTGAATTATTTTTGAATTATCTGGTTATATTTGCCACATTACAGCCCTGAAATGTTTTTAAGCACGTAACCTTTTTTTTTTAGAAAAGTGCTGTATAAATAAAGTTATCGTCATTAATCAAACCTCAGCATTAGCTTTAGCTGGGTGAACCTCATCAGGCTCCGCAGGTTTTAGCTTGGCGTTACAATGCTAACATTTAGCAGTTTCAGTTAGCATGATAGCCTACTCAACGTTTAGCATGTTAGCATTGAGGTCATTATGCTAGCATTAGCCTAATGTCAACGATCGCGTTAGCGGGGGCTAACGGGCAATCTGTTATTTCTTAACTGAAGCGGATAAGTGGAATCGTCTTCCAGAGGCGTGAATGTTCGTTATTTACCGAACAACCTAGCTACCAAGGTGTCACCATATTTTACTCTTTACCAAAGTTTAAAACCCACAGCAACTTCGCTAAAGTCTGGCCGTAAGGTTTTTTCTAGCCGCGGTAGCTAACATCATGTTAGCCAAGTCAGCCGTGATGGAGACCTCTCAGGTACTCTCCCACCGTACAGGCGTCTGTCTTAATGCTAAGGTTGCTATTTGAATGTTTAGCCAATTTGGGCGTTTGTTGTTTTTGTCACATTACCTTGATTAGCGTTTGGATGAGTGGGCCAGTACTTAAAAATAATCATTAAAAAGTCACACTAACTTTACTGCTAACATTAATCATTAACAGGTGAAAGCAAAGCAGACCCTGAAGTAATTCGAATCAGTTTTTGGTTCATGATGTGAATACTGTTTCACTGTGCAGTAAATACAATTTAGGGACAAATACTACATATTATTACAAAAAAATCACATCAGTGGCCTGTGACGCTGCTTGTAAATCCACTAACACTAAAGCACAATATTTGCTTTATCATTTATTGTGCATTGTTAACAAAAAAAATCTGTCATAAGACACTCAAGGCTCAAATACCACCTTTATTCAAGAAATAAAGTCTAGAGTCTGTTCATCAGTGTTGTGATCTCTCTCTGTGTTTCATATTTCAGGTGAAAGTGGGGCAGGAAAAACAGAAGCGAGTAAATACATCATGCAGTACATTGCAGCCATCACAAACCCAAGCCAGAGGGCGGAGGTTGAGAGGTGAGTGGTGCTGAGGCTGATTGAAGGCATTACAACACAGAATCAGATGGGTTTGATTCTCAAATCCAGAACAAACATACAACTTTCTTCTCCTCCAACTTTATTTCCACCTCCCTGATGGCTGTGTCTAAAATGTTTCTTCGATGGTCACCACGATGCGATAAATCAAGCGTGAAGAATGTGCTGCTCAAATCCAACTGCGTGCTGGAGGCCTTTGGGAACGCCAAGACAAATCGCAACGACAACTCCAGCCGCTTCGGCAAGTACATGGACATCAACTTCAACTTCAATGGAGATCCCACCGGAGGACACATCAACAACTACCTGCTGGAGAAGGTGAGGCGGGGGTGGGGAAGGATGATGGAGGGGCGCTGACTGCAGACAGGAGACCTGCCACAAAGACATAGGGGTTACATGCTCTGTTTAGACATAGTGAGACTTCTTTAGGAAAGTACAGAAAAGTTCTTCTCATTTAGTTTTTAAATTACATCTTCTCTCCTGCACATGAATGTTTCATGAGGTGATGACAGAGAGGTGTGAGGGAACATCCATGAATAGATGTGTCTGCGCTGCTGTGTGTTAATGAATGGCTCACCTGGGGCTACTTGATGCTGCTGTATTTATCCGCTCCGTTAAACAACCGTCTGGCACTCTGAGCCGGTGAGAGCCATGGTGCCATGATTCATGTTCAGAGGGCAGAATTAACCACACTTCTTCTAAGCCGTCATGTCTCTCATCAGCAGTGAAAGAGATGCCGCTGTACTCACACAGTTGGCAATCAGTTTTGTTTGAGTGTTTGTCTTGAAGAAAAAACTTTTGTACTTAAACACTGCTGGAAAAACAGCTGGTGGGGATTTTATCGCTTGGATTTTTCATTATTTCTGCAGAAAAGCGGGTGGTCCATCCTTGACCTCATGGTGTTACTTTTTGGCATTTTGAGTGCAGCTCCAGTGGAGATCTGATGCGTCTCATACCAGCACTGCATGGTGCTGGTGTCAATCCCTCAAAATCAGAGAGCACAGACCTTCTTTTTCGATGTGCGATTCCTCACCAGAGCTCAGCAGCCATCCAGGGAAAAATCTATCTTTGACACATGAAAGTGACACGTGACACGCTGCTCTTCAGCTCTGAGTGTTACTTTTTCTTTTGGACTAGAAAACTTGCTTTGACCTCTTTACAGCTCTGTCATCCGTCTGTTGTTCCCTCAGAAAGTCACACATCTAATTGTCCACTCTGAGAATGCTGCTAACTACTTTCATTTAGCTCAATATAAATTCGGTCTGTTTCAGTTACTAAATTACCTGCTCTGCTGTCACAACCCAGTGAAGTCTGGGCAAAGCTAACGTTCATTCTTTTGGGGTTGTTGAAAGCAATGTTTAGAAAGACTAAAGTTAGAAACAGACAACACAGGTTGGTCAACAGGTACAACAAAAGTAACTCCTGGAACACATTCGTTATCACAGAATCACAGTGAAATCATGTCTGAAGATGGATGTTTGGTTCACTGCTGTTATCTCTTTTCATGTTCAAGTCCAGGGTGGTCCAGCAGCAGGAAGGGGAGAGGAACTTCCACTCGTTTTACCAGGTAAACTCCAGTTCAGTGCTTCCTAAACAAGGATCCAATCGCATTGGACCTGGATGCGCCTCATGTTTGTTATGTGGTTAACAGATACTGCGTGGAGGCTCAGATGAGATGCTGGCGGCGTTACATCTACAGAATGATCCAGCTGTTTATGTGTATACGAGAGAAGGAGCTGCAGCTGCTGTGAGTCTGTCACCTTTTTGATAAAGCGCTAAGACAAAATGAGCTATTAAAAATAAAAAATCCAGATTTTTGCAATTTGTCTGCATTTAAGAAACATAACACAATACAATGTAATCATGAACTTCAGCTCAATGTTTGGTTTTTTTTGGACTGATCAACTGGCAAAACCTTGTCTTATACGAAATCCTTGTTTTCAGACCTCCAACAATGATCGATCGAGCCACAAAGCGGTGCTGAGTGCTCTGGAGGTGATCGGCTTCTCACAAGAGGAGATTAACTCTGTTTATCAGATCCTGGCCTCCATTCTTCTGTTGGTAAGTTATATCATGGATTAATAGACGTAGGAAAAGTTGAAGTATGTATTAAAATGTTATGAAAATATGTTCTTTCCCACCTGCGTATATTAGATTTTCCATCAGAGTAATCTGTCTTTCTTGGTGAGATCCTGGCTGTGTAATGAACAGTAATGCTCTGTTTTTCAGGGTAATATGCAGTTTGAGAGTGACGGTGAGAGCGTTCAGATCCTGGGACAGGACGCCGTCAACCACATCTCTGAGCTGACGGACACGGATCCAGACAGCGTCAGTAAGACCCTTCTGTACCGCACTGTGGCCACCGGGGGCGGCGAGGTCATCGAGAAGGGACACACGGAGCAGGAGGCCTGCTTTGGACGGGACGCTTTCGCCAAGGTGCTGCTTACTTGCTCTGTGTGTTTATTTAGTGCACTCACACAGCCCGCTTTCTTTTGACAAAGCAGGATGATTAATGTTTTTACAGCTTCCCGAGGATAAGAAAATGATGTTAACATCATCACTCTAACACGCTTTTCTTTTATCTAGTTTTCACACTTGTCAAAGTGTGTTTATCTCTGGCTCTGTGTTAAACACATCCTCTCTTATTTCCTCTCCGTAGGCTCTATATGAGAGACTTTTTGGCTGGATCGTAGGCCGCATCAACAGCGTCATTGAAGTTAAAGACTATAACCCAATGCTTCATGGGAAAAACACAGTCATCGGCGTGCTGGATATCTACGGCTTTGAGATCTTTGACAACAACAGGTTGGCGTAACAGTGTTGCGAAGTCTGCTGGATTAGGTTATTTGAGTGGAATGAAATGAGTCATCGTGGATGATGTTGTGCGTGTTCCTCTTTTGTCGGCCAGCTTTGAACAGTTCTGCATCAACTACTGCAACGAGAAGCTGCAGCAGCTCTTCATCGAGCTGATCCTCAGACAGGAGCAAGGCGAATACCAGAGAGAGGGCATCACCTGGCAGCATGTGAGAAACACACACAAACAGTGACACACATGCAGTGTGCCAGAGGTGTCAGGCCACACTGACAAACACACACATCTGCAGATCAGTTGATACTCAGCTGTTCTACGTTCAAAATAGACGTTCAGCAGTCATGCAGCAAATCTGCTGATGTTCATACAGTGTAGTGATGAGGAGTGTGAGGAGGTTTGAGTAATGAATGGATGTCTGTTTTTATTCTCTGACCATGATCACAAATCCTCTAACATTGTTCAGGTGGTTTTGGTTGCATTAACGACTTGCAGATGAGACAGTTTTCTCGAAGATTACAATATATGAGTACATTTTTTTCTTCTGCCAATGTTAAAGTTTCCTGTGAAAAGTTATTTGTGGGAGAAACATTTGATGCACGGGAAACACACAAAGGCAAGTTTGCAAATCAGTAAGCACGCGCTTCAGCAGAACCACACACACCGAAAAGCCACACAGAAGCACAAACATGCAGCAACGTGACTCCTAAACGTCTCTGCATTTCCCTCACATTTAACAATCACGCTGTTTATCCACAGATTGATTACTTCAACAACCAGATCATCGTGGATCTCGTGGAGCAGCCGCACAAAGGCATCATCTCGATTCTGGATGAAGCTTGCCTCACCGTTGGTAAAGTCACCGACACGGTCTGCCTGGAGAGCATGGACACCAAACTGGCCCAGCACCCCCACTACACCTCCCGCAAGGTGAGAACAGGTCGCAGCATCGTCCACCAGGCTTCAGCTCTCCCTCTCATGTGATTGTTCCCAAAGAATGAACATTTCAAGCAAACATCTGTAAATTGTACGAACAGGAAGTTAACCATTTGTACTGGATCTTCAGAAGATGTTGGATTAAATCTCTCCCACCCACATTATTTGGCTGCAGCTCAACAAGGAAAATTAAAATGGTGTTAAAATGTAAAAAGGGATCTCTGAAAATGTGGTTGTAGCTCTACTTAGTTGGTAGGAAGTGGTTATTTGTTGTTGACACATCCTCCTCAGATTTCGCCTTGAAAAACATGAATGAGGAAATCTTACTTTCAGCCCAAACTGGAGCTGCTAACTTTTTGCTTTTGCAGGATATATGTGCCAAAGTAAAAGATTCAATACAAGCTTAAAATCTCAAGCATGAGCTGTTTCGTGCTTGTAATTGTTGGCAGATCGAGAAACCTAGCTGGTGAAGCAATTTCCTGAGAAAGTGTTGAAGAGTTATCATGAGTTCAGATGCCTCAGAATGAACTGAGTCCAACTGGAAGTGGGAAGGGTTTTTAGAGGTTACCTCTTGAACATTGTGAAGTTATTGACCAACAAGCCAATGAAAAATGATTATACAGTCAAAAATATGTTATATTTAAGCATTTCTTCTCTTCTGGTTTGGTTTAATGTTTCATTTAAAATGAGGGTCACTCCATACTTGGGTGTAGCTTTACTTACCATCACACAGGTGCAGTTTTGCATTGCAGTCAGTAGAGAGCAGAGTTTCTCCAGTGTTTCGCCTTTAGACATGTTGTAAACATCATAAGATGCTTTCCAAACACCAGAGGCTCCAAACTGCAGCCATCATTCCCTCCTCTTAAAACAGACTGCACTGTAAATGTTTGTTGTATACATTCAATGAGGAAAAACTGTTTTTTTATTTATTTTTTTTATTTGCTCTGCACTCACAGTGTCTCCCCTTCATTTCCAGCTCAGCCCCACAGACAAAACCATGGACTTCCAGAAACACTTTCGTATTCGCCACTATGCCGGAGACGTCACGTGAGTCGCTCACACATTTACACACTTTGTTGCAGACTGTGGCTGAAAGAGTGGCAGGACGTGCAGAGTTCACACGTCTAAGCCATACGTTCAAACTATAATACTGCCGTGTGTGTGTTGCTGGCATACAAAGGGAAAATGTAGTTGCTGAATGTTGTCACTTACTCAAGAGCGCATATGTGCATGTGAATTGTAAGACAAACTTACACTGTACGTCTCGTCGATGTGAAAACACGTGATGAACTCCTCACCTGCCTACATAAGGTGCATTCACTCACCTGACAGCCAGACGTGCAGACACAGACTGCACAGCCCACGTGCTGATGTGGAGGCAGGGAGAGGAAAGGCATGATGTTTTACAGAATCAGTGGTCACAAATGTTCAAATATTAACTCATCTAGATCTTTTATGTGCATGTTTTGCCATAAATGGAATAAACTACATTTTTTTTGCTAGAATAAAATCTCAGATATGTAGAAAAATTGACGTGTTATTATGGGAGGATCCAAGATGTGATTGTAGATCAAATTAACACGGGGAGATGTGTTTTTGTCACTTGCTGAGGCTTTAAAAAGATCCCTTAGTTCATCTTAGTCTTTGTTAGACACTCACAATCGAGACAGAAAAAGGGTTGGTTGATGCTTTGAGCCGCTTAAACAGAAGTTATAAGATTAATAACAAATCACATGCAATGCTGTAAAACTGATATATGCATATTAGAGCTTGTTCTATTCTGATAGTACAATAATTTCATATTTTATTATTGTTTTCTTATTCATATTAGTGGTGCTTTGGTTTCTGATTCACAGAGCAGAGATCAAACGGTTTGTTCAGTTTCCTTCTCCATCACTGCTCCACTTCCTTAATGTGTTCACTGGATTTAAACGTCACAGCGGCCAGATGAGGCCCCTGGCCTTCCAGAAGATCCCCACTGCTCACGTGTACTGCCCTCAATCTAGCGAGAGGACGGACATTAATATGTCAAGGGAACACGGGAGAAGGGGGGGGGGGGTGCAGCCAGCTGATGAGACAGTTTTGGCTCTCTGAGATGTAGCAGCAGTAATCAAGGAGAAGTGGAGTAGAGCTTCTTTGACTCGGGGAAATCCAGGCTAACACGATGTCGAACACACACCGAAACACACAGCAATTTCATCCATCTCTGAGGCGCAAGATAGCTCTCACAGACAATTACAGCACCGTTTTTTGCCTAGCTGCCCCCCCCCCCCATGTTAACGCTCAATGGACGTATTCAAATCCTACTGAAACCAAAAATAGTCATTACAAGTAGAAGTCCTGCATTGAAAATTCTACTCAAGTAAAAGTACAGAAATGTTACCAGGAAAATGTTACAGTATCAAAAGTAAAAATGTCCCTTGTGAGGGTTGTACTATTACTATATTATTATATTATTATCATTGCTGCTGCATTAATGGATAAACAGTATTTTACTGTTGTACGTCGTTAAATAGGGCTTTCATTTCATTCATTAGTTTCGATTAATTCATTGTTTGGTTTGTGTAATGCAAGAAATGCTCTTAATAGTTCCCCAATGTCTTGTTTTTTCCACCAAACAAATGATTGTTGTTTACTTAGTGATATATATTTAATATTATGCAGAATTGCGTATGTTTAGGAAGTTTTGGGGGGCTTTAAGTGCACCACTTGAGTAAATACTCTTAGTTCCATTCCCCCACCTCCAGCAGTAACATGACGGGCTGGATAAGAGCATGTGTGAGAGAGCTGCAGTGGTGATGGCAGATGGCTGTCCCCGTCCCTGCATGTCCCCGTCACCCTGCCTCAGCTCGGCTCAGGACCGCGTCGGGGTCGCTCCGGCCGAGCTGTCGCCCCTCGTCTATTGCTCCCTGGTGGTGCTGGCCCCCCATCGTCCCCGTCACATCCCACCTCATCTGAGTCTGTCCTGACTCTGGCTAAATATACCCTCGTCCTCGTCACCCGCCGGCCCTCCCCCTCCCCCTCCCCCCGCCGCTCTCACCGAACCACCACTATGACAAGCTTTGACCTACTTCGCTCCCTCCTCCTCCAGCTCCTCCTCCTCCTCGTTCCTCATCCTGTCTCCTCCTTTTCTCCTCCTCCTTCCATACTGCAACCCCTCACCTGGCTTGCTTTGCCATCCACATTCTAATTCCCTGCAGTATTTCAGCCTGCACATGCAGCACTTTGAGCAGCCATAAGATACATCATATTCCCTCACTGCACAACTTCGTATTGCAAGAAACGTCCCATCTTTGTCGCCCGGCCCTCTCGTTGCGTGCTCCCTCTAACCTTGTACAACACGGCCCTCTCCTTGCACCAGTCTTGACCTTCATACTTAAATATACTTTCCTCTAAATCACTCTCTCGCCTCTGGAGAGCCTTTATCCCTGCACATCCTCTCCTGTCTGTCCTGTCCCAGCACTGTCCCGTCCTTGTGAATGACTGTTGTGGCTTGTTATTCTGCCTTCTGACTGCCCTCTCTTTTCCTTTCACACTCTGTCTCTCTCCGGCGAGCTTCCCGGGATCCGGTCAGGTGGTTTCTTCGGCACCCATGAGCCGAGGGGACACATCTGTCATAGCCAGCCTCTGCTTCTTTGCCTCCAGATGTGACAGCCTAGGACACAGTGACAAACAGGGCCACGCAGACGACATGTGACATGCTGTGTTTGTGTGTTTGTTAGGGAGGGAGGGATGCAGAGAAAATATGTAGAATAATCCTGAGTTTGGGAACCAAAAAGGTTAAAGGTTTCTCTGCTTCAGCAGTGAAACGCTGCGTACACATTTTTGCATCAGTATTATCCGTCTCATAATGCAATAATACATCACTCACAGTGGCCATTTTTCTGCTGAGTACTTTTTATTTTGGCATTTTAAGTACATTTAGCTGATAATACTTCAGTACAAAGTCGGTGCAAAGCATCCTCACTGTGCATGTTGCTGTTACAGTGTGAGGGAGAAGGAGAGGGAGAGGTTTATCTAAGGCAGCGCTTACACTACAGCAGGCTCTTACCCCGGGACTGGAGGGCTTATGTAACTGTGCCTTACAGTGCGCCCGTGACCTCCCTCTGATGCCTCCCGAAACCGACTGAGCGCTTCAAAAAAAGGCAGACAGATTATTTTGTAGACAGTTCAGTGTTTTTGTCCAAAACGTGAGCCGTGGTGGGAATTCGACCACGTCCCTCGTTTGTAAATCGTCTAAGCGGCACGACTGTTGTTCTGATCCCGCAGCCTGAGGATTGTGAATCATCTGGAGCTGGAGCCTGTAAACGAGTGATGATAGTGACCCCAGTCAGCCAGTGACTGTTTGAACTGTTCCACTTTCTGTCTGTAATTTGAGCATGTTGACTCTTTTTCTGACACACTGCTTCACTCCCTGCGCTCGTCGGCCCTCCTTCTCATGAGCTACTTTCGGCCGATTACTCTTGATTTCTCTCACTTTCTCTCTCTCTCTGTGTCTATGGCAGATATTCCGTCGAGGGGTTTTTGGACAAAAACAAGGACATGCTTTTCCAAGATTTCAAGCGTCTCATGTACAACAGGTGCCAAACACAGTCTTCGCTCACAGTCTTTTCCAACATCATGATGCTCTTGACAGTTCAGTAACTGGGTTAAGTGTATAAATGAGTTTCCTCACACCTCTGCTAGCCCACTTACTGACGCCCTTTCTTCACTCTTTGCCCCCTTTTCTTTCTCTCGCTCGTAGTGCCAACCCAGTCCTGAAGGAGATGTGGCCAGATGGTCATCTGAGCATCACAGAGGTCACCAAGCGACCTCTGACCGCAGCCACCCTCTTCAAGAACTCCATTGTGGCCCTGGTGGATAAACTGGCCTGCAAGGTCAGTGGTTTTAGGCTAAGACTGACTTCCTGTTCTGTTCCGCTGGGAGCCCGTGTGGATGGCATAGTTTTTAGACTGATTAAAGTAGAAAGTAAAGCCAAACAACTCTGCCCTACAAAGGCAGAGAGCAGTGAGAGAAGCTGTGAGAGTTGTGAGAGAAAAGGTTTTGAAGTTTTCAGGCTGGCTGGAAAACTGTGTAACAGAAGGGTTGTAATGCTTCATTTTCTGCCTTTGTAGGCTCATTATTGTACCCCCAAAAACCATTGCCATAGAACTTACATAATACCAAACAAAGCGAGATACACTCAGTGTGTTTAGGTAATCAAATTAATAATAATATTAATAAATACATGTGTACAGTGCATGGGGCAAATACAGTATCTAATAATGGAATATGTTTTTCTGCTTTTGTGTCTATTTAAACTATCTTATTTAAGAAAATGAACTTTGTTTTGATTATTTACAGTCCATAGTTCATAGGAATTAAACACGTCTCTAATGTAAATATGTTTATAATATAAACAATAACAGGTAGACTGCTGTCTCTCCAGCTAGCTAACATTTGATATATCTTCTAGTTAGCTCCACAGTTACTGAGTTCAGCTAAACTAGTCAGAGTTGAACAGTTTTTTCTTCTCTGTCATTACTGCATTTAGCTTCTGCCTCGTTGAGTTTTGTGACACAGCAAACTGAATGACCAAGATTCATCAAAAGTAATATTTCTAATTACAGAAAAGAGCTGGGAAAGAAAAATCAGTAAGGAAGTAAAATGTCATTGAAGCTTTAGGCCAGCTTTGGATATCTCACCCACTTAGTTTAGTAGCATTGCATTAGCTGTTTGTTGGCTGCACAGGCCTGGTTTTATGCTCTCTTTTGTAGTTACAGCAAGTTTTGATTACACATTTCTATGCAATAATAATTTTTAGACGCTGAGACAGAAGAAGTGATGTCACTGGAGGCTTGATTATATGAACAGATTTCCATGTTGCAGTTCGTGTTTAGTGCCAACATAATTCTCCCCGTTTACACTGATGTCATAATCAGGAGGATGCTGTGCACCAGTCTGGTCCCTGTAAGGCCTGCATGAGTCACAGGCTATTCTGAGGCTGTCAATGTGTCGGCGATGTCTCTTTTGGAAGGACAGTTTGTCACTATTCACAAGAAAATATGGAGCGAGAGGCAGCGCGCAGCCTTCCGACATGCATACATAGCAACGTGCTCTTTGTGTCGGAGAGGAAAGTTTTTGTAGGTCGCCCGTCCTCATCCTGTCTGTGTGCATGTGGAGCTGGGAAGGTGGTGAGGGGGGGGCCTCGAAATGTGCTGCTCACCTCTACTGGCCTCGTCTGGCTGACTGAAGTCTGACATTTCCTGCTGTTATTTTGGGATGGCCTGCTGTCAGGCTGTTGCAGCGTCTCGTCTCGGTGTGGCTGTGGTAAAATGAAAGGAAACTCCCCTGACAACTGTTTTTTTTTACTTCAGGTCACGTTGAAAGAGCGGATGTTTTCTTGAGCTGCCATACAGAAGCACCTGTGCCCAGTCTGCGCTCTCCATTCGCTCCCGACTCCCATTAGCTGACTCTTTTCTTAAACCTGTGCTCAAGTTGAAACTGGGGGCACACATGCACATGCATCATTGATATGATGGGCGACGGTGTCAGGGAGCGCTCAGAAAGCCCTCACTTTGTTCATCTTTCATGGAGAGAGAGCGATAGACAGTGAAAACACAGCAGGCTGTGTCCTGTTGCAGCGTATCGCGTCCCTCAGAGATCCCTGTCAAGGTGCAGGCGTCCAGCCATAACTCCACACTGGAGGCTGTGTCGCCTTCACAGTTGTAATGTGCAGTTAAATGTGCTGTTAATAAGTGGATGTGCTGCGTGTGTTATGAGGCTCAGCTGCTCTTTGTGGCGTCTGTTGAAATATTCTGCAAGTCTGATTAAGGTCAGTGACCTCAGTTTGCCAGTTATACAGCTTGGCTGTAGCTGTGTCATAGTTTACACAGCGGTGATGAAAACAGCGATGATGAACACAGTGTTAAAAACAGTTTGTGCAGGTGATAAAACAAAAATGTTCTGAAAAAACACCCAATCAAAGTGTTGGAAATCCTGTGTCAGTGCCATGGCAGGACTTTGTATCTGAGGCGTTTCATTGCATCCTTCCTTGCAGCATTACTGAATGTCTTTCTGTAAACTGACGCACAGGCCAGTTACAGTAAAGTGATGATGTGATACTTCATCGATCCCTGCTGGGTACAGAAAGATGCTGTACAGTAAATAAAAAGAGCCATTTGGTGCTCTCTGGTCGAAAGATGATCCCTGTAATCTCTCTCAGTCCTGCAGCCCAAAACCACTGGAACACAGTCAGCTGAGGAGTTACCTGCATGTCTTTTGTCTTTCAGGAGCCGTACTATGTGCGATGCGTCAAGCCCAACGAGATGAAGTCTCCGGTGCTGTTTGACGACGCTCGCTGCCAGCACCAGGTGGCCTACCTCGGCCTGCTGGAGAATGTGATGGTGCGCAGGGCAGGCTTTGCCTACAGGCAGCCCTACGCTCGCTTCCTGCAGCGGTAAGAGAGCAAGAGGCTCGATGAAGCAAGACTTCCTCAGTGTTTCAACTCCTGCTTTTGTAACTTCTCTGTGAGGAAGTTGAGAAAAAAAGCTCTTCTTTTTGTACTACTTCAACAGCTCAGTGAAGCACCAGGGATGAAAAATGCGCCAGACTATCCCAAGTACTCCAGCACTATGATGAAATCCTACTTAAAACTACTAAAGTTAACATTATTTTCCTTAAAATGAGCTGAAGGTTTTGAATTTCCCAAGTTGCATTTAACAGTGGAGATGAGCGTTGGATGCAGTAGTTTCCATTAAACTCTGAAAAGCAGAGAGTTGAAAGAGGCAAAAATTTCTCGTCTAATCCTGAGTTTCCTGCTCAAAATTGTGCAGGTATAAAATGACGTGCGAGTACACCTGGCCGCACCACCTGATGGCCTCGGACAGGGAGGCCGTGGAGACCATCGTCACCCAGCATGGGTTCCAGGACGACGTGGCGTACGGACACACCAAGCTTTTTGTCAGGACGCCGCGATCTCTCTTCACTTTAGAGCAGGAGAGAACCGCCCTCATCCCCATCCTGGTGCTCTTCCTGCAGAAGGTCAGCCATATTAGTTTTACTGCATCGCTTGCTTTCGTGTTGTCGTCGCTTTTAGCATTCATCCACAGCCTCAGCATGGTTTCAGATGTATAATGTCAGAGCTGTACGGTGTTATTATTAAAGACGTGCTCGTGTTTTGATGAGGATTTATTGATCTAAATAATCCAAGTAATTGACAAAGAGACCTAATTTAATGTCACAGGCAGCTCGGATCATGTGATTACAGTTAATCACCCACAACGTTATCTCCTCCAGTTTCAAACGCAGGCCTCTGGGTTTCAAAGGGGGGGCTGCAGTTTGCCTCAGCCTCATGAATATGTGGCTCCTGGTTATGTTTGACTGAAATTCATCTGCCAGCTTGAATCCTAATTTCCTGTAACAATAATTGGGATAATTAATGAGATCCAGAGCACAGTTACATTAAAGTCAATTACCTCACTCGCTCAATGAGATACGCTTCTCCTTTCTCTTTCCCCTGACCTACTTTGATGACTCTGCAGAGCAGTGTGGTTCTTTAACTGGAGCACAAGTTTGTCTTCAGCTCAGTGGGACTCTCTCCTTTCTCCTCTCTCGCTTTCTGTCTCTTTCTCTGAAACTCACAGGTGTGGCGTGGGGCTCTAGCTCGTGCGAGGTGCCGGCGGATGAGGGCCATCTATGCCATCATGGGCTGCTATAAGCGCTACAAGGTGAAGGCCCACTTCTGGGAGGTGGAGAGGAGGTTTGCTAATGTACGAACCACGGCCGACTATGGAAAGAGCGTGGAGTGGCCGACCCCGCCTGCAGCTCTGTCCCAGTTTCACAACATCACAGTCCTGCTCCATCGCAGGTCAGATCCCATAAAATGAAACTCTTACACCACAACAGTAACAATCCAAAGTGTGTAAAAGTTTAAGCTGTTAGCCATATTTTCCTTTAAACAAACTGTCAGCAAGGGGACATAAATCAGGAATGAGAATAAATCAGTTTTGAATAAGGGAAACAAATGATTCTTAAATGCTTTAAAGGAGTACTTTGACATTTTGTACAGTAAATATGAAGCTACTGCCAGCAGCTAGTTAGCTTAGCTTAGCACAAAGCTAAATATTGAGACTCCTGGGAGTCAGCCAGGATATAGTCCAGCACACAACGAGTGGTGACGGTCTTCTCACCTAGATCTAAAACTGGTCTGCATTAAAAACTCGCTGGCAGATTTAATAAATCCTGCAGAATAACATGTTATCTGAGCGGAGTGAGCGAGTTATAGATCAGCAAGGATGTGTTTCGGTGCTGCAGTTGAAGTTTATTTTTAGCCCTCATGACCTAATCATGAAGCTGTCCCTCCCACTGTATTGTTTTCTGTTGCACCTTTGATGTCTTACTCCGCCCACGTGACATGCTGTCTTGTTCTCATCCCTTGTTGTCAGGTGGTGGGCGAGGCAGATCGTGAAGAACATCCCTCCGTCTGACATGCTGGAGGTTCGGGCCAAAGTGGCGGCTCTGTCTGCTCTGAGCGGAGAGAGAAAAGACTGGGGGGTCAGCCGAGCCTGGGAGAGGGACTACCTGGCCAACGTAAGACTCACACATGAGCAAAAACAAAAGCAAAGTGCAGTCTGGGTACTCATGACTTCCATCTGTGAACTCAGCTATGTGAAAATAGTTGATTTTAGTCAAATTGAACCCTATTGTGGCCACATCGACCACGTCTCTGCACCTGCTTTGTAAGTGCAGAACACAACATACCTTTAACTCGATAGCAGGATATTTTTAAGGTCAATAATGAGGGAAAGCAGCTTTTTACTCTTTAATGCACGCAGGGTTTCTGATAGTTGCTGGAAATTCATTTTGTTTGTCCAGATTTATGAAATGATACACATCCTCTGTGCTGCACAAACACTTTTTAGTTAACCTTCTGTTTTGAGTCGTTTTTATGCAGATGCACTCAACAGAAGTCTTGTGACTTGTCCTCGTTTTTCTCTTCACTTTCTGTCACCGAGAGCATTTTCTAAGCAGTCTTCACCACAAGAGGACCTCATTTCTGAGCACTAACAGCCCAGTGTGTGATCCACACAACTAAATCCTTATTCCTTTCAAGAAAATAACTGGAAAATCCATCAGCTGGCAGAATTTTTCACTCGGATTTATCACAGCTAACGAGACGTGAATGACCAGTAGTGTATAGGATCACAGAAAATCATCTGTTGTTGTGGATGTATGTGGCGCATGTGACGAGCCTCACAGTAAACAGCATGACTCAGGGAGGACGGTGCTCGTGAACACAGCCCTTCCTTAATGAATCCCACAGTCGGCTCATTTACGAGCTAATCTGAGGGTGTTTGGTGGCCTGAGGCTTCAGGGAGCATGAGCGTGGCTGCTGCAGAGTCCTGAGTCACTCCCCTCGTTAGCCTGTCAGGCGGCCCGTGACTTCGCTGCCCTCCTTCAGGGCTCTGGCTTCACGTGATTGTTGTTAATTGCACAAAGACCTAAAGATA
The DNA here is from genome assembly GCF_039877785.1 of Chaetodon trifascialis. Classification (NCBI taxonomy): domain Eukaryota; kingdom Metazoa; phylum Chordata; class Actinopteri; order Chaetodontiformes; family Chaetodontidae; genus Chaetodon; species Chaetodon trifascialis. Next base: position 5,348,679 of record NC_092072.1, read on the forward strand.
AGTGCATGTAATGCGGCATGCAGTCAACCTGAATCGTGACTGGTATGTGACTGACGCTGCTTTAGATCAAGTGTTAGACCAGTTAGTGTATGTCACGCGTTCTCAGAAGCCTTCACCGACATCACAAGATTCAGCAGATGCATTTTATTATGTAGAATTCAGGCTCGTCTTAGAAAGCAGTGCTGGGGTGTTGCTGGAGTGTGAGCTCATCAGGACTAGAGGCTTTTTGTATTATTAGAAATCAATAAATTCTATCCAATTGTAATAAAACTTGTCTAGAATGTATGATTAATGTGTGAAGAGGCACTCTGCTGAGCGTGCTGTATGGGTCTATGGTATATAATTCTTCTTAATGCAGCCATGACATGTTGCAAAATTGTTTAACATCTTCCTCCAAACACATTAATATTCTGGTTTAACAAGACTTTGCAGGCTGGATGCAGGTGATGTGAGGAGATAAAGCCTGGCTCGTTCCAGTTTATCCCAAAGGTGTTGCATAGCATTGAGGTCAAGTTCTTCCACATTCCTTTATGGAGCTGGCTCTGTGCAGGGGGGAGTCTTAATGTTGAAACAGGAAGTGATCTTCCACAAACCATCGAAACAAATTTGGAGGCACACTTAAAACGTCGTCGTTAATTCTGGTATTCTATTCAAATGCATCTTTTGACCACTTTCAGAACTCTCTGGCATTTAAGCCAGTACCCTTTAAGTAATGCAGATTATTTCCTGATGGCATAAACATAAAGGCATTATTATGACGGCTTCTCTATAGGAGGGAGGCTTGAGCACAGTTTTAGATTTCCTTCTTTGCTCCCTCTGACTGTATTTCTCATCAGGCAGTTGAGCTCCTCCCTGTCCCTCTTTAACGTCAAACACCGTGTCTGGTAACAGCAGCCCGAGGCCCCGAGCTTTGATCTGCTGCTTATGGAATTAAAGCGATAAAAAGACCCGAAAGAGGTCACCCAGAGTTTTACGACTCACGACGAGATGCATTCCCATACGTCTCTGCGCTGTCGCCGGCGGCATCAGCTGGCTGCTTGTAATAACTCTGGCCTCTCACTTCTGCAGGTGCGAGACTGCCCTCAGACCAGCTCCGGCTTCATCCGCGTTTCCAAGGAGCTGAAGAACAAAGACGAGTACGGCCAGGTCCTCTTCTCCGGCTTCTGTAGGAAGGTACAGAACGTGGGAAAAGAACACGGTGAAACAAAAATGGCTGTTTTGTACGAGGAGCTTCTGTCCTTTGTTGCTTCCTCTCAGCTTTTGGGATGCTTTTCCTCACTCAGCGCTCTCTGTTCCAACCCCCCACCCCCCTTTTGTGTCAGCTCGTCTTTCAAGATTTCATGTTCTGACGGTGAACACAGCCCTCTCACACAGGAATATAAAGAAATGAGATAAAAAATAATCAGAGGATTAATCATGAAAGGAACTGAACTATGAATTCACTCCTACAATTTTCTCAACCTTTAAGAAGATTATTATTTAACCTCACGCTGAACTTGCTCTTATCATCTCCCTGTGGATAATAGTAGCCATATTTTCCTTATCAGGGACTGTAGAGAGAGGGCTTCCTCTAAGTTCTGCGTGCAGCTTTGGCTTTATTGAAGATATGTGGGCTGTGATGAAGTGAATTAAAACGACCTCCAGCACTGACAAACCCGCCGGGTCCTGTGTTTGTTTTGTTTCGCGTCTGTTGCAGCTCCTCGAGGAAAATCTGTTTTGGAATTGCGAGCAGTGATAACCCAAAAGATCCCGCGAGAAAAGGCTCTTTACAGAACATAAAAATATGCAAAAGTGAAGCTTTATCCTTTTCTTCTTCTGCCCCCCCCCCCCCCCCCCCCCGCTCTCTCAGGTGAATAGATTCAACAAAAGCACCGACCGAGGCCTGCTCGTCACAGACAAGTACGTCTACAAATTGGAGCCGAAGAAACAGAACAAGGTTTTGAAGAGGCTTCCTTTAGACGCTGTGAGTACTCACATGGGGATGCACACATTCACTCCTAATCACACTCCAGCCTCAATCTAAAGCCACAGAGCTCCACACATGTAGTGTGAGAAGACCCGTACTGTTCAGTTAAAGTGACACTTTCCTTCATCACTATGAACACGACTGGTTTCTTTTATTCCTCTCAACATTCAGTCTTCAGCCAGCAAAGCAGAATCACATCCTCGAGCGAGGTCAGTGATGTCCTCAGAGGTTGGATTTATGCTGCCTTTGTTCAGTGCAGTGGAGGAATAGGTGCCCCAGATGCGCTCGTGTAGCACTTTCTTGTGTTTTCAGCCGTTTCGGGACAAAAACAATTAAGATTCAGCGGAGTAGAGGCATGAAGCTACGGCCTATCACGCTGCAGCTGTGTCGGTTTCTTCTGGGTTTTGTTGATCAAAGTGAAAAATGAAAATGACTTCAACAAACAAAACAGAGATATTCTGACTGCTGGTCCCTAATGTAGGTCAACCCTCAGAAACACTGGATCTGACATTTCCCTCACAGAGTCTTTTTGTGGTTGTGGTTGTTTTCCTGCCTGGTAAACAACCACATCTGAAAAACTCTATTAGAGTTTCCACTGCATGAACTTTTCCAGGGTGCCAAGAATCTTTTGTGGAGCTCAGGAACTAAACCTGCCTCTTTAACGGAGGAACCGTGGACTAAATTTAGCCCCTGCAAGATTGTTCCAGGTGGCAGAGGTGCCTGCCAGGAGGGGTGGTACTTCCAGGCACTTCAGGAGCGGAGTTGGCTGTTTGGTCAAGCTCATGCGGCGACTACGACTTGTGTCTGGCTTCATTCACGAAAGAGGAAGTACTCTCGTACTGATATGAGTGTGAGGGTCAGGCATTTCTCGTTATCTCGTGTCCTCCATGAGCAGTAAACTAATCTTTTATCCCTAAAACCAGGTCTAAACCCTAAAGTAAACTGTTCGATAATGAACCTCAAACTAAAACAGAAGCAAAGGCACCGACACGCATTCACACACACACACACACACACACACACACACACACACACACACACACACACACACACACACACACACACACACACACACACACACTCACACACACACACAGCGTACAGCACCGAGAAGCAGCTCCACTTCCTAACAGCTACCAGCAATGTGGGTCAGAGCCCTTCTACTTTATCCCAGCTGTCCTTTGCTTTTTACTGTGTCCTCTCCATTGTACACTCTGTGCCCTGCACACACACACACGCACACACACACACGCACACACACACACGCACGCACACACACTTCCATCAGGGTTGACCTTGGTCACTGCCATCCATCAATAAGTGAGGGAAGTACAAGAGCAATAAGAGGACTTGCAGTCAGAGGACGTCGTCTCCTTTCAGCTCAGAGGGCTTTTGATCTGTTTTGGAGAGCGAACGCTGCAGAGGGTGTGTTGGTCAGTCAGCGTGTGTTTATGCGTGTGTTCATGTGTGTGTACGTAGCGTGTTTTTGTCGACAGCTTTATTTAATGTGACGCTTCAAGGTCCCTTGAAATAGCTTTGAGTTTCCACAGTTCGATGTGTTTCCAAATGAAACAGGATGTTGCGGAGGGACCTGTAGACAGCGAGGATGACAGCGAGGAAGAGTTTAACAGAAAGTATTTCTATTTCTAGATTTTGTCCAATAATTACCGTATGTCAGATTTTGCCAGCGATAGCGTGCTAGCATTATTTTACGCTAACCCTGCGAGCTGACTGTAGCTGACTATTTATTGTTTCTAGCTGATTGATTCTGTAATGGGAACCTGAACCTGAAGATATGATGGATAAATTCATGATATTATGCCAGTAGACTTGCAGTTGTTTGCTTTAAGACATTTCTGTCATATTCACATATCTTCTGTCTTAATCCATCATTAATCCATCATTGACTGGCAGGTTTAGGTGAACCACTAATGGGGTGTTACACTGGTACACTGTTCTCTGCTGTAAGCACAATGTAAATTCACTGAAGCTTTGTGTAAAGACCAACAACACCTACATATCTCATAATGAGTCAGCACAGCTGGACGTCGAGCAGTGGTTTTAGAGAGCGAAAGAGAGCTCAAAACATGCCAGAGGGTTAAAAACCATCATTATGCAGCAGTGCAGCGGCTAAAGATAGCTGATGCCATTAAGCTCTGCTGCTCAGACTGAGGGGAATGAGTCTTATCCAGGTCAGAAGGAGAGAATAGAGCAGGAAAGAAGCGGCGCAGCTCTGTCCTCGCACTGTGTCAGCACACTCTTCAGCACAGTCGTCAGGTTTGACTGTCAGCGTCACTCAGGTCATCACAGCAGAGGGTGTGATCGTGATGGTTCCTCAGCGCTTTTCCTGCTTCAAAACAAAGTCAGGCAAAACACTGAACTCAATGACTCAACCGCCATCTTTGTAAAAACCACATCCTGACATAAGAACTGCTGCTGCTAGTATTCAGCTGATTGACAGTTTTGATCATTGATTAATCACGTGGAGCTGTTAGGTGGGCTGTTAAAGTCTCCCGTAGACAGTGTTCCAGTCTGTGAGCCACAGTCGGAGCACTTCCTCAGCTTAGAACAGGAGATGAACAACTGCATCAGAACAATGTGGTCCTTGGATAAAAAGTAAAGGTTCAAGCCTGTTTGCATCAAAATGTAAAGCGAGAAGCCAACTGCGACTCAAAGGACCGTCCAATCAGAGTGGGACTGAGCGATGTGCCAAAATGATGGTCAAGCATGTTCCCGTACATGTCGAGGAAACGATGTGAGGGCATCTCTGACGCGCCTCAATGCTTCATTTATAAAGATGTAACATATTTTATTATTGTAAAATTTGATGATGAAGCATTTTGAATTTGCTGCCTTCTTGACTGAAACAGTGGAAACGAGTCACTCCAGTGTTTCTGCCCCCCAACCCTAAAGTAATGAAAACTGGTGTCCATAACATAAACGTGATCGATATATTGTCCATTAAACATCTAAAAAAACAGATTGTGGAGGAAATGTTTGGATCCAGCAGCTGCAGGCGTTTGTAAGATCAGAATCCTAAATGTTTGCTAGTTTCAGCTTCTCCTCTTCTTCTTTTGCCTTTAATTATAAATTGAATATCAACAACTAAGCCTCGACTAAGCCATTACTTTAAAAATCAGTAATGAAAATAGTCCCACACACCTTTTCCATAAAGTTTACTGCTTCATTTAATTACACAATAATACTTGAACTCCAAAAATCCGTTCATCATATTTTTTGTAAACACCGTAAATGACTGAACTCTGCTGAATAACTGCGGTGTCCCCGTCACTGGAGGGACAGGTTGTACCAGAATCCGGCCGTCCCTGCTGGATTAACCTGTGTGTGCTGGGGGGCCGTAAGAGGCTTAGTCCACTCTGTGTCCCCGTCCCTCTCTAAAATCACCTCACTTTCTCTCCTCGGTCGGATCTCCCTCATACGTACTGTTCTACATTTACCCAACTCCTGCACTTCAGTAGAACTGTCAGGTACTTGTACTTCACTTGAGTATTTCCTCTTTGTGCTCCTTTATACTCCAGTACATCTTGGACTCAAATATTTTACTGTTTACTACATTTATTTGGCAACGTTAGTTACGTTGCAGATTTAGATGATGAATACAAAATCTAAAGCAACTAATAAATAATAATTAGTAGCAGTATTTGGTAGTATTTGTACATGTACCGCAGTAAACGATGCCGTCGGGGTCGCACCTCCACACATGCACGTTCCTCTCAGCCGACGCACTCTGAGCAGAAATAATCCTCTGACTTCCTTCATGGCGTGACCTTTTATCCAGGATATACTGTGCTGCACTGTATTAAATTCACAGGTATTATACATTTACGTGATAATCCCGACATCTTTGGACAAATTAATTTCCAGCACTCTCACACATGTCACTGGAAACCACAGTCCTTCAGCCCAGAGTCAGGACTGATCTTTTACTGAGCTGAAGGCAGTGAGGCAACTTTTAGACAGAAGTCTGTTACAGATGTGGCGTTCAGACTGAATCAGAAGTATAGAAGGATTATTCGTAAAGTGCACTTAAAGTATTTGTTCTGCAGACAACTTTTTACTGGGTTCCCTGGTTGAGCTGGAGATCATTTTAACTACATTTCTATAGTTTAATGTGGAACAAAGTGTCACATTTCATCATACTCTTCATCAGCAAAGTAACTACAGCTGTCAGACAAATACAGTGAAGTGAAAAACGAGTATTTCCCTCTTAAAGGTGGAGTAGTGAGAAGTTTAAAGCAGCAGAAAATGAATTGTACTTGAAAACAGTGCAGTAAATGTAAATGTTCCCCCTCTGTTGGACAGGAGGCAGGAATGTTTTGAGTCACTGAACGGCCAGAAAAGTTTAGAAAAAGAGGAGAAACTGGGCTGATGGCAGGAGGAGGAAGAGCCAGACGAGTGAGGAAATAAACAGGAAAACATTTTAAAACTGTCACCAACACAAAACAACAAAAGTCTCACTCATTACTACGTATTAACCCACAATATGTGATCTTAATGTCAGTGTTGTCCTTCCTGCTGTCCATCACTCAGCAGTGTTTCACTGGAAACTGAAGCTGGTGGAGATACAGGAACCTTCTTACTGCCGATGAGCCTCACCTGCATGAAGGCTGGAGTCAGAGCTGGTGTGCTGGTGTTTGACTTTGCCGTTTCGTTTCCCTCCACAGTTCACGGGACTGAGCGTGACCAGCGGGGTCGACCAGATGGTGGCGCTGCACACGTCCTCGCAGGACGACGTCCTGCTGTGCCTGCAGCGAGGGGAGCTGTGTCCCAACCAGGATCGAGTGGGCGAGCTGGTGGGAATGTTGGTGGACCACTTCACACGGTCAGTCCCACCGCCGGCGCCGTTTTCTCACCAGGCTAACTAATTGTATCCTGTGGCGTCCTTCTCTGCGCACTTTGAAATGGTCAGCAGGAGACGCTCAGTGGATTCAGGGACATCAGATTCTTTGATTCGGGACCTCCGGCCAGGATTCCTCCTCATTAAAACATCTCTCAGATTCGCTGCTCCCCGTCTGTGATGATGTGACCTGGAGATACTACAAACGCTAAAGCTGAATGCTAATGCTAAGTTCAGTGTTTCTGAGTGCTCAATCTGGACCAGACCACACAGATTAGATTCTAACTTTTTCCACATTGTGATCATTTATTTGTTTGTTTGTTATAAGATGAGAAGGATTTTCATCGGAACAAAACACTGCAGCCGCTTTCACTCATTTGCAATCTTTGTACAGGGAGGAGAAATTAATTAGTGATTGTGGAGTGATTGTGTGGAGAGCAAACATGCAGCCTTTGCGTCTCGGTGTCACGCGAATCAACGGCGCAGCGTCAGTCTCATTGTTCGTGGTCAAAGACCCCGGCTAAAACCAAGTCCATTAATGCGGCATAACAATTACGCAAATCATATCCTTGGCATTTATCACTGTCATAGTTGTCGGTGTCTGCGCCCCGCTCTGAATAACGGCCGTGAAATGAATCAGTCACACTGACATTTATCACATTTATCACTCGGAACCTGATTTGTCGTCGCTGTTTATAAATCTGATTCACATCCTCCCACATTCATCTCTGCCAGACTTCATTTGAACGGCACAACCCGCAAGTTTTCACACACGGCAGACTGTTTTGGTTGTGTCGGTGGGCGTGTGTGCGCGTTTGTTTGTGTGTGTGTGTGTGTGCGTGTGTGTTGTTGTAAGTCCGGCCTGCTGAGACAGCACCCAGGCTGCTGTGATTGGTCTCCCAAAGTATTAATCCTTCAAATCCTGCCAGGACCAGGCTGAGTGACGTGGAGAGAGGAAAACAGTACGAGCAAACACACAGTTTGTCCCTGGTGGAGATTCACTGTGCTTCTGCCAAAATCCACCAAATCTTTGCCTTCTTTGTAGCTCAGACTCATTATTTTAGGGTTTCATCCTTCAGAAAGCAGTTTAGGTCCATTTGCTTGATGTTTCTGAAGCTTTCAGCCACTAATTATGACCCAAACTCAGACACTTCAGTCACATGATAACAGACTAAACCATCTGCGTTTGTTTGTTTGGATCTGTTTTAGCTCAAGGGCATTAGAGGTCCGAGTTTCCCAAGAGTCCATATTAAAATCATGATAATAACATTTTCAGAAATACAGAGTAGCATATGTACTCACACACATCATATATCTGTATAGACACACTCAGTTCTGCTTAGCCATCCATAGTTTAATAGCTTTCATAGCTGAACAGTCACACATACATACAGTATGCTCGAGTGTTGTGATGTGAACAGCTGAGTCGCTCCATATGCTGAAGACAAACAAATATTTACATTATCGATTGATCTACGAATTGTTTTCTCAATTTTATTAATGACATTTTCACAAAATGGAGAAAAAAGTCCAAATTTTGGTCCAACCTGCAGTCCGGAAGAGGTTCAGTGATATGAGACAAAGAAAAGCTGAAAGCAGGGAGAGTTTCCACTTCTGGCTCGTTGTCATCATCCCGTTTTCTTTTTCTCCCATTCCCACTCTTCACTTTCATTCCTGGCAGCATTTTTCTGAGCAGTCACATGTTTATCAGTCACTGTAAATTATGCTGATTGATGTCTTCTTGCAGCAGGAAGACAAATTCTCTTTCGGTGACCAGAGCTGAAGCCATTAATCAATTAACAAATTAGAAGATTGACCGAAAAATGAATCAGCTGTGAACTATTTTGATCATCACATAATCGTGTTTGTAATCTTTCAAACATCCAAAGGTTCCTGCTGCTCACATTTGAAGATTTAGTGCTTTTCTTTGCTTTTCATTTAGATCGTTAACTGAATATTTGGGGTTTTGGGCTTTAAATCTGAAGAGGTCACTTACTGACATTTTATATACAAAACGACTAATTGATTAATTGTGAAGCTGGCGTAGTGGTAACCTGCGCTCGGTTGCCAGTTTATTAGGTACACGTCTCTTAAAGTACTGCAGTCTAGTACTGTCCTTCAGTCGTTTTACCCTCATGAAGGTAAAGCGTGTGGTGATTTTGGAGGCTGTGATTGTTTGTTTTTGGCCAGCTGATGTGATTTCTGGGATCGTGTCGAGCTCAGACGTCAAATGGACTGTCAGCTCACTCGTGTCAGTGTGATGCTGCTTCTCATGTTCAGTGACTTACTCTGTTCTCGCTCCCACAGCAGCCATGTCAGGGTTAGCTGATCCCAGATCCCCGGTGAGGCTTTTGTGGGTTTTACGAGTCTTAGACTTTTGGTCTGGGTTTGGGGTTTTTGGAGGGGGAGGGTCCCTGCAGCAGCTGCGGGGCTCTGGTTTGGGGCGCGTCGCAGAGGAGAGTCGAGCATCGGGAATCAGTTTCAGCCCTCCGCCTGTCTTTGTGCCGCCATCTGCGGTGAATGCAGGGGGTCGCGACCTCTACCAGGCTACTCATCAGCAGGCTCATGAGACAGAGTCAGGGGTGGGCTGTGTAAGTGTGTGTGTGTGGAGGGGGGGCTGCACACTAACACACTCCTCTTGTGCTTCCTTCTGTCAGGAAGTGAGATCCAGCCTGTGAGAGTCACGCGCACGTCATTTTAGTTTATGAGGTTTGAAGAATGGTCAGGGGAGGAACAGTCAATGGAGTGATTGTGACTGCTGCCGTTTCTTCCCCCAGTTCAGACGTGGGGGGGGGATCAACGAGCGTGCGGCGGCTCGCCGAGTCCTACAAAACTGGGTCGGCGAAGGTAGCGTTAGAGGCACGAGATAAAGTCTGACTTCAAAGCCGCTCGGCGTCGCCGGCGAGGACGGTGAAGACGGGCTGTCTGGTTTTCTGTCATGTCACATCCGTCTCTCGCTCCCTCGACGGGTCGCGCTCCTCCGCTCTCTCCTCCTCATCCGTCGCTCTTTCCTGTACGTACACCCCCCCACACACACACCCCCATCCCCTTATCCTCCTCTCTCCTGCTTTCTCTTCCTGTCACCTGGGTCTGAGTTGTCAGCATGAATGAGACGTGTGTGTGCGCGTGTGTGTGTGTGTCGGTATGTTTACTGAGAGGGGAGCAGCGTGCGTGTGTGTGTTTTGGGGGGGGCTTGTGGACCATCTGCTGGGACAGCTGGGGGAGTATGAGCAGGCTAAAGGCTGGATTTAGGGTATGATCGGCCCCGGCTTTAAAAGACTGAGGAGGATTCTTTACCTAAATGGCAATTTGGGGATTTTATGATGTGATTGATCACTGCAGGGACTCCAAGTGAAACAGAAACATTTCAGAATAGAAAAGTCGCTGGACCAGCGTGGTAAAGATTGAACTTTATTCATCCCGAGTGAAACAGTAGAGTAGCAAAGAGTGGCGATATAATAATATCAATCAACAACACGGACAATATAAACAGGGTTAAGGATCATAAGTTGTCATTTTTCAGGCTCCTTCTTTGTGAGTTTTGGGCTTTCCAGTGGTCCATATTTACATTATAGACCGTACCATTAACAGCGGATCACCTGTCGTTCCGGCCTTGCCTCCTTTTGCTTTTCATACAGTTTGTTTGCTGACGCTCTGCCTCCATCACCCTGAAATCCCACTCAAACAAACACCACCCAGACGTAGCTCGTGAAGCAGCAGACAACACTGCGTCCTCCTCAGGTTCATGTCGCGCCCCGGGACTGCGTCATCTGCGTCTGTGAAGCTGTGATAGCTCGTTAAAATCTGACACAAAGAGTTCAGAAAAGAAGCGGCTAACACCAACGCAGGCCGCTGTGATGTTCGGCTGCAGTGTTTCTTTAAACCTCCCGCAGTAAAAACCTCTTCACATCATCAGACTTCTGATCTTTCATCAACCTCTTTTGCTCAGTATTTCTCACTTTCCTCCTCCATCCTGTTTTTTTTCCATTTGTTCTCCCCCCCTCTGTCTTTTATTTGTTTTCATTTCCTCAGTCTCCTCCTCCCGGCCTCGCTCCTTCTCCAGCCTTTTCTCCGCTCGTCTAAATCAGCACTTTCACTTATGAATATGGAGGGGACGGGGACGGCGTTGCATTAATAGCAATCTTCTGGGTCACCCCTCCCCTGCCCGTGCAGCAAGAAAATGAGGAGAGGGGAGAAATAAAAAACGTGATTTCATTAACCTCAAAGCATACGCGAGTGGTCTTGTGATGCGGCTTTAATGACCAGAGACACAGCGAGCTGTTACTGATGTCAGTGGACTTGTTGACTTTCCAGTTTGACCTCGTTGGATGTCAACAGTTTGTCAGTCGGTGCTCCGGAGGCGGGGGTGAAATTGGCCCTCTCTATTCTAAATTCACTTTTTAGGTCATAAAAGGCGTCACGCTAAGCCTGAAATAGCCTCCTCTGTCTCTCTGCCTCCCCTCTTCTTTCCTCCCTCAGTAGCTGTCCTCAATGTGTTCGTCTCAGTCGGTCCGGAACAACAGGAGAGGCAGCTCGTCCTCAGTCAGCTCGTCCTCAGTCAGCCCGTCCTCACTCAGCTCGTCCTCAGTCAGCTCGTCCTCAGTCAGCCCGTCCTCACTCAGCCCGTCCTCAGTCAGCTCGTCCTCGCTCAGCCCGTCCTCGCTCAGCCCGTCCTCGCTCAGCTCGTCCTCACTCAGCTCGTCCCCCTCTGCTCACACTGTAACCCTCGTTTCTGGTTTTCATGGTTTTTCCACGCCAAAGCATCTGGTCTGGTTCCAGTTTAGGTTTGATGCACAGCACAAGATCATGGAGAGAGTAACTATGGCAACAGCTATAACCCAGGTGGATGTAAATAAGTGTATATTAACTCTGACCTATTTCCGCCTCAGTTCCCACAGAGCTGGCAGGTCATGTGGTTTGGTGATTCAGCCGTGACGTCCGGCCCGAGTCGAACTGTCGATTGCAGCCGGCTGACGGACTTTGATGCCGGCCTGCATCAAACAGGCTCGTCGTGTGCAGCGTGTGACCGGCTGCCGTCAGCCCATGTGTGAATAATTCCACCTCTGAGCGAAAAAATAGGCTTTTATCCAACGACATACATTTCCGTGAAATGTCAGAGTTCAGTATCTGCGAGCAGAGCCAGCAGAAATTCAGCATCAGCGTTTTCCTGTGTCCACCTTTAATACCGCGATTCATTTTTGATGCATTAATAATATTAAGGTCTGACGTACTTAAGAAGCTATATTTAGTTGCAAATAAAGAGTTCATTCAGCTACAGTAACAGATCATTTAACGTCATGTGATTTGCAGTCATTTAGTGCATATTGTCACAAATCAGCTGTGTTAATTACTGGAACACTGATTTTATGAACCACCTCAAGCTGCAAGTTTACAACGCACGGGATCGCAGGCTTTTTTTGTGTCTTAGCTGTCCTTCACCATGAAGACAAACCGTCTGTCAGGCCAAAACCGTCATGTTTGTTGAAGGGTGAAGTCCCTCCTGCCACATGGACAACACTTTGCTCATAGAAGTTCAGTGAGGACACGTTTTGGTTAAGTAGCTCTACTCGGCTGTGGAACAAGCATTTGATCGGCATGAATTCATAGAAATCTAAGTGCTGCCACACGTGAACGCCTGTCACATGTCACACGTTCCCTATGCTGTCCTCTTCTGGACTGTCCCCGCTGATGGACTGCTTCCTGTAGATTTATAAGTGACGAACAAAAGCCCCATTCAGAGCAGATTAATGTTAGAGGAGGAAGCATTATAAAATATTTCTCCTCCTCCTCATAAACAAGGTCGTCCGTATGGTGACATTTTAGCTACTGGAGAATTACACGGGATGTTTGAGAAAGCCACGTGAACTTCATTAGAGACGGACTTAGTATTGCATTTATCTTATTCATCTATTCATCGGATGTCTTTGTGAATGTTGATCGGGGACCAACGGCGTCAGTACACGTTTGCTTTCTGCTTCACTGTATGAGCTGATGTCAACCAGTCTGTCAGCGTAAACACAGTAAACACAGCTCTCTGTCCAAAGATACACTTTCAACTGCAAAGAGTCTCTCTGGACTGGACTGAAATTACAGGAGGACCAGTGAGTTCACTGGAAAACAGAAGGTAGTTAGAGCTGTGATTATAACTGGGATGAGGGTTGAACAATCACATAAACGTCCTCTGGAAGGGATTAAAATCACCAACCAGCGCAGGTAAGGCTGGACTCTCTACATGGAGCTGAACCTGAAATGAACTGAGAATCCTCCATTAAATAACCAAAAATGAACCTCTTTAGCATTTAAGTTGTGTGTATAAGTACTCAAATAGTGTACTCGTATAATTTTGAGATACTTTCACTTTGAGTCCTTCCATTCTTGCTACTTAACACTACTCCACTGAATTTGAGAGGGAAATATTGTAGTTTTTACTCCACTACGTTTGTTTTACAGCTTTAGTTACTTTGTAGATTCAGATTAAGTTATTGATAGAAAATATATTCAACAGTTATATTATTATGAAGTGTTGTGGATATAGATGAGCCTGTATTGATAACTGGGTGAAATTCACAAGGACATAACTTTTACTTTTGTACCATTACTCAAGTTTCAATCCACAAAATGCGGTCAGGTTAATGTTTTTCCAGCGAAAAACACATTTGAAACATGTTGCTTATGTTTCAGTCCCAGCTTTACTGGACTTCATCATTTCTTTATGGTGATGCTCATGAAATGGAAACCACTGCCCAGGTGACGGACGCTTCACAGGAGGGTCCGGGCAGACGTGAATGAGGTGATAGAAAAGACAGATTTAACAGTTTGATGGGTGGAAAACCTCCAGCGTGCAGTGAAAGACTCTGCAACTGTGACTTCTACATCATACTTTCCCGATGAGCTCGTTCCCACACATTTACATCAAAGAGGCCGTGCAGGAGCAGATTTTCTGAAAACGTCCTGACTGAGGATGTTAAATCTCAGGGACTTTCTGTTCGAGCGTCTCAAAGCCTCCTGGGCGCACTCACAGTCGGCTACTGACCTTAAAAACCGCACCAGCATCAAAAGGCCTCTTTGTGGATTGAAACGACGCACACGTGCTGCCTTTAAATCGGCCCCCGAGTGCAACAAATGGATTCCTCAGCAGCGTTCTCGTTCCTCACAACAGTCTCACTGTCGTGCCGGGGACTACGCGGCAGTTCGTCAGTAAAAGAAGTTTTAATCTCAGCCACCGCATGTTGTCTGTTTTCTAGGATTGTCAGCTGAAGTTGTTTGTGCCGAGATGATGAGTTGAAGACGCGCCTGTCCAATGACTCGCCCTCGAGCTGGAACAAATGTCCCAGCTGTATAAAAACCCCTGACAGCGTTCGACCGTCCTTCCTCATTGATAATCGATTTGATGAGACCCTCGGCTCCTCCGCTGCATGCGCCCTCACCGACTCGCTGTTAAACTGATTTGATCTTATCTCAGAAGCACGCCGGTGGTCTTGAGAATTAATCAGCGCTAAGGAAATGATTGAAGCCAGCACAGTTAACGTGCATCACACTTGATGACACACATTTATGATTCAAGCCACGTGCGTCGACAGGACCGCGCTGTTGAACCGTCTTCACACCATTTACAGAAGTCACTCTACATGCGTTAGCTCTGCTGTAGTTATAGTATGACTCACGTTTTTCCCAGAATGCCTCCTGAGGAGAGTCAAGACGCAGGGTGCAGCTGGTTGAGATAGGCCCACGGTTTCTGTTGACGGTGATGGTAATTATAATGGATGAGACCAGTGATGATCAACAGCGTGACGTCAAAGCGAGCCCCGTGGGCTGATCCGCTGGCCGCCTGCTGTGCCGCCTCATACCCGAGGACTCGAGTGGCCTCTGCCCTCGTTGCCGTCGCTGCTGGGGCTGTAGATGCTGCTGTTGCCCCAGCGATGGTTGCCAGGCAGCTGGGGAAGTGCTAATTAAGACTGCAAGGAGACACTGCAGATTGTTGATGGTGGTGGTGGGGGGGGTTGAGTCGGGTGGGATGGAAGAAGGGAGCTGTGGGATGAAGAGCTACAGGTGAGTATGAGGCGGCTTCCTCTTGTAATCTTTTCTTTGTTTACTGGAGAGTTTGGTATTTTTAAAATACAATTATTATTTGCCTTCTGGTGAGATGAGGAGAGTATGTTAGGCTTCAGTCAGCGGCATGTTAGCATAGCTTAGCATAAAGACTGAAAGCAGGTGGAAAGAGCTAGCCTGCCTCAGTCAAAGAGTAAAAAACATCTGCCTACCAACACCTCTAAAGCTCACTAATTAACATGTTAAATCTCGTGTTTACCGCCACAAAAAAACTGAAGTATGAAACTGATAATGTGGCGGCCGTTTTTGGGGTTGTGTTCCAAATATTTCTGTTTTTCTACTTCTCTCGTACAGATTAAACATGAAAAATAACGTGTTAATTAGTGAGCTGTAGAGGTGCTGGCAGTTGTATTTCATTACTGTTTGATAGAGCCAGGCTAACTATGCTATGCTAAGCTAACCAGCTGCTTTTCATCTAACACGTTCCACCTTCTTCCATCTGAGATTCACACTCACTGGTAGCTTGTCAGAAAGATTTGAAGAAACAACAAAAACTTGCTGGTTGTTGTACGTTGAGCATAGATTCTGCAGATTGAACACTGACTTTAATCTTAGACCACAGCGGCTGTTGTTTATCACCCAGCTGTGTCTGAACAGAAGTGCTCACATGAAGACTGACAGTCATATTCAGTCGGCTGCATCTAGTGGTTGCCCCGAACAGCCTCAGCAGCAGCAGAAATCTGCCTCTTGCTGCCCCGCAGGCCTTCACAGCCGATCGTCCGCCGTCCTCGGGCACAGCCGGAGGCCTTCGTCAGCTCGCTCTGCTGGTGTCGGGTTTGACGTGCGGTAGCCGGCGTGATGAGATCAGTATCGCATTCAAGTCAAAACCATGTGGAGGTCAGTGGGTTTCTGGGTTGGGTTTGTCACCGCCCCAGCAGAGCAGGACAGCTGCTTTAGGGGGTTCAGCGAGGCGGGGTTTGAGGTTGACAAGCAGCCAAGTGGGATTTTAGAAAAAACAGAGCAAGGCCACACCTGTTGGAGTGACTTATGATGAACGGCGACACACGCTTGGAAACGTGCAGCGAGTTCAGATTCTTTGAGCGTAATGTGACAGCTTAAAGAAATGCATCAGCTTCCTGCACAAACTGGTGATAACTTCGTGAGAATATTGTCATTTAGCTTTATTGATGTACAACTGGAGTCTTATCGTCTCTCTTAGACCCTCCTCGTCTTCACCCGAACCTGCCGGGTCCCGTTTCAGGGTGCAGCTCGTGTTCAGACGGTCTCGACATGTGCGCTTCAGGTGTGGTTATTCCTAAAAGCCATGAATGAACAAACGTCTCTCCTCTCTCTGATTATGCCAGTTGTCTGCTTCCGTAGTCGTCATGTAGAAAGTGGAAAGAGGCATCCAGCAGATGCAGCAGGCTGGACTCACCGTTAGTGTGTTATTGATGAGTTTCTGCGCCTCTCACATCATTGCATGTGCTTCTAAGGCAGACATGTGAACAGAGGATGATTCTGTATTCCACTGGATTCTCTGAGTTTTCCCTCTGAAGCGCCGATGGGATTTACACGAGCCACGAGGAAGACTGTGATGTGAAAAGAACGTGTTTTAAAAGGCTTGAATCAAACAAAAACCTGATGATTAGAAACAGAAGCGAAGCAGTTCGGCTCAGCAGTGAAAACAATTTCTGATGGATGTTTCGTGAACAAATCGTGGACGAGTGTTGCGGTTTCTGTTCATTAAATTTGATGTTGACCATCAGTGAACTGTAAAATCACTGCAGGCTGCAACTCAACTATTCCGTGTCTTGTTGAGGCGTCTAAGTGTGCGTTTAGGTGCATTTACCTCAGCATTAACGTCCATTTTAAGGTCTTAAAGGCCCTGCACACGCTCGGGTGTAGACCTCATTCGGGTGGAGTTGAATGATGGGAATTACATGAGGTTACCAAACTCCATGAAATGATGTATGGGAAATGTTAGCAAAGCTCGATCGAAGGTGAAACACACAAAGAGGAGACTTTACTTTAGCTCTACTGTTAATTTGGCTTTAAACTGGTTTATTGAGTATATTTAATACAAAGCTTAGATTTCAGTGTGTGGTGCCAGTTTTTAGTGCTGCCTCTGCTCTCAGATGTGAGTTTTTCTGCTGGATGCACTCACCTGGTGTGTGTATCTGCTGTACTAAACCAGATTGCCAGCACTATTGCATAACACCTAAAAAATTATGTAATCCGCATAAATTAAATTCACCTTGACGCGAGGCTTCATCTGCTGTGATTTTCAGCCACGTTTTTGAAGAGGACCAAAAGCGTGGGGACAAGAGGACACACAGCTACGTTAGGTCCTTCTTGCCAAAGTAGGCCGACAGTTGCCAAGCTGGCGTACGTGTGTGCGTGAGCAGCCCTGCTTATCAGTCACATTACCGCCATTCAGAGCTGTCCACAAATAGCTGTTTGGCAAATACTGTTTTGCATCTGCTTGTGAAAGACTTGACTTTGGGTTCAGACAAAGTGCCTCCACTGATAGAAAAACAACAAACCAATCTGAATAGTGTACATTCACAAGAGAAGTATCGGCCATGAACTCCTCGTCCCCCGGGCCTCGGGACACGGAGACAGTATGAGGCTGTTTGTATGCACGCCGCCGAGGCTGAGCCATGTGCCGGGCCAGCTTGTGTTTGGCGGAGCAGCGGGGTCACCGCGGCCGGGCTGAGGCCGCCGGATCCCTGAGGGCCGAGAGGAAGCGGCGGCTTCACAGCGGATCATCTTCAGCTGACTGTGCAGAGCCTCGCTTCCTCGCCCCAGCTGTCAGCACAGGGATCAGGTGTGTCACACCAAAGCACCTGGATGTGACTGCGATCAGTCACAGGGCGAAGTGACGCGATCAATAACAAACTCACTTCAGGAGGAAGACGAAATGAGACAAATCCTCATGTTGCAGGACTTCATCTCCGCGAGCAGCTGTTTTAGAGTAGAGATGGTTTAAGACATTCAAATCAGTTGTGCATGAAACATGTAAAATGCATCGTTTTACATAAAATACTAAAATTTGAGTTCAGCCAAAGGGGAACGCTGGCATTTCTCAGTGTGTCCATTTCCTTTGCTTGCTTAAACATCCAAAAAAATGTAAGCAAATTTGTGTTGGCAGTTAACGTTGAAACTGGATCACGATTTTTAAGGACTGCAATCCATGTAATCAATCAGTGCATTGATCTCATTTTCATACATGGAGCATTTCAGCATGTCGCTCGTGAATTTGGACGCAGTGTTTGTGTTGGATGAGGAAATAAAAAAGTTTAGAAAGCAAAGTTCACAGCTGGCTGGAATGAAGTCAACGCAGACCCTCAAACGTGTTTGTCTTTTTCTCTTTCAGCGTACGAAAAGCCCAGTTTCCTGTGAAGGTTTGCCGATCGGCCGTGCAGCTCCACATGCGTGGCAAACCAAAGAGCGTCACCATAGAAACCAAACCCGGCCAGACCAACGCCGATTTCAAGAAGAGCCGAGATGGTTTCATCCTGTTCGTCCCCGCTAACTAACGGTCCGTCCAAGCCAACCACCAGCGACAGTTTGACCTCGGGACACGGGCGAGACCTGGTCCCTGGACAGAGCGATGCATCGACATCTGAACTGGTCAAACCATCAGTGAGGTTCATGAATACAACGAGGACGAGGATTTGAATATGTGACTGTCGGGACTTTGCCTTTAAAACATTTCTCTTAAAGGTTTTTAAGTGTTGACATGAGGCAGAGACGCTGGCACAGACGGCGTTCTTAATCCTGAGCCGCAGGAGGACAGTGTTCACCGGACAATTACAAAAGTGCTTTGGAGGAGAAATTAGGAGGTGATTGTGTTGGTGTGCAGACTCAGGACACAGCTGCCATAAACATGTGATAGTGTTTTTGCTTTTGCTGTTACAGACACACAAGCTGTGTGTCACAATGCATAAATACGACCAAGATGAAACATTTCCCATATATTTTTGTACAATGAACCTTTTGTGTGTCTTATCTCAAGCCTTAAAAAAGGCCGACTGTGATAATTATTCCATGTCAGAAGTAAAAAAAAAAAAAAAACAACAGGAGAAAAAAGAAGAAGAAGAAAGTGGAAGAAAATAAATTATTCAGGATTTACTTAAGCAAGTTCTGTGTGTGTTAATTTCTCCCTAATGCTTTGCCACATGAATAGACAACATGCTGCACTGTGGCTGTAGACACGTCCTCATTATACACTGATTAAAACATTTTTCTCACATGTGCTTTGGGGCTTTGAAGGAAGACGTGAAAATATGAATGAAAGCAGTCTGGACTCTGTCAGCATTGAGTGTTGTGGTTCAGAGGATTTCCTGTACAAATACAGTTAATTTACAGTATCAGTATCAGTTCTGGCTTTTGTATGGAGAGAGAAAACAACGCAGTGACGTACGAGCTGT
This sequence comes from Chaetodon trifascialis, assembly GCF_039877785.1. NCBI lineage: Eukaryota > Metazoa > Chordata > Actinopteri > Chaetodontiformes > Chaetodontidae > Chaetodon > Chaetodon trifascialis. The sequence continues at coordinate 5,367,985 of NC_092072.1, forward strand.
TTCCTGTCTCGTCCCTTTGGTGTTCTCTGGATCAGATAATCACACTGAGATCCTCTAATGTGCTCCCAACGCTGAAAAACTATTAAAACAGGACATGTCCACAGCCACAACCCTCCTCTGAAACTGAGCTAGCGTTAGCTGGCTTGCTTAGCTGCAAAGCGAGCTAGCTTAGAGAGCTTTTTCAGTATCTTATGGTGGCTAATGTTAACAGACTTAAGGTAAAAAGTTTTGTATAATGTTTATTATTCGTTGCCTTAATGACTTTTCTCCACGTTTTAGCTAAAAGCTAAACAGTTTAGCATCTAACATTGTCCCATAACAGTGGCCACAGACTCCACAGATTTAGCATTCAGATGCACACCGATATGAAAAACAGTCAAAGGACAACATTTGGTCTTTTTTATTCCGCACTTCCTTCTTTCTTTTCTTCTTCCTTGGGCCTACACTACCCACGATGCAACTTGACCATATATAGTTGCAGATTCAGGTGTTATGCTAGTAGCAGTTAATGTAGTCTGGAGCTGCTGGCCTCAAGCAGCGATGAGGAGCTGGTTACAGATGTCCGGTTAAGCTCTCTTCTTCCTCCGTTTACCTCAGAAGTCTGAGCTGGAAATGACGTCACACCTGAGTTGATCTCGTTCAAGTACAAAGGCGGAAAACCAAGATGGACACCTCCTGGAAATCTGTTGTGCTTGCGCTTTCAGGATGCAGACGACTACAGAACAAATCTGAGGTCCACCTTAAAAACATTAGAGAAGAAGAAAGAAGGCACAGACAGTATGTTTGTTTTTCAGCTTATTTTATTTTGAAACCATAAAAGGCTTTATGTACAAGACCTGCATACAGACTTCCACTTTACACTGAAATGTTTCATTGCAGACGGTTAATTTTGAATACAGACCGTAACATCCACCTTTATGCACCATATTTTTTTCAAATGCTGGATATTTCAGTTTCATGTCTCAAACCAGTTCAGTCTGAGAGCTTCATTCTGGCGCCCGCTGACAGCGTCCATCCATCTCAGTCCACAGCGACCTGTTAGTGCGACTTAGTGACGGCCTGCCCTCACACCGACTGGCTTTCACCGCTGTCTGACACACTCCCTGCTGTGATTACCCCAAATCTCACCGCTCCATAATAATCTGTGTGTGCGCACAGATGTGTGGACGTTTGCCGGTTTGTGCATTTATTGTTGACGAGTTGGATTTGCATAATGTGGAAACAGCGTGTACTGTGTTGTTTCTGTATAATTTACACCAAACTCAGCAAAATCCTCTGTGTTAATATAACTGTGCGACTGCAGAAATCAGCTCTCTGCTGTGTGTATGTAGAATACATTCACACCTATGAGAGTCAATTTAACACGTCTGAGCAGCCCCGCACCTCTTCAATCGACACTCAGCAACTTAAAATAACTGGAACTGTTAGAGCAAATGTACGTCGTGTTATTAGAGCATGATCTGTGAATATGGATCTGAGCTTCAGTGTGTGTCTGAAGGTCCACAAAAGTGTACCAAATTACTATAATGCAAGTTAATGCAAGAATACCAGTTAACAAATCAACCTAACCATGAGGTAAGTGACATCTAATACGTTTAGAACCAGTTAAATCCTCTTTGAACTGGTGGAAATGGCCGCTTCCCTCCTTTCCTTTGAAGTGGTCTTGGTACAGTATAAGTACAATGATGGCCTGGATTTGTCGTGTGAGTGTTAACCAGATTAGGCCCTGAGGCAGCACTTATCAACCACTTACCGAGCCGCCCGGAGACATCCATCCTCGGGTGCTTTGTCACCAATTCACACCTTTATTCTTGTACCTCTCGCCAATTCTCTCGTGACTGCGGTGTGACCTTAATGAGCCACAGGTGACATCAACGTGTGAACAACCCCAGAGGAAGTTAAAATACCCCCCCGCGACAGGAGGGCAGAGCCTGTATGAGTGAAGGTGAAATGCTCACCATGAATAAGACAGTGGACCTGCACCTAGAATGCATTTTCATGAGCGGTGCAGAAACTGGAAACAAAGAGCAACAAAGCTTATAGAAGCAGCGCTGTCAAGATGATGAACTGCCGGTTGCTGAAAGAGCATTTCCACACAAAAGACACTTAACATGTTTGACATGTTTGAATCACAATCCAAACTACCGGCGTCTCCGTGAAGAACGCTCCGCAGAGCTTCCCTGCGCTGCTGGTAAACAGGTTGCTCGTATCAGCTGTGAATGTGTGTCAGGTGTCGAGCGGAATTGATAATCTGAGGAAATGTTGCTGCAGAAACACGAGGCTGTTTGTTAGAATGACAATCACATACATGCAGCGATGACGCTCGGCTCGTTCAGGGTCTTTTCCCTCAGGGACCTGTGAGATGTACAAGTCTGCATCAAACGAACACCAGAGGAACAGAACAACCTGGTTAAAGAGATCCCTGTATGCATGATCTTAAATGTATCCAAGGTTCTGAATACCTGTGCAGGTACGTCCTCCATATGCAGGCGCTCTTGTGCCAACTAGACGTCAGTATTTCAGGACAAACCCAGTTTTCTGTCTGTCTGCGTGGACTCTGTGCTGTAGTTTCTCCATCTGATGACGGGATGAAATGCAGCAGCATTTACTGCTTGTGTGTAGAGATCATTTTAAATAATTTGTTGCAATGAAAGACTGAATAATTGCAGCAGTGATGTTTCCAGGGATGTTTGGCACCTTGAAATTCACGGACCTGGACTTCCTGGATTGTGTTTCATGTCTCTCTGGCACCTGAAGCAACACACTCCCACGAATGCAGCACTTGAATGACTGCAGACTCCAGCCTAAACGCTCATTAACTACACGAGTTAAGACACACATCAAAGAATGGTTGGAAACTCAAGTAAAGTGTTTGCATGCCAAATCATCCTGTTCTGCCGTCCTCCAGTTTGCACTCTCAAGGATAAGAGCAAATCAAAGCCTCCAAAACAAGCATATAAACAGATACTCCAACAGCCTGATCATTACCAGGATACAGAGTGTTTTTGTGGTTTCCATTCTGAACCTTATCGTCTATGAGAAGTAGTGCCCTGCGTTACCCACGATGCTCTTTGTCTTCAGGTTATAGTAACTAGGTGACCCAAGTCAGCAGCTGTGCAGCAACACATTTATTCTCCAGCACTTTTGGTGTGCTTGGCTATTTTGGGATCTCATTAGTCAAAGTAAAGTGCAAGTAAACATCCGGCAGAAACGAGCGTCCTCCGCACGTCTCAGCCCTTTGCTCTGTTGCCCTATTTTGACATTAAATTGTGTTTATTGGCAAAATAAGGCCGACTGTGAATGTAATTTAAAATCTGATTCACTTAGAAGGCTCACATCTTTGAGTGAGCGTCTCATGAATTAGACAGTCTGAACGCTCGCCACAGCTGCAGAGGGAACTCGTGCTCAAGCAAATGACTGAGATTTGTTTATTGAAATGCCACAAACAGCGTCTCATCCTCGTCTGTGGAGGCTCTGTGTCTCTGCAACACATCAAGGCCTCCATTTCTCTGTTGTGCCTCTGCAGAGACCATCAGCTGCTGGACGATAAACCGGACAGCTCTTCTCCCGCTTACAGCTCCGCCAATCAGATCCCACGTGTCAGCCCGAGATTTAGCATATATGCCCAGTTTGTTTGTGCGTAATCCTTTAATCATTGATGTAAAAGCCACGGCTTATAAATTAAGTGTGAGATCAGTCTTTGAAAATGCAAATTCAAGCATATCCTCAGTATTAAAAGCATTTTGTGTGTTTGACACACACATTTCCTAAACAGATGAACAGTTAATCATCAGATCAATCGTTCAGATTGACTGAAGCCGAATCTTTTATCCAGCATGTTTTGTTCTTTCGAGACAAACTGCGAGACGTTCGGTTTGGTGGCAGCTGAGTGCGACAATTATTTCCCCAATTGTTTCCTCATCACAATCGCAGCCGCTGCACGCTGCCAGGCCTCATCGCTGTGACAGGCCTGTGGATGAGCACACTCGCAGACTGACTCTCAGACATAAACACAATATTGCAATCGATCGAGCAGTTACAATGCAGACGCGTGTAAATCAGCGTTAATGGGTTTGTGTCGTGTTATGGTGGAGCTTCTTGGTTTCTTCTCGCGGTGCTGCACCAATGGGATTCTTCCACTTCTAATCTAATTTATCAGGACTGGCAGTTGTTGATGCAATCACTTAAAGCGCCGTGCAATTCCATTACAAAAAGACTGGCACCTGGTCGGTCTCTCTTTAGAGATTAGCAGCCCTGCAGCGAGGATTTGGTAATGAGTTGGAGAGGATTTACCAGTGGGAATATAATATGTGTCCCAGAGCTGCTGTGTTTCTCCCTCTAAATCCTCTCAGGGCAGACCGGCCACTGGTTTGGTGAGCGCTGCAGGTTTTCCCGCATCCCTCCATCATCAGCCGGAGGGGAGGTCACATGCTGGAGATTACAGTAACATGAGGGGGGAGATTGGTTTTTACTTTGGCTCGCTCTGAATCAACATGCCATCAGCCTGAATGCTTATTAATCAGGAAATATGTGAGAAACCAGAGCGCTCACACTTGACGTTTTTTATCCATCTAAACCGCAGCATGTAAAACCTGTGCGCTTTGCAGCATTGAAACGATCCATACTTTGTATTGTGTGGTTAGTTGGCAGTGGTGGAGGAAGAATTCAGACTTCAGCAGACGTAGCATCACCACACAACAACAAAACAAACACTCCTTTAACATTAATAGTTTGACATTTTGTGAAATACACCCATTTACTTTATTTTCAAGGGTTGAATATAAAGATTGATACCACTCTCATATCTGTGCGGTAAATATGAAGCTACAGCTGGCAGCTAGCTAACTTAGCTTAGCATAAAAACTAGGGACCTAGCTCTGTCCAAACATAACAAGCTAAGCTAAGCTAACTACTAGTTTTGGATGTTTAAATCTTAAGCAAAGACTCATCTTTTAAACACTTGTTATTTGTTTTGTATGTAGAGCAGAAGTGGTAGAAAATAAATGTACTCAAGTAAAACACAAGTACTTAAATCCACTTCACTCCAGTGCCTCTGTTAGCTGGATATAAGGCTGTTGATTCATTTTTAGCACTTCATGAAGCTTTAATGTGACCTCTGATTGCTCTTCACAGAATTTGACGTCCCCGCAGAGTCTTCTGGAGTGCCCTACGGCGGTGTCCCTCGCCCACTACTTATGGGTGCATGGCTGAGTGAACCATCTGTTCACTCAGCCAGCAGGCTACCGCTCTCCAAGGTCCCAAACTGTACTCGTGATCTGTAAAGAATCTCAAAGTGGAGACTGACCCCGATATCAAATGATATTATTCCTCTCAAAGCTCAGCGGCAGCAGGGGATCTTTATTTGTCCCATTACGTTCAGGGGAAATCCTCTATTCTTAACTCTGATGGCTGCCACTCTGCCAGCCTCATAGATAATAAGTAATTTAATTTGTACCTCAAATATGCATATGTGAGTCATGATGGTAGTTGTTGGAGTTTGTGAATTGACTTTTCACCAAGCTCCACTATCTCCTGTTGCTATGCCTGTTAGCTCTGATCTCACATACCACATAAACCTTTTCTAAAGATAATGTTGTCAGATTTAAGGCAAGAAACAACAGGTGACTACATTTCAACTTAGCCAAATCCAACAGACAGCAGGAGCTGCTAACGTTAGCTTAGCTCTGACCAGTTTCTAGGGCAGATACTTGTGAAAAGGGCTTTTCCTAACGTGACGTGTAACCCCACAAACCAGTGTAGTTACTTCAGGAAATGCTCCTCGTCTTGCTCCATCTGTTACTGCTGTGAAGCCAGTTAGCCGGACATGCTAACAGTTGCGGCCTTTGTTTAAGCACATAAACACAGTTTAAGCCTTGCACTTGCACTTGTGTTTGAGTTGTTTGTGCTCTTATAAAAGTGGATTGTGTTGCACATTATTGAATGTTATTTTCCTCAATACATTTTAAAATTAAAGCTGACAGTAGCGATTTGCGGTGAGATTGAAAAGTGACAGAGGTTTTAAATCGCCTCTTGAAATGATAATGTCTCTGGATACCATAGGAAGCACTGACAGAGGGGGTTTTTGAAGCATGTTGGATCCCAGCGGGCTGATAAAAGGCAGCGAACAGCAGCCAAGGCTTTCAGAAAGCCACTGGGACCCCACTATAGAAGTGACACTGGGAGGCAGAGAGCTGGGTGATTTGTGTCCTCAGAGGACAGGAGAAAGCTGGAAAGGACTCAGTCAGGCTGTGGCAGCCATCTGCAGCGATGCTTCTCCGTTTCATTTCATCTGTCCTCTCTTTTCTATCAAAGCGCTCCGGCCTCACCTCCGTCACCTCCCCGCCCTCTGAGGTGTCCCCAGGCTCTGCCGCTGACCCCGAGTCCGACCAGCGCCATATGGTTTTCACCCCGCTGACCTCTCGCTCCTGCGCTGTGAGCAGATTATAAATGGCATTTAAATAATTTTCCAATACCATCAGACAGGGAGACCAGACAGACGCATCGGCACTCGCCAAGTAAGCTGCTTTGACTGAAAAATCCTTTTTGAGTCTTAGTTTTATGGCAGACATCTGTTATTTGATAAAAGATAAGATAAAATAAGATAAAGTAATCTTTCATTAATCCCACAGTGGGGAAATTTGCAGTGTGAAATGAATTAATCTGATAAAAATGAAAAACTGCTGCTTCATGTGCAGACTATTAGCGGTGTGTGAACACAGATACTTCAGGTGTTCACATTTACTTCAGCACATTGTCCAAAGCACTGTTCTGAAAACATAAAAATAATCACTTCATCAGTTTATATAGAACAACGCAACACTATATTGTTTTGCAGACGATGGTTATCCACTCAAATCATTTAGCTCATACAAGAGTAAATGAACTCATCAGTGGGTGCATCACTGCACATTAAACAAACATGATATGTTAATCAGTGAGCTTTACAGTCTTGGTAGCTGGATTGAAGCGCCGTTCATCAGAATTAGTGATGCATTCAGGTGTCTTACTTTATTAGTTGATGTGTTTTTTGTATTAATATTTTGAAATAGATGTATAAAGTAGTATAAAATGGAAGTACTCAAGTAAAGTACAAATAAATTGTGCCTGATAACAGCACCTGAGTAAATGTACTTCGTCGTGTTCCACCGCTGGAAATGCACAAACTGTGAGATTGTGCCAAAGCGAGTGAGTAAAAAAAGTCTGATTAGTGTAAAAACCAGAGCACAGTTGAAATCCGCAGCTGTTTATGTGTGTGAATGTGAACAGAGCAGATCAGCGATAACACACTGTGACAGGGGAAGCAGCCTGAGGCGGACACTCTGCTGTCCACCACGACTAAACCTGCTTTCCTCTCTACGTTTTTCACATCAAACTCGCAGAACGAAGCGCTCAGAACTCTGCAGCACCGAGTTTTGTTCTTTCATGTTTCAGCTCCGCACGCAGCTTCACGTCATACTGAGACCAGAGTGTTGCTGAGCAGAGCAGCATCGCGGCTTTTCCACCTGTGGTTGGAGCGGAGAGGGTGGTGATTGACTGCAGAGACATGCTCAGATGGAGCGCAGCCTCCCCCCCTGACAGGAAGCCAAAAGGCCATCTGCAGCGCCAGGCTATTGTGTGGCTGTGCATTAAGCTATTTTATGTCCCACATGAATTTACTGCCAGTCTTAAGTTAGCTGGACTGCAGGCGGAGTACATCATGTGCGCTGTGGGGAGAACAAAGGCAGTTTTAGTTAAGTGTGTGAGCCCGGCAGATGTAAAACTGTGAAAAGCTGCACGTGTATGAAGAGAGTGTCACCAGATCTGGATTTCAGCTCAATACTTTATTAAATAATCAACATAGTAAACATCATCATCATGAAAAAGGAAAACAAACAAACAGAAAAAACATGACAAATGAAACAGTCACATTTGTTTTTCTTCAAGTTTTCCCCATCGACAGTGTTTTTACTTTTAGCTACACACACGCGTTTTAGTGGCTTTACGAAAGTCACTCGAGGTGATGCGCTGCTTCATTTTGGTGACAGTTACAATGATGGCTGAAGAGGGTAACTATGGAAACTCATGGGGACCCGGGCGGAGGAGGAGGAGGAGGAGGAGGAGGAGGAGGAGGAGGAGGAGATGGACACTAGACAGTTATATATTTATCTCTGTACCAACATCTGTCCAGTGTTGACACAACACGGACGAGGCGCTGTGATGAATGTGAAGTTGTGAAATCTGAAAGCTTTTCGCGAAGAAAAGCTGAAGCATCGGCGGCAAAGCTACAATCAGGGAGGACGCAGGCGGAGCTGGAGCTGCCTGCGACAAACGCCACACGTACAATGGCTGCCTTTGTGTCACCAGCTGGTGCATTGATGAGGAAAGCTATTGATAGCCACTAACTCGATCATTTCTATATGCATACTGTAGTCTGTGTGAGTCTGGGAGGGTGGGGAGATTCTCGTTGCAGTATATGGCACATCATGACCACAGCTAAATTAGAAAACCGACGAATGAAGTCTGGTGTGAGACCATTATAGAGTTTAAATTAAGAATGTTAAGTTATAATTCTGTCATAGCTCATATGAGTTCACATGCGTCGCTATTTCAGGCTTGAGAAAAATGAGAGTTGATTATTTATTTGTGTCTCTATTGTTTCTAAAGGTGAACAGAACCCATAATGATGATAGTTACACCTGCAGCCATGAGAGACTTTAATACTGTTGACATCATGTTTCCTATGAAGGAACACTCCAGTTTTAAGTTACCAAAGAAATAATCTTTCATTTAAAACGTCACATATAAAAATCAAAAGCAGAGGTAAAAAAAAAGAAACATCTATAAACTACCCGGCTGGCATGCATGCTACTACACAGCAACACTATTTCTTTTTGTTCATTTTTTTTCATACTTAACTGCTCTTTGTTACACACCCACGTATTTACATCATCAGTCTGAGGTGTGCCATTGAAATCTCACACCCACCTACAGCGACAGCAGCAGCAGCATACTGAAATAACTTAACACAACTCATAGAGCTGTGGCGACTTAAAGGAAAAGTCTGGTGATATACGATACGTTTCTTATTGTCTGATGTGTCTTATTCCTCTGTGCTGTTTAAATCCAATGTACTGGGTTTCATGTTCCTTCACTAGAATGAATATAGACAAAATAGCCCCAACAAATGCATTTTTTACTGCTTTTTTGATATGTTTGTAAAGATCTGTATCTTTAGTATAAACAAATGGGAATTTGGGAAGTCTGAAAATACTAAAATATGGTCTAATGCATGGCACTTGATGACAATAAGAAGAATATAGAATAACACCGGACTTCTCTGTTAAATCTTTTATCACATTGTTCACACAAACAAAAAAAGTCTCCAAAACAGAGCCAGTCTGAGGCCCATCTGAGTCCCAGATGAAGGTCCCATCCACAGAGAAAAGTTCCAGTTTGCACTAAATGTCCTGCTTCATCTTGTTTCAATATCTGGAGTCAATCACTTTCCAAGTAACAAGAGTCTGACATTATCCACATTATGTCATGAGCGTCATGTGTCTGTTTGCCGTCAGTCAGAGAGCTCGGGGGTCGTGCCGAGGGGTTTGATTGGATGAACAGAATTAGAGCTGCAGTTGAGATGCGAGTTAATTGGCTTGGAAGCCGCTCCGCTTTGCGAAACGACTGGACGAACAGCGACGCGATCCAGCTCGGCGACTGATTTGACAGAGGTACTGAAAGAGGGGACAGTTGATTTTTCGATCAAGACCAAAACACGTCACATTCGACAAACTGAGTTAAAGCTCAATTGGGCTGAAATGAACATGGTTCCTCTGTGTCTGAGCCATCAGTGAACATGAACAATGAACCAAATATGAGCTTTCAAGAAAGGAAGAGTTACAACGTGCTGCTAAAGGAAAGCTGCTGCAGATTGTTCTTTATTGTAGCTGTCAGGTTAATATGAACACGCTGGACTGTATCTTCTGATTTTATTAACGTCCACGTCTACAGGAGGCGGACGGTGGAAGCAGATGTTATCCTTAACTTTGACCCACATTCACACACAAACGCAGCCATCGTGATGCCAACAAACAGTCCTATTCTGCCCTTCCTCACCCTGACAATGGCTGGCGGGTGTGGAGTGTCAAATCTAATGAAACAGGCAGGCAACAACAGCTGAGTGTGTGTGGAAATTGGGTTGGTGGGGGGAAGAGGGAGGGACGGGGGGTTGAGTCAAGACACAAGTGTCCTTGTCAAAGCCGGGGCCAGGCCAGAGAGAGCGAGCTGCACCAACGAGCCCAAAATGGCTGCCAGTCAAAGCTCCAGAAAAAGAGACGGCGGTGTCTCTACTCTCTGAGCGTGAATCACTGCCGTCACTCCTCTCTGGCTGACTGGTGTGAGCTCATGCGAGATCCCTCAGGCGAGCGGGGAGGCAGGCTTGGCTTGAATAAGCCCGGGTGAGCTGGAATAGGCAGCAGGGCTGGGCCGTGGCTCTCAGCGGCCTCTGGTTTATTAGAGCAGGATTTGAAGGCTGAGCCGAGGGCCAAAACTGTACGAGAAGTGTGACACCGAATCTCATCGGATTCTGAACCGTTTACTTATGTCCCCGTGTTTTCATCCCTCGCTCCCTCTCTCTATTTGATTGGGTGGGAGGATTAGGACTGGATTACCCAAGGAGGGGATGTGAACCAGAGTGTGTTTGTTTGCACACAAGGATGTACACAAGGCCGGGTTAAAGTTGCCCAAGCAGCAGCCCATTTGTCCACTTTGGCTGAGCTGCACCTTGTTTTTGCTATTGTGGCTGCATGAACATGAGCAGCCTGTAAATGCTGAAGTTGGACCAAATTAAATCACCATATTGTCCAAACTCTTATTTCTTTTAGATGCACGCCCGCAGAGATTGGGCTGCCCTGTCATGTGATACTGAATATCATAACTCGGTATTGTCGCCGTTGTGTGAGGGCTCCGGGTGAGACTTTTGAAGTTGTGGGAATGATTAATGATGAATGGTATAACCAGTGAGATGCCCTGAGAGGAAAAATCTCCATGTGCTTCCAAACATGTCACATTTGCATCACGTTGCACATATTTCTTTTTATCATGCTATCACATGAACCAATCTTAGCCTGCTAGCTGAGTGGCTAACATGCAGGCAGCTTGGTTAGGGTTATTTTTTTCCAGTTACATCAAAAGCCTCTCAAGATAGGCGTGCACGTTCCTGTTTGCACGTATATGTAACGGTCAGATCTTATAGGGATGCTTGTTCGTTGTATGACCTTGGCAGTGAATATATACTGTGGTGTCAAGGCTATAAGCAAGAGTGATTTCCTCATGGGTGAAGAAGTGGAGCACCAAAGCCTCCAGATGCCTGAACACAATGAGATTAAGGCTTTGCCACATGCTACTGTGGACAACACATCTTGGTGGACGTCAAGCATCCATGCTTTAAGATCTGAAGCAGCTTCCTGAACAACAACAACATCCTCATGGAAACCAGTGGTTCCCAACCTGCCTGTCACAAGATGATGAACGGAGTGCAAAAGCAGAAAAAAAGCAAATATTTCCTCTAATCTTTGCTCTTTCCAGACCCTAAAAATTGTTCAAATAAAAGGAAGGAAGGGTCATGAGCCAAAAAACATTGTCCTTATGATACAGGTGGGGTTCATTATTTTTGTTTTTAATCTAAATAAATCAATTTATTGTTTTTCAATCACTGTGTTGCATAATTAGCAGTTAATTTGTGCTTTCGACTACCAGCACTGAAGATGAACCGTAAACTTCACTGATCGATGGCAGATGAGGACAAGCGACTGACAGGAAAGTGGGACAAATTCAGAGGCAACTGCAACAAACTCCTTCAACCACGACAGCATTCATGTGCCATTCCTGCTGGAATGTCTCTCACAGAGCTTTACTGCCTCGGCACCGGACCCTGAGCTGCTGCACACGTGCGTCACACAGCGTTTTATTCACGCACCGAGGAGAATAAAGCGCACACGACATCGTATTTAAATGTGTGTGTGTTTGTGTACAAGCATGGTCCAGCCTGGCCTGGATTAGTCACTGAAGCTACGCAGGGCTGCCGAGAGGACAAGAAGGGGGCAGAGGTTGCAGGAGGGGAGGGGCTGCAGTAATCTGCTAATCTCATTAATACCACGGCTGTGGGTGCCCCATCAACAAGACGCAGGGAACAAAGGACGGAGTAAACAGCTGATGACCCTGGCTGCCGTCCACTGCGCAATGTCTACACACACATAGCCATGCACGCGCTCACACTAAACGTGCCAATCCTAAATCCACATTCTGCTTCCAACGTAAAACTCTCCTGAGATGAGATAAAATGGAAAAAGAGAGGAGTCCAGTGGCAGGTTTGAGTGGGTAAAGAGAAGAAATAGCAACTGTCCCCTCAGGCCAGACGACCCTCAAAAGGCTCCACAAAACACTGCCTGTTCGTTTTGCTTTAGTGATCACACAGCGCACAGCAGGACCAGCAGGACCTTACTTGGACCTCTCAGCTGTTCCCATCAGTCTGAGTCACTTTTCACTGCTGGCACATGGGGCTTAGCCAGCAGTGGATGTCAAGATGTCTCCTTGTATTGTCCTGGAAAATATAACTCTGCCTAGGTGGATTACGTTGTCTGTGCCACGGTTCATTCTTCTGTGACTCCGCTCAGACATTTAGAGTCTAACCACTGAAAAATCCTTGATGGCGTTTTGTGAGTAATGATGGCGTCTTCTTGTCCTGTGCACACTGATCACATTCAAATAGGAGGGTGAGGATGCTGGGTCCAGAGGGACAGCTGGGACGACACATGGGGTCAGATGGGACGGGTGCACCAAATGGTTCTTCAGTTCAAGTAAACTCAGGTGGATATTCCAGGAAAACAAACACAACTATGGGCCTCTGTTAGCTAATTATCAGAGAAAATGTTGCAGGGTAAAATTCCTGATTTCTATCTGTGGATGGAACGTGACGATGGCAACAAACACAGGTGGAATGATCAAATATGTCTACGTCACTCTGTCAAGATCGGCCTTCAGTGGTCCTGCAGGACAGCAGAATAAGAAACGGGGAGAGGATCTGTATGAGACGAACGTGTAGTAAAGTATACATGTGCATGAGTGTACAAAAAGGCATGCGGTCAGCAAGAATGCGCGCTCAAACTTCCTCTCACCGATCCAGCACCCGACTATAGTCCTGGGGGCCACACCCGCCTTCACTCTTGAGTTCAGCAAACACTTGTGTGAAAAAGTGCGGGTCTGCGTTGATGCGCAGCATCTTGGAGCTGGTGGCATCGATGATGGCGAGGCAACGGTCCCAGAAGGCCTCCTTACCCGCCTCAACCAGGAAGGGCTTGAGCGGGTACGAGATCTCATTGCCCATGTAGGAGTAGGACAGGTAGAGGCAGGTGAGCAGGATGGCCTGCAGCTCGTGCTCCGACGCCACCAGGTCGCCGTCCACGACGTCTCGGCACAGCATGTAGACGAAGACCACGTTGGCCGGCGTGACGAAGGCCTGGTCCTGCCAGCCCTGCAGCAGCAGCGAGCGGTCCACAGCCCGCAGCCAGAGCACCGGGTCGGCCGGGGACAGATGCTTCAGGCGATAGCAGCGGCAGCACAGGAACTCCCCGAGGCAGCGCAGGAGCTCGCTGGTGGACGCCTGGACAATGACACGCTTTGGGGACGAAGTCACTGTCCCTTGGGGAACTTTCTTCACAGAGGAAAGCTGTTGGGACTTGCTGTAGCCACATCCGTGCCCCTGGCCCAACCCCAGGCCATAGCCGAGCCCCAGACCCAGTCCTGCTGGGCCCTCGTAGCTGGACAGGTTGGCACATGACAGCGATTTCTTCACATTCTCACGGTTGAGATGCAACACGGGGTCCTTTTGATAGATGTTGATGCTGTTGTTGTTATTGAGAGGGTCCCCGAGGGCCACGGGACCGCCAGAGCCTTTCTTGGAGTTGCCCTTCTTCTTCGTAGAGGCTACCAGTCGCTTCCATGTGAGCGCCGGGAGGAAGATGGACTGACCCCTCTTCAGCCCGCGGTCTTTCTGGCTGTTAAGAGAGCGGCTGCTGAGGCTCGGGTAGTGGCTGAGTGAGCCCGGCCGGTTGTCATAGTAGCCTGATTTCCGAGAGCCGGGAGACAGTGATAGTACAGTGCCCATGGTGAGTCAGTGCTCCAGAGATTATACTGCCTTACTGCTGTTACAGAGAGGGGACGCGTTTGAGGCAAAGCTCTCTTTTATTTCTTAATATCCAGCAGACGGGAACTCTCAACAGGGAAACAGCATGAAGAGACGAGCTGTGCAGACATGTCAAGGTGAGCTGGATGTAGTTTAAATGGCATTACCTGCAACAGTAAAACACACGGGAAGAGAGGATTTAGACAAATGGAGACAAAAATACATATAAAAAATTACACCTAATCCCAGTTTAAATACATGTGGACCACATACTGTAAAGTGCACCTTGCTGAAATTAACCTCTCTGCTTCCCATCTGGTTCTGTGCAGCTGAACATGAGTACGAACCCAATTAACTTGAAATTCTAGTAGAGAAGGAGATCAAAGTTTCCAAAGATACCAGGCTGAATATTGATTCAAAGACATCTACATCTGCAGCCATGAAAACATGCTGTTCTCTGTTAGAATATTTCACTCTGCAGGCGACATACAGCCACAATGAAGAGGTGGAACAGGCTCACTATATATGTGCAATGCTGTCAGGCAGAGTGGACACTGTGTTCCCATCTTTAAGGGGAAATATATGAGTTAAAATGGATTTCAAGGGGTTAATCTTCAGCCTGATGTAATCTTTGATCTCTATTCTCTGAAACCTGTGAAGATTCCTGGATTCAAAACTATTAAAAGGACTCTCTTATCTTAATGATTAAATGCAGGAGCCAAGATGGTGACTGGTGCGCACAGAGCACAGGTTAACACATTATTCCCTTCTGTGAAAACAGACAATAGTTTCCATTTCAAAAATCCTTATTTTAGTTTAAAATTATAACAACTGTGACACCACGAAAAGACACTGATCTTAACACTGAATCTTCACTGAGCTGCCCTGATGCTCACCTGTGTGGACGAGATGTTCGGGTGCGAGTCTGTTGTCTGATGCCGCAGTCCGCGATGGTGCAAAGACATAAAGGAGCGCAACAAATGCGCTATTTTTGCAGCCCCAGACGATAATTTGATACGGCAGCGAGCAGGTTGGTGATCAGTCTGCACAATCAGAGGCAGAAAGTGACTCTTGCAGGAGCTTTGACATACTCTTCAAAGATGCCAAGTGTGGAGCAGCGCGTCGGTCCTCGCCAGGCGCGGTGCAGGTGTCATCCTCCGCTGCACCTCAGACCCAGGCGAGAGGGATGCTTGACTTCATTGAGATTAACTGTCTTTTCATTTGTGTCTCCATATCCGAAATGCAAACTTTCACAGTGTCTGAGTCCTTTCAATGCATTCCATCTCTCAGACCCGAGCGTAAAGTCTCCTCAGACTTCTCGGTTCTGTTCCTGGACTCCGGTGCAGCTGAGTCCGCTCTCTGAGCCTCCCTCGCCTACTGACCGGTGATCGGTCCCGGCAGTCGGACACCTCTAAACGGGCTCTCACTCACGAAAGGCGGAGCAGCCAGTAAGCGCACAGAGCGGCTCCTCACACCGCCTCCCCGCGACTCAGACTCCGCCTTACCGGGGCTCAGCTGCAGCCACACACACACGCACACCTACACACACGCACGCACGCACACGCACGCATGTTAGGTTTTCATTACTTTTGGGGAGATTATTTAAACATACATTTATTTCCTGGAGCCTTAGCCTAACCTTAACCCAAGTTTAACCCAAATATCAGATCAAATAAAATTTAATTAGTAAATGTCATTAATAATAACAATAATAATAAAATTGTTTATTATTAGCTAATTAATATTAGAATATAATAATAATAAAGTTGTTATGAATTAAGTCATTTAGTTTTAAACTTGATGAGACTTAAAAGAGAAGCAGAGGTGTTAGGAAAACAGTCTCATCTCACACGAGCTCTTCCAGAGCTCTCAATCGCATCACATGATCTTCATCAGCTCCGTGACTCGTTTTTTATTTTATTTTATTTTTTTTCTGACCACTTAAACGACTTCTTCTCATCTGCTGATGACGATCATGTGATACGATCAAAGTAAATGGACCCTGTGGTCATAATGTTTTCCCAACAGCTGATTTCCAACTTCAAAATAAGGGAAAACAAATTTTAATGGGTGATTAATAATAGAACTGGAAACCAACACTACCACAATGCATGTGTTACTGATAGTACTCACTGTGCAGAATGGCTCATTGCAAAGTATTGTGTGTTATATTATTGCATTATAATCATTAATACATTCATGTGTTCAGCACTTTAATTTTGCAGCTGGTAAAGGTGGAACTTTTTTTTTTAATCATATATGTTGCCTGGTAGCTTGTGTATTTCACCAAGATCAATGCACTCTTATCTTAATCTTATCTAAATTAAGTGCTATATTTTTTCTTATTTATCCGTATCTGAAAAGTAACTTAAGTTATCAAACAGATGTAGTGGAGTAAACGGTACAATATTTCCCTCCAACATGTAACTGAATTCAAGTATGAAGTTGCAGAAAATGGAAATACTCAATCAACCTAAAAATGTAAATGTACTTAGTTAAATTCCCCCACTGTAATAGTAGTAGACTGGCAGCAGCAGCAGCAGCAGCAGCAGCAGCAGCAGTAGTAGTAGTAGTAGTAGTAGTAGTAGTAGTAGTAGTTGTAGTAGTTGTAGTGGTTGTAGTGCACAGACTGTCTCATAAACGCTCTCAGCTGCATAAAACTGCGAATGGTGCAGAATGCGTGCAGCCCAATAAAGGAGTAATGGCTTCAAAGAAGATATACAACTGTCCCTCAGAAGCCAGGAAATATACATGTCAAGCAGTGGGAGGTAAAATTACAATTACAAATGTTAGATTAAATGTCCTTCTTAAACACTCCGTGCTGCTCCTAAACCTGCCTGAAGTCTTTGTTATATTTACTGCTGCTGTGCTGTCTCTGTGGTGAAGTTAACACCTCAGAGACTCCTCTCTGCCTTCGACTGTATGTCCATCAACTGAGGAGACAGATGAAGCTTTATGAATCAGAAGGAACTGAAAAGGAAATATGAGGTCGTGATGAGGTGAGAGGGAGTAACACACACCTGGGAGGGTTCACTGTGGTGTGTAAGCCTCCCTCACGTGGGGACAGGTCAGCTCCTCTTATGCAACTCTTCATGAGTTCATCCTGTATTGTAGGTCGTGGAATTGCCTGAGCTGCCGAGTATAAGAGGATCAGATACGTTTGCAAGTGAAATATCTACGAGCGCTTCTTCAGTGGGATCTGTCTTGTTCCTGTAGGCATGAACTGAAGTACTCATGAACACAATATATCATAAACACACATGTATGCAGACCACACTGTAAAAATACTCTGTTACAAATAGAAGTACTCATGCATTGATGTAAAAGCAGGATTTTACTGTTGTAGTTGAGGTGGAGCTCATTTTGAACTATTTCCTTGAGGACTGCAACTATTTTCATGATGGATTAATCTGCTAATTAGCTTCCCTTTCAATCAATCTGATCTGATGATGACAGTTGCTCGGAGGATGAAGTGAAACCTTCACTTTGTCTAATTAAAAAAAAAAACCTAAATTAAAATAATAATGAAAATTTGTAAACAGGTCTACAACGCAATAAGATTATTACTTAACCATTAATAAAATTACAATTAAGAAAGCCTTTACAAAAGAACTCATGTTAGAAAGTGACACCCAGTCATTGTTTGGATATTATGATTGCTTATTTTCTAATTTTATGTGCCAATGACTCTTTGACATCAATGAACGGCTAATGACTTTTCTGGGAAAGGAGGAGGAACTTCTAAAAAACTCCCTGGAGATGATAACGTGTGGGAAACCAGAGAATAAACAAAATAGACAAGTGATTATGGGATAGATGAGATAAGAAGGGGGTAGTGTGCAGAGGAGGACAAGAAGCAGGCAAATACAGGACATATAGAAAGAAAACTCTCCTTTATTATCAGTGCTCACACATACTGAACGTGTAAATACATCAAACGACAACACATCACACACTCATAACAGAAAAACACCAATAAAATTCAAGTCCAATGTGAGCTACAAGCACTCAACTCAATTTCCAGGTCAGCCCCGGTCCTTGATCTTGTTCTTTGTCTTCCAGGAATCAAGTTAATCAGAGGAGTCTTTTCTTCGCACTGTCCTTAGAGCCATGAATAAACAACTCCAGTAAATGTAGAGAGCGTCGTATCATCCATCTAAAAGTGTAAACAGCCCTGTTTGTATCATGAAGCCATTCACAGTCCTGGGTTTGTGCAAGGTCGAAGAATCCTGTCATATAGAGGAAGCGTGACTCTTTCACAGAGTCCTCCCTGAGGGGCAGCAGTGGTGAAGGACAGAAACCCCCCAGAGGCAGTCAGAAGAGGGAAAGACCAGCTCAAAGTCATCATGCATGCAAGTACCAGCAGCACAATTCACTTTAAGTATGAAAAGTAAAAGTACTGCTTGTGCAGTAAAATGCTCCCTGTCAGTCTGTTACTATTATATCTGATGTTTATGGATTAATATCACTGCTGCATTAATGTGTATGTTGTAATTTACTGCTGTAGATGTTTAAGGTTGAGCTCATTTGAGCTACTTTATCTACTGCTGGCCGGTTTAATCTACAGCAATGCATCATGTTCTGGAAGATCATCATACGTTTGCAGCCTGGCCGTCCTGTGAGAACCACTTATCTCTAAAAAGCTTCACGAGCTCAGAAAAACAGTCTGTTTTCAGCTTTGTGATGGTGCTTTTTCCAGCTGATCCAAGAGACTTTTTAAAGTTCATTTAGCCAAAGAAGGAGGGTGATTTTCAAAACACATGAAGGAACACTTCATCCTTCACTTTATCAGAAACATTCAAATTCAACAAATTTGGAGATACGTGTTTTCACTGGACAGGAAGTGTATGAGCAATTACAAACTGGAGGGTAACAAGTGACTAAAGCTTTCAGACAAATGTAGTACAAAAGTACAATATCTGCCTCTGAGATGTAGTAAAGCAGAAAGTATAATGTTGCATAGAATATTGAAGTACAAGTATCTTGAATATGTAAGCTGCTTAAGTACAGTAGTTGAGTAAATGTACTCAGTTACTTCCACCACAGGTAAAAAGTGACACTTTTCTGAACCAAAACAGTGAATCCAACAGTGAAAAAGACCATGATAACAAAGGGTCTCTCAAGTGTTTCTCTGTCAGGAACCCTTTGCTTCAAACATCTCATCTGATTGATCATGAATCACTTTGTAACATCACAGAATATGTCTGAAAGCTTGTTTGGCAGCATCTCAAACAAGCTGTCAGACTCTCTGCTTTATTACTGAGTCATTCTGCAGAAGAGAGGAAAGACAAAACTCCCCTGCTG
The DNA here is from genome assembly GCF_039877785.1 of Chaetodon trifascialis. Classification (NCBI taxonomy): domain Eukaryota; kingdom Metazoa; phylum Chordata; class Actinopteri; order Chaetodontiformes; family Chaetodontidae; genus Chaetodon; species Chaetodon trifascialis. The sequence goes on from NC_092072.1 coordinate 5,387,447, forward strand.
TGCATTCATTGTGCCTCTGTTATCATGCAGGCAGCTTCAGCGGCTACAGTATATTTCACGAGGCAGCAGTCGAAGAGGTGAAGTCAGGTAGACTATTGTTCCCCTTTAACCAGCGATGAAACATAATTCAATGCAAGGAAGAGTTCAATATTTTGAGAAAAACAGTCATTCGCCTGATCTTGACCAGAGTTAGTTGAGAAGATTAATACCTCCCTAATATCTGTAGCCTACAGTGCATTTTATACCAGTCAGTTAGCTTAGCTTAGCTTAGCTTAAAGACTGGAAGCAGGGGGAAACTTTTAGCTTGGCTCAGTCCAAAGACACTGTAAGTTATTGTTTTCATGTTGCATTTTTTAATGCATCAAAGAAATAATAAGTTGATTAGAAAGTTTTAGAGTTAAGCTTTTGTTACCTATTCACAGAGCTGATTAGCTGAGCTTCATGCTAAGCTAAGCTAAGCTAACTTTGTAGAGAGAGATCTAACTCTCAGCAAGAGTCAAAGTGTTCCTTTAGACAAGAAAAGTCTAACTAAGAAGGAAGTGAAATACTACTACTATAATAATAATAATAATAATAATAATAATAATAATAATAATAATAATAATGTGTAATAATGTGACAAAATGTTTGCCATGACAAACTGTTGAAAGTACAATGAAGGCACTCTTAGTCATTCTTTTTAAATTCAGGGTGGCAATAAAACCTTTTTTGTGCCTAAACCTAACCAGACCTTAACCACAGCACTCTCTCAATATAAACATGGAAAATTAATCCTGCAGACATGTAAAGTTTGAATGTAAAGAAACATAAAATTAGAAAACAGTGTACATGAAGAAGTCAAGTCACTTTAAAACAGAAAAGAGAAAACAAATAGTGCCAACAATAAAATAAATACAAGATAAGTAGATATGCCAATTGCTACTGCAAGTATAGCATAATATACAAAACTACAAGTACTTTGTTTCCCCAAATAAACTCTCAGCCTAAATTTAAAATCTGTGAAAGAGGAAGACTGTGCTGCAGCGTGTTTGCTCCACAGTTGAGCTCCCCTGTATCTGAGAGTTGTTCTCAGTCTCATGAGATGCAAAAGATTTCCTCGACAGGTGTTATATGTGTGGATTGATCATGAGTTTAAACCATCTGTGCCACTTTAAACCATTAAAATGAATCGGCGAGACAAAACAAGCTGGAGGCGCTCGTCCTCTGGCATAAAGCCATCTTTGTTTTCTCCTCCGTTTAGGTTTTTACGTCAGTGTGAGCAGGCTGATTGGCCGGGCGAGCTGTATAGGGGAGATCTCCTCATTCAACACACACACACACACACACACACACACACACACACACACACACACACACACACCACTGTTCCTTCCCCGTCCTCGTTCCTCTCCTGTTCTTCCTCCTCTCTCGGTCCAACAGCTGCAGGACTCTCAGCATCTCCTGCACAGCTGACCCGGATACACTGACAACCATGAAAAGAGCTGTTGTTGTCCACTGGTGACCCCCACCACTATCCCTGCAGGCCCACACACACACACACCATGCAGGACACACGAGCACAGGCCTGTGATGGCGGCTGGTGTCATCGTAATCCCCATTTTGACATTTTATTTTTGAAATCCTGAGATTAAAGGTGGATGAATGGCCTGAACCATCGTCTAAACATTTGTCACACTGAGTCAGCTACCAAAGAAGAATCTTTAATGTCCATTAAGCCTTCAAAAAGAGAAATGTCGTGCTTCCCTGAAGTTCTCCTGGTTTGTGGCCTCCCTCATTTAAAATCCTAATTTTGGATCGCAAATCTTTTTCGGGTATCATTTGCTGTTGTTTGACCTAGTTGCATTATGTAATTGTGATTTGTGCTGTCATGTCCCACATTTTGCAGCAGGGAAAGAAGACTGGCGCAGTCGATAAAATAAATTGTTGTTCTGAACCAGCGTTTCTGTTACAAATGAGGCCCAGCAGCTGTATTTTTTTCCACTCTCATCACAGACACTTTCATCCAGATCCAAACACACAGTGGATCTGTCTCGCCTTTCTGTCACACACCCACTGATCTTATTTTATTTCGCCATGAATGCACTGAAATGAAACCTAAGATGAGTTTTCTGCTGCAGCATCAGGGGCGACCGTTTCCTCTGCTACATCTCAGCTTTTCTTGGTGTTATTGTGGCTCCTATTTCTGAATATTCAGGAGTTTAACTTGTCTTTTTCACCTTAAATTGAAAACTGTATAACCTGATGGCTCATCAAAGTGCTGCAGCAACAACAGGAGAACTTCAGGTGGCAAAGGATTCACAGCTCTTTAAAGGAAAGAAAGGCAGCAACGTCAAAACAAAAATGATGAACAGCATAAAAAAAAAAGCATCAAATGAGAACTAGAAAGGGGATGGAGACATCAGAAATGAGAGAAAATCAGGGCAGCGACTTCACAGAAAAAGGAGTGGGTGAAAGGCGAGAAAAGAGGGCACAGATGGAGGGGGAAGAGAGTGAGGAGCAGCGAGGAGAGAAATGGCAAAGGAAAGGAGAACGAGAACGGGGCGAGACAATAACGAGGGCTGCAGAACGAGGCCACAGACGGACAGAGAGGGACAGTGAGCTCAGCTGTGGCTCCTGCTGGAGTCAGACAGGTTCACCTGATGACACATCTGTCGGTCTGACTCAGCCAGACTCTCTAATCTCCCTCTTAAAGACCTGCAGCAGACGACACACAGGACAAAGACAACACAGGCACACAGTGGGATTACATGATGTTTCAGGCCAGTTTCAGGCTCTCATCAAATAATGACCTGTTTTACTGTCCACTGCTGATATGACGGCGACGAAACAATCAAACAGTCTGTCTGTGTTTTACTTGTTGTTCTATCTGGATGTACATGTCCTCAAGTACTGTGCTGAGAAACACATTGAGATGCTTTACTTGAGTATTTCTCTTTACGTCACTTTGTCTCCACTACATTTTTCCGGCAGCTGCGGTTACAAATTAATGTTTCACATAAAAACACATGATGAGCTTTTAAAATTAGCTGAAAATACCCAACAGTGTATGAAATTGTTAAATTAGCTCCACTTTGACCCACTACTTAATTAAAATACACATCAATGCATCAACAATAATAATGTAACATTTTTCTACTTAAGTAAAGGATCTGAGTACTTCTTTCTCTACTGGTTCAGAGTTTCAGTGTCCCATGATAGTACAAACTGTGTTTCAGAGACCTTTACAGCGTCATGGGTCCACAGTTTTTGTGTAAAGACTGAAAACTTGTAAAACAGTCATGATGTTTGTTTTCATCCACAGAAACATATGCCAGCCTTATACCCTGCACCAGTTCACAGTTCTGTCTGCTAGTGCAGACATGATGACTCATTTGAAACGTAGTTAAACTTGAGAGAAAATCTTTCAACACAGAGTTCATGAGTGTTTCATGCACACAGTTATGAACGATAGTCTGCAAAACTGCATACAAGACGTGCTGTTTGTGTTTGAATGAGTGAGAGGACCTGCTGTGTGCCGGCCTGACTTTGTTCTGCATGCACATGGTTATACTGCACTCTACTGGACCATTGAAGCTGCTGTCTGAACTGGAAGGTTGTGCTTTAGACAAAGGGTTTGTAATGAGGAGTTATGTGAGCTATTCATTAATGAAAATGCACATTTATGCAGATTTATTTCCTGTTCTTAGTCTTGGTGAAGCAGCATTGATTAACTAGTAAGTAGACCAGCAACCAGTAGCTACACAGTGGAGTTAAATGAATGTGGTTGCAGGAGTATAAAGTACAATATTTGTCTCATAAATAAAGAAAAGTATTAGTAGCACAAAATGAAAACACTTGAGTACAAATACCTCAAAATATATGTACAGTACAAGTTACTTACTCACAGCACCTATGATACTGTCACAAATGGCACATATTTTATTTTACAGTAAGATCTTTCCAAACACAGTGTCTCCATGTCAATTCATACTGCTGCTGTAGCGCCACCTAAAGGCCAAATTATGTCACATTCTGCACCTAAATTGGTTCCAACAGTTGTAACTGATGACTCTCGAGAGTTATGGCAGTTTAAGTAAAAGAAATGTTTACGACCTACTAAAAGAACATGATGCACTTGTCTCTATGACGTTTTTATGTTTCATCTATAACCATTTATTTTTTTTATTAAAGTTTTTTAAAATTAAAAATGGCGGCTATCTGTTTCTTAGTGGGTGTGGCCTGTGACGTTTAAAAATACTGCGCTAACTGACAAACAAACGAACATGACGGACTTGAAATATTAAAGTTTAGGTCGAGAGTTATGACTGAAAGCTACCACAAACCAAACTGACTGAAGAGCTTGGACAGTCGCCGGTGTGAAAGCTAATAGCTAATTCACTCGTCGTGAGTGTCCACCTGTTCTGTGCCATCCAGGTAAGCTAACTTCACTCCGTTTGGCAACTGTTGCTAGCTTAATTTGTTTATTTGGCTAACTGTTGCTAGCGTAATTTGTTTGTATTTTCGTGCTGTCTGCTCACCTTAATGGCGTTTAACTGACACTTTATATCACTTATTACTCCTGAGGAGCAATTTGAAAATCACTGCTGTTTTGTGGCTGTGTGTTTCTGTGTGTAAAAGAGAAGTTTACTCTGTTTTTAGCTTTTCAGTGTGCTTATGCTAATTGTTGCTTTACAGTTGTCTGTAGTACCTCATTAGGCCTTTCACAACACATTTCATTTGCTTTGTTTAATATGGTGTTGTTGGGATCCTGAAGGATGTACACAGTGAATTAGGAGTAGGATGGAACTTTATAACTAAAAACTACATTTATATAGTCATGTATTTGCTCAGAATTGTAATAGGGATATGCTCTTTTGATGGGTACACAGGATGCGCCACAAAATAATGGACCCTGTCCAAAGGCATTCTCCAGATCCATGACTGTTCATTGTAGTGTCTGTTCATTTATTCCTCATGATGAGGTCCGTGTATACTGAGTCCTCTTTTAACCCCAGTCTGATGTCCCTGGGTGTATTTATTAAAATACACAGGCTCATAGTGACCATTGAAGACACAGATGTAGAGCTGCAATGATTAGTCAATTAATCGATAAGTCTCATGCATCATTACTATTATTTTTTTTAAAACATTTGTTGCTCTCCAGCTTCTAAAATATGAGAATTTAATGCTTTCCCATGTCTTAACATGACAGTAAACCTAATATCTTTGATGGTGGCTTTGTTGGAGCAAAACAAGACATTTAAAGATGTCACCGTGGGCTTTAGGAAACTGTGATGTCCATTTCACACTGTTTACTGATGTTTTATGGATTAAACAGTCACTTAGTCAAAATGATAATCAGCAGATTAATCATTTCTCTAAAGTAATGGTTAGTTGCACAGAAGGAACATCCTATTATTTTTCCTGGACTTTAGGAGGTTCAGCAGCCTGTTTGTGAATTTTATTACATTGCAGCAACAGCTGGTGATCATGAATGGAGTTTAGTCAAAGGAGGAATTTTATCCCACCAGGGTTGCAGTTGTAGAGAGGACTTTGAAACAGTACACGAATCTTCATGTTTGCAAATAAAATAAAGACTTTTCCTGAAAATGAACTGAATGAATTCGTATCATATCATATCTGGCAAATGCAGTAGATGGCAGTAGCTCAGATTCAGAAAGGCTTTATAAAGCTGAAATATTGCAGGATTTTGCTGCTATGTTCACTTTGAGTTGCACCTGATGTTTTTGACAGTCCTCCCCAGTAGAGGGCAGTAGATACATGTGCTTATGTTTTAGTCTCCTGGCTGCATGCCTCTGCTCCTCTGTACATTGATTGATGTTAAATGCTTGGGTGCCAGTTTAGTTTGGACCTAACTTTGTCTTGGCAATGTGCTAAATGCTTTTTATAATAGCACAGGGCTTGGCAAAAGTAGTACAAATCAATTGACTATCTCATATTAAGTGGAGGCCTATTATTACCAGCTGCACTGCTTTAATCAACACTGATGACCTGGTTTTTTATGTTACTGTTGGGATCAGAACCAGAGCAGAGACCTCATTTCAGTATATACATTCCCACAAGTCCTGGAAAATGACCAGCTTGACTGGTATGCTAATGCAGTGGAACTAAAGCAGGGTCCAGGGACCATTGGGGGCCTTTGATGGAAGTCAGGAGGGCTCCCAGGAACATGACCCCCCCCCCCCCCCAAATGGTGGCCACTGATAATGTGAAAAACCTGAAGGCTCTCTGTAGAGCCAGTGTTTGGCTGTAGAAATATGGCAGACTGCTGGTTAGATTTGGGTTTGGACTGTCGGTTGGTTGGCTGTGACATTTTCTGGTTTTACCAAAATCAATTGCTAGAATAATAAATTATGAATATTATTTGTTCTTTTCAGGGTGAGCTGACACTAAAAACTGTGTATATACTCTATGATGCACGGAGAGAGATCAAATGGGGGTCTTTGGTCAAATATAATACCATTAGTTGGCTCCTGACTCATAAACCCCTCAGTGCTTACATTTTTTCTTCTATATTGCCAATAAATTATTCATTTGTGTTACGGCTTAAGTTTACACACTTCCTCCCTCCTGGTTTCTTGTATGTTTGTGTGTTGGCCAACCTGTCTGTCTTTGACCATCATGGCTCTGGGGGTGTGGGGTCAAACTTGTTAACCTCTCCATTGAACAGCACATCATCGTGGGGGGACGATGTGTAGTTCACTACACCTTTAGGCGCACAGGCAGACACCCTGATCCCACAGGCAGAACGTAGCTTTCAGCGCAGAGCAAACATTTGATCTGTCAGTGGATCAGCCCGCTAACCCTCACCCCCCATTAGCCCACCGTGTTTCACTCCATTGCTTGTTTTTTATGGTGTACAGACTGAATAGGTGCAACAGAGCAGATTGCAACATGGAGAAAAGATTTATCTCCCGCAGCATGACATGTGCACAGCCACAACACACCACAGAGCGGCCATTAGCTGTATATTTAGAGTGTGCTGGGATTTATAAAACCAGAGAGTGAAGCCTTTCAGCCCCCGTTTTGGGATGTTGGGGACAACTTGTTTGTTGTTGGAGAGCAGCCTGTGGTGTTAACCCCGCTGCCCTCTGACCTACGGGACGACAGCTCCATCCACGCGTCAGGGAGAAGGGCTGTCACAACGGAAACATCCAGAAGATGGGGAGGAAGGGACAATTGGGGTTGGTGTGGCTAACACAGGATCAAAAACACCGCACGAGTTAAGAGTGCGAGTGTCAGGCTACCGGATATATAATGTGTCTGCAGGAAAAGTGTGAATTGATGCCACAGGCTGGAGAGGAGAGTCAGGATTAAGGGCTCAGCTAAAGCTTTCTTGGAGCAGAGGATGTGTGCAGTGAACGGTTTAAATGACCAATTAAGCTTGCAGTGTTATCAGTAGCAAACATAGCCATGTACGTAAAAGCGCGGGTTTTCAGGAGCTTCACAGAATACAATGTTTTGCAGATTTAGATTTTTTTTATCTGATAAAGCACTTCCTAATTTTTACAGTAATATCTGGCTTTAATCAAATTAGGGCTTAAAAATGCCATTATAGGCAGCAACAACTATAACATGTCAGAAAACAGACAACAATGGCCATTTTCTCAGAGACCATCAAGGACACATCTTCAGAGTGCTTTTTTTTATAATCAGCAAATCAAAACCTGTAGATAATAAGATTAGTGATATAAAACAGAGAAAAAGAAAGAGCAAATGGAAATGTTTGACTTTTTTCTTGATAAGTGACTTACTGTAAATGATTATTCAGTTCTAAAAATATGCTGTCAGTTTGTTTTCTATTAAAATCAACTAATCATTTTATTTGTTTGAATCCAAATGACTTTGTTTTTCATACGAACATCCCAACCTTTTTGAAGGGGCCAAAAATGCTGAATCGATTCATTGTTTGGTCTGTAAAATCCAAAAACAAACCCAAAGATATTCAGTTTATCCAAAGATATTCAGTTTGCAGAAACACAGACGCAAACACTCTTCACATTAGAGATCATGGAATGAACAAGTGTTTGGCAGTTTAGCTTGATAAATGACTAAAAAGATCATTTGATCAAATCGGTTGATCAAAAATCAAATCCAAAACAGTTTTTTTTGCTGTTGTATCACAAACTTGAAGACACCAAATGTTTTGTATGGAACTACAGGACATGGAAATTGGAAATTTTGTCATTTGATGCAACAGTTTAATCACAAATATGATGTCTTCTGGTGTTTGGGTGGAATATTTGACTTAGTTTAAGCTTGCAATAAGTTTAGTTCAAGTTCAAGGCTTGAGATGATGATTTTGCTCTTCTATAACACTGGAGAGCCACCTTCTTCCTGGTTTTGTTTTAGGGAAACAATGCAGATTTAATGTTTCTTAGAACATATAGAAAGCACTGTATAGAGAGCATTGTCTTACAGTGTGGCTTTAGTATTGAAGCTGAAGCTTAAGCTACTTAAAGGGGAACTTCAGGGGTATATTGGGGGTTCAAGTGGTCAAGGTTCCTGCTTTTACATTGGCTGTTTATTTTATGTTGAACTCTGTACCCAACAGATTTTGACAGCTCACTGAATTTATCACTGTTTTTGCTGATAACCACCCTCCAGCGAGGTTATAAGGTTCCACAATTGTCATCTATATTTCCAGGTGACAGGTTTCCCATCTGCCTCGCCCTCGCGGCCAAACGTCTGCATCCCTTGGCTGAATAACTGCTGATGGAGATTTTATTCCCGTCCTCCTGTGAAGCCTTCAGGCTGTCAGAGGAGAATGTCAAGGTGGGTGACCACAAGCTGTATGCCAGCGCAGCGTCGCACATGTATCACACAGGGTCATATTATCTTCAAAGCCTGTCGCGTCCAACATGTGATACGACTCAGACTTTGAATAAAAAAAAGGAACAGCAGACATCTTGCATTCCTGAGCCCATTCCACAAAGTACAATAACTTCCTTGAATTCTTCGACCCTCGACGGCGGAGCCAGGGCACATCCTGTTGTCCTTGCAGCACTTCCTGCTCATGTAGCTCAATAAGTCTTCCTTGTTGCCATGGTCACTGGAAAACACTGCACTCATGCTTAATAGGCACACCAGCAGGTAATGCTCAGATGATAAAGGAGCGAAGAGCAGAAAGATCTGGCAGGACATTGTGTTGGCAGAAGTTTGCAACTGGCTTGAGATCTGTGTAATTTCAAAACCTCCCTCTGCAGTATAAGTACAGCGCATATTTGCATTTCAGAGCACTAATACCTTTTTACTTTACTGTAAAACTTTACTTTAAAAATCATCTTATTCTGTCACTTTTCTTCACTGAAGCTATATGCTGACTGAGTGAGGCATTCAAACCCAAGGCTGCATGTTTGTATGCACCAACACATCAAATGGAGAGAGTCTAGATGTCTTTTTTTGCGACTCATTTCCTCTTTACAAACGTAACCTGGTTGACTTCGTGTTTATCTCGAAATGTTTTAGTGTTGCAAATTACTCAAACAGGGTTGTTCATGTCGATGCAGGGAAGTAGAGGAGTGGGATACAGTATGTCTCTGTTGTATGTTCCTGTTTGGTATTTGGGAATTTAATTGTGCAGCCTGATTTTAAAATTCTGCATAATTTTCAGTCATCTGTGGCACATATGTAAATACGCGTGTTGTGCTTGTATACAGGGTGCTTGTGTAACTGTGACTGCTTACATTTGCGCAGTGTTTGGTTTTGATGTGAACAATGCAAATGGAAATGTGCATCATCCAAGAAAATCTTGTTGTGGTGCTTAGCTGCAAACAGAAATCAGAAGATGAGGAATAAAATATGCCTGACAAGCTGTACTGAATATTGCATGCCTGCAATAACACTGAGACATTTTGGCTCAATCAGCTTTAATCAGGGCGGATGCTCACTGTTTTAAAGCCTGTAATAGCTGTAAACTGTATATTTTAATTTTTGGATGAGTGCTACATTAAGCTCGGGTTGTTTCATAACCACTTTCTTGCTGCCAGCCCCATGTTCATTTGTCAGCTTCCAGCACGGCAGTCCTGGCCAAACTTTAATCCTACTTTGTCAGAGAGAAAAAGAAGGAAGGCAAGCAGGCTCTCCTGGGTATATACTAACCCTGGAGGGATGCATTCAATTCTGCTTCCTGCACTGCTGAGTCTTTGCAGAAGTCCACAGGCCAGAGGAAATCAGACTGGCAACAGGCCCGTTTAAAGGGATGTTAATCAGGTCAAAGCTTTTTTCCCATTTTAATTTTTTTTATTTATTGTTTTTCACAAGAATTTGTGCTTTTTATCTTATTTGGATGGTTTTTTTTTTGGTCTCATTTTGTAACCGTCACTCCACCTGCACATATTATGTCACTTAACGCTGGCTTTGAAAGCAGAGGAGCGATGTTACAAGCCCTCATGCCCTGATGGGATGCGGATGAGCAGTCATTTGGAATGGACGGAGATAGCAGACGGAGGTGGCGGTCCATGACATCATGAGTCAGGAAGGTGAGACTGGCTCTGGCAGGGGTCTACCCGTATGCGAGTAGTCTAAGCACCACACCTCCATCTGCTGCCTGTAAACATGGTGACTGACACTGCTCTCGGTGCATTAGTACAGGAATGTTCAGAATCTGTTTACGTCTGTTTTATCAGCCAGACAGCCGGGATTGAATCGTCGTGGACTGAGGAATTAACCTTTCCTTTTTTGCAGTACATGAGTCTTTTATTGTGCTATTTTCTCCCCAAATCACCCAGTTAGTTATGTCACAAGACTACTGACATTTGAGTCAAACAAAGCTGGAGAAAGCTGAAACGTTAAGGTGACGATGAGGGTATTCGTGACTGTACACTTTTCCTCATGATTCATCCCGTATCTTGTCATGCCGAGGAGTTTTCACGCCTTTTGGATGAGCCGTATCAGATGTCATACCGGATGTATGCGTCTTGACAAGGGCATAGTAATGCTCAGATATTTTTGAGATCAGGTTATCTGAAATGCCCCTACACAACCGATCCCAAACATACACAAACAGCATTTTAATGCAGCGACAGGAAGAGAATGGCCATAACATTTTTGCCCGATATGACGTTTTAGGGTCTTGGTTACCAAATACTTGAGCAAACTGTCCTCTCTCAATGTAAGTCATCATGGTGTGTCAGTATCATATTTTCCTCTCGTCGCAAATTAAGGTATGGAGGTAGACAATCATTGGAGGTGATCTCTTATCTTAGATGGTGTTGAAATCCCTTTGACTTTGTCTGTCACGGAGACTGTGACTGTCTGTCAGACTGAGTCCAGGCCTAGTGTGTATAAAGACGCTCAGAGTACAATTTATGTCTTACATGTAATTAAGTTAAAATCCTGAGACTAAGACGTTATTTTAGCCATGCATAAACATGCCTAAGTGTTTAGGTCTCAGCATCGTTCAGCGTTTAAGAGATTGGAGGCCTTTTTTACAATTTCAAAACCAAAAACGCAATAGTAGAAGTGTAAGGAATGGATCAAACAGCGTGTTTATCTGCTCCAACATAAGCTGCAGCTGTTAGCATGCGAAGCTAACCAGCTTACTGCTTGTGTTAGCAACTAAGCATTATGTGCTCCATCATAAAATAACTAGTTTGTTGACTAACATGTCCATTGTTAGCATTTTAGCCCTTTATGGAAGCTAATCTCGGATGTTGTCAGAGTTTATGCTAACGTTAGCGGCTCTGTCCTGATGTTTATTGGATTTGCGTCTACACTCCAACAACTCCAGTTAGTGTTAGCTGAGATATTGTCACATTAACCAAAGACATAAAAGCCTTTCCTCTAAGTAAAAACATACCATTTGAAAAAGTATAGAAGCTAAGGTACCAAATAGGTTTATGTAAGAATGAAATGACAGTCTGCTCTTTCTTCCTGAGCATATTTCTAACACTACACTATCAGTTGATTATGATTTTGTACAAGATGGCAACAGTAAAAGATATAAGGGACTTTCATTGCTGTGGCATGAATGGCAGGAGCTTCAGTCACACAGCTGGTTCGTGTTTCCATGGGAACAGTGACTAAAGTGACTTCTGCATTTAGATGTATGGGAATGACATCAGTTAATAGGCTGAGAAAACGTGGATGAGAGCGCACACATGATGACCGTGATGCTGGTGCATAAGTGCGATATGTAAGGAAAAACAGAAGAGCAAGTCCTCTTCAGGAGCCTGAGAACATCACAGCATGATCAGACTGAGTCAGCAAGAGCAGAATGTCAACAATTACATGGAGAGAGATATTATAGTAGGGTTGCAGTGCATAAACCCCTCATTACAAAGATGAATGCATGGCTGAGAGTTCAGTAGTGCAGAAACCATATGCACTGGTCTAAGAGATGTGGAAAAAATTGATGTCAGATGAGTCATCCTTCACCATATTCTCAACAAGTGGGTGTGTGCTTGTGTGGCACACACCAACAGAAAGATACAAGCCTGACTGCTTCACCCCAACAGTGAGGGGTCCAGTGGTTCTGCTATGCTGAGGGGGGCATTTTGCCAGCATGGTTTGGGTTTGTTTGGACCTTCAGAGGGAAGAGTCACTGAAGAAGAAGAAGAAGAAGAAGAATCATCAGAGGGACAGTCCCCATTTTGTCACACAGCAACATCCACATACACACACACGCCATGCACTGGTGAAATTTTTCCTCCGCTTTTAACCCATCCTGGTTGTCCTTCCTCCGCGGCAGACCAGGAGCAGTGGGCTGCCATCCAACCGGCGCCCGGGGACCATTTTCGTCACCATTGGACAGGTGATGATCTTCTTGCATGTTTTTAGTGGAGGTATTTTTATGGAGGATACCCCAGGTGAACACGGGGAGAACATGCATAGTCCACAGAGAAAGGCCCCTTTCCTCGAGCAGCAGGCACCGAGGGCATGGTGGTCCCCAGTGCCCACAGCGAGAATCGAACCCAGGTCCTTCTGGCTGTGAGGCGACAGTGTTACCACTGTTCCACTGTGCCACCCGCACTGCAAATCAATACAAAGTCCTAAGATGAAACATTTCTGTCCTGAAGAATTTACTTTGAATTTTCATGGGGAATTTGTGACATTGGTCGTTATAAACTGCATATGTGCGGTGTGAGGATGGAAGGATTGATAACAAAGTGGATGGGGGTTTGCAAATGGTCCATTGTTGTTATTAGAGTATGTATAATGAGAAGCTGAAGAAAGATACAAGGTCTGTCCCAATACCTACACTATACTACCTATATAGACTTTAGGCACAATGGATCATAGATAGTCTCAGTCATGACAAGGTGTGCATGGGGCTGCAATGATGTGATGCAGCCATGACACATCATCTCTGCAGGCCCCCCCACCGCTGATTCATGGTTTTAAGGAGGGCTTTTTGGCCAGACATAATTGTAGTCCTTATTTTACAACACTTGAGACTCACTTTGCTAAAAGTTACTTTTATCCTCATGATACAAAGCTTCAAAATCCTGCTTTTTACTGAGAATTGTTTGTGTAGACCATTCTTACAACCATTTCTTGAGTGTTGCACTTAAAGGCCCCGATGGAAAAGGTTTCTGGCACGCATCCATTGTTAGAAGTGTTGTTTCTCAGTAATTAGACATGAGCCACGCTGCTGTAAAATTAGATGGGAGTATGCCTTAGGAACACAAAGAACTCAACACCAGGTTTCAGTCGGTGTTTCTTTACATTAGACGTGTTCAAACAGATGAAATTTGTGAGTGTTTTCGATGTGACAGTGATATTTTTTTGAAAATGTGCTCCACTCTGAACTGAGCGATGCAGTATATTGGCTCTAACATGATCATCGAAATCCTCTTTAAGCCTCTTCCCCTCAGCTCTGCACGCTCATCAAACTTCACTCAAATATGTTATGATCCTCTAACTGCTTTCCCCAACAGGGCAGCATGTAAGGAATGCTGCTTAGTGTCACCGGCTGTCAGCCCGACTTAACGCGAGCCGCTCTGTAACACTGCGAATATGTTAAACCCTGTGATGTCATGGCGTGAGAGTTGAGACAGAAAAACTGGCGGCACGCAATGTTATTAATAGAGTGATACGTGTGTGTACGGTGCTTGTCTGCGGCTTGAGGAGCAGACGTGGAACAGATTGTCTAATCAGAGCTCCCAAAGGTATTTTATTGGAAGTGCAGATGTGTGAAGAGATCAGTGCAGATTAAGGAGCGTTTGTAAAAACTCATGAAGATATCTTCACTTGTTGCATTCAGTGAGCTCCACCTGGTTAGTGAGTTTTTGCATCCAACCCTTTTGCAGGGGTTGTTTTGTGGTTTTGTAGCTTGTTTTTGTGTCCAAAAATGGACAGTCTGCTTTTAAATTAAGATTGAGTTGAGACTCAAAGTCCATTCTTGAAACAGCAAAATAGTCACAACACAAAGTCCATTCAGTGCTTGTTCTGGAGTTTTCAATCAGATCACACCATCATATCATCTTTATTAGTTGAAAATTTCAAATCAAGTGCTCAGAAAAATTGGAAATGTGAACATCTGCAGTTCTGTAACAACTGAGCCAATTCCCTGTGCTCAAATAGACCTTGTGGTGAGATTTTTTAAAATAAAAATGAATCGTCAGTAATTGCTGTAACACCACTTCTACAATCTCATTCCCATCACAACTACTTATTTTTTGAAAGTTAGTGCATGTGCGCGCGCGTGTGTGTGTGTGTGTGTGTGTGTGTGTGTGTGTGTGTGTGTGTGTGTGTGTGTGTGTGTGTGTGTGTGTGTGTGTGTGTGTGTGTGAGAGAGAGATGCTTTCATACAGGCTGACCTCAAAACATGAATGTCCTTTGGTTAGTAATTTTTGCATTAATTCAAGCTTATTGCATTAGTTATTTTTTTGGCCACCAGGGGGCAGAGTAAAAAGCTGTCAACACAATACTGACATATCACCATATTAATATGAAGTGGCTAAACAATTGTTTATTTACATATCCGGCAGATTCAAAGCAGCGTTAGCATTGTGTTTCTGTCAGATGCTTGTGCGGACAGGAGGTGTAGGTGTGGACCATCCATGCAAGTTAACAAAACAACACTTTGGTTCACTCCCTGTTTCATACCTGCTGAAGTAGGGGTTGAAAAGTTCATGAAGAGTTAAAGCAACCAGATACTTAATAATATTTTTGACAGTGGAAGGTGGAAGGTCTGTCAAATATGAAGTTTGATGCTGCTCAGTGGACCAAAGCACAGGGGGGTTTATCCTGGACGGAGCTTATTTTGACATTTCTGTGAAAGAGTTTTATTCTCAGTAAGTTATTGTTGAATAAAATGATGCACAGCATTTTGAAGTTAGACTAAAGTGTCACTTTACACATTGCTACTCCTCTTATTAGTGTTTTAAATGTATATGTAATAACGGCTCCTCAGGTAATAACCTTGATGAAGATGGCACCACCATGTTTTGTTAGCTTTGTTTTAATGGATTTTACCTTCGCTGCAAGTGGCTGAAGGTCAAAGATGCACCAAAATATGCAAACAGTCGAATGGAGGAGAGGGTGGGAAAGAGACAGAGAGGCATGTAACCAAACCAAAAGACTCAAGGTCCAAAAGCTTTATCAGGTGCAGGAAGTGTTGCCATTTTAAATGTATTGACATATATTTGGTAGGGCCTGTGTTATCAGGTGTATAACCATTCATTGTGTAAAAGTCAACGTGGTTTTCCACATAGTCTATTCTCTAAAACTTTCCAAGTAATAAACATGAATCAACATTAATTTTAAGTTACACAGTTAGATCTTCAGATGCATTCGCTGCTCTGAGTAGGACTGGGGTTTTATCAAATCTAAAATCTTAGTATTGGACCTGTTTTCTGAAGCCGCATAGTGTTATAAAACAACTAACTGAATGTGAGCTAAATGTCAAATATGGATGTTTAAAGGACTAAAACTAAACTTGTAGCAGATAAATTACTATTGCATGTAGCTAAAATACCTATCTGCATGGTTTTTCCATTGATATTTGCTAATAAAAATACAAATAAGCAGTAATAGTTTCATTGCACTCAAGGCTTTCTGTGTTTTACCAAATGTATACCTCATGTAACGCGCAACCCACCTGTGATTATTGACACACAGTAACTTGAAGGTGACCACAGTAGCAGAGAGCGACAGACAGCTCTGCCTCACCTGTGTCCCTATAAGTTGTGATTGTGTCCCTGTCTCTTAACATAATAATGTTTTGGTTTCTGTTTATAAAATCACCCTCCTTTAACCTCCTCTAGAGGAGCTCATGAATGTTTACTGTAAACCAACTGACAAGCTTGGTGGTTTGCCGGGCGCCTGCTGTGGCATGCAGCACATGCGCTGTTGTGGTGAAATGTGGCGATAATGTCGTGATTGTTGATTTTTATCGAAATCTGACTTTCCTGGAAAAATGGCTCAGGTCTAAAGCATTTAGGATAAACAAGTATTTCAGTTGATATCTGTGTGGGATACACCACCGAGTCTGCGTTCTCCTTTGTTTTTGATTTTAACCATTGAACCAACTGTTGAGCACTGTAGGTTCAAGACTCGCCTCGGCATCTTTGAGTCGCACTGCACTTCGAGGACTGAGACTGAACTTGTACTGAAACCTGAGTGACTCAGCTACAACATTTAGAGGGAGTGTTTTGTTGTGAAACACTTTTTGCCCATAGCAACATTTTTTCTCACAGCTCAAATCCAAGTGAGAAATACAGTAGCAGTCAGATCAAAGTCACTTTTAGCGCAAACCTCCAACATAACAACCTGTCTGGCAGCCATAATGGCCTGGCGTGCTTCCTTGTCCTTATGGCGGAGTTGATGATGAGCATGTGTGAGTGTTCCAGTTGAACCTGAATGACAAGCAAACAGCCAAACAGCAGCAGAGAGTGAGAGTGAGGGAGCAGGAAAGTGGGGCAAAACGCTCATTGTTTTTAGGTGTTTGAAAGAACTTAGTGTTTCTCTGAGTCACCAGACTGTTGGGACCCTCGCTCCCTCTTTTTTTTATTTTTTATATACCTGTATTCTTTGAAGGTCCTCAGTTTGAGGCCCAGTCACTTCCTCCGAGCACAGTAGCTGTTTCGATTGGTTGGGAACTCCTCATGAGGAGTGGTGAGAATGTGGCTCTGGCTCATATGCCAAAGTCCTCGGGGCATCCATAGTTCAGAGAGATTGAATTCTCACCACCTTAATGCTTCACTGGCTTTGTTGGATTAAAAAGATGCTTCTTTGGAACTTGTTTGGGGACAGTTGAAATTACAGCTGTTGCACTTTTGTGTCTGTCAGTTCACCACAGTTTTGATATCTAGGCCACAACACTCAAATTTATGTCGAATGTCATTTGAATTGCAGATTGAATTAACATAATTGCTAAATGTTCAGGACAAAAAGACTCTTTCATGAATGAGAAGTGTAATTCAAGCTGCAGCAGTTTTGTGTAATTTTAGCCCCAATCCTGTTTCCTAGAACTTATGTTTATATGCTTCGAATTTGTTTTAAGAGAAATGTAATGCTGCCTGGATTATGGTTTTTACCAACATCACAAGGAAGAGTTTTCCATTCATGAACCTGCAAAGTAGCAAAATGATCGTCCTTAACGTAAAATGCTCACTGACAACAGTTTTCATTTGTTTGCACAGTAATAATTGTTGCTACTAAAGCATGATTGCTGTTGTTGTGGTAATGTTAAAGGACATTTTGCTCATATTCACTTTCTTGCCAAGATTTATATAACAAGATTGATACGACTCTCACGTCGGTGCATGGGGAGGCTAGGCTAATATCCATTAGACTGTTAGCCTAGGTTAGCATGAAGACTGGAAGAAGGCGGAGCAGCTAAAAGTTCAGAAATACATCTATCAACACCTCCAAAGCTCATCAGTGCACATGTTGTGTCTTGTTTGTTTAATCTGTGCACAAAGTGAAATCTAAAACCGACAAGTTTTGGTTTCATGGGGTCAGTCACATACTGTAATTTTCTTGGTTTACAGCGGCTTGGCGCAGTGGCTGTGGATTAAGTAAATGAGTTACAACATGTTAATTAGTTCAGAATACCTGGTAGGTGTATTTTGGAAGCTTAGACAGGGCCAGGCTGGCTGCTTCATCCTGCTTCCTGCTTTACATGCGTACATGACAGTGTTATCAGGCCTCTCATTTAACTCTGGGCTAAAAAGTAACTCAAAGCAGTTAGTTATGGTTAGAGAAATATTACCTTTATTAAATATTAAATGTCAATACTCAATCGAATCATGAAACACGTGTTTACTTTTTCAATATGTAACCAAAAACACAATCTTTTCCTATATCCCCATGTGGATTAACAGGCAGTTTCATCGACTTATTATAGCTTTTGTTTTGATTTTGTGAACGCAATTACTGGATTTTCTCTACAAAAGAACTTGTGTTGCAATGATCAGTATAGACTGGAGCCATGGATCAGTTGATGGTGTTTTAAAAACACACCTAACCACACACAGTACTGCAGTACAAGAAAATAACGATGCCAGGACTGGAAAAAAAACGCTGCCGGTGAACATAATCCAGGGAGCAATTACATTTCCTTCAAAATATATTTGGCAAACCGTTTAGTATCATATAATTGTAATTTCTAGGAGACAGGGTTGTTTAGTCCATATCTCCCCAATTTTAGCATTTAGGCCACAAATCTCAAATTCAGCTAAAATGATACTTTAATTAATGTTTACGTTCCAATTTCAGCAATTTCCAGATATACCTGCTGTATCCTCCTCCTCTGTCATGTTATTTTTGTGCAGCATGAGGAGGCTTTCATGTACGAGCTGCTATCTATATTTAAAATGATTAATCTAAGTTTGTGATGATTACGAGGCCTTGAAACGCAAGTCGGTGCAAACCACAGGTTTGTTTGTGACAAGTATATCCTTCGAAGGAACAGATTCATTTTGCGTCTCATAATCACAGAGTGCGGTGTGTCTGCATTCAGCTCTGCAGTTTGTCAGCAGGAGCACGCCCATCACATACCGGCTCGTAATGTATGGTAAATAAGATGTTAAATAAATGCAGCACCTGGCCTCGTTTTGCAACCAAAAATGGTCTTATTAGCATTACATAACGCAGAGGAAGGCTTTCCTCAGGCCTTCTCTGCGTGCTGATGGTAAAAGCCGATAAGTGCATCTGAGTAAAAATATTATGAAAATACTAACCAGTATTTCAAAAACAGAGAGACTAACAGCCAAGACATTTGACATTAATTGGAAGTCATCCTGGATTCTCATCTAAAACAGTAGACGCAGCCCAATCAGCGAGGTGCGTTTGATTCTTCCACCTTTACAATCATAACGACTTCCTGTTGGGTTTATGGTCTGCGAGGGCGTAGATGCGAGAGGATTTCAAGTGAGCAGCATTCCAGAAGTTGCTGCCATTCCATGTTTTCCATTGCATCAGAGCAGAAAATGGCTGTCAGTCAGTCGGACAAGTGAGTCTCATCAACATGTCAGCGTCTGTCCTGACATTGTCTGTTAAAGAATAAGAAGTGATTCCATGATGCACGCAGGACGGTGGGGAAGGCTGCCGTTTTGATGTGTCATGTGCTAAACATTTTGGCTTTGTCCTCTCAGATTCCTGGCAGTATATTTTCTTGAATAGCTGAATATTATCGGCATTATTCATTTCTGGAGCTCTTTTATGATTCAGCTTGAGCAGCCTCAGGTCCTCATTCAGCGTGGCTCTTATCTGCAGCGCTGCAGGAGCCACTCTGTGGTTCCTGTTATTGCGATCCCGCGTTGTGCAGGCAGATACTTGCACCCACTTTGGCTGCAGCCGAGCTCTCGCCTTTTCCACTGCTTGACAATTCAGATTGTATAAACCTCGATGGCAGAAAATAAGGATTGTTTGTTATTACAATGCCAGTCTACAGTGGCTTGAGCGTGCGTTGTTTTGACTCTGAGAACAATCAACTGTTGCAATAAAAGAGCCTCCCTCCCTCCCTGCACAGCTCACCTCCTCCCCTCTAACCCCCTTCCCTTCCCTGTTTATTTACAGCAAGGATTCCTCTAAAAATGTTAGTGTCGGCTTCTTATTCTTCACTTTTACTGGAACCGGGGAAACACCTCTACCCCCACAATTCTTTGGAGTAAAACCAAGTTTTAGGAATTTCCTGTTGTGCTGTCCTCCAGTTGGTCTTAATTAATTTGGTCATGATTTAAAGGTGTCTTATGTAAGACTGGAATGAAGGCATGATGAAACCACAGTCCAGTGTTGAATGAGAATGTCAAACACGGATGTTAACACCTCCATTGCCCACGTTTAGCGGTCCCTTTTTAAACCTCCCTTAATTGACAGTTGACTGCCACCCCCCTTTGTTGCTGCTGTGTGTCTGTCGAGCTTTGTGTTCTGCCACAGCACTTGATAATGATAACTGTGGCAGATTTACCCTGAAAATCCATCATAATTAAATAATTTATTGTCTGTCTGTTATATTAGACTGCATTACTTTTAGCCAGATGTCCCTAATAAATTGGCAACTGAGTGTATATCTTAAAGTTCTCTAAAACCAAAGAGATTTTTCTTTAACCTTTCTGGACGTGATTGGTGGAAGCTATAAGAAGGAGTTGAAAACCGTCTTTTTTGGGGATGTTTGGGATAACTGGATGACAGAATTGAATGGCAGGTAACTGCATCACCGCTGGGGTGAACGGTAAGAAAACCATGGCCTCACAGTGTGCTGTACCTTTAACAGCTCGCCCTGTCGTTGTGGTTTATACCACTTGTGCCACTTAGGAAAGTCTGGAGTGAACAACAGGAAGCGGAGCTGCATGTTTATGGAACAGGTAGCTTACAGATGGTGACGTAGCTTTTGTGAGCAAGATAAGACACAAAAGCTGTGAATTAAATCACTCCGCAGAGAAAACTCTGAAATGGAAAACTACTCACTGATGGAGACTTTGAAAGCTTTTCAACTTTCCTCCTCAGACTTTCCGTCCTTTTCTTATGAAACTGAAGTGTGTGTGTGTTTGAGGGGGGTTGTAGGTGGACTGTGGGTGGTGGAAAGGTGGGAGTCTCTCCTTTCAAAAGAGCCGAGAACAAAACAGGAAACCATCCCCTTGTTTTGGCTCGTGGTCGCTACAAGTGTTTGGAATTTGGAGGAGGTGAATTCATGTTATGTTCATTTCTGTGCTCAGGTCATAGCATGCACACACAAACACAAACACATCCACACATACGTTCACGCACACGTTCACACATGGTGGAGGGAATGTCTGGCATGCCTCAATAAGCAGAGACACGATGGCTGCGAGCCCCCCGTGGATGTTATGAGGAGCGGTCACTGAATAGACTAAATACACGTCGAGATGGTTCGGTGACCTTGGTCGAACGTGGACTCAGGTTCTATGTGGGTCAAAGTGCTGTTGACGCTTGTATCTTCATGATTTTGGCTAACAACTACAGAAAACATCATGACCTCTTTCATGTACTGTAAACTTTACACAGATCCTGGACTTTTCTCTATAATGTTTTCTTCAATGTTGTCATAACATGAAAGAGGGACTTGGTCTGCGGGGATGAGCTCTGTTGTTCTTTTGTAAGAAACGTGGGCGCTGTTGTTGATATTGTTGTTTACTTAAAGGAGGCTTTCCTGCACCTCCTCGGGCATCAAATTGTTTTGGCATGGTTGGCATCCAGTTTGTGTGTTTTATCAGGGACTTTCTACCACTGAGGTTACCTGGCATCCTCCACACCCTGACCACAGAGCTGCCACACCAAGTGACACCTATTCTTCTCTGCTCATACGAGGGAACCCCCCAGCGGATGCCTTCCTGTAGTTGTCAGTTTTTTACTCCTGCCCTCATGATGAACAATGTCTGCAGAGATGCCTCTCCTGATATTTGAGCTTTTTAATGCTTCCTATTATTGTGTGAAACAATTCGGTTACATCAAGGTCAAACATGTCAAAAAGAGGTTTGGTCTGTAATTGATAGGCCTGAATCAATTGTTTAAATTAAAATTAAAACTGTCAATCGAACTTTTTGTGCGTGGTTTTCCTATGGAAAGTCTCATGGGTATGAGAACTGACTGTTTTATACTATGACACCTGGATACTGTACAACAATTTTAGACTAAATTTTAAGGGACAAACCAACCTTCCAGTCAGATCCCACCTCAAAAAACTCAATCAGAAGACATGCGCTGATGTCTGTTTTGTGCCGGAGTAAAGTTATTTTGGACTTCGGTAGATAGATAGTATATTTACTAACTTTATCTGTCCCTGGGGGAAAATTCAGATATCACAGCAGCAGTACATGGACAAACTAACTGGTACAAAAAATAATGTAAAAACATATCAAACACAACTATCACATAAAAGTTAAAAAGCTGGCACTTTTAAACTTGTGCATGTACTGGACACAAGTGTACAAATTGCAGTTAGGTGTGCAAAATGGATGTGATTCTAAGTTAAAAGGTGTATTGCTCTGAGCCAGAAGAAGCCCAGGTAACGAGTTCAGTCAGACCCTCAGCAGCTTCTCAGTCCACTGATCTTACTGGGATGAGATGAATGATCTGTGCTGGTCATTGGGAGACTGGTATCCTGTAACTCTTCTCCTAAAGATGGGAGATCTTGCTCAGGATGCTAACTTACTTGGACAGCATCCCCTTCTCCATCACCACCTCCAGAGAGTCCAGCTCAGCTCCTCCAATCTCTGAGCCTGCCTTTGAGCTGTAACTAAGGATTACTTTCATTGTCAATTGATCGGAATTTCCCCTCGAGGGACGAATAAAGGAATATTGAATTGATCTGCCGATTCATTTTGTGATTAATTGATTGCTCTTCCAAAATGTCTAAGAAAATGAACGAGTATATTTCAGAGTCTGAAGTGACACAACAATCTTCACTGATCAGCTAATGAATTAATCAACAGATTGTTTCAGCTGTAAACTGCTCACCGCTGTGCATCTGCGCTGCTGTGATTATTAGTCTTTGTCTTCTTTTTTCTCCTTCTTACTTTCATGAGTTAATGCTGTGTGGGGTGTTTGCTTATCTTTAAACTGAAGAGTGGTTTTCCAAAACTGTCAATTTTTGACCAAAAAAATCAAATCTGAATAACATTTGATTAAAGGAAATATTGACACATAAACTATGCAATTTTGTAGACATTAATTATAAAAACTTCCATCTTATCATTTAATGTGAAAATGTAGAATGAACCAAAGTTATAAAAAAGTCACAGCTGTTTTTACTGGAAAAAAAACGACAGTCTGAAAGAATAATGTGGCAAAGAAAGACTACATTTACCTTTGTTCCTGTGAACCCAACGTTTCTCTCATTACACTCAGTGTTTTTTGTTTACGTATAGATGTTGTCACTCAGGTTCAATAGCATTGACCTCTGACCCTGCAGAAGTACTTCCAGGTGGGGCCTCTCTGGTCTCGCCCCGACATCGAGCACAGACCTCCTGCAGCTACACACAGATATTCCAACCCTAAACAAACAGTGATCTGACCGCTCAGAAATGCTGCATGGTCTCTGTGAACGTGCCATCTCAGTCATGCAAAGACTGACAAGCCTGGAAAATCGCAAACCGCCCCTGTGAACAGGGATTATCGGCCACTCTTTGATTGTTCCACATGTTGCAGCACTATGATATTACTTTTCTAATTTCATTAATGCAGCCACTTTTCACCACTGGATCCTCTACAACGCCTGCGCACCAAAGCCAGACTATATTGAATGTTTAGCCCAGATCGACTGGAGGACTGTGAAGCCTGGCTATGTGGTGTGATGTTTGTGCATTGCTGAATCGGTATCAAAGGGCGATAATATCACTTTGGTTCTTTGGAAAATCATATTCGGCTGCCAGAGATTTGCAGTCTTTGCCTTGAATGCCAGGCGTGTTGCAAGAGGACAAGTATGCTGATGTAGGAATATTTGTGAAGTAGCATTTAAAAGATAATGGTTGTTACCACAGGATAATACCATCCATGTAATCTTTCTATACCAGGTTATCCTGCGCTGAAGCCGATCTCAGGGTGGAGAAATCACCAATCACAGAGCTAAAAACAGACAGACATGGGCTTTCCTGGTGATTGAGGAAGCACCCCATGTACTGTAACTGCAACATCCATGGTTTGTTTCCACGCTGTGGAGCATTTGTTGCATGTCATGTCCTTTCTTTTTCCACACATTTCATATTTATCCTCACTGTCAGCCCTCAAATAAAGATGGACAGACATGCGCTTCTCTGAGTAATTCAGATTTTGTTGTTCACCTCACCTGCATGTCTGTGGACTGTTGGATTAAGCTTCACAGACTCCTCTGCGGTCTCCACGTAGAAAAGCTCAGGTTCAAACCTTTTTGCTGTGTGGTAATAGTACAAACCACTGAGCAACCATACAGCCTGACAGCTCATTTGTCTCTTACATTACAAAGAAGCTGATCAAAGTCGGTTCTGCATGATGATGTGGTTGATTTAATCTCTTTCCATCACAAACTGTGCTGCTTGTGGCAGCAAATGTTGACAGTCTATCAGCCTGCCTCCTCATATGTAACGCTCGCCTGTGGCTCCACACATCATCAGCTGAAGATCAGCTGTCAGGCCATCGTTACCCAAATCTGCTCCATGTGTCAGAGGAATGTGCGCAGGACAAAGGCTGTGACTTGTTGCATTAGTGAAGCTGGAAAGAAATTATCATGCCTTCCTCCAGTACCTCTGGAATGCTGGTGTGTGAACTGAGGGGTCACTGTGGAACACACAGAACATGAATGTGAGGAATTTCTTTTTCCAAAATCCTTAGCAGGTGCCTGCAAGCATACTTACTGTACATGTAATCTTCCCTAAGGGGACTGTGGCGGCCCTGATATCACGCAAGTCTCTGTGCGGCTTCTTAGTCATATAATCCTTTGTCTGCTTTACCTGCGCTCTCCTTGCGTGCTGAACTTTATACAGCACTGTCTTATGTTCACTACCCCAGATGCCACCTGTGAAGTGGTTTCCTAAAATATGGAAAACGGCTTTATCATTACGTCCACCTGCTATGTGGAAAATGTTCCAGAGGAGCTCTTGGGATTGAAGCCGAAGAATAAAATGTTCACAATGCTTGAGTCTTAAAAGAGTTATGCAAGCGAATCCATCCACATTTTCCAGCTGATTTCACTCAACCTGAATGCAGCAGCTCATGGAAAGTTTGCAGAGCTGCAGGGAGGTCTGTCGGCCGTAACAGACCAGTGAACAAACAAACTGGGGTGCATTATTATGATGATGCTGAGAGAGGCGGCAGGCTGAGGAAGGGGATGCTGTGCAGTGTGTGGGTGGATGACTGACTCCAGGTGCCACCTGCACTGGAAAGACCTCACAAGCTGAACTAAGGGCTGTTTCCCCTGATTTCTGTCCTCACATTCAGCCTGTTTATGTGACTGAGTTCCAGTCAGTAGGCAAGGTCTTACCGGGCATTCCCACCAAGGTTCCTGTTGTTCAATGCCATCTCTCCCTCCTCTTCCTCCTCCTCCTGTTTCTCTTCCTCTTCTTCTGTCAACTTTTCTTTTTGGCTGAGTAACGGGAGGTAGATTTAGTGAAGGTGGCAGCAGTCATATTGTGAGACTTTGGCTCTAATTTTCTGACCCTGTAAAAATGTTTATGCTGGCTTCCTTTGGTCGCCAGATCTCTAAATCAGCTGCTGAAGGATGTGTTTCACAGTGTGATCCAGGAACACCATTTTTGTTTGACGACCAAAGATTTCAATACGTGATAGTTGTCAACTTCAAGTGCCGCCCAGAGAAATCAGACCTTAAGTCAAGTCTCAAGTCCTCATTTTTGTGGCTTTAAGGTCAGGTGTTCAGTGGCATCTGTAGTGGTGAAGCTGCAGAATGCGATCAACTGGACACCCCTTGCCCCACCCTCCCTATCCAATATCCTCCTCCTGTAGGTCGACATGAAACTCACGAAAACCATGAAAGTTTCTCTCTAGAGCGAACTTTTGGTTTGCACAATCCAGGTTACTGTAGAAACATGGTGGTGCAATGAATGAATGAATGAAAACATAA
Source organism: Chaetodon trifascialis (assembly GCF_039877785.1). Classification (NCBI taxonomy): domain Eukaryota; kingdom Metazoa; phylum Chordata; class Actinopteri; order Chaetodontiformes; family Chaetodontidae; genus Chaetodon; species Chaetodon trifascialis. Next base: position 5,413,410 of record NC_092072.1, read on the forward strand.
TTAATATATTCAATTTCTGCCATATTCTGCCTGTATATCCCCCTAAATCTTACACACTGGTCCTTTAAACCTGACTCGAGTCCAAGTCCACAGCTCTTGCCTACACGCATGCAGCTCAGTTGGAAATAATCAGGGTTTTGTTTTCTTATTTGAGAGGAAGTCATTTACTGATCTGCATCTTTGAACGGCATGAAAAACAGTTTCCACAGGGATAATTAATCACTTCAGAGTCAGTGGTTCCACTCGTAATCACTTTACAACTCTGCTCTTAAATGTGCATTAGAAATTAAGACTGTGATTGTATTATTATTAAAGAAGTCAAGGGTGAAACATGTCAGAAGCTTAGTGGCGTTCGTCATCCCTGCTCCCCTTAACTTCTGTCACCGTCACCACACACCCCTCGACTCATTTACCCCCTCATCTCCCTGAACCCACCGCGAGCCGCAGGATTGCCCCAGTAAGAAGCTGTCTGTCGACACCCGTGGCCTGTGGCAGCGAGGTAATGGAGCAGTTAAGGGTGTTTTGAGGCGTGTATCTGTCAGGCAGTGCTGCAGGCTCATGGCTCTGGGATTAGCGTGACAGAGGAGAGAAGGGGCTGTTTCCTTGTATTAGGCCTGACTGGGTGACCTCACTGTCAGCAGAAGACATGCATACCATTAGACTTCACCTCAGCAACACAAGACAATATTTCATGGTATGGCCAGAGAGCAACTATAAAATTTATAGCATGTGTTTATGTAGCCGTTGTTTCCACAGTGTCTTTGATGGCTATAATCAGCCCACCAGGGACCTGAACTCTGTGACCTTTGGTCTAGCTTTGATCCGCGGTGTTGTTGCCCAGGAACTCTGAGGGACGGGTCAGGAATTAGGAGAGAGTTAGACTCCTTCTGCAAACAGGCGGTGTCACCAGCACTTTGCCAAAATATTTCATGCTTAACCAGGCTTTCCCCGAAGCTCATTACCTGCGTAAGGCGAGGGGGGGGGGGGGGGGGGGGGCGGAGGAGGAGGGAGGAGGTGACACCAGCATCGGGCCAAGATGAAGAATGTGGATAACACTGTTTGTAAGGATCTGCCTGCATAGAAATTTAAAATAACAAATGTCCAAATGGAGTCGTCTGCAGTTATAACTCTTTCGGCTGATGTTAACAGGGATTTTCAGATTGTTTTTTTCTGTCACTCACCAACAACAACTCACAGACATAATAATGAAAAACACTGTCTCCCCAAACGTCAGTATTTTCTCCACCTGCACGTATTCCTGTTTTATCATTATATGAAATCTTCTGAGCACTTCTCATCTATGTTGACATTGATATACTGTGTGTGTATGTATGTATACTATATATAGATATACCCTTAAGGAACTATTTCTTTAAAGCGGCATGAATGTCTGTTCAATAAAAAACTACCAGGTATCTTAATCAGTAAAACATTTCAGTAGTGTTGTTTTGCAGCAGAACAGTTGTCACCGTCCTCAGGTGAACTGAACTGAACAAACGCTGCATCAGCTGCTATTCACTGGATCAAATGAGCTGGAAGATGTGAAGCTCAGTGAATCAAATATGTGCCACGTTTTGGGTCCGCTGTGATTTAACAGTGTGCTCGTCCTCAACTGAGGTTGCACCAGTGTGAGTGCAGATCACTGCGATGAGCGTGGCATGAGTGGAATGACTGTTGCTTTACTCGTGTTTACTTGAAATGTGTTTTCCGTAGGCGTGTTTGGATGGAGGCAGAATTTAGGATAACTGCATCATCTGAATCTATCTGTATCTTCATGTCTCTCACATCTATTTATTCCCACGATGACATCTATTTTAGGTATTTTATCTCAAGATTGGGTGAGAACTCACCCTGGTTTATTGTAAGCAAGCGATAACGTCAACATGGCGAAATGTATTGAAATAACAACGGGACTATGGTGTGATCTCACCACAGCCAGCAAGAAAGCAGTCCAGTCAATTAGAAAGTGAAATATGCCAGCGTGTTAAATCACACCACAGCATGATCACTGTAATTTCACTCATTATCAGCGATATGTGGGTGTGATGGCATATTAAGAAGAAATATAGGCTAATGCAGGCCCACTGTAGTTCTGCTTTGAGGCCACTTCGTTCTACTTTACCCCATACTGGCACTGTGCACTCTAACCTTCCTGGACAAGTTCTTTTCTCCTCATTCATCTCTTTCTTTCAGCCTTTTGTCCCTGACTCTTGTCTTCCTCTGGCCTTTCAGGAGAGCATCCTCGTTTCAGGTTCAGTGCCTAACAAGCATTTAACACAATGGTTTGAGTCTGAGAAATGGGGTTCAGCTTGGTTCCTGTGTGGAAGAATCCAGTTCTTTCCAGTTTGTAAATGACAGAAATCGCATTGTTTTCTTGACAGGGTTTTAAAATGCAATTGTGGTGACAATCCAGATATTAAAGAACAAGTCTGCCCAGCAAATTTGCTATTTACTCCTCTTTGAGTAACGTTTGCTCAAAACTACAGTGCCCAGCTGTTTGTAAGAACAAATAGTTTTGTGGCAAAGTAGGGAAGTGGGAAAGTACCGAGAGACAGACTAATATAGTGTTTGTTTTGTGGGATTTGTTGACAGTAACAAAACTATAGAATCACCTTTATCCTTTCAAGAGAGAAGAATTTAAAATGCTTTCTGTGATGAGATGTGATTAAAATTAAACTGGCAAACTTATGACAATGACAGTGACTAGTGCAGTTGTAGACAATAAAACAATCTGGGAAATTAATATACTGTAATGAAAAGTATATAAAATGAAAAATTAAGGGTTCAATGAAAGTTTGGGGGAAAACATTAAATAGATGATAAAGTTACCCCCACATAAAAAGAAGCTATCTGGCTGAATGAATTAACAGAAACAAAATACCAGTTTTCTCTAATTATCAGGCTAATAAAATAAACCATTCTCGATGCAGTTCCTCTCCACAGACAGACAGATATAAAGGGCTACGTTGACATTAAGTGTTCAAGCTCTTCCACTTAACCACCAGTCCTCCACTGTGCCTCAGACTGTCACACCATCAGTCGTCTTTCACTTCCCGCCTCTCCAAAAACAACACAAGTCACTCAGGTGAGGCGAGACGCTGGCATGCAGCAGCGTTTCTCCCAGCTGTCACTTTTGAAAAGTGGCTGTTTTGATTCGGGCGGTAAAATTGTTCCCATCTACAAAGGGTATTAGATTTTTTTTTTTGCACTCCCCGGTCCCTAAATGCATTGTTAAGAATAACAAACAAGCTGCCAAGATAAATCACACCATGTTTTTCACTCCCAGTCCTAAAGGCTGCCGTTTCATCGCGCTGCTGTCGTCCTCACAGTGCCGTTACTGCGGCAGATAAAGGGTCAGAGACTAAGAAGGTGCAGAAAGCGATCTGTCCTTATGCACTGCACACAAACATGCAGCCAGTTTGCAGCCTCCTGTCTGTGGCTTTTGGCAAGTGAGCATGAAGGGGAAATTTACATTGATTTGTCCGGATGTCTGTATTGCACTGGCCAGAACGTTGATATGAGGTGTTTTACTAAGGAGATAAAAGAGGCAGACCAGGCCACACGGCAGAACCAAGAACACAGAAACGCTGAACGGGAGCAACGGACAGGATACACTCAGCTAAACAAATATGAGCAGCGCGTTGATAAATGTGTCCCGATGCCGTTATCACTTCCACTCACTCTGACGGACAACGCAGCATTTTCCATTTTTACAGTCTTGGAATGCCAAACAGTCTTCAAGGACTGCGCCAGTGTTTATTCATCTGTCTTATTAATAGCACGCGTTTAAGTTTTATTGGCTGTTTTGGAATTAAAACAACCTAATAGTGGCATTGGATGTTTCTGTAAAACCTCAGATTACACAGCAAGTCCTTCAAAGTACGTAACAGTTTATACAGTTTATAATTACACTTCAGAAGAGCACTCAAGTGTTTCCTGATCTGAACAACTGTCGTCATTGTTAGAAGGAACCATATCAGAAAGTCGTAGGTGTCAAACAGATCATTTTCTGTCTTTGTGTCTCTATGATGATGTCACAAGACTATTTCCCCCTGACCAACAAGAGCCTAAATTAGACTATGTCAGCTTTGTCACATATGTTGTTTCCAGGCGTTTAATTAAATGCCTAATGCTGTTGTTTTTCTTGGGAGGACATGCTGGAGTTACACCCAGTGGTAACATTTTTCAACAAGTCCAGGGCTTACAGTATCAGAACACGCCTGCCGCACTGTGGTTAAGATTAGGTAAAGCTGGCGGCCATGACATACATTATGGTCACAGCGTGGTTAAGGTTCGGTGAATAAAGCAAGTTTAGAAAAAGATTGTAGCTGCGGTTTGTAGGAGCTGTGTAACGGTCGCTGGTCAGAGCTAGCTTGTCTGCCCTGGCTACCTTGACTTCTCGAACTAGCTTCTTTGAATCCCTTAGCCTCTACCACGCTGACTGGCTGCATATCAGTCTCAATCATTCAGCACACCACCTGGGCGATGACCTTGGACCAGCGCGCATCACACTTCTCCCCCGCGGCTAGTAGTGATGTGATGGTTGCGAGCCGTCCTCGAACATGGCAGCTTAATAATTAATTCTTAATGAGAACAAACCAGTCTCCCTCAATGTCCCTCACGTCTTTTCCTTTGTAAGCAGTCACCACAACACAAAAATTTGCTTTTAACTGGAACCGGTGAGCTGAACTACAGTTCAGAACATTTTGTCTTTATCATTTATGAATCTTTGTGTAAACATCTAGTTTCTGCCAGGTGCAGCCAGTCGGCATCAATGGTCACATGCTTCAGAGGAGGGTGAATGTTCAGCGGTGTGCATCTATTTCCTCCTAAAACTCAAAAGGTCAGAGCCCTGTTTGAACGCATGCATTGACTTATTTTGAAAAGAGGATATTTTGTGTTGCGTAACAAAATGGAGACGCTGTTAGTGTTCAAAGGTTTGTGTGACTCACTGCTTAAACATCAGACTGGGTGTTTGCAGTGGAGAGAAGCGTCCGGTTGCTTTGTCTTCTTTTCATCAGAATTACAGACTGTTAGACAGCACAGTGTTGTGATTGAACTCAATTAGACAGTGGCTCTATTGCTGTGAAATCGGAGAATAGAAAGGAAGAGCGCTGATGACATCATGATTTTACATTCGTCAGACAAGTGTTGGAATAGCTGATGTCTCACTGTCCTGTCCTGAACGCTGCTTCTGCTCAGCCTCAGAGGGTTTCTCGCTGCCTCGTTGCTGGTGGTCTGATTCTGCTGGCGATGACCTGTGTGGTCTGAAAAGTGGATGTCAGGGTCAGGGGAGACCATAAAGTCTAATGAATTTATACAACCCAGTTAGGAGCCCATAGTGCCCAGAACAGAAACTCAGAGAAGTCTGGGACACTGTGAGAAAACAGTGGCATTACACCGCCAGTGCTTAGTTTGTATGTGACTCACTTGTCAAAGCTAATTAAATGACTTGCAGAGCCAAGCCGTGGAGGTGATATGTAACACATCATTTTAAACCAGCTCAACAAGTTTGATAGCTGCTTTTAATAAGAAGTTTCTGGGCTTTATGCTTCAATTACCTTGATGTTGGGCAAGGCCAAACGATCAATTTGTCTTATTTGCATACAAGAATAAGGACTGTCATATAAAAGAACAGGAAGGATATACTTAAAATAGCAGAGACAGAACATATAGGAAGACAGCAAACTTTGGCAGTTTCTCACTCAGAGGTAAAAGTCAGTGTTGCTCATTGGCTGAGCCACAACTTATCTGCTGGTGTCACTCACCGAGGTACAGCGACTGAAAGTACGACGAAGAGCAGTGCCAGTTATCACTAAATAAACTCTGTCTGACACAGACCTGCTCTGTGTTCAGCCACAAAAACTGGACTAAATGAAATTTGAACCATTTTCGTGACAGTTGATTTTAGTTTAACCCAAGGGCCATTTTTTCAGGGGCCAGGAAATCCACGTTTTGTCTCTTCATGTCACTCACTCCACTTCATCCAGAGGGAGATGTTTTGACACATGCTGACCAGATTGCCATCAGATTTGATGGAGATATTCTTGGTCTCCGGAGGATGAATCAGAATTATTTGGGGATCTTTGACCTTTTTTAGAGTCACAATCAGCACACTTTCTATGAATATTCATACATTAAGGCTAACACAGACACTGCCTCTCAGGCCAAATTTTCACTTACATACAAAAATGATCAAAATAAAGTGAACATATTTCATTTAAACTCCCCTGGGGATGGCTTTCTTTTCCATTTCACATATTCTGTGAGCTTTCCTCCATCATTTACCGTCAGGTCCTATTATGAGCTAAGCTGTTGGACCTTCTTGTAGCTGCAAAAATGAAGACAAATTGCAGATGGTGGTGACATTTTGCTTTCTTTGTGTGGAGTTTGATCGGCCACAACAGTCCCAAGTTGCAGTTTGACATTTGCTGGCACACGTTCTGTATCATTCCCTGTTTGTACAAAGCACATTGAATACTTGTGTATTGCAAATTCAACAACCTACTTAAACAGCATACCTTTGAAATGTGTTATATTTACTGTGTGCCATGCAGTATGAAACTATGGGTTAGAATTAACACTGCAACCTCAGAGTGGCGCTATTGGATCTTTGACTTTTCTTATTTAGATTTCTGCTACTGTGACCTGTTTGGAAATGATAATTTTGTGGAAATGGATGGTCTCCATGTACTGTGATACTACACTCATAGAAGAAGAAGATGTTCAGTATTATGGAACATGCTGCTCAGTGTTTACAAGCTGACTAGACATGAGATTTATTACAAGAAGGGCACTGTTTTGGTACAGTGTGTGATGTCAGACAACTACTACAATTTTTTACTGCAGCACCCAAACAAGAGTGACATACATGTTCCTTTTACTCCAGACCCAAACATAAACCTCAGGAGTGATGACTTGCTTTAGCTTCCTTATCTACAGTCAGTTTGTGTCAGAGTCACATATAATATGCCGTTTGGGGTCACAGCTGCTCACCATCACTGTACCACCTGTGAGTTTGCAGGTGTTATAGTTGTAGCTTCTGCAGGTTGCAGCTGTTGAGACTGTCCCACCTGCCAGATGCTAAGCAGCACAAGTTTGTATTCAACATAAAGTAAGAGTAAAGTTTAGTTCAACCTATTAGAGACCATCACAAGTTGTCTTCGTCTATTATGTATAACCAAGACGCTGGATCTCTCTTCAGTTGTTTTAACAGAGCAATGATGGCACAATCAGTGCCCTCATGTGTCTGTTCCCAGTGGCTGTTATATAGCTCACAGCTTGTGAAGGTTGGTCAAATGGAGGCCTTTCAGAGCAGGAGAGGATTAGATTGACCCTGTTGTTCCCCTGCCCCTCCCTCTCTGCCCAGAGGCCATCTCCCCACAGGGAAGGTCATCACGTCCTGAATGAGCCCAAATAGCTCTCATAAAGGCCTGGTGGTGCCAAGACCCCTGTGGGGATCAGGTAGTACATCAGGGTCCCACAGACGAGGCAGGGGTCAACACGTGAGAGGTTGGCAGGAAAAGAGGGTGAGATCTGACCCTGCAGCAGTCACACCCGTTAGGAGACATGAGGTCAAGCCAAAACCAATCTGTAGAGAGAAGATTTACCATCCTGTGCATCTGCACCGTGCATTGAGGTCTCCAATTAACAATTATTATCATTATTGATTTACTTTGTTTAAGTCAAGTCCAGGGTGACATTTTTAAATGTCCTCCGTCTTCTGCATGTCTTCAAATGTGATATTTTTTGCTTGATAAATGACTTGTCCATTATTTTCTGTTGACAAACCTAAATACATTTCTGTATATTAAAAGGTCTACTATTTTTTTTTTTTTTTTGAATAAATATAGCGACAGAGAATGAAAGAAGCCCCAAACGATGATGTGGTAAATAAAAATGTGGTTAATCACCAACCTACACACAAGTCAGTTATCCATCTATCCATCAGCTGGAGCCGATCCCAGCTGGCATTGGGTGAAAGGTGAGATACACCCTGCTCAGCTCAGCATTTCCTCACAGAGCTGACACACAGAGCCAAACAATCATTCACACTCACATTCACACTCACAGTGGGCAGTTTAGAGTCACCAGTTAACCTGCACTGCGGGAGCAATGCGTTCGTAGCTGCATTGTCGCATGTCTACTGTGCCATTGTTCAGTTCATTGTAAATATGATGTAATCTTCTAAACTGAGCCTGCTGTAGTTCACTATTGAGGAATACACCCCCGGTCCATGTGGAAACCTTATGTTGATGTCCAAATGTTGGGGTCGGGACCTCCTGTGGATCTGCTTGATGAGAAGTCACACTTGTAGAGATTTCAAAGGCTGACAGCAGTATAACACTAATACTTCTAAAAGTTTGCCCCCTCAGATTCACAGCATGACAACTTGACACCATTGTAATTGCTGAGGTCACAAGAATTTTGATGCCTGATCTTTGTATCAAAAGTTCTTCTATAGTCCACATTCAGTGCCTGTAATATCTCTGGACACAAACCCATTAACCTGCTCGAATACCTTAATTTTGATGAGTAGGTCGCTCTTGAATCACAAATTAAGGGAGCAGTTTGAAATTTTGAGAAGTCTGCTTAATCGCTTTCTTGCCGAGAAAGATGTCGCTCTTATGTCTGTACGGTAAATATGAAGCTACAGTCAACAGCTGGTTAGCTTAGCTTTGTGTAAAGAGTGGAAACAAAGCGAAGTGGCTCACCAGGGTCTGTCAACATTATATCTCATTTGTTAAATCTGTATGTGAATATTATGTGTCAGACCATTTCTTGGTCGGGACCACTTACCTCCTGGTGTTTCCAGAGCAGCGACAAGACTTACAGAAATAGGCATATTTCCCAGTATGTCAACTGTTAAAAGCCCATTACAGACAAAAGATTTTCAGTTTCATTTTTTGCATGTTATGCAATATTCCTCCCTGCTGTTATTGTAAGTGGCTCATTTTCCGTTAGGGGCATCAGTTTAGGTGGAGGGTCACTCTGGGTTCCGATAATCTTCCATGTTGTTTGGGTTTCAAACGTCTGAGGATGTGTTGGTTGACAGCTGACTCACCCGCTGTTGACAGAGTTTGAGTTTTGTTTGGGAACGGCTGCCTCAACATGCTGCAGGTGCACACAATCTTGTTTAGTTTGAGGGAGATAGTACCAAGTAGTGAGGGACAGGGTATATTGTTAGACGACGGGGCAAAGCGACATGATCGGAGCTGCACATAGACTGTAGAAGCAGGGAGTTGGGGATGATGGAGTGATAGCAGAATGTGTCTTTTTGTCCTTTTGTGTCTGTTGCTCGATTTGTGTGTGAGTTTGTCTGGAAGTCAGCGGCTGTTGCTTGTGATGACATGTCACAGTGTAAGTTTTTGTGTGGAGCTCGCTTCACAGTGAGACACATAGAAATGTCAACCAGCACTGCACGGAGTAACTAGATGCTTTACTGGCCGTGTGTTGAATTGTTGAGTGCAGGCTGCACTTTGGAAATGTGTGCCCGGGCAGTCAGACAGTCACATAATCAAATTAGCTGACTGTAAGTGAGATGTTTACATAAATGTAGGCTAGCCATGGTTGAGTAACAGAACAGCTCAGCACTTCAAACCACAAAACTGCAAAAGGTGCAGGGTTTTGCACAACAGCACAAAATGAATACCTGTACTAGTGTTTATGTTTTGTCCAGCGGTTTTGCCCATGTCTCATGAAAATGACCCTTGAAAAGTCTGTCATCTACTTAAATGACATCCAGTGGGCTTTGATTTGTGCAAAGTTTTCAAGGTCCTTCATATTAGATTAGATTTATTATCATTGCACAGAGGTCTGCAAGTGCCAGTGCAGCAAATTACACTTCAGCAATTAACCAGAAACTATGAAATTTAATACACGAACTATAAAATTCATGTGTAAAATTAACAAAGAAACAGATCAGTATATGTGAAGCATATAAACACAGTTTTTAGATTTTAGTTGGTTTTCCTAACTTTCAATCAAAGTGTTTGCTTCCCTTATGTTTCTGTCTTTGCTGTAATTGCTACAGTCTCTCATGTGATGGGCCCAGAGGACCCGTCAGACCAGGGGCCTCCAGTCCAGCTGCACTGTGTGCAGCAGTGCTGTGAGCGTGGTGTTCAGTGATGAGTGGGGAGATGTGGGGCCTCAGTGCCGAGCAGACTGACAGACACTTTGGGAAATGGGACAAAGTCTTACAGAAAATATGTCTGGAATGTGTTATAGAAAGAAGGAGAGAGGAGCTTTCATAACCAAATGAAACGAAGGTTAACATTTTAGGTAATCTCCCAGTTTATCAGTCATGTTTAATCTTTCGGCCTTGGAGATAATTTTCAAGGATGACCAAGCTGTAGATATCATTCACATCTACAGTATGTGCCGTAATTTTGTTCAGTAATTGTTTTTAGCTAATTTGGGTCAAGGTCATAGGTAGGATTGGAAATTATCACCGGCCTCTGGCCAAATGTGGATGAACTGGTGAAGTAGCAGGTGAATTTGATCAGCCTGTCAGCCGCTGTGACCGCTGATGGACTATTTTAACCACAGTGTGGGCATCATAAAAGCAACGTCTCTCAAGCCTGAAAACAGCTTAGCAATAGAAGCTGAACGTTCTCTTCAGAAGCTTCCACGCCATCGTCAAGAAAGGGAGGCCGCGAGTATGAATGGTTTTGCAAGTAAGTCATTGTGTTTCCTGATTTAGCTCATTAACACTTTAACACGGCAACGTTGTGTAGCACTAGCAATGCACCTTGGTCACAGCATAGAAAAATATTGGATACGCAGTAGCCCTGCTCATCATGACTTTGCCAAAGTTTAGTTAGTATGAAGAACAGATGACGTTTGACGGGGGTGTCTACATAAACTTAGGCTACCCATGGATGAGTAATGGAACAGCTCAGCACTTCCGACCACAAAACTACAAAAGTTGCAGGGTTTTTTCGCAACAGCTCAAAATGAATACATATACTATGTATTGTCCAGTGGTTTTGTGCACGTCATAAAAACGCCCCTTGAAAAGACAAGTAGTGGGCTCTGATTTGTGCAATATTTTCCACAGAAGGCAAATCAGATGAACAAAAACTGCTATGGATGCACAGTACAAAGTAAGTTAGCTCACTTACAATAACACCCTAAGGTCACATTGTGTAACACTAGCAGCACATTTTAGACAGAGAGCATCACCAATGCCATAGCTAGCTTAATGAGGCACATCTGTGGAGACGACCAGTAGCATGTGAAACTGATGGAGGATCAGTGATGACTCTGAGCAGGAAAAAAAGAAAAAGAAAAAAAAGCTGCGTCTTCAAGGGAAAATCAATATTTTGGTTGAGCTTGTCTCAGACCATAAACACAGCAACCTGTGAAGAGGATGGGCAGGTGAACGTTTCTTTGTATTAAGGGGTCACAAGTTAAAAAGGATGGGAAACATTGATATGGGAGACCTTATGATAACATGACCTTATCATTTTTAGGAATGTCCACAGAAACCCACAATGTACAGCAGATTGCCTTGGAGACAACCCAAAGGTAAACCGGTTGAGTGCCAGCCTTGGTCCTGTCAATAAGGGCACACTCATAGGTGCCCCAGTGCATTCCTGTGAATGCACTTTGCACAGACCTGTTGACCTGCACTGCTCTGCCCTTCAAAGAATCTGGATGTTTAGATCCCGGGTTGCATCCACGTTGTACCAGTGCACACATGTCAACAGGTCTCAGTCCTGTGAGCTCCCGTATTTGTAGAACACATTCTGCAGCTCTTCCCGTATTGTTCTTACTCCCTTATTTCCCCTCTGAGGACGGGATTAAATCTCTGAACTTTCACTGAACTACGTCAATCCAGTGAATTTAACACATCAAAGACATGTAATCTATTGATTATACTTTTTACAGCAAACCTGTGAAGGTACAGTATAACAAAGTGGCATGGTGGTATTGTGCTACCTGTTACCACAGAAGCTTTGAGAAAGTTAAGACTCTTTCAAACGTGTTAGAAGCGGAAATGTCAGCATGTTATGTAATCTGATTGGCCCAAGATTATCAGTCTCTCCTTGAAAAATTACTGAATGATGATTAATTCCATTTGAAATTATTTTCATGAGACTGTATCAACAGAAACACAGCTGATTGTATGAGACTATAAAAATATCTGCACAGATATTAGGAATACTAGTGCAGAGTTGAGTCATAGTGGGCAGCGTTGTGTGTTATTGTTTTGGCGGGACTGCTGTGGGATCCATCCAGCGGACAATGCAGAATCCAGACCCCATCATGAACAGTTTTCTTGGCATGGCCGTATACAGTGAAAGGCTGATCTTAAGAGGCTGCTGATGGAGTACATAAAAAGACTTAACACAATGAGTCAAACCCAGAAGTTTATCACTTGGCAGCCATCTTGTCAAAACAGCGACCTGGACTGTATGTGCTGGTGTCTTGGTCCAGGTTGGCTGTTTAAAGCTGTGAACACTCGCTCAGGTCATTCACCTCAGAACAGACTGGATTAGTCTGGGTCAAGGGTCAGGGCAAATGCGTGTATTTGCCTTCTTTCTGAGAGTGAGATAAAAAGATAAATATCAATTTCATATCTTTGCACTATATGTACAGCTGAAGTCAGGACGTGTTTAGCCTAGCCTAACGTTATACTGGTGGCAGGGGGAGTCCACTAGCCAGAGTACACAAGAAACTCCACTTTTGTGCCTTTACATCAGTGTACGTACACAAAAAGCTGTTAATTAGTGAGCTTTAAATGTATTGGCTAGTTTATCTTTGAACTTTAAAAAGAGTCAGGCTATTCATTATCCCTGCTTTGCAGTCTTTATGCTAAGCTAGGCTAACCACATCTGAACTCCAGTGCTATACTGAAAGCAGAAGTTCAACGTCAACGTTTTGCATCCTTGTTGAGAGTTTGATGAGAATATCGATACCACTTTCATACCTGTACATTGAGTATGAATTTAGAGCCTGCAGATCGTTAGCGTAGCTTAGCATAAAGACTGGAAACAGTGGAAAACAGATGTCTGGTGCTGTCCAAGAGTACAAAATACACTTGCCAGCGTCTCAGTCTCAGAAAGAAAGCAAGTTTGCTTACCAAAATGTTCAATTACTACTTCAAGTAGATCCTTACTTTAAAATCCCGTCAGACCCTTTTGGATAATTTCCAAATTTGTTTGCCATCAGGCTTAAAAACTTTTCTTTTTTCCAAAGCCATTTACTGCACAGTAACCTATAAACTTCTAAAGGAAAGTTGGCTCAGACACAATGGGTTACGAAGCTATTTGTGTACCAGTGAACGAGCTGCTCCAGCTTAAACAGCTCAAACACAAAACACTTATTCTAAAGACTGATGTATGGCTTTGAGAGGTTACATGCATTAACAAATGAAAACTGAGATAATGGCATTGATCTCTGATGAAATGTCTTTTTTTGAAGTGACTTCCACACAAAGGAAAAGGCTTCGCTGCTCCTACACACCATCATTGTCTATCAACATTTGCCTTATGAGTCCTTCAGAAGGGATTTTCATTATGTGTTGAGAGACCGAGCGAGAAAAAAGAGTGACAGAATAAAAGCTTCACCTCCACCTGCCTAGCAATGTCAACAAACACAGTGACCAAGGAGAACAAAACAAACACAGATGCTCTTAATAACACATGTCACATGCTACTGTAAGCGAGTGTCCCAATTTCCTAATGTGTTTTTCTTCTTCTGTAAATGCAAATCTGATTGATATCTGTCTGTTTGCAGTGTTGGCTCAGTGCAGTGTTTTCTTAGTGCAGTGTTTATTCAAGGTCCAGTATATGTGCACTTAATGTTGATAATTACAGCAGTAAAAAAATGCTCAAGCTGAACGGGACGTTCCTATCTGGGGCACATTGTTCCTGGCAGAACCTTGCAACAGTTTTATGCTACATGAAAATTATCCCTCGAGGAAACTCGACTGTAACCAGCCATGCTAGCAGCTCTGTGAGGCTGCACTTAGACACAACAATGCTCTGAGCTAAATGCTAATGTCAGCATGCTCACAATGACGGTGCTAACGCGATGACATGTAGATGTTTAGCAGTTGGAATGTCCATATGTTCACCATCTTAGTTTAGCCTATTAGCATGCTAACATCATCTTATTGGCACTCAGCGTAAAGTACAGCTGAGCCTGATGGGAATGGCATTGCCAAGTTAAATATTTGACCTGATGTGTGGCAATCCACCCAATGGTTGCTGAGATAGTTCAACAGCTGTAAATAATAACCTTTGGTGGTGCCAGAGGTAAAGTCAGAGGGTCACCAAAGTCATTAGGATGCATCATCTGGGAACCATGAATGTCTATGTGCCAATCTGTTGAGTAGATCCTGTGATATTTCAGTGAATGAGTAAAACTTTGGCTCGATGATGACACTAGAGAAGAAGTCAGAGTGTCACTAAAGTCTTTGGGATAGCCTGAATATGTTATAGCAAACTTAATGAAAATACATCTAATAATTGTCAAAATTTCTGAACCACTGAAATCACACAACCTGTAAAAGTCATGACTCATTATCTGCGGACCATGAATGTCAGTGCTTGGTGAGATGTTTTAGGACCAAATTTGTGGACTGACACTACTAGCATCGTTAAAAATAGCTGAGAATGTGACTCTTTGAAGTTAGTTCTGCTGTTTTAAAGCTTTCACTGAAGTTACTGTGCATCTAAAGAGCACACCCTCAGGCCTCGTCCCATCAGACACTGATTAATGCTTGACAGGGTGAACTACTCCATCTGGAATGCTCTTAGACGAACAACTGTTAGCTGCTTCAACAAAAATGCAAATAATTACTTCAAGTACCAAATGGGCGTATATTTGGCTATGCATTTACTATCTGTGTGCATGAACTGTATACATTTGTTATGTAATGTCTATATATTTTAAAACTATGGAATATGTGTTTTCCATCATTCCTGACTGAGCTAATTTAGGAAACAGAGTTCAAACTGTCCATGAAACTTAGTGTACAGTTCTTTGCGTTCTCAACTTTCCCTGCAAACATGCATAAGAGCAAAGGGTGACACGTTCCTTCACTTTCTTTGATTTCAAACTGGAGTAAAGTTGAATAAAGCGAACGAAGAGCAGGAGCAGAGCTGCAGACGCAACTCATCCTCACATTCATGTCTGTCAGCAAAGCATTTTTTTGAATATCTCAGGGATATTCCTGTAATGCTTTTCAGTGCTTTTTGTGCTCCTGGCAGGGAGGGAGGCAGTAGCTGGGTTGGGTAGGACTGAGAGTGGGATTACAGGCAGACAGAGTGCTGAGAGATGCCTGCACAGATTCCCATAATCAGCTCTCTGAGAAGTGTGTCATCCCCTCTCCAGCAGATGTGATGACAAATCAAATTCAGCGATGAGAATCACTCGAGCTGCCAGTCTGACTTTCTCTTACAAAGCAGACACCAGAAGGGAAACTTCTTCCCGCACCTTCCCACTCCTCAACTAATCTCCGCGACAGGGTTCTCGTCGTGCTCCGTCATCCAGCTGACTTCTGGTGACCTTTTCAGCTGAATCCTGAGTTTGACTCAGTCAGCTACAGTAATTAATCCCCTTTGGTTGGGCTGCAGCAGGGTTTCGTGAGATGCTTTGGCACAGCTGGGAGTGTTAGTTGGAAAACAGGGTGTGTGGAGGTAGAGTTGGGTGTTGGTTAGACGTCAGAAGTCGAGGCCAGTCTTCCCCGCCCAGACGTTCCTCGTACATAGTCCTATTGTTTGGCTCCTGAGCTGGAGAATTCCTGTTGAGTCGAGGAGATTCCTCGCTGTGTAATGGGGTATTATGTTCGCTGGAGCTCTATTCAATAGGTTAATGAGTTATGCCAAAAGCTAATGTCTCAGGGGAGTTCCCTGCATAGAGCTGCATAGTTAAGAGGGTAAGTGCCATTGTGTTGGGTCCCGGGCCTGTCCGCATGCTGTTAACCTCTTCAATGAGCAGGTACATGGAGGCATCTGCTTTTAGCACTGCTCCTGCAGAACCGGTAAAGCCACGGCCACTCATGACGTGTAATGATTCTGAAGATAAGAGCGGCTGAGCCAAGTCACAGAAGCAAACATGCAGCAGTCATTTTGATAAAGACCATCTGATAACAAGCTATGGAGTCAGTGTGTTAAAAGGGCTGCAGTGATACGGGTTTCCAGTTGAAGTGTGGTAGAATAATAATGGCACTGGTGGAAAGGGCCTAAGTAGAATTACTCAAGTACAATTTGAGGTACTCGTACTTAAGTATTTCCATTCAGAGGGAGATATTGTTCTTTTTACTCCACTACATTTATTTGACAAGTTAGATAATCTCAGATATTCAATTTCACATACAAACACGAGTTTACAGAAAATGCCTTTTCTGGGATTAAACTACCCAACAGTATGTAAACTAGTTCCAGTTAGTTTCGTTTTCAGCAACATTAAACAACATTAAAAGTTAATGATCAGTACAGTAATCCTATATATGCTGTACCAATGATATGGACCATTCTACTGCATAATGAGCACTTTTACTTTTGATACCTTGTGTATTTTTCTGAAGATTTACTCAAGTACATTCTCGAATGCAGTACTTTAATTTGTAATGTAATCTGATTACTTCCTCCACCTCTGAGTGTTGGTCTGACACATGTTATGCGTCACCTTTACATCTTGAGAGTGAAATATATGTGGAGAAACGTTGCAATGGAGCCACTTTTGAATAGGAAGCATTACTCTAATTACTGAGTATCACTTGTGTAACATGTTGTGGTAAAATAACTTGCTGTATTGAGCATTACGCTGCTTTCCTCGACAGCATTTCCATCACAATCCCAAGAGAGCACACATCAGTAGATGTACTTCCATTAACAGGTTCGTCTGGCTGCACAGACTAGCATGCTCTCTACCTGTAAAGTGGGATTAAATCCATTTGAACACATTTCTTGCATGTCATCTAAACTTTGTCTCTATTGTCTCCAGACTGTATCTGCAGTCCTGACTGTCTCACGTCCTAAAATTGTTTTGCAAACAAAAAGTAGGTTTGTCTGGAAAATATGACATCAGTGTTATTTGATTAGAATCTGCACGCAGGAGGACACGGCAGCATTTCTTTCAGTGAGCCCGAATCCACCATGGTCTTATTTGCTAAATGGGCTGGATAGATAAGACTTTTCAACCAATTTGCTTTGGATTGTTCTCCGCTGCCAGTTCAAGCGGCGCTGCGATGAGCGATGGGGACGGACGCATAAATGTTTGAACTGAACCCAAGAACTATTTATATGACATCTATTACAACTGAGATGTAGAGGGGACAAATCTGACAGACTGAACGGCTTTAATCTGTGCAAAGTTTGAAGAAAGTGCTTATGATGATAGAATTAACTTTTTAAGAACTGTCGCCTTAAATCATTGTCCAAAAAGGAGTTTACTGCTCTGCTGCTGAAAGTCTTACTTTTAATCTGTGCTTACTGGGTGAGTCTTATTAGGGTATTTTGGGGAGAAATGGTTTTGCTGTCTACTGAAATCCATGTTTGGTGGATTACGCGCTCGTCTATTGGCTGAGAAACTTCTCCATCTTGGTCTAAAATGTATTTTAAAACTGATTTGATTATCTCAGAAATACACTTCCTGTAAAGTTGGCTTTTTTTATGATTTGGTGTGTTCTTTTTGGCAGCTCCAAAAGTGGCTGGGTGAGTGATTTACCGGAGCAAAATGAAGCTGATTTATGAGCCAAGATGAAATGAAAGATATCCGTGGAAGTGCCAGGAGTTTTGTTTTCAGTTAGAAAGACAGATGCAAGGCCCCTGCAGGAGGAGTGGTGAGAGGTGATTAGGGGACAGCAGCTGTAACCAAAGGCCCTTATCTGCTGTAATCGTCACAAGTGAGAGAGGCCAAGGCAGGTAGTTAAGAGAATAGCGCAAGAGTGAGTCAGGCTTAGTTGAATTTTAGCTGAGTCATTTGTCAGCAAAAGTTGGAAATGCCCGAGTTGGAAGGTGGTAGATATCAAAAGCATTTAAAAACAAAGGTGATCATTACAGAGCAGAAAACAAACACCGCGCTGCATGTGTCTTTGAAACCCAAGCCGCTGGAAGCAGCCTTAAACCCACTCTCAGCTGATTTAGAAATTGCAGTGTAGGCTCTGGTTTGGCACGGAGATGAAAGGGCAGGGTTAGCTCGGTTTTATTGCTCTTTGCCTTGTTTTGTTCCACATCGACTCTTTGTTGTTGTCACCTCTGAATCTGCCTCTCTCCTTTTATCCCCGTAGTCTCTCACATTTTGTCTCACCGGTTTTTCTATTTCATTTGTCAACTTCAGACCCTCTAACTGTGAACCCAGACTGCTTCTGTTGCATCTCTGATCATCAAACTGAAGGTTCTCAGAAGATTTTCAGTGTTTGGCCCATCACTTCCTATACCCCTGATGATCACCTCAAACTTCGCTGTGATCTCAGGTCAATGGTCCGTTTTAGCCTCAAAGATCTGATTCATTGCACATACAATACAGCACAGCACATGAAACAATAAGGACGAAGCAGTCGATCAGTTGATTTTAAATAAAGTGTGTAAAAATTTATTTAAGTTTGGCCAAAATTTGGCACCTTGGTGACAAAACATTTCACAGAAATGACACAAGTGTGATGGACCAATATGGCCATCAAATTACAACATGTCAAAAGAATAAATAAATAGTGGCAAGAATGTACATAGCATATTTAGTGACAACTTAACTTAAATTAGGATAAATGCAAAGATAACCCCAGCAGCTCCTGTACTGCATAGCTCCAATAACCTGCGTCCTGACATACAGGAGACGACCTGTTACATAAAATGCAGTAAATAGTTTCAGTCAGTGAAAAACTGTCTTGTGTAAAGCAGTGACACAAGACACACAATCCCTTCTGTGTTGACGTAACGCTCTGTTTTTGCAACTGTATGAGAAAAAAATGCCATTTTGAAATATAATAAGTAGGACTGCCCTCATCCATATATGGCAGTGATTTTTATTTTCTGTAACAGAGGGATTTATGTGAAATCCTTCTATTAATGTCAAGTTTCTGAAATGGTGTTTGGTGTTTTTTTTAAAGTCCAAAGGAGTAACCGTGTCTGACCCTGACACCTACAAGATCAATGAGCGTCCTTGGTGCGGCAGACCGGGGGCCAAGTCCTCAGTTCAGCTTATCTTCTTTCACCTGAACTCCCTGCATTGTCTCTGACCTCGTTCATCCGTCTGATGAAGTGCAACCAAGTCGAGTTGTAAATGCTCTGCAGCAGACGCCTGGTGACGCCGCAGCCGTGGAGCCAACATGGAGTGAGTTTGCCGGCCTTCTCCGGGCTCTCTGCCGTCTTCTACAGGGCTCCCCACTGGCAGGTGGCTTTAGAGAAGGGCCCATGGTTATGAAAGCCTTTCCCCCTCTGTGTGACAAGGTGCGGAGGTTATCTGTCTCCTTTAGGAGGCCGTGCTCTCGCCCTCCCATGCTCTCGCCCTGTGGCGCTGTCTCGCCCTCCACATCTCCAGCCGCAGGCGGGTTTTCAACGCAGCCCTGACAACTGGAGGCGACGCCTGTTTCTCAATGCTGCGCTTCATCCTGCAGACAAGGACAGACAGCCGTCAGACATCCAAAGCATCGATCTCTCAGGTGATGTAAAAGGTAAACCTAGAGCTGGGTGGATTCACACTGTCACTCACAGTCAAACCGCAAAGTAGGCCAGGTATCAGGAAGAACACACTTTCAAGTGGTTTGAGCAGATTGAAGTTTATGTTTCCGATTATTAATGTGTCAAAGTGCAGGTATGGCGCCACAAACACAGAGTGAGTCTGAAACATGATGGTACATGAGTGCAGCTGTGGCAGGCAGGCTGATGCAGCTTACTTTAGGTAAATTCCATACAATCCTAGAGGTTTTAATGATGCTCTGTCATCATAATATATAGGGGATTCCTTACTTGAGAGTTAATCTCGAAATTTTTGCCTCTTAGACGGGACTGACTTTCTATATCTCAGGTTCACTGAGTTTAACAAATGCAAAAATGATGCTCCTGGGATGTTTTGCCCTACAAAAGACCTCCGTGTTGCGTGAGGTTATAATTACCATGTCCATTTATTTTGCAAATAGAGTTTGAGGTATTCTCCTCCTCCACTGTGAGCGGGTTGTCTTACCTCTTAATCCTGCCCGTGTCGGCTGCCAGCTTGTGCCTGCACGGCGCCTCAAAACAACCATCGCCCTCGGCGGGGCGGATCACCGTGTCTGGCAGCGTCCCATACCTGAGAGCGAAAGCACAGAAAAACATCAGAGCGGGATCACATTACGATTATTCATCGCACAGTTTCGAGACACTGAGGGCCATTAAAGAGACAAAACTTGCCCTCACATGCGATGGAAACTAGAGCAAAAATGATAGACTCAGGCGAGTTCTATTTCCACTGACAGCAAATATGATCGATGCTCGTCTTCTTGTTGTCATCGCCGGTTCACGAGCTGTTTTGGAGCTGTGATAAAATGCAGGTGACACGTACCTCAGGTGTTTTTCCAGGCGGCAGAAGTTCGCGCAGGTGTTGTCGTTTTCGCGGAAACACTGGCACCGGGGTCCGCTGCTGGTTGCCATGGAGTCCGCGACCGCGCGCCGGGTCCTGGGAGCGTTGCCCAGTCCATAGGAGACCACGCGCCTGGTTGGAACAGCGACAGTTCGAATCAAACAGCGGAAATTAACGATAAAACCCGAACGAGTCGGGCTAAACGTGTTGTGTTTGACCGTCAAATGCTTTTAAGTTGACTTATTTTACGTATCGAAGTAAAAGTAAACTGCAGTTTACTCTCAGTGAAACCTGCCAAAACTTCGAAAAAACGATACTTTCCTCAAAAACGTTATCTTAACGTTAATGTCTGCTGCTATTCGTCAGTTTATTGTATTTCAACGTGTATCCAATATTTCCAAGAAGCAGTTTATGTAAATAATCTAATTCTGCACTCAGGCTGCTGAAGACAATGAATGGTAACTTACTCAGGCGTGTTGACCCAGATGATGTCCAGGTGGCAGAAGTAGACGCACTCCTTGTCCAGGAAAGTGGCGCAGGAGCAGCGCTTGGTCCGCACATGCCCCCCCTGGGTGGCGGTGGAGGCGGTAGGTGTCTCTCCAGCGGGCGCAGATAGGACTGTAATTAAATCGTCGTTATCAAAACACTGCGTATAAAGCTGTTATTATAAAGTTACATGTCAGGAAGATGCATAAAGCCAACGTGTTATCCGCATAATTGCAGCAAGATTTTGCTCTGCAGCTTTGCAGAGTTTGGATTCACATTTAAACTTAAAAAATAAATAAATTAAAAAAATTAAGTGAGTAAAATATTTCTTATGTTATATATGCAAAATTGATGTTAATGGTTAGGTTAAATCGCTGAAATTAGACACTTTTCAGTTCGGAGGTTAAAAAAAGAAAGTTACCTGTGCAGAAAACCCAGGAGTACATCACTGATAACACGGAAATCAAAACGTTTATATCCATTTTCCAGGCTCTTCTAAAACAAAATATCACCCGGTAAAAGTAATAATCCTCCAGAAGTGGAAAATGAATCATCCGGTGTGCGTTTCGATGATCGTCCTCAGAGATTGACGCAGGAGCGCAGAGTCTGGAGTCTCTCTGTCACTGTGGGCCCTCATGTGCAGCCCTTTGACTTTATACAAGTGCTCCCCACCTCCCCTCCTCCCCCCGCAGAGCCGCACAGCTCTGTCCTTTGGCTTGGACCCAGACAGTGATGTTTGTCAGTCGTTGTCGGCTGATAAGCAGCCGTGCAGGCCAAGTGGAGGACGTGGGTCTGAGGCGGTGGATGGGGGAGACGGCGGGTGACTGAACGCGACCTGAACCATTCTCCCGTCGGACGCTGTGGGTGAGTTGCAGTTACACGTCTCATGCAGCAGGTGGCAGTCAGGCGACAGGTTTAATTTCCCCGTTTTCATACTGAAACATTACAAGGTAGAAGTGTAGAAAGTGCAGAGTTTAAGTATTCTTAAGTGACTCAAATATTACTCAAGTGGAAGTGAAATTACATCTTTTGCCGTAAATTGAAATTGTAGATAGAGTACTTTATGAAGAACATTGAAAAAGACAAGTACATGTTTTTCAAATTACATTTGAGGATGAAAATTGATTTTGCAAGGATGACCTGGTTCAAAAAGCTGCAAACAAAATCACTCAAAGGATAAAACAATGTTAAGAACAGAATGAGGGAAAAATAAACCAGGAACACAGATGATTAACAAAGGAGTCATTAACTGTGAGACTTACAGTACTTATAGTACTTTTGAATTTAAACTCACAAATGAGGGAGCAAAGAAAATAAGAAAAAGAATACGACAAAAAGCCAACAATGAAAAATAATTTGAACTTTGAGAGCCAGCCCACTCTGTGTGCACACACTGCTGCAGAGAGGTCACCTGGTAGGAGGGCAGTTTGTCCTTGGCATGATCAGAAGAACTGAGCTGGAATAGAAAATAAATAAATAAATTTAAAAAAAGCTAGGTTTAATGCACCTCATTTTCTGTCCCTAAGAATATAGTATTATAGGGTTAAAATGTAAGTTAGACCCAACATTACATAACCAGTGCAAACATTTTTACCTGTAGTCCGTTTAGAGCAGGATAAACACTGCGACTGGTAATTAATTGGCATGAGCTGGATGAAGTGCCTTATTAATATATAAAAATCAATGTTTTTAGTGTACAAAGTTTTGCAGCTGGTCCTGTGCCTTGTGCTCCACAGCTGCTGTGTTTTATTAATTGATGAATGATTACCAGAAGTGCAGACAGGCACCAGAGTGCCTGTTTTAATCTAATGGTTTCCCTCCACCACCAGCTGTAATAAACTGTGGAAACTGAGGAGTACTTCATTTCCCTAAATCACATATTCAGAGCCACTTTGCTGTGGGCTGCGATGGAAAATGGACCTTGCTTATGTGCGTGTGTTGGTGTGCACATGCGTGTGCATGCATGCTCAAAGTGGAAAAGTCTTAGGTGAAGTATCCTGACATGCTGTGGCTCTAAGGCCCCTAATCAGAGGCTGGTGTTAAGAGTTTCCACTGGCCAGGAACAGCTTGTGCTAATGGCACGAGGTCAGGACAGAAACAGCAGAGCAGCATTAGAGGCAGGTTTATAATGTTTCTGTTAAAATGTGGACGCTTAAGTTTAGTTTAGTGAACCATGCGGCTGCTGGGATGTTAAGAGAGATTTGTTCTCACCATCCAGTGTAGTTCATCACTTCATCAGCCTGCTTCTTGTTTTCTCAGCACTAGCAGATAATGACCTCCAGGGGTCTCTGCTTGCTTTACTATGGCTTCCCCTGCAGGTTTCAGTCAGCCCTGTGGGAGGAGGGGATACAGTGATGGGGTCTGTACTTGAGATGGATGAGTCACTTTCTGAATGGGATGGAACAAGGAGGTTATCACTGTAAAGCCTCTTGACATGAGAGAGAAGCTTCCCTCATTGAGGCCAGATTGCTATGTTTGGGCCTGGTCCTCTGAGAGCTCTCCACCATGACTCGTCTTGTACAGTAGGTGCAAAATAAAGCAAATATAATGTATTAACTGCCACTCATTTGATTGGCAACTAAATAAGTGGTATCATTGTGATGATGAAACGAGCACAAGATTGTCTCCTGAGGATTAAATCTAAATGATCTCTGCTGGACACTGTGCCACCCTTTGTTGTAAGCGGATGTTGAAGGAGGTTGCATTGTTTTCCTGTATACAGCATGGAACTCTGACATTATTCTTTCGTCATGTAAAACAAATAAGTGATACTGCAATTCCTCCCTCTGTTGAGTGTTGTGAAAAGGTTAGAAAGCAGACCCACCTTATATAATCATAATAGTAGTGAAGGAGCCAAAGTCTTACCAGTTGGGACAATCACAACCTAACTGGCGATTTATTTTAAGCATTGGAAGTCACCGTCATGTCCAAAGCTGTTTGGGCTCTGCAGAGAACGTCAGGGAGTGTCGATGGTTCAGACCTTGTCCATTTGCTGTAGATGGTCAAAGATTAACAATTGGCTAGAGAGTAACTTGTGATCTATTCAAAAGATTGTGCACAAATGTTAGTCATTAACTATCCAAACTTATGATTTAGTGTATGCATTTTGTTGCTGTGCATGCAGATTTGTTTTCTGTTGATCAATTGTTGAATCTGATGTTTTGATATGGAAAATGTGCCACCTATATATATAATACATATAATCAACAGCAAAATAGATGTTAAATATACGTTCATCGTTCATAACGACATACCGAAACGTACAGAATTGATTTCACACCAGTTCAATTCGATTATTAAAATGAATCATATAGCCTAAGATTGTGAATGGATACTAATCAATGTGCAGTTCAGAGCCCATCTTAAAACACGTTTCTAATGTTTAACTGACAAAATACAGTGACGCCACTTTAATGTTTGTAAACAAATGTTTACTCATACAGTTAAGAATATTGATACAGCAATGTAAAGCTACCATAATGCACATACCTATGGACTTATGAATCATAATGGGCACTAGATGGATTATAATAAATAGTTGAACACAACATCTGTACACAGAAACATTGCCCCATAATCCATAGAAATGTACATATACCAGTACAACATTTATAATTCCATAAATTTACGAATGACAACTTCTCCAAAATAAAACTGATATCCTCCATTGTTATGCCTCTCTTTACTTCTATTTTTTGAAATAAACACAAGCAACTACTGAATTTATAAGGAATTATGTACAGGTTCCTAAACAAGAAACTCCATAAAAGGCACAATTGTCTATACAACATGTACAAAAAAAAATTATCTGGAGTTGACAAAAAAGTAAAAATAAAATGATTGGTCATCATTATAATTTTCAGATGATTGCACATACAATATGAATGTCAGCATCTGTGCTTTGAAAGGTGATTTGTGAAGAAACAAACCCCTGAAAAGTGTTTTCAGTCTTACAAAGTGACAAGAATTACAAAAAGAGAACAAGAGCTTTCCACGGGGTTTTCAGGTGGCAATGACCAGTCTGTCTTCATCATCACTTGATACCTCATTATAGTCATCAACTGCCTTCTGCCAGCTGGTCACTGGCGGTGGTCTTGGAGGTGCAGGATCACTGGCTCCCTCAACTGATGACTCCTTAGCACTGTCTGCTTGGCTCTCAGGAGCTGGTGATCGATGCAGCTGTGGGGATTTATCCCTTTCTTCCCTGACAACAGTCTGTGTGAGCTCTGTTCTGCTGCTGCCTCCAGGGCTAGCCCTGCTGCCTGAGGTCACTTCTGGACAGCTGGTGACCTTCAAAGGGGCGGGTGGTGAAGCAGACATGCAGCTCTGTGAAGAACCAAGCCCATGTTCACCTTGAGATGGTTGTGCTTCTGGGCTGCCCTGCCTCTCTGAGGATCCAGGGAGAGGACTAAGGGTGGAGAGAGGGCTCAGAGAAGGAATGATGGCAGGCAGGGCGATGTTAACTATCTGCAGACCTGGTACATGTGTCTGGGGGCCGGTGCTGCTTTGGGTGGTGGGATTGGCAGCTAAAACCTGCAGCCCAAGAGTGGCGTTGAGGGTGAGCCCTTGCTGGTTCAGCAGCTGGGTGGATGCAAGGCCTGTGTTGGTCAGCCCCATGAGGTTAAGTGTCTCCAGACCTACTGGCTGTATTGTTTGAGCCTGCAGGCCAGTGACCTGCCCTAGGGGGAAGCAGGGCACAACACTGCTGATTGGTTCCTGAACCACAAGTGGCTGGGTTTGTAAGCCCTCTTGTTGGGGTGGAGTGTTGGGAGCTGGTAATGGGCTTGTGTTTCTGTGGATGACGCTCACTGCTGGGATGGTGAGCTGGACAGGGCCAGCCTGGATTGGTACGAAGGTGGAGTAAGCTGCCAGGCCAGCAGGCACCAGCTGGATCCCCCCAACTGGGACCATGCTGTAAGAGGAGCGAGAAGGCTGCTGGGAGTGCAGGGGCAAGTGACTGAACAGGTGGGTCTGGGTGTCTGTGCCTAGTGTTTGGGATATCCCCTGTGGGGGAAAGTGCATGGGACCTTGAGAAGCATAGGAAGAAGTCTGAGTGCTCCGGTCCACTGGTATGCCCGATTCACTGGTTGCCAAAGCGGGAGGGGCAGAGGAGGTGTCCTGTGAAAAGAGAGATAGAAAAAAATTATTTCTTGACTCAGTTTTGGCACAAGCCTAGCAGATTTCAAGAGGTTAAGATGGAATGGTATTTAGATCGATCCACCAAGCCTAATCAGAATTAATAACATTATTCACCTTTTTCAAAGCATTCACAGGAGCTTTGTGGAAGTGCCTCGCATGCAGGATTCAATGTAGGGGTATGGATAGGAAAAAAGTGAGGCAGGCAGGGAGGGGTGGAGAGAGACACAATGAGAATACATGGGTCTCACCTGGCCTAGCTTGGAGCCCTTGCCTGGCACTGGGGGACTAGGGGGCACATCAAAGTCAGGGTAGTCGATGGACATCTGCCTGCATGGTGACACTGGGCTCATCATGTGCACTGACTCTGTGTCTGAGGTGTAGGAGTCTGATGTGGCGGCAACAGGTGGAGGAGAGTAAGGGATAGGCATTATGTTGCAGCAGGACCCAGAGATGGATATCTGCTTGCTCAGGGACACAGGGCTCATCATGGGGACCGATTCTGAGTCTGATGTGTGGGATTCAGGAGCTGGAGGCTGGGAGAGAGGTAAGGAGACTGAGCTGATTGACATCTGGGCTAGGAGGGCGCTAGGGGGGACTTCAGCCTCTTTGGAAGGGATATGCTGTGGGCTGGCAGAGACAGAGGGGTTAGTAGAAAGGCCAGACTCTGCCTGGCTGTCCTCCTCTTCCTCCTCGTTGTCATCATTCTCCTCATCATCAGGGCCATCGGAGTCATCGCCATCTGAATCTTGACGGTCAGCACTGCTCACGTGACTGCGGTCTCCTGTAGATAAGAGAATATGTAAGATGGAAGTCTATTCTTGGCATTCCACCGAACATATGAGTCATCAGAGCTGGTATGAAAATAGATGGGCCCTTTGGTAGTATTGAACCACTTTCATTCATTAAATATCTTCTATTGTCAGACAGTGAGAAAATCCACAGCTAAGAATACAATTCAGTGATGTTTTGTGCTGCTGCTGCTGCTGCTGCTGCTGCTGCTGCTGCAGCTGCATAGTTTCACACCCTAGACCACCATACGCCCCTGAGCTCCATCACAGGCAGAGGAGGAAAAACAAATATGCTCTTAGAGACTGGGACCATAGAATGCTTTCAGGCAGCTTCTCTCTCCTTTTTTCTAAAATTAGACGCAGCAATTTCCTCTTTCTAAACGCTGTGCATGCCGCCCACATGCACTTTGAGTTAACAGAGGAAGAAGCTGCATTTAGAATTTCTAATTAGACCATGGCAAAGCTATTGATCGACATAGCAACAGAACACAAGCAGGGACAATCCATGTTTTACATCTCATGCCATTAACAGGAGAACTATTTAAAGAAGGGCAATCCTGTTGTTTGAAACAAAGCAAATGGGGTAAACAAGTCCCCAAATGTAATAGGTGCATTAAGTCACTGTTACATTTGTAACAATATACTGTAAATAAACCCCTGAATTTACAGAGAACTGTATGGCTTATGTTTCCCTCTTGGCTTGTCTTAACCACTGTACCTGAGTCCTCTGCATCCTGATCCTCAATGAGACCCTCAGGAACTCCCATCTCCATGCATTTCTTACTGTGGGCCTTGGATTTCATGTGCTTGGTCAGATTTCCTGCAAGCAGAGAGGCAGTGAGGTCTTACGGGTGGGTAGAGCTCGAACAATAGCACAGAAGGAGTTTATGTAAGAGAATGCGGTCTTTCAGCAAGCTGTATGTAAAGGGTGAGTAACTGATAAAGACATTTTTAAATGAATGTGGGTTGCTCTGACACCAAGTACTGTTCTGCAGTGTGGCGTGGGTAGGCAAGTTCGATAAAGAATGGTGAATCATGCTGTCTTGGTTTAAGAGATGGTGGAGCAACATCTTTAATTTAATAGCTCTTACAATTAAGAGCTGAACTGTAGCAGTTCAAGGCTATATATTAAAAACACATTGTCTCAAATGTAAATTGTGGTGAAACAAATTGTATGTTCAGATGTTAAATCAGTATATAATTTTATTATTACAACACCACTATATTCATCATGGTGTTCAGTATGTGTGTGTATATCTCCTGTATGTTAAAGCAATTGTTTTCCCATAGATGGTTAATGCCTGCATCATTACATTTACTATATTTATCTTCGCTAAGAATACATTCCAAATTATTTTTAGAAAGTGTTTCATATATTGATTTGATTTTGTCTAACTGATTTTTGTGAAAGCACTGAGATCCACACATCTGACTGCATTTCTTCTTGGATGAGAAATATTGCATTTATCATCTCAATCATATCATGATACAACAACAACTGAGTTCTAACCTTTGGTCTTAAAGGAAAAGTTGCAGTGGACACAGTGGTATGGCCGTACATCGGAGTGGGTACGGATGTGTTTGCGCAGCATGCTGGGCTTCTTGCAGCGGATCCCACATTCCTCACAGATGTATTTACCGCGACCACGTCCACGTACGTAAACATACTCCTCATTGGATTTGTACCTGGGGGGTTGCGATAGAACCATGAGGGACACATAGATATAGGAAGGCAAACACAGAAAACCAGACAGGTACGATTTCTCAATGTAAAATAATACAAAATGAATTAATCGCCTCATGAATAGTTTTGAATCATACCCGCCATCAAATATTTTGACCCGCCTTGGTTCTGTTTTAGATGACATGTCCTTGTCTGACTCATTGCTGGTCTGACTTTCTGGTTGCACTTTACTTCTGGTTTCAACAGGTGTAGACTTTTTAGTAATTGGCACCTGCAGTTAAAAAAAGTGATTGATGTATTTAATTATCTTATTTCAAAAAAAGGCAGCAATATAAGAAACATTTTTGAGACAGCAAACTTTACAGAAAATTAGTTCTTACCCTTGGCATGACATCTTTCAGCTTGCCTGAGTAAGACAAGATATCAGATTTTCCACTAGTTCTTATGGCCGATGTGTAGTGTATCTTCTTGGAGCTCTGCTTGGAGTCAAACAGAGACATGACAACCTTGGTGGGCAACCCAAGTGGGTTATGATTGTTGGGGTTGACTGTCCAGACAGCATATGCTGAAGTCTTTAGGTCAGTCTGTGGAACATGAAGAGGTTTCCGCTTCATCAAGAAACACCATGTGAAAGTGGTGGCAGTCTTCAGGCTGGGGAACGACAGGCGGTGACTATCCTTTGTGTTAACCATGGACACAGATGTGGTCAGTTTCATCTGACCACCATGGAAACTGGAGGGCCTAATAGGAGATTTGGCAGGAGTCCATCTCTGTTCCTCAGGTTTCTCTTGGGGCTTCAGAGTATTATTAGCTGGTATGGAGTTGCCTTGGCTACCAGGTGTAGTATGCAGGGCAGGGGCTACCTCCTCAGGAATAATAATACTTGTGTCTTTTTCTAGCCCAGTGCTGTCAGGTGACATAGGCTTAACATCATCAGTAGCCTGGGAGTCCTTCTCCCCATCTGTTTTAACCTGTGGCAGAGGTGGGGCCTCAGTTTCAATGGGACTGTCCACCGGTTCAGTTGTGCAAACCTGTCTGACAAGTGTTAGCTTCCGCTGCCGGGTGACCTCTGACATCTTGGAATTAAGATAATTCACAGACCTGCCATCAGTTAGGCAGGCCACACCATGCTCATCCTTAGCTCGCTTTTGATGCTTTTCCATGTAGATGTCCAAGCTGTTGGCAGGTGACAGCATTCGTTTACTTGAGGCAGTGGGTTCCTGCTGTGGGCATAGAGTTACTGATGCCAGTTTCTGTGTACAATGTAAAGACCCAAGAGAAGGTGCCTGTTCTCCAGTATGGTTATGAGTGCCAACTGCTTGTGTTTGAGTCCTGTCCTTCTTTGCGCTTAGTACAGCATGAGTATCACTATCGACACTGTGAGTGGATGAAAGGCTATTTTTATTGGACACAGAGGGAGCAGGTTGCATCTGCTCATGAGTTATGAGGATCTGTGGCAATGGTACAGCACCTGCTTGGGTCTGGTCAAATGGGTCCCTTTGCTGTTCACCTGACAGAACAACAGTCTGTGTCTTAATCTCAGGGGCCTTTTGATGGGGTTGACCAACATATACATTTTGGAGTACATCTGACGATTTTGAAATGCTCAACATTGGACTGGCAATAGGTATTGTTAAAACTGGCAAGGCTATCTGAGTTCCCGGTGTGCTGGAGAATGAAAAGGTTTGGCTTGCTCTCAGAGCGGGACACTGCAGTTGGTATTTGGGCACAAAACATTTCTTTTCTTCAGAGTCGGCTGGTTTGTTTTGGACATTCTCGCGACACACTAAGATCTGGCTCAGTGGCTGTTGTATCTTTTGGCATATTTGAACCCTTGATGTTTGATGCCAAGGGTGCGGAAGGCCATGAACCTGAGGCTGCAGAGTTGGGCTACCCAAATTAATGCTCTGCACCATTTGTTCATTCTTTTGCAAGGGTGATTCTCCAGTATGCAGGACAAAAGGCTGAGCCATGGTGCGCCTATTGGCAATGTGTATCTGCTGGGATCTATTGTGAGTTAAAGAGCTAACATTTGTAATGGGAGGTTTGTCAAGAGGTATGACTTTCCGAACAGGCTGCTGACTCTCTGGGCCTATTTTTAAAGACATTTGGCGAACTAAAGGCCCCCTCCTCCTTTCAATAAGTGG
This sequence comes from Chaetodon trifascialis, assembly GCF_039877785.1. Lineage (NCBI taxonomy): Eukaryota > Metazoa > Chordata > Actinopteri > Chaetodontiformes > Chaetodontidae > Chaetodon > Chaetodon trifascialis. The sequence goes on from NC_092072.1 coordinate 5,444,165, forward strand.
CACCTGGGAAACTTGGGAGATTTGTCCACTTTTTGACTGCCCCATAGGTGACAGAGATCTGCTGGGAGATACATTGCCACAGTCAAAGGACTTGCTACGGTAGTCACATGAAATCTCAACAGAGGGTTGAGTACAAGTGATCTGTTCAGATGCAGCACGTCTCATCATTCCAGGCACACCAAGGGTGTTGAGGGTGGTTGGCAAGCCTTGAGACTCTGCAATTTTGGTGACACACTCCCCTCTAGAAGGACTCTCTGACCTAGATGGTTCATCTCTGTCAAAAGAGGCTGAGATGCTGGAACAACGAGAAAGACTACTGTCCCTGCTGAGGCTTCGCGAGAGGCTGGACTCAAAACTGGATTCACCTGAGGAGTGGTCCATTTGAGCAAGACGAATTCTCTTCTTTTTTGGCGGAAGTTTCTCTGCTGGTAACTTTGACAAACTCTCACTTCTCTGGGGCCAGCTGAACTGATCTGCAGGCTTATCTGGTGGCTCAGTAGTCTGTGTTTCATGCTCTCTGTCAGGCTCTTCTGTGACCAGAATCTCAGGAACTTGGATGTTATTTTGGCGAACCAGACGAGACTGATGGACAGGCGTGGAGTTTTCACCAACTGCTGCTACTATGCCATCAGTGCATTGCTCCTTCCTATGTTTTCCATGGTCAGCACTCTTAGGTTTGGATATTTTTTCATGGTAACTGTCAGCAGAGACATTTGCTATTGCATCTGTTTTGAGCTTGTTCTGGGAGTCCTTCTCCATACTATCAACGGGAGAGGCCCTATCAATAGATTCAGTCTCAAATGAATTGGGTCTGCTGAGAGAGTTGGTGTGTCTAATGACTGAAGTACCGCTGCCTTGTCTCTGCAATTCTCCTTTAGTAGAGGTGCTGATCTGGGTCTCTCGTATTGGTGAAAGTCTGGAATCAGAAGTATTAATACCTCTTGCTACGAGCTGTATCTGAGGTAGCTTTGACTGGTTGTTTTTGGGCTGTATATCTACTATTACATTATGCTGAGAAAAAGTTCGACTTCCCGGAGCTGTTGGTAGCTCGAAACTAACTGAACAAGGTGGAATGGTGTCAGTAGGAGACTGATCATCCTCATCTCCAACACTTTTCATTTTCCTTCTCTTCCTAATTGATGTCTGTTGATCAAGTATTCCAGAGCCACTAGTTGATCTAGGGACTAAGGGCTGCAGTATGTTAACGTGAAAAACATCTTGATCAGTTTCTTTAACAGTGACTGGCTTATTTTTTGGACCATGAAGCTCAGAGCAATAGAATTTCTTATGAGTTTCAAAATTCTCTAACTTTCTGTACCGGTTCCGACAAGTTTCACACTCATACATTGTGCCTTTATTCTGTTGAGGCTTTCTGTTCCTGTCCTGATGGTGCTCAAAAGATCTGCTTCTTTGCATCAGCTCTGTGGAACTACTTGGACCATGATAGCCCTCATCCATGGAGCGAACAGAAGGGAGACCATGCCCCTCACTTGTGGAAAAGTCCTCCACTGCGGCTTGTCTGACTAACATACGAGAATGTATTGCTGGATTTGGAGTTGATGGAGCTGATGAAAATACATCATCATTCAGTGAACTAATTTTGTCATCAAATGACTGACAGATTCGCAAAGGATGGGGAAGGGGCGCAACATTAAGGGGAAGAGCAGAGTGTCCTGGTGTAGTAGGCATTGAGTTACTCCTTGTTATTGGCAAACAATCCATTGGCGGGTATTGAGAAGGTACAGAGAGAAGAAATACTGGCTTTGATTTATCTGTGGGAGTGAATGGGGACTTGGGGATATCTGAACTGGAACTTGACCTTCTTCCCATTGGTTTAAGATCAAACTGGAAAGAGTCTTTAAATATGTATGATTTAGGGGAATCTATGCTACCTCTTCTTGAGAGAGATGTCCTCCTTGGCTTTACACTGTCCAGCTGCTTGTTGTCAACTACTGCCTCATTATCAGATATCAACTTTGAAATTCGTTCTTCGAGAGACAGTGCTTTGACTTCTAACGGTGGACGCATCTGTCCTTCTGAGGCCCGTGACCTTTGTTCAGCTGCTACATGCATTACTGTGGCAACCACAGGAGGGACATTGGGAAGAATATTCTTGGCCGTGTCAATGTCCACTGGTGGAGTTATCTTAACAAATGGACTGGGAGGACTCATGGCCTGGTCAGCACTTTCAGAACGTGAGAAGTAGCCAGAATCTGTACTTCCCAAACTGCGGGGACTAAGTAGACACTTAATCTGTTGCTGTTGAGAAAAGTCTGTTGCTTGTTGCCTCTGAAGCTGAGCATGTCCACCTAACAGTGGCGACTTGCACTGTTGGTCTTCATCTTCACTCACAGTATCCAGTGAGGGATTAGTACCATCCACCTCTTTAAGAGAAGACAGGACTGTGATGCTTGATCTCAGATTGGCAGTCTGGAACTCTCGTTGCCGTTGTGCAGCAGCTTGCTCAGGTGCTGTACCTGTAACTCTTGGGCTGTCTGCCCTCAGAGGAGAGACATTAACTGGGTATACAACAACTTTTGGAAGGGCAGCTGTCACTCTGGGCTCATGAGCCCTCTGACCAGTGGCTGGTTTAATTGACTCAAACACAGCTGATGAGTCAGCTTCCCCATGGCTTGCTTGGGTTGTACCTGCACTGTGTAAACTATTTTCAGACAAAGCTGCCACACTGCTCTGTGATGAGTCAGGGTCCAAGTCTGCAGTGCTACCTTCCTCATCACTGTCCCCACTCTCTTCCGCCTCTGAGTGTGTACCAAGGGCTTTGTCAGATTCTTGAGATAACGATCCACCTCCAGATTCAGAGCGTGCAATGAGACCCAGTTTTATGGCATGAGCATGTGATTTCTTGTGCTTGTACAAGTTACTCTTGGTTTTGAATGAGAAGCCACAAGTAACACAAGGGTATGGTCTTTCTCCTGTGTGAGACCTGATGTGTTTGAGCAGTACACTGGGTTTTGCACATGCCCGGTTGCAGTATTCACAAACATATTTTCCTGGCTTCTTAGGCTTTTGGTCCTTGTAAACCTGTTCAGCACCAAAGTTCATTACGGTGGTCATCTGAACTTGATTGCTGCCAGGTGTAACTGGGACCTGAATGGTGCTGGGAACACTTGCTGAGAGGGACTGGCATGTGTGCACAACTGGTGGTTGGCTTTGTGGCAAAGTATTGGTGCCTGATGGAATAGGTGCATGAGTTATAGTGGATGGTCCAGTGTTAAAGCTCATGTGCAAACTTGGCTTTTCTGGATTTGAAGCAACAGGAATAAAATGCGGAGTAGCAAGTGGAGAGGACTGCATGGGAGTAACTTGTGTAGATGTCTGCCCATTTCCTTGTAGTGGTGCTGCAATGCCAATAAAGTTACCTTGTTTGTCAATATAATAAGTCTGCATATGGGAATGTTGGGCCTGGAGACCAACATTGACAGCTGGCATTGTTAATTCACCACTAGATTGAGCATTAAGAGTGGGTGCTGGTTTTCCAATGGTCTGCAAGGAGTTTTTCCTTTCAGCCAGTGTACTAAAGTCAGGCTCCATGGCCTTAAGTAGAACATCAAGTGGAGCACTGCTGTGGTAAGGATCTCCTTCAAAGCTGGGTTCGTGGCTCTTGCTGTCTTTGGGCTGAGACACTTCAGCAGTAATCAAGGAGCCCTCTTCACCATCAGTGGGCTCAAGTGATGGTGGCCTAGAAGATGTCTCTTCCTGTTTCAGCCTTTCAGTGTTGGTGGAAGTTGACCCCTTGTGAGGGGAAGCTGCATCCAGTTGAGCATATTGTGGGTCTCTTTTCCCACTGGGTGATGTTGAAGGATTGTGGGAAGGACTGTTGGACGAGGAGCAGCAAGACAGTGTAGCTTCCTTGGATGGTACTCTGTGGAGTGTCGTTTCAGATGTTTTCAACTGTAATGGCTTCTTCACTGGAGATTTCGGAATTTTGTCTTGTCGATTCTCTGCAACAACCTTTTTCCTCTTCAGGCCTTTTATGTTATCTGCATTCCTTCGACTGCTTTCAGATATCCCTGTGGAGAAAGAGACACAAAAGAACTGTTGGTACAGTGATGCCATCTTTTTGCAAACTTTTCCCAATAGTCTACCTTATGGGCAGAGTGTGCTTTAAAGTCCATTTTGAGAAAATAAATTCTATTTCTTGTGCTTAGTTATTGAAATTGAAATTGAATATGAAATTAATACTACTAAAAAATTTGTAAGCTGGTCAAGAAGACGAGTCAATTATGTAACTTCTTTGAAACATAATTGTCATTCCTAATTTGCATCAACAGTTTAGCATGCAGAAGAAAACAATGGCTAAAATTTTACTCTCCAATAAGGACTAAAAAAAACCTCCATGATTTTATCTCAGATATTGACTGATCAACTATCAAGTCCAATTATGACACTCTTCTGCAAACAGAGGACATGACATTACATTTTTCTCAGACCAAAAAAAGCAAACGAGCAAGCAAGTACTGTCTCATTTACTACAGTATTTTGAATAGATATACAATTTCACCCCTCACTATTGAGAAATTGATTAATTAAATATTAATCCTATGCTACCAAACTCTGGTGACAATTAGGGCTTAACACGGCTGAACACTGTAGACTGAATCAAAATTAATATTCTTGTTTGACTTGCTTTGTTATAGAGCCATATGATCATTCTTCAAACCTGTAATTCAATGCTGATGAACATGCAGAACACTTTAATTATCATACAATTCAATCACATGTTTGATATATAACATTCATGACTGTTATATAAAACAAAACCTTGCACTCAACAGCTGTTTAAGTGTTATAACTTGAATCCAGTACAGTGCATCACCTTCCGTGTTTAATTTCTGAAAAGCTTTCACCAAAGCTGAATGCTTTTGTTGTTTTAATTGAAATTGGAGGGGGATATATTCTAAGATTCAGACACGTCACCCTTACTTTTATTTATTTGCTGTGTGACTAATACCTCAGGGTCCCACGCTTCGTTACGTAAGTAAACGATCATTTTTCCCTTCTTTGCTTTTCAGATCGTCGACATATGTAGGCTTGGTTGATTAGAAAATGTAACAAACAAATCTGAGATGGTGAAGGAGAAACTGCATTCCAGTGCTAAAGCACCGCTGTTTTTAAAAGGGCACACCCATATCATGGTGTCCAGTAATTTGTCATTTTGGCCCTTCAGTCGTGATTCAGGCAAGTGTTTTTTTAGAACATGTTGCATAAGATTAGCAGTGCCATGTCACAGTTTCCTGGCTTGGTAGGTATTTCCCAAGATGAGGTCAGGGTTCCTTTAAAGCCTCTAGCATAATTAGATTGAGAAACGCCTTGTTTTTACATGAGTTAATCCATTCTCCACACAAACATGTTACCAGTGACCATTTAAAGACACGTTGTAACATGCTTTCAAAACAAACCCTGTAAATCTTAATAACTCAATTGAAAAGACTCTTTGCAAAGAAACACATTTGTATAAACCGCGGCTGAAAGACATGGAAAAGGATTAGTCCTTCCTCCCCACGACCGGGACAAGTCTGCAGAGAGATTCCATGACTTCACCACGGCTTTACCACTGCAAAACATACTTCATAAACAAATATTTGTCACTGTCTATCTTCAGCTCTAACTTTCATTGTTAGAGAAAGCTGTAGAGGTCATCTTTGGACTAAAGTAAAATTCAGTCCAATCACCAGACTCTGGCAATCAGTACTGAAGCTTGATATTATTTTCCTGCCCTCTCAGTGATTGCACATTTTAAATTCTGTAACTGCTCGATTAACCATATGAAGGATGTTATTTTTAATGGGAAATAAAGCCTAAATGGTCAAGTGTGAAAGAGCTAGTGAAAGAATTAACTTCTTTTTAAGGGCAGGGATTAACCTTTGACTGGCAGACACGGACATCAGTACCTGCTGTACTGTGAGAGGGGGATTTACATATTCTTATTTTTACTCTTTCTATTTAGCGTCTCTGTCCAATCTTAATTACAGCGGATGATTCAATCAAAGCTTGCATGTTCTGCAAATAAGCGGGGTGTTTTGTTTTGCAGTGTTGCAGTGATGAGGTAAACTCAGCTTAAACAGAGACTCTGAAGCTGCTTTGGCTCAACCAAACTGGTTTTTCTCTTTGCAGTTACATAACAAAGCACTTAACAAAAGAAAATGTTCTTCATGTGGGTTTAATAATGGCATTACTGTCGTGTTACTGCACCGTGCACTGTTCTCTATATGCAAACATTACTGAGTTCATACATCAAATTTAGAAAATAAAAGTGACAAAAAATTTTCTGGATAAAAATATTTAAATCATTAACTGTCTTCAAATTTCAATGTATTGCAGATTGTGAAGGAAGAATTTAATATTCTAATTATGACTGTTAGCACACATTCAGGGTCAGATATTTTAAAAAACAGTGTGTGCCAGCACTGACCTGAAACCCTGCTATTGTAAAATATTCACTCAGGAACGTAGAAGCCACATAAAACTTTAATACTGCACACAGTTTTACTGAAGCAGAAACATTAAGTGTGGTGACTGCTGCAAACATCCAGATGCTTCACAACTGCAACTGGATCTGCTATCGTAACAGCTGTGAACCAAATACTATTAACCTCATTTGCAGGTAAATATAGCAATCAACAGTGGAGTTCAGCTAAAAAACTAAAGCAAAAAGTGATTCACACACAATATAATAAATATTTTTTGTACCAAAAAACCCCCCCTTCACATTCCAGGCGAGTGAATTACATTTATTTTGTGCTTTTAGTGAAAATCTCGCCAGATGATTCATTTCATCCCCTTTAAACTACCAGGTGGTGAATAAGAAAACAAATTCAAACACTCAAAGTTAAAATATCACTTACCTTTCTGTGAGCCTTTGGGGTCTTTAAGCTCTTTCTGTGCCTCTTCAATTTTATCTGTAAGACAGCAGCAGAAACCATTTTCAGCACAGAGGACAGTGCTGCACAGATGCAAACAGACTCTGGCTCCACAGCGAAGGCAGCGCTGAATGTAACTAATGATGCCGGGGATGCTTCCCACTCGGCTGCAGCGGGATGAAGGTCTTTCAAATGAAAAACAGATATTCTTCCACAGCTGAGAGAGAGCGCACTATTCCATTATGGAAACTACTGTAATCATGAAGGGGGCAAGCCTGTGTGCACACACAATAACACAGCCATGCAAGCACACTCACTTAAAGAAATAACAGCATGAGTATGATCTACAGATTAAGTTTGCAAGGAAGTCAATATGGTGGGTTCACTCTCATTATCAGAGCAGCGCTAACCCACAGATCAATTTGCATATCGAAATGTCGTTTACACCCCTCAGGGAAGACAAACGCGTCTCAATCATCACCCACAATCCAGCAGGTGAATAACCTGCTTCTGTGTGAAACATATGGATGTGTGGGAGGTGGCAGAATATTCGCTGTGTGTTACTGTAATCAATATTAATTATACACGCTGCTCAATGTGGCATGAATGGGTTATATGCACAGAACAGAGGGAAGAGGTAAACCCCCTGTGGGAGGAGGTGTGTGCAGCATGAATGTGTGAATACATGTTCAAGGCTCATTAGTTTTGCTTTTCAATAAAAGATTAATTCACAGTTTAAACAGGTGAAATTATAAAAATCAATAAAAACATCCTTTACAGTGCAAACTCCAGACAAACAGTTTGTTTTCTTATTAAGTTGAGGGGATGCGGTGCACCATCAGCAGCTTTTTCATATTTTCTCCCTGTTTTTCTCTCCACTTTCTATTACGTGAAACATGCTGAGCTCCCACACGACAGTTTTGTTTACTGTAAACTACCATAATCAGTTTCTTCTGGTTGCAGGAAACAGCAGGGTTTTATGCAAAGGCATAAAATACGGGCAAATAACTAATCTTTATTTTTTCTGTGTGCGTAAATCAGTAAAAACAAAAGCAAAGGGCCTCCTACATGTGCAAGTGTGCGTGCAACACATTAACAGCAGAGGCAAACGGGTGATTACTGGAGAAGCAGAACATGTTTCTGCCTCCATGTCCATGGAAACTAGATGGAACAAATAAACCCTCTGTGGATTTTCTGCCCTGCACATGACATGAGAGTGGAAGACAAGTCCTCAAGGACCAATGGTAACAATCTTGTCCTAGATTGCACAAATGTTAATGGAGGGTGAAAGAGGATGTTCTGTGGTTCCCAAAATCACAGTGCAATGCCGGGAATACAGGGAGGAGGGGCGAACACGAGAGGGCCAGAGAAGAGGTCAGTAGATTATGTCATCATATGTGTGTGTTACTATAGTCACACCCTCCTCCATGTCTCTGTTTCTCTGTATATCCCAGGCACACGCCACAGATTACATAATGCGTCCCCACCCCTGCGCTGCCGTGGAGCAAAACAAAGGCACCCTGCCAGCAGAAACACAGCAACCGAGGCTCGTGATGAGAGGGCAGGGTGTTTGTTTATGTGTGTGTCTTTGACAGAAAGGTAGACCGAGAGGAGAGAGGTATGTGACCATGTGAACGCCCTCGACAACAGGAATCAGGTAGGCTGTGTTTTCCTGGCAGTGACACCGTTTTTTTTTTTGTTTTTTCTCCAAACAGAGAGGATCCCGAGGCTTCGCTCAGAGAAGCCACAGCTCAACCTCACAGCTTCCTCAAGTAAATGACTGTGTTATTGCAAACCAATTTGAGATAATAAATGCTTATTTTGGCGGTTAGAAGATTTGGAGGTAGATTTTTGCGAGCGTGCGCTTCATTGTTTGCACAGCTTGATGCACATGTCTTCTATTAGACCACACTGGCAAACTGGAGCCAAAGTGATTACTGCCCAACAAAAATCTTATTAGTGGTTCTGTATGGTAGGAGAGCTACTATAGATCAGATTGCACCTCTTACATAACAAGCCATAAACAAGACCCCCTCGTGCTGAATGACACCCATGAAGTGAAGCTCCGGAGCGCGGAGGAGAACAGGAAACAGCAGCCCAAATGAGTGGAAAGGGACGAGGCAGCATTAGCCTCAAAAAGGAAATAAAAATATTCCATCCACCGAGCCGAGTCATTAAGAAGGCAGGGAATAATTACAGGCTCGTTCATATTTCCCTCATTATGGCTGCTGGGGTTGCTGAAGGTGGTCTGGGTGATGGCTACATACTTCATCTTCATATGAAATCTGTGCAACTGTCCCGTAACCACAGGAAAACAATAACAGGAATGTACACGAGTGTTGCGCGTTAGCGGTGATGAAAGCCAGAGCAGACTGTGGAGCACAACCACCAAAGGGAGAGAAAACAGTTTGAGGGTGGCGACTACACAAAGGCCCCACTTATTACTAAACTGCTTACAAGTGCGGTCTTAAACAAAACAGTAAAGTCATTTCTTGAACGTTCGAACTCATAAGGACACACTGCAGACAAGCCACACCGATTCTTTTAGCCAGAGCTGAAGCTGCTTCCAACCAATAAATGACACAAGAAATCTGCAAAGTACATTGAGCCTCTTGCCGAAGGGGCTCGATGTGCTGAAGTAGGCTGTATCATAAGCACAAAGACTGTCGAGTGTCTTTAATAATTGAGCAGAATATGACTCAATACACTCGACTAATGTAACTTAAACATGCGGTTGTGAGATTGCATCTTACTCAAAACAAAGAAGAGACTGATCCACATCAGCTGAGTGTGACAGGCCGTTAAAGTAAGACGTGCTGTATGTCATCGTCTCCTCCTTTGTCCACCTGACTCCTCTAATAACTCCTCAGCTCTGCTTGACAACAGTCCTACAAACGTGGGCTCTGGAGAGACGAGGAGAAATGAGTCAAGGTGGCCAACTGCTGATCTCTGATCTGTGCAGCGTGATATATAAGGATATGCGAGGATCAGGCTGTGAGGGGCCGGAGTGGGTGTGGGGAGGGAGTTAGTCTCCTCGCTGATCGCTGTCATGACAACCACAGATCTTTAATACCCCCCCACCCCACCCCCCACGCGCATCTTCCAGCCCACTCCTCTGCGCTGTTAAGCATGAGTGGGAAATGTGATTATTTGTACCCCGAAGGCCAAAGTGACGTCACCGCACAGGAAACGTGCATGCTTTTGAATCCTGCCGCCCACCTGATGTGAATTTACAACCCATCAGTTGGCTGGGGGGGGGGACGCTCAGCAGGAGGGGAAGCCCATCTCAAGTCTATTAAAACGTCTGACAGACAATTATCAGTCAAGACGCGGCCGCAGATACAAACACATGCTAATGAGCTGGAGCGCCGTGTCGCCTCTGGAAAATGGACCTGATAAACCAAGACTGCGTGAGGAACGAGACCCCTGCCTGTCTAATATATAACAGCATTACATTACAGACAAGTGGCAACTTCAATCAACATGGAGCAGCAGCACAACTGCCTGGCACTGGACCCCCCCCAGAGCCCCCTCTGCCTGTTGGCTGACAAATAACCACCGGGCTCCACACACCCTCCTTCCTCTCACTGCCAGCTTGTAACACATTCATATTTTGCTCAACAGCCTGCCCTGCTGGGCCTCCACATGCCAAATGGCGGCCATCAGCAGCATAGTGGCAGCTTTTCATAGAGTCCATATGCACAGCGTTCACATGTTTCAGATGGCCCCGGCCGCTTGGCTCCAGCATTTCCTGCTCGCATCAAAGATATATATTTGGGGTGGAGGGGATGGGACAAGTTGTTTTGCAAAAACAGCATCTGTGGGGGTTGAGGTGTCATCAGTATGCGTGACACTACACCAGTATACCAGCAACAAGCCTGAACAATGCCAGTGGACCACAGCGTGGGCAGATGGGCGTCCACCGGCGATGATGATGGTGTTACAAGTGCTGCAGCAACTCACTTTATCACACCATATTTAAAGTATCAGGACAAATGGCCTCGCATTTAGTTCAGAGAAACACATGCAGTGAAGCGAGGACCAGCCAGGAGGATTAGGTTCAACGTTTGGACGATAGCAGGTCGACGTCTGGGGGCGCTGCCAGCTGGATGTGGACTGCACAGTGTGCACGACACCAGCGCTGTGTTTGCAGAGGGGGAGAGGAGGAGACGAGCAGAGGAGCGATGCCTCAGCAGGCTGAAGATGACGAGATGGGAGTCGGCAGCTGCCCCCTTCTTCCCTGTCACTGTGCGGGAGGGAGATGCAGATTATGTAACTGGAGCACCTCCACCAGCCTGCTGCACACACCCGGCCGTGCACAAACACTAACATCAAACACACCCTCGCACTGGCTGATGCATTCCTAGAACAATCGCTAACGAGGACATTTCTCACTTACATGCAGAGCTGAAACGATACGTCGATTCATCAGATGAGATCGATCAGCGATTAGTTTGATGATTCACAGAACAAAGTCTCCGGACTCTGCTGGTCTAGGTCGTATGTGATAGTGAACTGAAAATCTTTGCATTTCTAATAGTTATATTTGTGGTGACTTCAGGGCATTTTCACTGATATTAAACAGACGAGCAGGTGATTCAATAATAGTTGCAGGCCTTCTTAAATGAAAACTACATCAAAGCTTAAGCAACTAGTTGGGTAATTGTTTAGTTAATAAACATAAAATGTATCCAGTGAATGCTGCTCAGAGAAAACAAGCATTCATCAGACAGAAATGGTCCCATTTTGCAGATTGATCCTGAGTTCAGTTAACTTGATATATGCCAGATTTGTTCATTTATGCAATGACAGTTTTATGTAACATGTAAAAGCCAAAATGTGAATCACTCTGAAAAAAACGCAATCAGGCTTCATATGACAGTGACTGTATCATTAAACAAGGACGTCTCCACGGAGTGATCGTCACAACATCGGCCGAGAGACACGCGAGCTCGGCAGAATCCCCGTCACCTTTAAGGGAAGTCTGTCGAACTTATCTCAGCGTTCCTCCCGTGGCCTGCGGAGGAGACGCTGCGTTTCTGCAGCCCTCAGCAGCTGACCCATGCAATAAGCAGCCATAAGGGTTACTGTCAGCATCTGACACATCCTTTATCTTCACGGACACGCCCGTACAAAGAGGCTCCCGCTGGCCTCGGGGGAGATGAACCGTCTGAAAGCTGAGCCTGAGAGACTCACACAGAGGGCAACTGCTGCGACAGGAAGTACACAACGCTCTGCTCAGTAATCGCGGACAGACGATGATGCAGAGCAGAGGAATCCCCGACATACCGAGTGTCCTATTACCCTGCAGTCTATCATCATCAGCTGGCTGCGAGGGGAGCGCCGTGACTTCCTCTCCTTCCTCACATTAGCTGGACTGGCTCGCTCTATCGAATCTAATCGTCGGGGGGGGGGGGGGGGGGGGTGTAGAGGTACAGATACAGCTGAAATATGTCCAACAGGGAAATGAAGCAGTTTTGATAAGTGATGATCTGCTCACTTCAGCCTCCTAATCGTGATCCTGAGTCTGAGATATTGAGATTTCCTGACAGCAGTAATACATCTTCCACTTGGTGAGAAGAACCACACAACTGCCAACAAACAGCATCAAAATGGCCACACACGTTTTGTTTGCAGCTGGTTTCACTTGTTAGTGAGCAGCTCCACACATAACCCAGGAAAAGAAGCTGACTGAGGTTCTTTAAATGCTGTGACCTCAAGGCGAGCAGCGCGAGTGACCGTCTTTAAATGACAACACGTCGTAGTCTTTCAACCATTTGCTGGTTCCAGCTTTTCTCTGTTTTATGTTGTAGTTAATTGAACATCTTTGTGTTCTGGATTGTTGGTCAATGCCTTCCATACTTTCCTGAAGTCCAGTGTGATGTCTTTAAATGTCTTTTTGTCTGACCGACAGTCCAAAATCAACTAGACACTCAGCAAATCTTCACATTTGAGAAACTGTAACCGGTAAATATTTTGCATGTTCTTGATAAATGACACAAACTTGAAATAAATCAATTATCAGAATAATCTGGGACTCATTTTCTGTTATCAGCTTTTAGTCCGCAGCGCCGACTTCAAAGAATCGAAAGATGGATTTGTAATCTCGTCTTATTTTTACTGAAATCAGAGGCTATCTGATCAAACAAGTTATCTTACAGCTCCTCGTGTTTGGGAAAAATTGGATTTTATATTAAATACACAGAGAAACACGATTATATTAAAAGTACGATACAGAAAAAATATCCCTCTGATACAGAAACGAAAGGTATCCACACGAGACTCGAACATCTTAAAATGATTCAGGAAAACAAAGCACTGAGGCAAGTCCTGCTCGGTCTGCAGCCTGGAGATCAGCTGCTGACTGCTAAGCATCAGGGCGGAGGGTGGAGGGCGGAGGGTGGAGGGAGGGAGGCAGCAGAAGCTCCACTGGGGGAGACTGTTTATGTCCTGCATTAAAAACTGCATGTTGAATAGAAAAGGTGCAGCCAGGGCAGTGAAAGAAACACCGCAGGGACTGACTGCAGCTTCAGCCACCTTTTAATATTGCACGGCTGTAAAGGGGAGAGACGCAGATCCTCCACACAGAGCGACGAACAACGCAGATGTCCGAGCTCCCGTTTTCTACAACAACAACAACAACAACAACAACAACCAGAAGACGAGTTCAGAGTCCTTCCTCTTAATAATTCGTGACGAAGCTGCAAACCCCCGGCGAACAAATGAAATATTGATCACGCTCTCCCTCCTGCACACACGCAGACAAAGACAGTGGTTTGGTTCGGTATCTGCTCAGCACTGCTGCCCCCGCAGGAAACTGTAGGAGGAAGAAGCAGCAGACTGGAGGCCACTGATTATTGGGACTGCGTGGGCACCCTTGTGAAAAATTGATATAACGAGAAACCTACTGGGTGGGTAGAACAGTGTGTGTGTGTGTGGGGGGGGGGGGTTTAGTGGTGCAGGCAGAGCTGCAGCTGAATGTGAACATCACCCTCTGACACCTTTTTCAGACCGCACTCGTTTAACCTCCCCCCCCAAAAAAATCTGCCTGCACCAAAACAGAGGAAGGAGAGCCAGACTCCAAACACAATGCAGAAGAGCCGAGCCAAGAAACACCAAATAATGATTTCCTCCTCGCAGTCGCAAATCATGGAAGGTGTGAAGGCTGCTCGAAACGTAGTAAAACAAATCACAAGACGCCGACAAGATTAAGAATACAATCTGCAAATAGTCATTATTGATTAATCTCTTGTTTTCAGTTCAGGGGTCACAGATTCACGTTGAGCCGATCCGTCAAGTCACGGTTTACATCCACGACTCATAAACGTGGTTTTTTTTTGGCATTAAAGTGTTGAGATGTCACATTTATACAGACGGAAAACCCAAAAATACGCCTCGCAGGGTCAGAGGAAAACACTGGTTTGATCAAGGGTCTCTCACTAAAAAGGTTTGGAAACACTGATTTAATCTATAACGTGTCAGAAAAGGTAAAAAAATGCCAAAAACAACAAAAGTGCTTGTTAATGTTCAGTGTAAAGATGTTCAGTGTACAGTGATGTGAAACAGAGAAAAGCAGTAAATCATCAGTCACCAGTGGAGGAGCATGAACTCACATCCTTCACTTCAGGAGAAGTACCAGCACTACACTGGAAAAATACAAGTCCAAGTGTAGTCCTGCATTAAAAAGTTGAAGTATTATCAGGAAAAAGAAGAATCAGAGTGATATTCCTGGTGTTTAAGCAGCATTTCAGATTGATTTCTAAACAATTTCTGTAATCAATCTGATCAATCTGCAGATTTTCTTGATCAATCCATCAGTTTTCACAAATATCCAGAAACAAATTATTCAGTTTACTGTAATTTAAGACAAAAGTGACAAATCCAAACATTTGAGATGGTGAAACTATGAGATGCTGAATGATCACTAATCAATGAATCCACTGATTCTTTCACTGTTTTCACATGTTAAAAGCGTGTCGTTCATTTTTTGTAAAATCTGCATTTGTCCAGAAACTGTCATAAATAAAATAAAATACTTAAATAAAGTACAAGTACCACAAATTTTCACTTCCTCTACTGATCATCACACGTGATAAACTGAACTTTGACCGTCTTGTTTGAAAGATAACAAACGTGAAAAAAGTGGAAGTAAAACAAGCTGCACGTCAAACTTCATCCAGTCAGCGTCTCGAGTTCCCCTCAGGTGGTGACTCTCTGACGGACGCCGTGTCATCAAACGACGCCTCGGCCGGCCCCGCGGGACAGGAAGCACGCTTCATTCATTTGTGCATGCACAGTAAACTCTGTGCAGCAGCCCAGAAAGAAGAAGAAGGAGGAGGAGGAGGAGGAGCAGCTCACATTTTTATTTAACTTTATTATGTTAAATCATTTAGTCTCCATCTACGAGCTGATTGACAGGAAACTAGTCAAGAGACATTTTGGTTATCATTCATTGTTTGAGTTTCAGGCAAAAATCACAACCAGAAATCTAAACTTTCTGCGTTATAAATCAGAGTAAACAGAAGAATTTAGTTAATTTTTACAGGTAACTGCTCATATGTTTATCTTTGTGTTTGTTTATTATTGGGACCTGGATAACCTGTGAAGGAGTGTCCATTAAGAGAAGGTGAAATGTGCACATCTGCAGCTCTGTGACAGCTGAGTGGTTCCATTTGCTGAGGAAGATCATGTGACACGCTCAAAAGCTCCAGAGCAGCGACTCAATGCTGCTGAGACTGTTCTGCGAACGGCTGTTTGCAAGGTCAGGAATGACCCTTCAGTCTCAATTAAACTCAATCTCTTTGGTAAACGAGTTCGATGAGAAGAATGACAAATGTCTCATGTCTGTTTGGTAAATCTGAAGCTACAGCCGGCAGCTGGTTAATGTAATTTTTACACTTTTATTTTTGTATGGATGAATCAAACAAGACATAACATGTAACTTACTGAGCGTTAGAGGTGCTGACAGATGACTTTGTCCCCTTAGGACAGAGCTCAGCGAGCTGTTTTCAGTCTTTATGCTAAGCTATATTTACCATTAAGACATGCAACTCTCAGCAAGAAAACAAGTAAGAGTATTCACTGAAATGTCAAACTAATCCTTAAAAAAATGAACTCTGAGAGGTTGAGTTGATCAAAACACTTTGCCCAAAAGTTGCCATGCACAAAAGCTAAGTGCTTATATATGTGACATTCATACAAAAATCCAGCTGTATCACAGAGTAAACGCAGCACTTACACATCAGTGTTCAGAGCGCCGTGTTGTCCCACAGATCTGTCAGATGAGCTGAAGGCTCTGCAGCCCCCCGACCAGCAAAAGGCAAAAACACACGATGCCAACACACACCGGACCCCTCAGGCCCCACCAGCCCTCTGCCCACTTGTTGGTTACCGTGGTGCCACGTTTGAGTGACAGCTCACCGACTGCTTCCTGCCTGCGTCGTTCGCTTTGACGAGAGCCGTCACGCTCGGCTGACGACAGCGGAGGTGTTGCTGTGGACGGTGGGTTTCAGCAGAAGTCAAAAACTGCATCTGCACACACGTCTGACCTCAGCCGTGAAATCCCATTCAGCGCCGTCACTTCACGACCCCGTTTCCCAGCAGCCCACAGGACAAAATGTTCACTTCTTACCAGCTGATGGTTGGTGGAGCAAACACTCAGAAGCTGCCTTTGTCTGGGCACAAAAGGCAGCCGGAGAAAGCACAACAAGTGCACACACTCCTGTGTCAACACAAGCAGTCACAAGTCTGCGCTTCCGCCCTATCAGCTGTGGCTGTGCAGCGGTGCGGGGCGTTGCCAGCGGTTTCCTCAGAATAATGTGACGAGGAGGGGAATTCCTGTAAGGGCCAGGAAGCAAGGGGGGTGGGGTGGGGGGTGGGGGGGGACCTGCCCAAACAGAGCGGGCTGGGTGACGTCACTTAAACCGGCTTTGGCTCCCTCCAGGGGTTCCTTCCCTCGCTCTCCCTCCCTCCCTCTCTCTGTTTGTTTCGGAGGGGGAGGAATTCAGTGTGCCCTGCCAACTGCTGGTTGCCCAACAGCTCGCTCGCTGGGCGAGGAGACTCTGAGGTGTTTACGCTTTTTTTCTTTTCAGTAATGAGGCTGAATCTGAACGGAGTCCCTTCAGACGGGGTTTAAGACACTGTGCTCAGCAGTAAATGTGTTTACTTAATCCTTGATCAGATGGTTCCTGATTGAAAGTTTTAGCGCGTATGCATGTGTTTGGACAGCATTTAACATTCAGGAACCTCTGCAGTACTTTCACAATTTACTAAAAAAAAAGTTCACTTCACTCGTTAAAAGTACTCCTACTCTCATTGGAAATAACAGAATCTATGAATATGAGCATAGTTTTGGTTTCAAAGGTTTAATACTGGACACAAGATGTTTCCACATGGCACTGCAACGAGTCAACTGACAAAATAAATTTCCAGCTGTTTTGACGATTGATTGGTCGATTCATTAATGTTTTTTAAGCAAAAACAGGAGCTTCTCAAATTCAAGATTGAAGATTCTTTATTGTCATATACTTGTAATAACGTAACATCGTCACTAGTTGTAGGAGCCTAAATGCACGTCTTTGATTTTTGGTTAAAAAAAGGGTTAATAAATAATTGAAGTTAAGTTAAGAACAACTAGAATACATGGTAATATAAGTTAATTGGTTTAGAGGGGATTAAAAGGCCTATTTACAGGTAGTTTCAGTTCAGTTGTATGATAATGTAATTAGTTTATGATTAAAAATGTATTTTGATGGTTTAAAATGGATGAAAATGTCATTTATGTAATATTTGTATTGGATGGGAGCATATAAGAATTTGGTTTTTTGAGGTGCTGTACACCTTTAATCACTTTGATTGAGGCTCCCGTGAGGTCAGTCAGTCATTGAATCGGGCGAGGTGAGAGTGGAGCCATATGGTTTTTTGACCTCTCTAAGTCTCTTAACTCTTCATCACTTCACCTCGTTTTTGGATGTGATGGATGCTTAATGCACGGTTTTTATATGTTTCTGTATCACCCTTTCTTTGTTTTGCTAAAGTAAACTGTTTAAACTTTTACGAGCGGTCCTGTGGATTTTGTCGTCGGTGTGGATGATAACGAGGGGATTAACGAGAGCGTCAGACCAGGCTCCATTGTGTGGAAACCTACACTAGTAATGAAATTTTTTGTGCTTGGTGCCAACTCAACTTCACGGTGCAATAATCGCTTCACGAAACACCAAGTGATGGCAGCCATCCTCACCGGCGCCATCTTTGAGCAAATGTGATTTTCTCTGTGTTACTTGATAATAAACTGAATATTTT
The DNA here is from genome assembly GCF_039877785.1 of Chaetodon trifascialis. Lineage (NCBI taxonomy): Eukaryota > Metazoa > Chordata > Actinopteri > Chaetodontiformes > Chaetodontidae > Chaetodon > Chaetodon trifascialis. Next base: position 5,462,347 of record NC_092072.1, read on the forward strand.
GGGTGGTTTTCATCCTGGAAATCATCATTTTATCACCAAAACTAATAAACAAAGTGAGAAAATCAGTAGATTAACTGACAATGAAACAACTGTTAGCTGTGATCTCATGAAGCGATTGTCGTCTTGAACTCAGATTTGAGGTGAGCGCAGAGAAACTTTCCTCCATCAGATGACGAATGTGAGAACGGCCTTCTAGTCAAAACGAGTCAAACGCTGCACAAACATCATTCTGCACAGTGAACCTCAAACATCCGAACAGATAAGAAAACCATGTTTTTGTCTGGACGAGGTCTAAATCCAACATTCTTTCTTGTTACTTTTATTTGTCACATTTTTTGATTTTGACTTGATGTAACATAAAGCACATGAAATATCCTGTTTAAATCAAGTTTCCTGTGTCATCGCTTAAAAACAGCAAACCGCCGTTCTTTGTCTTAACTGAGGAAATCCATGAAAAACGGAGTCACCCAGCAGCAATATTGTTTTTTCTTTTTAACTGCAAAAAAAGAGGCGTTCAAGGCTGTGTGTGGGCGCAACACCAAGAGTCTGGAAGTGGCCGTGAAAACTGCCGGCTCTTGTGAGAGTCAACATTAAATTGTGCCACTCAGTCGAAGCTCTTAAAAAAATAAAAAATAAAAAAAAAGAGCCGGCAGGTAAACAGTGAATGAGTGACAGATGTTGACACTGACGGGCTGAGATAAAGCTGCAGGGTCTCAGTCAGATACCGCCTGCAGGTCACGGGGGTGTGTGACGGGGGTCATCTCGCTCAGGGCAGACGGGCCGACAGCAGACAAGCCCGCTGCGTTACATAAACATGACCGGCCGGGTGTGAAATGACAAAAGCGTCTGAGTGACGGCCGCCTGTACGTTTCACCTCACTGTACTCGACTCTGGAACAAAGAGGAAGCTCCCTCTGCTTTATTTTTGGATTAGTCATTATGGGGAATTCTGAGGGTTTTACAGTGTGGCCGCAAAAGAGGTTCAGAAAATCAGAGAAATATTTACCCAGGCCAGAGACAACAAACAGGGTGACCGAGCACTTTTTGCAGTGTCATTGCCGGAGCACAGAAGACAAATACTTTACGGGCAGAAACTCCAGGATCAACATCACGCTCTGTAATTAGGGCCAGCCGAAGCAACAGCACAGAGTTGGTGTTGGCGGGTTGAAAGCAAAAATAAACAGTGACTCACATAGACGGCTCGGCGCAGAATCTCCACTGTTCTTAAAAATGACATAAAGAGGGATCACCCTGCAAAAAGTGTGTGTGTTAGCAGAAAGTGGAGAGCAGCGGAGGACACGCCGCCTCATCCCTGTGGGAACATCTGAGTTAATGACAGCTGAGCCTGCGATAATGCAACAGAGCCTGAATGAACTAATCCAGCTAGTAACCTCTAATACCCTGCCCTCTGTGTGCCGGGTGTCCACTAGGTTAAAGATGTCCACAAACACACACACATCCTCGCCGTCATTCAGCTTGAAAACAGTCATGAATTGAGCCGACTGTGTTGCCAAAAAACTTTCTATCCTCTCTGCATACAACCAGACGCCCACGCTGACCCCTTCATACTCTGAATACCAAACTGAAACCAATCCAAAACCGCGTGGGGAGGGCCGATGAATAACAAAGCTCCATCGCAGAGCTGGACACTTTTTCCTCTATTCAGAAGGCTGCCATCTTAACCTTCTTTTCACTCGACTTCGTCTCAACACTTTAATGCTTACAGTGGTGATCAGAACTTCATTGAGACGCACACAGAGGCCACATTCATTCTGAAACAAGTTGATTTTTTGGCAAAAAGTTTCTGCCTTTATCAGAAGCAAAAAGGTCAAACTGCAGTCTGAATCCGGCGCGCTCAATAAGTACATTTACTGCAGTACAATTTGAGGTACTTTACTTATGCTACTTCTGCTCCACAACATTTCAGAGGTACTTTTTACTCCACTACATTTCTTGACTGACAGTTTCTAAACACAGCGTCCTGTTAAAGATTAAACCTGTCGCTCCCTGTGTCTAGCTGGAGCTCCTCGTCATGTTTCAGATGTCTGTGAGTTGTTAGCAGTTCAATTAAAGAGATTATCTGTTCTTGGCTGGGAGCCACTGGACTAAACTGTATATGGAGTAGTTAAAACTAGCTCCACCATAAGCAAATTGACGCATCAGGACAAACAATCTAATAATGTCATATAAAATATATCAATCCAAGGGGACATTTTACTGCAAAACAAGTACTTTTCACTCATCACTGTTGTTATCCAGCCATTGAGGGCCACCTTTGGTGAAATCATCAAAAATTCCACAGAAGCCTGTAACGACCCGTCACCATCAGAGTCAGATTTCTAACTGAGCAACATTGACTCAACCGCGAGTCCAATCGGAGGAATCTCACACAATTCTGGCCAATAGGTTTCATCCAGTTGACAGATGTTGTTCCCGTATCTCAGAATCTAATCACAGCGCCATCCTCGCTACGGGAAGCCACCGAGCATTCTAGGAAGAGACAACTCTTAATTAGATCTGGAGCGTACGAGGCTGAGTAGAGTGAGAGGCAGTGAGTGTAACAAAAGGCAGTGAGCTAACACAGGAAATAAGGATCTAAAGGTATGCAAGGTCATTGATCATGTTACAAAATAGCTGTAGGATCCTGCTCAGGCTCAACCTCTGTGTCTTGGCTGCCTCTCACCTATTCTCTTCCTCCTTCTCCCTCCTCCTTTCTGCTGTTTAGATTGCAGGACAAGGCTCATCACTCAACCATCACACTCTCCTCCATCCACTGCCTCCCACTGCTCACCCCTCGGGGGGAAGCTGAGATGTTAATGAGGGCTGTAAGTGTATGTGAAGCGTTGCGCATGGGCACATGTGAGACACGTTAGCAGCATGAAATCCATTATGGTTTCATATCAACAAATCTCTTTTTTTTGGTTGTAGAATGACTGAATCATTATTTCAGGATGTGGCCAGTTTTGAGTTGAAAGGATTGACCAATCCAACGAACAGCAGTCAGACAGTGTGTTGTTACAGTGTGCTGTTACAGTGCATTGTTAAAGACCGTTGTTACAGTGTGTTGTTACAGTGTGTTGTTACACTGCTGTGTTACAGTGCAGTGTTACAGTGTGTTTCTGCCATGCGTCGTGCTTTTACAGTGCATTGTTACATTGTGTTGTTAAAGTGTGTTTCTGCCACATATTGTTTTTTTACAGTGCTTTGTTACATTGTGTTGCTACAATGTAACACACATTGTTGCCTTCTCTTGCTACAGCGTGTTGCTACGGGGCATTGATATTGTTATAGTGCATTGTTACAGTGTGTTGTTACAGTTCCTTGTTAAGTGTATTGTTAGGGTGTGTTTCTGCCACAGTTTTATTACAGTGCGCTGTTACAGTGTGTTTCTGCCACAGTTTTATTACAGTGTGCTGTTACAGTGCATTGTTTTGTTAGTGTGTTGTTACAGTGTGTTGTTACAGTTCCTTGTTAAGTGTATTGTTAGGATGTGTTTCTACGACAGTTTTATTACGGTGCGCTGTTACAGTGCATTGTTTTATTACAGTGCCTTGTTACAGTGTGTTGTTACAGTGCCTTGTTACAGTGTGTTGCTGCCACACACTGTTGTTGTGTTGTTGCAGTGCATTGTTACATTGGTTTGTTACAGTGTTTTTCTGCCATACAGTCTGTTGTTACAGTATAGTGTTACAGCATGTTGTTACATTTTGCCATCCGCTCACCCCGGGAGACCAGAGGCCAGCTCAAGAGACTCCCACAGGGCTTTCCTGCAGCTGCTCTGAGGCTCTCTCTGGTTTCTCTTTCTGTGAATGCCGCCAGACAGCCACCTGCTTTTCTAGCTCATTTAGCACATACATGCTCTGACATAAACATGGCTGCTGCTGCATGTAAACACAGAGGCGCATGTCTGGGCAGTGCCTACAGCCGTGTGTGTCAACCAGTGAAGTGTTAGCCCCAGTGTCAGAAATGAACCAAAACAATCCATTTTCACACAAATACGTCACTTAATCAAATTCTCTATCTATAAAAAAAATCTCTATCTATTTTTGCAGAAACAGGCCTGAATGACTGCATGGTGGTCAACATGGTCCAAAAACTGATAGGATAGTTAAAATGTTATCATCTTACAGTTATCAGCCAGAGCAAAATTATACTCTCTCATAATCTGCAAACTGTCTGCCAAATTACATATTAGATGTCTAACTAATGATTGCTGTCATTGCTTAATCTGCCGGTTATTTCCTGTATTATTCAATTCATTGTTTGACATGTCTAGTCCAATAAAAACTGCAAATTCTCAGAATTAGAGCTGGAACTGGGGACTGTTTGTTATGTTTTCTTCCACCAACAGTCCAAAACCCAAATGTACCTAATTTATGCTAATCTAAGGCAAACACAGGCAGCAAGTCTTCATGTTTACCATCACATTTTGAGCCATCTTGCTTCAAGAACTCAATTGCTTAAACCACCCTGTTGGTGATGCTGCAGGTTTGACAGTCTAGCAAACAATACCGACCATCAACAACAGGTTGAATTCTGGGAATTACAGAGAGGTAAAAGCAGCTTTGACCTTTGATATGGTTCTGATGGATACTGTGGCTGCTTCTTCCTCTGATGTTGTTGTTGCCACCCACCTCCACGCCATTCACTGCTGTTACTCTGTGCTTTCCTCTGCCATCAGCAGTAGGCAGGAGGTAACGTTACATAACCACAGTGAGCACGAGCGACATGGCGTTCCCTCACTCTCTTCCAATGTTCCTCCTCCACCTTCTCCACTCATTTTCTCAATCCTCACTTTCCCCACCATATTTTCCCCCATTCTCCTTCCTCTTTCTGCCCCTTTCCATCATCATCATTCTCTTCTACCTCCCCATTTCCCAGTTTCTCCCTCCCTGCCTCTTTCCTGCCTCCACTGCCCACTCCCCTCTCCTCCGTTTCTTTCACATCAGTGTAAAAACAGTACGAGGACGTGGTGATCAACATGTCTTATAAAACCTCACATGTTCAGCCATCTATCAGAGCACAGAAATGACAGCACCAGACTCTACCAGCTGCAACGAGACATTATCATTGTTACAGATTTAGAAATTGACCAGTAGTGAACCAGAAGGGCTTGTTTGGTTTGACCAACGGCTCAAAAACCAAAGATTTACAATAATGTGAGACAAACAAAAGCAGCAAATTTAAGAAGCTGGGACATGATTAATCAACTAATTGTTGCAGCTCCACTAATAATCAAGTTTCCATCCAAATGCAGCACAATTTTAAACAATTTTCCAGAAAAACTGCAAAAGACAATGAGAAATATTGTTTCCATCCACTACTGCTACGTGAATACTGGGAGGTAGTTTAATGAGATAAACAGCTGGTGGCGCTAAGTCTCCAGTGAGGTATTATTAAACCACTGCAGAAGAAGAGGGCACGACGAGATGACGCCTCTAAACGAGCGCCAGTCAAATGTCAAACAATGGAAAACAGGATGGAAATATGGCATCCATGTTTGTTTCATGAGTTAATTTGAATCTTAGTCTCCTCACAGATCTTTGGTTTGTTCTGTGGATGTTAAACTCTCAAACTTCATGTGTTTGTTTGTTTGTCTGTTTCCATTGTACCTCTGTTTTTATTGACGCATCAGCTTTTCCACGTCAGCGTGAAAACCTGTCACATGTCGGGTGTTTCCGCTCTGGTTTCTTTAAGGGCAAACGGCTGATGCAGGTGAATGGAAAACGCAATTAGTGAGTAAACAGGAAATCCTGCGACGCCGAAAGGATTACCTGAGGCCGCTGCTGAGGTGGATGTTTCCAGCAGAGTTAATAAGATGATGCATTTAAAAGAACATAATGAAATTACAGCAGAAAAGAACAAATTAAAAGCAATTAAGAAAAGGACGCTTGCAAATAAACAGCCTGGGGTGCTTTAGCAGCGCTAGTAAGTGACCTCAGTGCTTCTCCTCTTTAATAATAACAGGTACATCTATTCTTACATGGAGGGAGGGGGTGCAGCTAAGCGAGTGTGGTGATCTCATGGTGTGTGGAAGAAGAAGTCAGAAGTGTCGTAAGTTCAGCTCTGCTCTATCTCTGGACCGAACTGTTGCATAACACCGACAGCTCAGGCTTATCCTGTCCTCTCGCTCATGTTGGACGTCAGCTGCTGCGGCTGCATGGACGAGGAGGACCGACACGCCGCCGCGGACGAGTGCTGGAGCATTAGTGCTCGCTGCTGGCGGGTTAATGAGCCATCGCAGATGTTAAGCCCTCGACCAAAATTGCCGTTCCTCAGAGGAGATGCGAATAAAACGATGATGGACGGCCAGTGTGCAGGCTGGCGTGGAAAGATATTTTAATGATGATAAACTCTTCAGAAACTTGTGTACTTCACGGAGTTTAGCTTTTCTCTGTTGAATTCGAGCTGTAAAGTAACGCAGCTGAAACAATTAGCTGATTAAATGATCAGTGCATTCACAGAAAATTGAATCTGCAACTATTTTCTGAGTCGTTCCTCAAGCAAAAATGCCAAACATTTCATGGTTTCAGCTTCTCAAATGAGACGATTTTCTGCTTTTGCTGACAATGTCGTGAAGTGAATACTGTAAATGTGTGTCAGCAACCAGACTGAATATTTTTAGGCTTTGAACAGCTGCTTCTGAAGATGTCATGGGACAGTCATCATTTTCTGACTATAGACTGTAATTACCGATAATCAAGAAGATAGTTTCAGCCCTGAAAATAAGTGGAAAATGGCCAATCCTGGTCACTTTAAATGAATTTTCCCACCACGGCTCCCATGAAGCAACACTGAGTAGGAGGCAAACTTCAGCAAAATCAAGGCGATATGATGTGATGATATTAAAGGAAATGAAAGAGGAAACGAAAGCCTGCAGTGAGGAATAAAACACAAAGTGATCAGCACAAAGACGAGCTCTCGCAGCTCTGCACTGTACCTGTTCGGAGGGAGAAGTGGACCAAAGAAAGTCGACACTTTGAGGCTGAGCGCTCAGAGAGTAGCTGCCGCTCTTCCTCCCGGACTCAGACACGCTGACGGGGGAACACCTGACATTCCAGACCCAGACAGACACTTTCCCGGCCAATAACCGCCGACATTCCCGAGCCTCTGTCCGTCTCCCGCAGGAAGAAAGGCAGAAAAGTGAAACGGCACGGCGGAGCAGAGCGCCGAGCGTCTGGCCGCCGTCTGTCTGTCCTCACACAGCTTTCACTTCTCACTTCTGCCTGTTTTTTGTGCCGTCTGTCAGCGGAGCAACCACGCTCCTTCCTCCTCCCTGCCTGCCTGCCTGCCTTTGTGTTCCTTCTCCCCCCTCCTCTCCTCTCTTCTCCTCCCTCTCTGTCTTCCTTTTTTTTAAAGCCTTCTCTAAATCAGGGAAAGCCCTCCCTGCCTGCCTGCAGGAGCGCTGACTTCCCCGAGCCGAGCGGCAGCGCTCTCTCTTTTCATAAAAAAGCAAAACAAAGCAGGATGGAGGCTCTGAAGCAGCACAGGTCTAATTCCTCTGTAACTCGCTCGCATACGCACTGTCAACATCAGATTAGCAGCTAACCTACTTGTGGCGCACAACCTCCCACACCCCCGCAGAGGATATAAATACTCATCTATCCGTTCTGTACATTAATCCTATCTGTGGAGGGTGAGCAGCCGAGCGGCGGGGACGCACGGCGAGGCTAACGAAGGCGTGTGACGTACAGCGCGGGGTTGACCTGGACGTCAACACAACACCACCTCCACATCGACACACAAGCAAGAGGCTGCTGAGGATGGACCCAAGTCATGGTCATTTTTTAAGGATTTTTCTTTCAGTATCACTTAATCTTAATTCTCAATTAATCTTTAGGCCATAAAACTTAACTAGAAAGTCCTCAAACTGCTTGTTTTGTTGATAAGATGAAGAAATGCAGCAAGTGCTCACAACTGAGAACCTGGAAGAGGAGAACATTTGGCATTTTTTCCTGATATTATTTTTATCTGTGAGGTGTAATAAACACTCAGCGTCCTCTTTATTAGGTAACCCTCTGCAACGTCGTGCAGGAAAATGTGGCGCCTCCCGAGGAGCTGATGTGTATCATGTGTTTTGACAGCGCCTGTGTGTGCTGCATTCAAGGGTTTAGGCCTTGAAAATGTGAAAAAACAGGCATCACAGTTTCCCCGATTTAAACAAATTACAGCCCAAACTCAAAAGATAATTATATTTATGAAGATTTCAAAGAGCGAAAGCTACAAATCGTCACATTTGAGAAGCTGTAAACGGTGAATATTTGTCATTTTTAATCATCTAAATCACTTTATTGATCAAAGAAAAATGCTTTCTCGCTGGAAAGATCAATATCAATCTCATGCCCGTGTGTTAAATGTGGAGCTGGAGTCTGGATGTGATTAGACTTCGCCCAACTGTTGTTCACCAAAAACAGTTACGTAACTCTCTGAAACCACTAAGTGCCTTTTTTTTACATTTCTCTGTTTGTACGAGTTAAACAAAGGAGATAATTGGTTAATTAGTGAGTTTTAGAGGTGCTGGAGGAGGTGGATTTTTGAACGTTAGAGCCAGGCTAGCCCTTGTTTCCAGCCTGTCTGCAGCCGTCCACCGACAGAGCACATTTGATCTTCTCCTCTCGTCAGTTTATCAACTATTCGTATCAGCAGGACGGGTAGGGTGCATGTTTTCTCCATGGCTCACTTGCTGAAACGCACACACACACACACACACACACACACACACACACACACACACACACACACACACACACACACACACACACACACACACACACACACACACACACAGACAGGCTTTAGCAACACCTGCACACACCGCTCAGACTCACTGTTACTCACGCTGTGAACACGGACGATAAAACCGCGGTTATAAACAATGCCTGGATTTCATTTTACAGGGCACACCTGAACCCGAGAATGAGTCACACATCGACGCCCTGCAGGTTCCCACACACAACTTCTGCCTCTCACAGTTTTACATGGCAGCGGCTTCCTGATTTTCATTTAAATCTGTTTTTTTTTTTGTTTTTTTTTGGAGGGGGGAGGCAGCAGCTCTGCTCGGTGCCTCAACTGAAATCATCCAAAATGCGAGGTCTAAAAATACAACCAGAGGATTCTTAAGTCACCCCTTCCTCCCTCCTCTGGCGCTCCCCCAGCGAGCTCACTTAGAGGAGGGAAGTCGGGGATCGTCGCAGCTCAGAATTCCCCCGAGTCTCTCCCACCCACGAGGCAGCGGGAGCCCAGAAACCCCCTCCCAACATCTCTCCCCATGGCAACAGCGGCTAAAGGAAGACATGGCACATGTTACGCAAGAGGATGAAGCTTTGCCAGCAGGCAGGCACCCCTTCCTCCTCCTCCTCCTCCTCCTCCTCCTCCCTCTTACACATATTTTCACAGCCTCCCCATTAACCCTCTTTACATTTGTCCCTATCGTTCTCCTCACCTGGCATCGTTCTCCCCCTCTTTCACGCTCTCTTTCACACCCTTAACTCTGGCGCTCTGCCATCTTCCCCTTCCCCATCCTCGGCTGCTGCTTTGCCCCCTTTTCATTTCGCTTTGCGCCCTCTCCTCCAGGCTTTTTCAGAGGCATTTATCTTTGTCCTGCGCCCGCAGAAACACTGCGCTGCTGCTGCTGCTGCATGGCTGAGCAGCTTTTTCCATTTAAAAAAAAAAGAAAAAAAAAGCTATTACTACGGTCAACCGACCCGATAGCCGGCATGTCGCTGTGGCTTGATGGGAAGCGCGACGTGACCGCCTGACCCCGCTGAAGGGAGCGGAGCAGGAGTTTCCCATCGTTCCTGCAGCGTTCACCAAGTTTCAGACTTTTAAGGCCTGTTTAATAGCACACAGAGTGGAACTGTGGCCGGTGTGAAACAGATATTAAATATGATGATGGAGAGTAGAGACAACATTATGTGTATATACATAAAATCACATTTGTTCAGCACTTTGCATCAGGATGTAACAACATCCTACTGATACATTTAACTTCATGCAAAGTCGACCAATTGCAAATGATTCAGTCACAATTTATAGTGAATCAATCAACTTTTATTTATTTATTTATTGTAGTTTGATCATATCTTGCTTTTTTTACTGACGTATCTTGCTGTTGCACTGTCGCCTTTGCTACTGTAACACTGCAAAATATCTGTCTTATTTAAGTTCATCGTAAAATTGATTGTGAACTGATCATTTTCCGAGCTGCTGTAGCTGTCAGTGGTGAGTGTTTGCCACCCGTCTGATGGTTCTGGATGAAACTCCTACAGCACATCCACCATAGATTTGATTTTTGTTAAGTTCCACTCAGTAAAATAATTTCTGTCATGCATTTTTAATTTCAGGGCCTTTAAACCATTTTGAGGCTGCAGCTGCTGCCATCTTTGTTGCATGTTTCTATGGTTCGTTCCAGCTGTTTTGTTGCCTCTTGTGATTTAACTCTTGGGGTGTTGTAGATTAATTTAGCCCATAAATCACAATCTTTCCCCAACTTTATTGAGTTCAGTCAGCGGTTAACCATAACCATGAAAAGGTTTAATAATGCTGGTTTCATCATGAGCGGAAACTGTATTGAGATCAGATATTTTGTCAGTGAACGCTTTGCTGATCCGTTCAGTCTTGACCTCCTTGCATCTTATCAGATTCTCTGATCGAGCTTTGTGTTTCCTTCAGAGCGTATTTGCTTTTGCAGATTAGTTGTACATAAACATCATTTCTATGAGACGAGTTTGCTTTGCAGTGCTTCACCTTCTCACAGCTGCCTGCCTCCTGTCACTGCGGCCTCGTGACCTCGCTCTAAATACGCCTGAGTGTTTATATACAGCGTCGGCCATCAACTGCGTCTGTGTCTTTAAAATATTGACCTGACCTCGGTGACCCTGCTCAACCTTCCTGATGACTCACACACCGTTTGGGGGCTTTCAATCTTTCACCATCGACCTGACGGAGTCCACTGAGTCTGTGCAGCCAAGGACGAACGACCCCCTCCCCTCCCCTCCCCACCCCACCCCACCCCACCCCACCCCTCCCCCTGACACTGACAGACACTTCAGGGCATACAACACTCACTTCCTCCAACTCCTCCTCCGCATCCTTGCTCAGTCAATACCTTACAAACACACAAACCGCACAGACGAAACAACATATTTCCTGATGGCAACTAGCCTACACAAGCAGTGAGGAAAGGATCAAAACGAAGAGTGAGTTTATGAATGAACAGCCCTCATGATATGAGGCGGGGGCCCCTGTTTTTTTTTTCTTTTTAAGAGGCCCTGCAGAGGGAACTTGTTGCTGACATGCGAAGGGTCTGCTGATTCCTGTAAAACACCCACAGGCTGGAGACTTACAGCTCTCAGCTCCTTTATTCAGCATCCTGCTTTCTGCTGACGGACTGCTGAAGAGCCAGCAAGTGTGCGCTGAACAAAAGAGAAAGTGAGGCTACGCTGCAAAGAAGAAGCCAGCATCCAAAGCCGTGGTCAAAATCGCAATTTTCTTTTTCTCTATTTTCTGACATTTTTTAGACAAAACAATTGAACCGATCAATAAATCTAAATAAATCAAATCTGCTAGTGAAGGTTCAAGTTTGGTTTGGTTTCTAGTGCAAAGATGCCACATTTCTAACCTATTTACTCCCATGCTGGGACACACAGAGTGACCTGTCGCTGCAGAATAATCACTGGTCTGTAGTTGAAGCCCTTTGCAGTCTGGACTTTAACGTGGCTAGCTTAGCTTAGCATAACGACTGGAAGCAGGGGGAACATTTAGCCTCGGTCTGTCCAGAGAGACAAGAAACACCAACATCTCTGAAGTTCACTCACAAACATCTTGTTTTTTCAGTGGAAGCAGACATGAGGTTTTCCATGGTCCCAGCACTGCTGCGTTAACAAACACAGAGCAGAATATCCTTCGCTGAGCGCCACAAAAGACCCGCTGCAATTTTCTCTAATCATTTCAAATTGCTTGTTGTGCTGCTAAAATGCACAGCCTTCTTAAAATGTCCCTCTGAGCTTCTTCATCCTCCACACATCACTAAGTGTTTAGGAGGGATGACAAAAAAAAAGTCAATGCTTTAAAGGAGCGGCGAGGCGCGGCGGTGGGATGATCTTAAACAGAGCAGAGGATTGTCGTGTGAACGTTTCAAAGGAAATTGAGACGTCTTCTGACAGGGTTTTAAACGTGTTGAGGAGGAGGGGGTCGCTTCAGTTTGTCGCCTGTAAGAGCAGCGCCGGCCTCCGTCCCTGTGAGGCCTGATAGTTAGTCATTCCCCCGCCTGATGCATGTGACTGAGAGCCACGCAGCTGTGCTCTGATTGGCCGGTGCGCCGCAGCAATGATGGCAGACGTCCCACGCAGCAGAGAAACAGCAAGTGTCAATGTTGATAAATACAGCCCACGGCCTGACCTTAAGGAAACCACACAGCTAACCTCTGCCTTCCCACCCATCTGCCCACCTGCCCTCGCCTCCACCTCAACATCTGGTGAGCACAGCGGCAGACGACCTGTCGCTTCGAGTCAAGGACGAGGTCTCCCGAAGGCTGACTAGACTGATAAACTGAGACTTCAAAGTAATTTACGATCTTAAATTCAGCATAATGTGTGTAATCACTGAAGAAAACACATCAGGGTCAACGTCCCAGATGCCGTGAGCAGAATTAAAACGCCAACATTGACTTAATTATGAACTGTTATGTCGCTGCGGCAAAGTGCTCTCATTAATACTAACGGCAGAGCGTTCATACACATATATAAGGGAAGTCAGAGTCAGCAGCTCCTCTGAGCGGCCTCATGAATCAATGCATGATCTGACGAGGCCAGACTGGAAAGAGGATGACGAGCAGAGCGGGGGATTCACGGCGGAGTGGAGGAATGTATGAATGTACCTCTGGGCTTGTCACTCAAAAGAGGATTTCCCCACCAGATCGTAACTGACATCCACAGCCATCGCTACGGAACGACCTCCGCCCGTTTTCTCTCCGTCAAACCCCAAACCTCACCGCCGCGCTCTCTGCCAGGGTCTCCGGTTGAACTGACGCCGTCGCAGCATCTCCTCCTCTCCGAGTGATTTCCTCTTTTTCCCTCTAAACCTTCTCTGACAGCTCGAGTGTGATGTTGGACCTCAGCCCTCTTCAGGCGTGGAAGATGGAATGTTTCTGACTTCATCGAGCTGCTGAAGTGAAGCTTTTTGTCACCCAGACGTCTTTTACATCAGCGTTCCTTCACAGCTTCACTGAGGTGTTCCCATCCAATCAGCGGAAACGCAGGAAATAAAAAAATACATGTATCCCAAAAAAGCTTTTAGGCCCGGTTGAGGTGGGATAGTCAATAAAAGCAAAATACCGCTCACTGATAAACATAGAGGAGGAGTGCTGCTCAAGATGCTTATTTTTCTGTTGATCATCTAATTGATTAATCACAGGTCTCGAAATGTTGTCCATCAGTGATACAAAATGTGTTTGGGACAAGCAGATCTTCCTCAGGGACAAAATGGACACAATTTAAGTATGTATGCATAACTATCACTAAGCAAATAACAAACTGAACCAAGCACAACGAACCACGTCTTCTGATGTTTCTACTGTAGTTCAGCCAGAGACCAGCGAAAAATTTGATGCATTGCAATCTGAAAGGACACAGTGGACTAACGGGGGACGCACTCTTTTTCCCAGCTAATAGCACACAACTAACAGAGCTAATAGAGACAACAGAGCTTACAGCTAATGGAGCTAATAGCACACAGCTAATGGAGCTACTAGAGCTAACAGAGCTTACAGCTAATGGAGCTAACAGAGCTTACAGCTAATGGAGCTAATAGCACACAGTTAATGGAGCTAATAGAGCTAACAGAGCTGACAGCTAACAGAGCTAGTAGCACACAGCTAATGGAGCTATGAGTGTTTACGGGGCTGACAGCTAACAGAGCTAATAGCACACAGCTAATGGAGCTAAGAGTGCTAACAGAGCAGAGCTGACAGCTAACAGAGCTAATAGTACACAGCTAATGGAGCTAAGAGTGCTAACAGAGCAGAGCTGACAGCTAACAGAGCTAATAGTACACAGCTAATAGAGCTAAGAGTGTTAATGGAGCTGACAGCTAACAGAGCTAATAGCACACAGCTAATAGAGCTAAGAGTGCTAACGGAGCTGACAGCTAACAGAGCTAATAGCATACAGCTAATAGAGCTAACGCAGCTAACAGCTAATGGAGCTAAACACACAGCTGTCCTTCAGCTGAGTCGTTTGGAGGTAAAAGTAATCTGAATACTGATACTTTTAACGAACAAATACTGCTGATAACCAAGCAAAGGAACATTTGGATTTTGGGACAGCTTACGTTCACTTCAGGATTGTGTTAATTAACCATCTTGAGGGGAAATACAGACGATATGAATAACTTAAAATTAGCTCGCCCAAGTTTATTAAACTTTTTTTTTTCTGTGATCAAGAGGATACAGCCATCTTTGAAGGCAGCACACGACACACATTTTCCTTTCTTTCCTAATTTTTATTAATCTTTCCTGACTTGAGACCAACGTCTTAAGCTGCCATCAGGTCAGTGTAACGAGGTGCATGTCTGAACCCCGTCTCTGTCTGCAGCCAGGCTTTAGTCTTTATCCCACTTCAACGTCATAATTTCCCAGATTTGTATTTTAACACTTCTGTGTCAGCTCTTCTCTTACCGGTTTTCCCTGAGCTTTTTCCCCCCAGTCTGCTTTTCTGCCCTCTTTCATCTTTGCAGCCCTCGCCCCCCTCCCTCCACACTCGTAGGAGGTTCCAGCAGTAGGACACAAGGAACAGCACCTGCAGACCGAGACTCATGCTGCTCTGTTTCCCTGGCAACCCCTACATTGGGCTTTGCGTGTGCAAACCATTAAGCAATGCCAGCTCTGAATACACACACGCATGCAGCTGCACACACACACACACACACACACACACACACACACACACACACACACACACACACACACACACACACACACAGAAAAGCACCCCCGCACAACAACCCTTTTAAGGGTTTCCGGCTGGTGGATGCTTGCTTCTTCTTCTTCTTTTTTTTTTAATTTCCAAAGCTTTTTTATTTTATTTTATTTTTTTACCTCCAACTGCAGCAGCTTAACTCGCGTCACATTTTCCCCACAATCATAAAAACAGACCCCCTGAGACTCTGCAGCCCCCGTCTAACAGAGGCAGGTTTTGTTGGGGCATTTCTCTGCAGATGACATATATCCTCGGTGCGTATGCGAGCTCTCCGCCTCCTCGGTGTGTCATGAGCACATCGCCAAATAATGTGACATCCAGCCCGGCATCGGTCCCGCGTCGCCACCGCAGGGAGAATTTCTTCCACTATTCTGCGTCTCTGTGCTGACGCCAGCAAAGGCAAATCCTGCCGGCCCCCGCCCTGTTTCCCCCCCTCGTCATTCCCGCTCACCTTTCTGACTTGCCAACATCAATGCTGCTCAACCAAGTTTCCAGGAAGTGGCTCCGCAGGCCACAAAAGCTCACCTGTGGAGGGAAAAGGTGCATGCGTGCGTACGCGCACCTAACAAGTAGAAGGTCACCGTTCGTTAGCTCCAATTTACCTCGGCCTGCCTGAGCCCTTCACTAATGCTTCACTTTGAAAAGTTTAAGCCCAATAATTTGACTGATTGGGCAGCAGTCCCCGCCGCAGACACAAGATGAAGCCGAGGACACACACACGAGGCTGTAAACAGTCGGGTCATCTGTCTTCAGGGGGTCGCACGTAAATGGATGAACGGGCGGCGAGCTCACGGCGACACACACACACACACACACACACACACACACACACACACACACACACACACACACACACACACACACCTGCCTCAGCAGCAGCAGGTAAAAGAGGCTTTGGCAGGCTGCTAATGAGCGACGCCGTGATCGTTCGTAGAACATTTCGTCTCACATCAAAATGCATCTCTGCCTCCACAGAGCGACGCTCGCAGCTCAGATGAGGAGGTGCACGACTTAACAAACACGCAAGAGACACACCAACACAGACGCACGCGGCTGAAACGCACACATGCGAGACCTTTTCTGCACAGGCAGGCGGGCGGTGTTAGCTATGGTATTAGTCACCAACGTCTGATAAACAGGCCAGAGTGTGACAGACATTCAAACTGAGAGTCTGCACGCAGCAAATGGTTTTAGGTGAGGTGGGAGGAAGAAGTGGGGCTTCCTGAGACGAAGAATTAAAATTATTTCTCTGTTTTACGTGATAAACTGAACGTCCTTGTGCTTCAGACACAACAAGCAGTGTGAAGTGAATTTAGTCTTTTTTATTTGATTGAATTATTAAAATTTTGATCATTCACTCAGTTACAGTGGTATATAACGTGGTTGACCTTTCCAGTGCAGTAATTAAAGGGCCCCAGAAGGAAGAACAGATTCTTCTGTATGAGCTCTTTGGTTCAACACTTAAAGACAGACAGAGCAGTTATCATGGGAGACAAATGTCAGCTCGCAATAGAGGAAGAAGCGAGATACTGAAAAAAGAAACTGAAAAGCAGCACATTTGGAAAATGGTTGCAGCTCTGATTCCTTGAATTTATTTGAAAACAAATACAAGGTGTTTGGTCTCTTCAGCACGCAAGCAAGCAATTCAATTTAACTAAATTTTTTATTCAGACTCAATTAATTTTTTGTTCTTGAGTGAAGTTACAGAGAGCAGATTGTAAACATCTGACTGGCATTTTGGTTCACAACCAATTTGTGACCTCAACTCAAAAGTCAAAAAAAGAATAAACTAATTACGCAAACAAGCTGCCGCCTGAAATCCTCTCAAACTAGCCAACTCACAAATTGGTTTCCTCAAAACCAGATGTTTCCAGGTGTTAGGGAGGTTCCTCTCTTCCCCACCACAGTGTAGTTACCCTGAGGGCTGATTTGTCACGCAGCAACCGCCCTTCACTTAGCAGAAAGCTCAAGGTGATGAAAAACACCACCATTTGTAAGATGCACCTCACAATTAAGAGTTCACGCAAAATGGAAAAAGGCCACAAGTCCCTGATCCCTGATAATCACATTTTCCATCATCAAAAAATGTCTTCTGCACAATGAACCATGAGTGGATGTGCCTGCCATTAAAACCAGCACACAGTGAAAAATGACTCAAGTACGCGCTTTTATTCCTCCATTAAAAAGAAGGAATAGACATTAACCCACATTTCAGGATGGCAGAGTGAGCGCTCGCCAGATTCAGTTTCATTCACACAAAATATGGCTGTAAAAATTCCTCCCTCCCTGTCGCAGCTCTGCCTCTCTGTCAAAGTGAAAGCTTCTCTGAGGTTAGCACCAAGTTAAACAGACATCCCTGAACTAGTTTCAGCCTGTCTTGTTGTAGTTACTGTTGCTAAAACCCCGGTTTATTCCCGCCTCTGGGAGAGAAGTTCCCTTTGTGTGAATCTCGCTGCGTTCGCACACTGTAATTTGAAGGGACCGTACGGAAACACTGGTTTGGCTGCCTGAGCATGACACAACATGTAAAAATCCATTGCCGGGGCCAGGATGTTAACTCTTTCTCTGCACCTCTGAGGCTTTTACATAAGCACAATGTAAACAGCCCAGCATCGTCACCTTACAGAGCCTTCAAAGTCAAGCTAAAACGCAGAAACTCTCACGTTTTCCGGATGTAAAACCTGAACTGTAACATACTGCAGCTATTAGGCACAACACCATTTGTGTGGGCAGTTTCCATTTGACAGACATCTGAAGGCTGGTGTTGCTCGGAGACACAGAAGCTAGCATGCTAGGGCTAACTAGCTTAAACCTGGAAGGTGTTAGCTGGTTAGCCTGTGGTAGAGGAGGTACTCAGATCTGTTCCTAAAGTAAAAGTGGTACTACTGAAGTGCAGAAACACTCTGTTACAAGTGAAAGTTACTGAAGTAAAAAAACACAAAAAGTGCTCGCATCAACGTATACTTAAACTATAAAAAGTAAAAGTACTCATTATACAGAATGGCTCATTTCAGAATAATGTATATGATATTATTGCACTTTCAGGTTGCAGCTGGTGTGAAGCTATGACTTTATTTATACATAAAGTTTACATATATCACTATATATCTACTTTGTTGTATATTTTTTCTCAAATGTGCAATAACACTGTATTTATTCATATTGGCAACAGTGTTCTTTATAAACTGTATGTATTGTGCATATACATATACTAAAATTCAAGGTTTCTTCCTGTGCAACAGTATTTCTCAAGTGCAATACAACATACGACATTGGTAGCTTTTTTTACTTGCTGGCTATTAACGACTTAAATTCCTTAACTGTGGGATCAGTAAAGTTTTAACTTATTGTATCGTATATATACTGCCTGGAGACAAATAAAGTCTTATTGATATAATAATTAATTTGTTGATTACATGTTTTAATTATTAATCTGAATCTGCCAAGTAACTTAAGTTATCAAATAAATGTAGTGGAGTAAAAAGTACAAAATCTGTGGTAGTGGAGTGAAGCCTGAAGTGGCAGCAAATAGAAATACTCAAGTACTTCAACACTTTATCACACTTGAGTGATGAAGCTCAGTTCTCCTCAAATCGACTCACGCTGCAGCTTTAAAGCAGCAAACTGTGTCCGGTGTCAGGCCGTCTCTGGGTTAGCGTATACCTGACAATACAGGTTGCTGCTGCAGTTTATTCTAACCCTGCATATTTAACCACGGTCAGACGCACAGTTGATCATTAACAGGAAACTGTTTCTGTCAGTTTGCTGCAAATTACTGAGGCGGTGAAAAACAACATGAGCTGACAGACAGACATCTGAACTGTCCTTATCCTTTCAATTCTGGCTCATGAAAACAAATTTGCACCTGCTTTTAACATAATGAATCCAACATCGCTTGCACATTACACTTCCCAGCATTAACAGGCCGTTAACAGGCCGTCAGGTTAATGTAATAAAATACGCAAACTTCATTTCGGTGCATAAACATCCTTGTCAGCGCAGTGAAGGATGCTGAAGGGATGAGAAACTCCGTCCCTGTGCGTCGGCCTTTACAGGGTAAACATTTTCCACCTTGTTAAATGTTCCCCCTTTTCACTGCAGTTGTTCACCATTTATCACGCAGCATGTTCTCCGCTAAAGCAGGAGAGCAGACCTGATGGGCTCTGGTGTGAGGAGCCTTTTACGAGACAAGAGGAATGCACAGTCAGTTCTATAAACACTGGGGTTGGTAACAAGTCTGGGCATTTTCAGGGGCACTTTGAGGAATGGGAGAGAAAAACCAAACGGCACACAGACATCACGTAGCCACTGAAGGCTGCCTGGATGAAAACACCGACAGACACTCAACACATGCAGAGAGAGAGAGAGAGAGAGAGAGAGTGAACGCAGCTCTGTACACATTGTCAGGAAGGTTAATAAACTGCACTCATTTCTAAATCAGTGGGTTTTAATGTCGGGTCACATTTTTCCATCGCAGCTAACTAGGCCACACATCCTCCAGTGAGCTGCACAACAGCGACTTCATTTGAATCTAAAGCAGAGGTGGATGTGTTAATTTACTGCATCATTTAGAAAGCTTGTGTAAAAGCAACACTCTGCTAGTAATTTCCCACGATTTCAATGAAAAGAAGAGAGTAAATCGTCCAAATCTGTTGGAATTTAAATAATTCAAGCACTTCTTTTTATTTATTTAATAGCTATTTAACCATCATAGGAACTTCCTTTCTCCTCACTGTATTTGTGACTTTTCTCTCTCTCAATCCACTGCATGTTAGTATTTTCACTTGACTTTGTTTTTTTAGAAGGAGCCATATGGAAGAATTGGCCACCTGTTGAAGTCATACTCCACACAAATAGGGGGCAGCACCACCACAAACTTCAGCTAAAGTAACCGTTAACTGTAGCCGCTATTAGCTAGTTAGCTCAGTTTGTTGTACAGCTAGCGGTCCGATTAGCTGACTGCCTGGACTGAGGCTTAGAGCACCGAGGGAGTGTTTGTCTCTGACTGCAGGGACGAAGAAGACTTGGCGGGATCAGGCGAGGACAGGAGAGGCGTGGAGCGGGAGGGAGGGACGTCGGACATGAGTCAGCGCCCACCTCCGAAGGCCTGAGCCGGGGATACAGCTGGGTCAGCTCCATGAGCCAAACATGGCAAGAAAGCCATGTTGGTGTTGTTGGACTGAGGGCAGACTAGACACTACAGTGACTCACTATCACCTCTTGAGGCACTGAGTGGTATTACAAGACAGGATGGCCCGAGGCTAACTGGTTAGCATGCTAACTTCAAGAGATTTCTCTGCAACAGATTAGTCTTTGACATCATGCCAAAACTGGCATTTCTGTTGATAATTCTAGTTAAGTTTGAAAGCTTTAAATTAAAATTCTTACATAAAGCTCCTTCAATGCTTCATTTGTACACAGTAGGTGTTTTTATTCTACTCACAATCAGAGTGAGTATTGATGTTTTCACCTCCTGCCTTCTGCATGCTAATGTTAAAGTCTGTGTGTTTCCTTTTTAATGAAGGATTTCTAGCTCCTGGTGTCTAAAACTAAGGAGAGATCCTAAATATCTCTTATCTTTATGTCACTAATGTTGGATGTAATACAGCCTCCTGTGTGGTGCAGGAACACAGACTCTGAATGGACGATTCAAGACTTTTCCACTCACTATCGATGGAAACAAATGCTCTAAAAATCCACAGCTACAAGCTTTTAAGAATAACAGAGAAGTATTCTGGCACCACGAATCTCCTCCAGCTATTTTCAATACATTACCTTCAATTCTGAGGCTTACAAACTTTAATTACCGGAGTAAATCACTGTATTTAAAAGCTGTCGTTAGACTGACTACTTCAGCCCTGACGTCTGCTCAGCTCCTCTTTTCCAACAGTTTGAAGATTTTTTTATATTGTCTTTAACAAGACAAATAAACACCCTTTTTTAATTATATTTCAACCTCATGGACCAATCATATACTGAATACCAGCTAAAATGGTACAGCTTGACATTTAACTCAAGGCCTCCTTACTAGCAGCTTTCAATTCCATCCTGTGGTCTTCAGGAGCAGATTCTTCCTCACTGAGAAACACTCGTGATGCAGAGAGTCTGACAGGTGGAAACTACACTGTTGTCGTCAGAATAAATCAACTTTTTCTTTGTTTTTACAGGCTGTCCACATGAAGAAACCCTAATATTTCATTAGTCCACAGTTTGCCTGTCAGCAGTGAGTATTCTGTGTATTTCTGCTCATGTCCACAGAGAGAGCGTCTGTCTGAAGGGGAAACCACTGTGTATCCCTCCAGAGCTGCTTGGAGACCAGCTGTTTGAGAAAAGTAAACAGAGACTCAAAGGAGGGGGGACAGGAGTTCCGAACTTCCTGCATTGTTGCCCACAAACTGCGTCAGAGGATCTTTCCTGACGACACCGAACAGCAGCACACGAACTATATACTGAGACACCTGAGGCCGCGTTAAAAATCACAGCATTTTCTGCAAAAGTGCAGTTTAAAGTTCTGAAAATTAAGATTTAAGCGAGTGAAGCCATGCGCCGTTTAAGCATTTCATCTTTATTTTGTGAACTTTTCTGATTGAATCTGACGACTGTCCCTCGAGGGTGAATGATTCACTGAGTACCTGTGAGCAGGTTTCCTTTCCTGAAGTCTCAGGAGAGAAAAAATGGATGAGGAAATAAGTGAGTGCGGAGCTGAAAACAGCGGATGACTCCTTTTGTGACTCTGTTTACGATGTGCGATGGTTTAATATGATTCAGGTAATAATACAGACGGGAATGCTCTCCTTAAGTCGGGGAAGGATCATCAAAAACAAACCTCAAAGTTCCTTCCTCTCTGATCTTTGTATTAATCGGTTCATTTTTTGCTCATTTCTGCAGTTTCACATTGAGTTACCAGTTTCAGGTCTGTCTAAAGGTCTTTCTTATTATTGAACCAATATCGCGATTTATCAGCTTTCAGCAGGATCATTTTATGATAATTAATTCAAGTTAAAGGAAGCCATCACACAGCCCATTATTGCCTTCACATACCATTTAAGAAATATGGTTTAAATGATTGGTAATTCATTATAATATTTACATTTTTTCAAGCAGATATTCTCCACTTCCAGCTGTTCCTATATGCAGATTTGCTGCTTTTCTGTGTCATAAACTGAATATCTTTTTGGACTGTTGGTCAGACAAAACAAGACCTTTGAATACATGTCTTTGAGCTGTGGGTGATTACAGCAGGCGTCAAACCGAAACTATTACTTCACTTAACTCTGACGTTAGTTCCTTTACAGTATGTTACATCAGTGTTATTTGTTATTTGTACAACTTTGTTTAGCCAAAAGGCGTGTGTGCATGTATTGGTTAAGAGAAAAAAACTCACTATGAAGCTGTTTTAAATGTGTGTTTATATAATTCAGTCCAATACAACAGGACCAGTAACATGGGCCTGAGGTAATAAATATAACTATACAAATAACTCTCCCACAAAGCCAACAGAAACCGATCATCACAAGCTTCTTACACTTAAGATTTATTTCAGGGACATTTTATTGGACAGTATTTGATTGTAACTATTGACAAAGGGTGTTTACATTTTGCACTAAATTAAGTTCACACTGTTTTTTTTTAATATGATGGTTAAAATAAATAGACGCTGTACTGACAAAGTCGAGATATTCACTGTGAAAACAGCTGAAGATAACATCTTATCATGGCTCAAGCAAAGTTTAGTCTACAGCTCAGACTGAAGCTTTACTGACAGCTAGCTTTGACTCGTTCCATCCAAAGGCATTAAATTCACCTGATGGATGTCAGCAGAGCAGCCGGGTCGGGACCGCGTCAATAAAACGATTCATTCTTTGTGTCCCCTGAAGACCAGGAGGGACGAGGTTGGTGCAGTTTCCTTTGTGCCGGAGTCAGACCGCGGCCAAACCTCTGAGGC
Organism: Chaetodon trifascialis; assembly: GCF_039877785.1. Lineage (NCBI taxonomy): Eukaryota > Metazoa > Chordata > Actinopteri > Chaetodontiformes > Chaetodontidae > Chaetodon > Chaetodon trifascialis. The sequence continues at coordinate 5,485,266 of NC_092072.1, forward strand.
AGAGAGGACTCCTGAAGAGCTAGCATGTTTGTAACTGTGCTAAGATTAATTACTGCTACATTATAAAGCAAAGAAAACGCTGTTTTGAAGGCTCATTTAGCAGCAAGCTGAGAGTTTTTCAAGCCAGTCTTGGACATTAAGCATCATTACGTGATGGCTTGAGGGCACAAAGTATGAGGAGGGCTCTTTGAGTTCCCAGGGAAAGACATTCTCCACAGCGGAGTTTAAGCATGTGATAGCATGCCACGCAATTATCATTTCCTCTCTGATGAAGGAAAAGCCTTGAGTGCAGGCCCGGGAGGAGGGGTGATGAACTGGGTCAAAAGGCAAAACAAGAAGCCAAACAAATGTCTCAACAAGTTATCAGATGATGAGGAAGTGAACCGGGTGCTCCCACAACGTGCTGAGAAATTCACCAGAACTGGAGACGGCAAGTTATATCAAGTTTAAAGTAACACCTCGAAGACACTTCAGTGTGTTCAGGGAAAACAAAAAAGACTAAATCTGCATCTGGAGCCTTGAATTTAATTTTTTACCCAATTTAAAGCGTCTTAAATTCAGAGGGCAGAGGGGTGACCACAAAATGACTATGAAGAGACGTAAAACAACCACAAAGAGACAAAAACACAAAGAGATATAAGAAGGACTACAAAGAGACAAAAAAACAACCACAAAGAGACACAAAACAAACACAAAGAGACAAAAAACAACTACAAAGAGACACAAAAAGGCTACAAAGAGACACAAAATAAACACAAAGAGAACAACTACAAACACAGTTGATTTGTGTCTATAGTTACAAATAGCAGCTATTTATTGATATTAGTTGTTTATTTGGCATTAATTTACTACACTGAATAGACAATGAGACTATTAATAATGTAGATTTTATTACTGCTGAGAACTCAGGCTTCAAATATGAGTCATAACATGCTTTGACTCATTGTACAAAGGTGCCCCCCCCCATCAAGAATCTCTAAACCCACCCCGATATAAGAATCTCCCAACCCAATCAAATTACTGTCAATTATACTCTTTTCAAGTCCAGATCTTTAAGCATCAAGTAAAAAAATCCCCCAAACGCTGCAGCAGCTGCAGTCTATTGCCTGCACCAGGAGAAACGAGGGAACAGCCACCATTAAAAATAGAAGCAAGTATCATTTGGCCGCCGTTTCTCCCGTCCTCTGTTGGGCGATGTAATGTACTGTTCTGAAACTTAATTATTTATGTTGTTTGGCCAAATAAGCTCAATGAAAAAAGCACACAAGGAGTGTTTATATGATAAATAAACAGAGGGACTGGCCCGCTGGCTCGTCGCTCAGGGACATGAGGAAATCTGCCGTGTGGATCGACTGCTGGGGAATGGCAGCGATGCACATTTTCACACCCAGCATGTAACGCTGCAAATTCGTAGATCTGTGAACTGCAAACGTCTGTTGACACGTAAATCTGTCAGTTCTCAACATAACACGAAATCCTTCAAGCCAATTGGTGTTCTGCATTAGCATGAAGAGCTGCTGCAGCTTCAGGATGTGTCAGCACAATTACCTTCAATATGTGCTTTCAATGCATTTTGTTCTAGTTCGGTTTATATGCAAGTGTTTTGGGCTGCATGAGGATCCCTGAAGATTCACCTCAAAAAGTGGCTGTTTCCTCACTCACGACGACACATTCATACACACCAAATCCTGAATAAACACGTCTTCGTTTCACACACTGGTCACATCAGATGAGACAAAACTGAAGCCACTGATGAGAGATCAGAAGCAAACAATGCAGCCGCAGAGTGTACGTTAACGCATGAGCAACGAAAAGCCAGAATGATCTGTTTGCATTAAAGACCTCAGAAGAGAAGAGAAGAGACTCAGAAAGACGGCGAGACGTCAGAGTACTCGTGAACCATACGTAAATAGTAATGTGGTAAATGTTTGTCATTATGATTCATCACCTTCGTATCTTATTGGCCTATTTATGTCATGATTTCGTACGTATGTCTGAAAGCCACAGCCAACGCAATAATAAAAAAACCTCATAAAATGTTCACATTCACCCACATGCATCCATGAAATTATAACTATAATAACTTTGCCCCACTGATGCCTTCACCTCGGCCCTCTGATATGTCCTGTGGCTGAATATGAAGATTCACAGGCGTCAGGCCCTGTACAGCTGCTCATCTATGGTAATGAATTCTAATATATTAATGTGACTAAAAATAGTTTATATCAAGTTTCATGAGGTTAGAATGAAGCTTTTGTTCAAAAACAACTTTAGAGCAACACAACATTACTTTTAAAGAAAGGTACAATACAAGTTTATTATTATTATTATACTGTGATATCTTCTGAGACACTTATCGTACCATGAAAATCTCATACTGCTGCAGGTTTAGCCCTGAAACATCCTCACATCCACACACTAACTTTGCTTTGTGTAATCATTTGTGTCCGATATGATTTTTCTCGTCCACTCGTGCACAGATTCTATGAAAATGCTAATAATGTTCAGCTTCACTTGCATACTGAACCACAATTTGCTTCCAAACTAGTTGTGACAAAACCATCATGTGCGTAAACATTCAGCTCAGATTTAGGTTAAGATTAGGTTCTAGTGCACATCCATCATTCTGCACAATGAGCTCAAACCAAGTCTGGTAACCTTAAGGAAAGCACGATGTGGAGCAGAGAGTCTCTGGATAGTCATCATTTGTCTGTCAACTCAGCGCTCTGTTCATCTTCCTCCTCCTTAACAAAAAGGCTCCACTTTCAATCCAGGAAATGATCCAAATTCAACCATTTCTACACACTGAAATGGGAGGGAATGATCCAATCTGGCAACAATGGTTGAATCCAACAAAAAGAGACTCAGGTAACGTGGAAAAGTTTGTTAATACTGTAAAAAGGTCAGATCGACAGACAGGCAGCTGTGAGGAAACGCAGAGGAAGGAGCAACACGTCGCCGTCCAGTGAAAACCAGGCAGCTCTGAGCTCAGATGACCGACTGGATTTTTTCCCCTCAGAAGCAGGAATTTCTTCTCAATCCATGAAAACCAGCGGATGAAATTCAACACCACCAAATTTAGATATTTGTGGTTTTCACTGGGCAGCGATAATGATGAGAGGTCTGAAAAACCAAACCGGCAAGTGGTTCCAACAAGTCAATTAAGTATTTTTCAGTATTTATCACGTTTCCATGAATATCACCAATATCATGACATCTTTTTCAGGCAGTTCGTCCACCACTATGATGGAAGACCACCTGCTCCCAGCTGAGCTCTTTCTAATCGTAATTCAGGACACGTAGGAAGGAAACAATCATCCTATTTTAAGCCAAACAACACATCTCATGCCAACAGTATGTAGAGATATAATTGCTTTGTGGTCAGAAGAGACAACTGAGCAGTTCCTCTTCAGACAGACATCCACACCCAGCAGCTGACAGGAAATGCAGAACGCAGCGCGGACGCGTGGACTCACCTTTTAAATTTTTCGGGTTATTCTGCTTGGTCCGCGGCATCTTTCCACCTCAGTTCACAGGTGCATGTTGGGGAAAGTGGATTCTAGCGTTGGACCTCGAGAAGAGTCGACTCCGGAGCCGCAGTCTGGGCACATCTGCAGAAAACACACATATGGATGGAGTCAGAATCGGCTAAAGGTGAACTCACGCTGATCGATGAGGCGCTCTGCAGGCCTGGCAGCCTGTGGAGTCCTCTGCTCTCACTCGGCGGCCGTCTGCGAGTCCAGGACGGAGGCGCCGATTGAGTTTATTCCTCAAACAGGTGCCCCGGCCGGACCTTCAGGCCTCTCCTCTCCGAGCTGCTCTGTGATAATGTGCAGTGCGGCTCGGACTACTGTCTGCTGTCAGTGAGAGGAGGTGTGAATATGTTCTCCCCATATCAATATAACCTCTGCAGCAGCTGCTATCTGCCACTCTGATCTCAGACGCTGCCGCTGTTTATGGGAAACGTCTGATTGACATGTCAGCGGCTGATACAGAGCGCTCGCTCTTCACTTTGACGAATGTCAGCGCGAATGACGAACGATGCAAACAATAAGGTCCTGTGTGCGCCGGTGATGAACGCTCAGGGCAGCTGGGCGGCCACACAGAGGTTACTATCAGAGCGATCTCCCTGCTGAAGTTAGATCACTGCAGAAAGTCAAAACATCGAAGCGGCTGAACCCACCTTCGCAAGTGGAAAACGTTTGATCTGATCGCTTTCGATGCCCTTTAGCACAATGAAAGATCACAAGCTTAATATGGGTTTCATGCAAATGCTGGTTTGCTAAAACAACGTGAGGCAGCGAGGTGGGTGTTGAAGTTAAATGTTACTGGGATGTCAAAGCCACAGAGCTGCAAACGCTTTTGTCAGCTGCTTGATATGCATAAACAACTGCAGAAGCTCACCTCTGCATAGACCCCCCAAAACACAAATCGTGAATAAATATCTCATTTAAATCATTTTTAGCTTTCTTGCCCTTGCATCATCTCCATCATGTCCCCACAACACCTCAACCCCTGTCAGAGCATTGCAGGGAGCAGCAGAGCTTCAGGAACCAGCCTTTGTTTCCCCCCTCACCAATATTACATAACACTTACTACAACTGGATGATGATGATTTTTTTTCCTCCATACAGTTGGTACATGTGGCGCTAGAGCAATGACATCATCTCACGGTGGATTTCGGTATAGACTCGCTGTGTGCACGGCGCCTGCACCAGGTCGCATAAAAACACGTCCAGGTCGCGCGACAGAAACACGAAGAGCGGCTCACCTGGATCCCGCGGTGATGCACAGTTTTGCTTCGGTGCAGGTTCGACGTCGCGGATGATGAGGCGGAGGAGGGAGACGTGCACATTTCCTCTGGCGTGTCTGTCAGTCCGTCTGCCGGCCCGTCTGCGTGTCTCTGCGTGCGTGCGTGCGTGCGTGTGAGTGTGTATGTGCACATATATGTGAGGAAACACCCTGATACTGACACCAGAAAAACACACACACATACCAGCGCTGTAACGCTATGTCCTCACCGCGTCAGGCCGAAATGCAACTTGCAGGTGACTAATGAGTGATGATTTCCTTCACACCTGAGGATCAACCACAGGCATGACGTGCACGAGGGGCAGCAGCGGCGGAAAAGCACGCATACTCACGCACTGGTGGTGTCTGAGAGTGCGTGACACAATTAATAAGCTTAATTATCAGAAAAAATAAACACATAGCGATGCTGCACGTGTATGTTTTTGTACACGTTGCAGGGGAGATGAGCACCCGGTTCACGGGGTGCAGCCGCGACAAACGCTGCAGAAGGCAAAGAAATGATGGGATTTAAATGCATGGAATTAAGTCAGCAAAAACAATGCATGGGAATAGCGTATTTTGTGCCTGTTGCAACACGTGAACGCCCTGTAAGTGAGGGAGGAGCCAGGGAAAACCCCTCACCGTCTCTGCAACAGCGCTCGAACGGGACACTTCCCCCTTATCCAACAAAACCGAACGCTCAGCCTGCACGCATGCAGCCCGGTCACATCACAGGCGAAGACAGTGAACACACGAACACACTCGGGGTGACAGAAATAGCTTGTGGCTTACCTACAGCGCAAAAAGAGCAACAAAGAGCGCCGCGTAGAGAGGCGCCGGGGAGCTCAAGTTGCGTCCTCTGAGCACGGTTTGCTGCACAACTCCACACAGGAAACAACTGCGCCAAAAAAAAAAAAAAAAAACCCGGCCAGCTCACCTGCCTCCACCTGGCCAAACCGTGAAGACCCCTCAAAGTTCACGGCGGGCTAAAACCGGACGAGCGACACACAGCGATAAGAGCATGTCCGACCCTCAAAGGCTGCAGCTACCGACAGCGACCTATATCACAGTGACAGACACCCGCTCCGGCTCCCGCTGGAAGAACACGGGGGTGAACACATCAAGCGCACTCAAACTTAATTTATTAATACTCACAGGTGCAGGGTTGTAGCACACCTTTGCGTGTAAAGAGGAGGGGGTACAGCTCTGTGTTTTCTCCCTTCACCTTCTCGCTCACTTTCTATTGCAGGAAACAGACAGGCCCACTGACGTCAACGGGGGTCCCGTCTCCGCCTCTCAGCCATGAGGGGGTCCTCTTCGGTCCGCGGGGGGGTCCCGACGTCCGCGCCATCGCCGCGTAACCGATAACTGCTCGTGCTGACACGGAAGCCGGAACTTCACCCTCGCGTCGTTGCGTGCTCGTGAGCCTGCGCCCCGTCCGTCTCCTCCTCCTCTCGCGGTAGGATCGTATTGAGACTTCTTCCTGGTCGAGCGGTGAGGAGCCGCAGGTCGTGTCGAGTGTCGTAAACCCCTCTGACGGACCCCCACCCACCCTCTCTGCACATAGTTTAGGACTGACGGTTTTCCCGGAGGTTCCTTGTTGTCAGGTCACGTTGTGCCCCTCCGCCACTACCGACCGGGCTTTCCCGTGCACAAACCTGCAACAGGGACGCAACAGCGGGTCTCTCTGCACCAGGACCGGTGCTCAGTGAAAATAAACATACATGAGCCGTGGCCTCCATTAGTGCCGAGCAACCTCACGGTGGAGGAGGTGCTCAGATCCTTCAGTTAAAGTACTACCACAGTGTAGAAATACTGTTACAAGTAAAAGTCCTGCATTCAAAATCTCACTTAAGTAGGAGTACAAGAGTATTAGCATAAAATACACTTAAAGAGTGACAATGTTAATTATGCAGAATGGTCTATTCCAGAATAATGTGTATTGTATTATTTAATTCTAATTACTGATGCATTAGTACATCAATGTTGCTGCTGGCCAGCATTGAATTTCTCCCTGGAGATCAATAAAATCTTACTGATAGCATTAGTTATTTTGATTATATTTTGCATTGTTCTCTCAATCTGCAAAGTTCACATATAAATGCCGAAATGGAATAAAGTATTCATAAGTTTGTTTTTATTACCTTAGAATGAGCTCTATCCACAGAGGGAGCAGGTCCTCTTCCACAGACCCCTCCATTTTGCACTGCCATGTTTCTACAGTAGCCCAGAATGGACAAACAGAATACTGGCCCTAGAGAGGGACTTTTTTGTGTGACTGTCTGTGTGAAAGAAGGCTAGCTGACCATCATAAACCAGTCAAAAACTCTTATACAGAACACGAATGGAGTGAAGCAGACACAACATATATATCTTCATCTTATCCTAAAGTACAGCCACAAAATGTCTGTCCCCCGGCTTGCTGAACAAGCTAGCAAACAAAAATCCAAGTGCGCTACCTAATGGCATTTTGTAGGCTAGCTAGCAATGAGCTAAACTAGCTAACTGGCACGCTGTCTACGGTTTGAAAACTCACCTAAAAATGTTAACATCATTGATCATTGTAGATGTTGAAAAGTGTTAAACATATTCTTTGCTGATAAAAATACATGCTCTGTCTTTAGCCCGGTTAGCTACAGCTAACAAAAACAACTGTGCTAAATCAACTGCAGACACTGGGAGGCTACAGGAGCTAGCTACAGTATGTCCAAAGCAAATAGATTTCGTTCTTCCTTTTTATAAACAAAATAAGATTAGCCTAAAATAAAACTACTTTTTAAGATAAGATAAGACAAGACTTTACTGATCCTACACCCGGGGAATTAAGTTGTTTCAGCCAGTAAACACAGTGGCACAAAAGGGTACAGAATAGAAAAACAATTATGTATATCTACGGATTATAAAAATACTAAATGCCATATTCTTGTGAAAAAAAAAAAAAATTATGTCATGTTGTATTGCACTTGAGAAATACGAATTCTGTGTATATGCACAACATATACAGTTGCCAGAATGGATAATAAATACTTTTATTGCACAGTTGAGGAAAAAATATGTAACAACTTAGAAATGACAAGATGTAAAGGTATTGCACTAGATGAATGGATAGCAGCATTGATAACTAGTGCAAAACAAAGTGGGTTTATGATGTAGAAATGGGAAAAACAGCATCAGCACATCAGGAATAGATTAGTCTGCGATGCCTGCCGCAAAAATCAAAAAGACAAGATAGCCATTGCTAATATTTCCCAATCTCAACAGTGATATTTGTCCAACATTTTTGTATTTTGATCAGTTGAGAACAAGCCAACACAAAATCCTCAGTGTCTCACCCGCTGTAGGTCTAACTATGTGAGTGCATGTCAAACGTGTTGAGTTTCAAATGACCTTTGTGAATTCACACATTGCACGTGTTTCCCCTCATTAATTCACATTTTCCACAGAAGCTTTGTGTTAGCAAACCGTTAAGGCTGTTGTCTTAAAGCTAGTGGAGAGAAACACACCAACATGGAGGGAAATTCTACTTGTTGCTCAGTTTCACCTTTCTTCCAATAAACATTTGAAAATGCCATGAGACAAGGCTGTCCCATAACGCAACATGTTCTCACAGCCCACTCAGTCACAGAAAGCTCTGAAAACAAGATGATTTAAAACATAAAATAAGTTGATTATAATTTAATATTTTAATATATTTGCTCCTGTTGTTTTGTCACAGTGTCAATATCTTTATGTCCTTGGCAGCAGAAGAAACAGGTTGCCTGGGTGCTCTGTTGTGCCTAATGCCAAGACACCATGTTGTTATTTTTATCCTGTGATGGTCCGGCGATGACACATCACTGAACGAAAAAGGTCATGCTATTTTTTGCCACATAGTCAGAAATAGCTCTCAAATAAATACGTAAATAAATCTAAAGTTTTCCCCCAGCAACCAGAAATCTATTAGCAAAAACACAAAAAACGTTCATGTGTACCAGAAAGCATCAGCGCACAATGGACAGGACTTTCTTTAAATTAGAAACAGGCTGATTTGTATTGAATTTAATCTTTAGGATGAGAAGAGAGGAGCCACACTGCTCAACTAAACTTCAGTAGCTGCAGTTTCTGCAAAAGCCGTCTCAGAGAAGCACACTGTCACCCAGAGAAACTTTGCTGCAGTGAGGCAAATCTACCCATTAATAAGTGATTGTGTGACAGCCGCCCACCATCATATCACAGGCTTCCTGCAGACTGCAGAGTGGGACTCCTGGCTCAGTCGAGCTTTATGACTCACCTGTTTCAACTGCAACAACTTAAAACGGCACATTTGAATAGTGGAACTTTTTTTTCTGCAAGAATAGGAACGAGGTGTTGTCTTTTCACAGCCAGCGATCTGAACATTGATGCAGCGTTTCTGTGCATTCGGGCGATTTATTTTGTATGGATGACCGAGGGGTGTTGATGACTTCATGCATGTAAAAGTGATTCTCAAAGACTTTTTGACAATTACATCAACCGAAATATCAAATTTTGTCATAATGACATCTATTTTTTTTTTCTGAGAATGAGAATTTGCTGGGGTTTTTTTGTTTTTTTGTTTTATTTGCATTCGCTGCTGTCTGAACACCCACACAAAAATTTAGATGTTTTCAGTTCTTCAGTGCAGGATGAAAAAAAAAGGTAAGGAGGGGGATGGAGTGTGTGTGTGTGTGTGTGTGTGCGTGCGTGCGTGCGTGTGTGTGTGAGATGTGAAAACCTTTTTACATAACCACATTTTTCCTGAGAAGACAGCTTGTTTGGTTTGAGCTAAGGCAATGCCAAGAGCAGAACAATTGTTTATTAATTGAGCCCTCAGCTGCCGTCCTGTCAGCCAAAGTCAATACGAGCAGCCATCAAATCTGAGCTTTTTGCGGTCGAAGCTGGACTACATCCATTTGTGTCTTTAAGGTTCAGCAGAAATGCAGTATTGCTGTGGTGTTAGTGGAGTTGGAGTAGTGGAGTATGTGATGTGGGGGCACAGGAAACTGCTCTCCTCTCTTAATAATTCACCTTATGGACTAATTTCTAGCTGACGACCGTCGGTTGTGTCAGTTGCAGCTAGCTTGCGTAAGCTAACGCTAATGATTAAACTCCATGAATTGGTTGAATATTCTGTCTCTAGCTGATTTTTTAATGTGTAAAAACCTGTCAAATGGTTATAAATATGAACACAAATGCTACATCCATCAAATAGCGCTAAAACCCGGAGCTAAAGCTAAATGTCAATGATCCCACAAAACAAGTACTGTAAATAAAAGCACAGCATTGTCTGTGTATTGGACAAAAGAGCTAGTTAAATATTTCTTTAAAAATACAATTAAATCTATTGTAACATAACCTTTGGATGATTTGGATGCTTCCTACTGTATAAAAAGGTTCTGCCATGGGCTAGGTCTGTGCTTTATGGTTTGTATTTTCAAACAGCATGCTCACTTTCACAGGAGAAAAAAGGACTATAGATGAGGAATAACTGAAGAGTTTGGCAAATGTGACGATCGGATGGAAATTTGGCTTAAGTTTCTGGAGTGTAAACTTCCCAAAACCAAACGAAGAAGAAGGAAGGAGCTGCTAACGTTACATTAGCATCTCGGCTTCCTCAGGTTGGACGAATCAGCCCTGAGCTGGTATTCTAATATAGCTTATGTGTCACAACACATAATAATCTTAATGAAAAAGTGTGATAGCATCTTACGTTAGAGCAGATAAACACATTTGTGTTGTTGACCTCATCCTACAAACTCTTTTTATCCATAATATTGCTCTCTGTTATCTATTTACTTGATATTGTCATTGTTTCTCCATATTTTAGTGTTTCAACTGTTGTTTCTGTACACATGACATCTATTGCATGAAAAGGGATCCCTCTCCTATTGCTCTTTCTGAGGTTTCCTCTTTTTTTTCCCCATGTTAATGGACATTTTTTTGGAGTTTGTCCTTATCCGAACAGTCTCAGGATAGAGTGCCGTGCGTTGAAAACTTAAAAAAAAAAATTAGAAAACTGTTCAATCCAATGAGCTAGTCTTGACCTGAACCCTCACATTCTGTTCTGTTCAGCGGTACAGAGCTGTTTGTCAACTTACCGACTCAATGGACGGTCTTCTTGACATTCCCAAACTCTGCCATGTCAGTAAGACCTTTGTCAGTGCAGCAGTATAATCACAGTTTGGTCACATTAAAGAGGGGGACTTCCTCAACTGTCCCCACAGCAGTGTTAGTGAATGACAGTGGGGCTATTAATATCCTGCAGGGTAACAGAAAATAAGCACAGCTGCCCAGCAGAACTGTCCTCATGAACAATAGCTTCTTATGTGAAGGGAAGCGCTGCTGTTTGTGTCCCTCGCTAACCGATAACCATTCACGGGGGTTCATGTGCTGTTTTTACATCTTTGTTTCCCTTCGTATCAAAAATAGATATTTATTGAACGCCGCCTTCCAAAGAAAGACAGTATTCATGATGCCTGGGTGTCCTCTTTCTCTTAGCAATGAGATGTTTGGAAAAAGATTGATGTTGCTGAAGTATTTATAGGGGGGCGTCCTTTTATCCTTTTTTTTTTTCTCTGTACACTTCCTATTGCAGATATGCAAGGAACTGGCCATAAACACCTTATATAAATACACTACAATGGTTTGGCACCCAAGCTGTCCTCTGTAGATAAGCTTACACACATATCACACCGGACACTTAAACACCATTACAGAATCCACAAGCACAGCTCGCCCCTCTAACCTAATAAACTATATTTCAGGGTGTTCAATTAGAGGTATCATGCATGGCTGTAAAAGGTAAATTATGGGGCTATGATGTCCACTGCTCTCAGTGTAATTTGTATCCATAGAGGGTGTTTTTTATCATCAGTGCAGCAGTGCAGCAAGGCTTTAGAGAGACAGGCTGCAGGTTTGAATCTAACTGCTGTGCAAAATGTCTGTTTCTGTATATTCCCCACAGCACTGATAAAAGGCGGGATTGTACACATAGCTGGATGCTTTTTGTTTACAGCGCACCATATGATGTTACATAACTGAGGCTGTTGCCTTGGCAACACCGGGACTCCACCCCCCACCCAACCACTCTTAGACACACATAAACACACTCACACACCCCGCTGAGGCAACAGGACGTTCTCCGGCCACATGACTCGACTGGTTGATTGAACGCTCGCTGATACGCACTATTAACGAGATGGCCTCTCTCTGGCGTCCGGAAATGTTGCTCCTGAGAGATATTTTACAGTCACCAGGAGGCGAAACATCTCCGCTATGATGGCCCACCCCGGTGCTGTTTGATAAACAAATTAAACATTCACCACATTTTACTACCAGCACTGAAACAATCCCGTTATTTATGGCTGTCCATCAAAGCAAAGCCAACCAAAATGGGATGTCAGCTCTCACTCAGGCTGCGCAGCACAATGTGCATGTTGTCAGTAGTTGAACGGCGACAGTGTGAGTCAGTTTTCATGACTTCATGTGAGCAATCAGCTCTGCTAGTTGAATTCAAGGTCAGGGAGGCTCTCCTGCCTTCCTGAGCCATACAATAACAACACCAGGCATCCCCGCACAAGAGCTGTCTCTTTGTGTTGAAGGGTACAGCGCTGAGTACTCTCTCAGCTCTCGCCGCCGTCTCAAAGCGCCATTCACATGCCATCTGACAGTCCATCGAACCAGCCTTTGGTCCAGGAGACAGGAATAGTAGCTCTGGGCTTTCCCGGCTGCTGAAAATGTCAGCAAACTCAACAATTAAAAGACATTTCCCCCTCCACTACCCCACAGTTATTTTACCCATCTCCTGTTTCAAAGAAAGTCGTCCAGAAGCTTCATACTGCCTCAAACTTCTGCAATGCGTCTTTACGTCTTTTATATAACGGCATGTTAGTCACATTATTGTTGTAGCTTATATAATGTGAAATCCAAATCTTTGAAAAGTACCTGGTGGCATCACTCAGGTCGTCCACCTCTTTGTTTCAGACTGAAATATCTCAACAATTACGGCATTGAAACTTCATACAGATCTTCGTGGTTCCCACACAATGAATCATAATGACTCTGGTGATCCCCCAAGTCTTCATCAAGTACCACCAACAACCTCAATACTTTGTTTGATGTTGATCAACAAATGCTGATACTTTGTTAGCATTGTTATTAGCCCTGTTTCGGTGAAGGTGTTTTTATGTGCATCCAGGAGGAGCATCCACACTTTCAGTGTGTAATTCTTCCTCTGACACCTGTGAGTATTTCTAATCTCTTTTTCCATCATGCATATGATTGACATGTTAGGTAATTCATAATTTTAATTCAGCAGAATGAACAGCAATAAAAGAGCAAACATGCATTCAGAAACAATGGAATCAAAGGTCAGATAATGACAAGAAAATAAAGATGATAGAAATAAACTTGCTAAAAGTTTAATAATGTAGACAGATATATTTATTCAGTGTCTTTTTATTGGGCATCAACTTCGTATTTACACAGGGGTTGTTTAAAAAATAGTTTTAAACTGCAAATAAATGCATCAGATTGTAGTTTCGCCTGTGAGACACAGCTGAGACGTGAGCCGGAACAGAGTTGATAAGAGCGTATCTGCTGCATGAGATGTGCAAGTAGAAAACGCGTCTGAAAGGCTTGTAGACACGGCATAAAGAGGTTTTTTTTTGGACGACTGGTTCCACTAGTGTTTCCAATCAGCAAACTGAATCAGGTTGAAATCTGGCCATGCTGTGGAAAAGGCATGTGTGTATAATGTGCTCATGTATGGTTCATCAGTGCAGAGAGAGCATCCTCACACACATATTAAGAAACTAAGGTCTTATGGGCGTCTTCCGGCACGCAAGGATCGTAAAAACTGTCCCAAAGCAAGCAGCTGGGCACAGATCCAGAGATGCTTATCGATAAAGAAAGCAGTGTGTATATTTTGTGTCAGGATGTGTGAGCAGACTTGATTGTCAGCCTTTAGAGGGAGAACATTTGACGGTATTCCCACGTCATCCGTCATGGCCGTGCAGAGCTGTGCAGTGAATACACGATGGCAAGTCAGACAGCTTCGGCTGCCTTTGTTTCAACATATGCAGCACAGAGCGAGATTATGCAAAGTGTGTATAACTGTGTGTGAAGTGTGGAAAAAAGGTGACATTTAGACTTAGTTTATATGGAGATTTTGTTTGTGTAAATCTTGGTTAAAGCTGGAATCCACTCAAGCTAAAGCCACTTTTAAGGCCGACTCTAAGCTTCGTACAGTATGTGGATTTGATGTTTAATCAGTGGAGCAGAAGTGGAAAGATGTCGTTAAGTGAAAGATTTTACGCCCTTCTCTAATCCCTGGTGAGAAAATCACTTTGCCCGATGCCAGCTTTAAAGGCAGCGCTTCTTGGAAAAGTATAGCTGAGGTAAAAATCCATTTCTGTGCCCCGTTTGACCCCAGTGGCTCCATCCAGCTCTCAGTGCCCTGCAAAATGAGTCTTTAGGAAAAATAAATTCCCCGTTTTTCACTGTTCCCAAGTGACCTACATATTGTCCACAGGAAAAAAAAATAAACTGCTTTTTAAGCCGCTCTTTCAAGCATGGCCAACATCCTTCTTCTGGGATTTTGTTGCCCTGCGTTGAGTCACTGCCACAGACTTGGTGCCAGTGAATTTACTACAGTCCTGCAGAGTTTCCATTCAGCTGCAGACACAAACCTGCGGACCGGCGTTCGACACCGAGCCGGAGCTGTGACGACACCTCCACAGCATCGCTGAGGGGGATGTGGGTTGAGGGAGGCCAGACTGAAATCCTGGATCCTGAAGTAGAGGAGTGTTTTTCAGGAGAAGCCTGGTGTTGTGTCAACATTTCCAGTGACGTTACCACAGAGGGAAAATTCCCTGGTGTTGGGAAGGCCGGGGCTGTGCTAATAAGGGAAAATGCTTTGAGTGTCTGCTCATATGACAGTAAATACACCATTTTGAGAGAAGAAAGAGCCAAAAATTAATAATTCCATACCAGGGTGGAGCAGAAAAGACAAAGTGAGTGGCTGTGTTCTGCTAGATTACTGTTGCTAATATGTATTGTGATAGCAATGATGAAAAGCAGGCCCATAGCCACTGATGACGACACTAAAGACATGTGCGCTGCATTGTTTTTTGATATCTGGGAGGTTTTAACTACCTGGACAGGCTTGTATTAGATGCATTAGATCATTTATTTGATCTGATAACCAGCTGTGATGGTTCAGAACTTCTTATCCTGCCTCATATGAACATTAAGCTTCCAACAATGTAAAAAATCTCAAAAAAGCTAATTTCCTCCCCGACTCCACCAGATCCAGATAATACAGAAAGGCAAAAACAGGCACAAGTCTCGGTCCTGTTCAGAAACTTTGGATATGTTACCTACTACATAAATATATTACTCATACAGTTTAGAATTAGTGAAATATCTGATTTGTGCTAACATAACCAGATCCATTTGGCTAATCATTTAGCCTGACATTAGCGTGCTATTCATTTGAGGAAGGGTTCATTTGTATTTGCTCATCTAGGTTTTGATTTATTTTGGAAAATTAGCTCCTTGTACACTATGTTAATTATTGTGAAATGCAATTTAAAATCTTCAGACTTTCTCTGTTTTGCTCTATAAAACGGGTCATATGTTAGCAGGCTAACGTAGCTTCGTTTTGGATCAGTTTGCTAACAGTTTCGCCTGGAAGTTTGTTACATTAAATATTTACTGAGGATGAATCTCTGTGTGAGAACTAGATTACATGGTGCAACCCATTTTAATTTAGTTATGTGTAAAACTCAGCTTAGCACACAGTAATGCTATGGATATTTGAACTAGCTGGTGCTACTGTCTTCTGGGTTTTTAAAGGCTGAGAGGTACGTTTGCTCAGTATCCTCATGTTTGACTGATTTCAGGCACAAAAACAAAAATAAGATCAGGAAAAAAGGGAAGTCAAAGATCTGAGATGTGAAGGAAAATGAAAATATTTGGAGAGATTCTGAAACATTTCTGAGTAAAGAGTCATACATTTCATATAGATGGAGTGGCGAAACGCTGCACTGACTCATGCGATCACTATTTCTACAAAAGAGATTGCAGATCACTTAGGGGAATACTGAAGTGAAAGTGAAAAAGTCAACCAAAACCTGGCATGAACTCGACCTCTTTTTTTAAAAAAAAAACAAAAAACAAATCACATGACAAAGCAAATGAGCGCAGATTATCTTTAAAGCCTCATGAAAAATGCTCTTTTTCTAACATCATATCTCGAATATGACACAGCAGCGTTTGGCCACCTAAAACTTCTGTCCCATCCTTCAAGTGGACGTCTTCATTCTGTGTCTGCACTTTCCACTTGTTTGCACCCTGAGCGCCTGGAAAACATTTGCGGGAAGAAGAGGGGGGAAAAAAAAACAGAAGGAAAAAATCATGTCAGCTGTATTGTTGCTACTTTTAGACCCTTCAGTGGAAAAGAAAGAGGGCAGGAAACAAAGAAACGCACTGGGTTTGCCTGGAAAAATGCTGCACCGGTCGGAGAGGCGAGGAGGAGCCGGATGCAGCTCCCCTGGTACTTCAACCGTCAGCTGATTTATGGGTTGCACGCAGCACTCGGTAACCGTCGGCCGTCCCTGTGAGCTGGGCCCTGGGGAGCGTCAGAGCGGTGCTGGGGAAAGCACCACTATCCAATTTATTGATCCATTAATTGTTCTCTGAGTGCTGGAGGGTAAACGATCCGTGCTTGACACGGACATCTACTTTTCTGTGATGCTTTCCACCTCAGATCCACACGTTTAAGGTTTGTGTCACATTGAAATTCTGGTTTATTACGAATTAATTCTTAGTTTTGTAGGTTTGGCCGTTAGTCCAGTCGGATGATGAAATGACGACATCTGGATAAAAAGATATCAGAGATGGCCCTAAATTCAGAGTGGGTGCACCCAGACGATGATCACCGTCAAAGATAAACTAAGGACGTACGGATGGATGAACCTGGGGGGTTTCTTTAAAGCCAGAAGTCCACTTATTCCCCTTCCAGCCAAGAGTAAAATGAGAAGACTAATACCCCTGTGATGTTTGTTTATTAAATATAAATATACAGTTAGCTTAGATTAGCATGAAGACAGAGTGTGCAAAGTGAAATGCTTTCTGAATTCTGCCCTGTATTAAAGGACAACAGTCCTGTGATGCTTCTGTCTGCACCTTTATTTTATTTTTATCATTATTATCAAGTGGGTTTTATTCTCCATCCGACTTCACATTCATTTTCTATCCCTTTGAGCTCCAGCACTTTGAGCTGTAATTCTAGCATGAGCATTGCTTTACAAATAAAGTTTATTGTTATTACTAATTAACATGTGACGTCTTATTTGTTTAATCTATACAAAACTCAAGACTTGACAACAAGACACCACCTCACAGGTACTTCACAGTCTTTATGCTGAGCTCAGCTAACCGTCGCTGAGCTCCACCTTCATATTTAACAAACTATTTTTCCATCGAAGTCAAGCTAGAAAGCAAATAAGCATATTTCCCAAAATGCAGAGGACAACATTCAGCTCGGACTGAATTAAGAAACCTAAAACTTCCTGCATGTTTCTGCATTGAATTGAATTGTTTTCTTTGGACTGATAGTTTGATTAAACCGGTTTGTTTTGGTTTCTTCATCCTTTAACCATACTGTCATCTGACATTTATGAGGAAATGAAACTGTCCTGTTGTTGATATATGAAATGCAGTGTTTCCCCAAACAGACCTGAGAGCCTGAAAGCAGGTTACTTCTTACTTTCAGGGTCACTAAGGATACTCCAAGCCTTATAAAACTATTAAGAAATATCGAAACTGTTCAATCAACCTCAGATATTAACAACATGTCACATATTTCATCTGAAATTATGGGTAGAGTTTCTTCTGAATATCAGATCAAACCCCTTTTTCATGGCTTTTCATAAATGGAGCAACACTTCTTTCACTTCTACAATCTTCAGTGGGAATAAATCACTCGTATCTGAGCACTGTGGAGTGGAAACACGGGATTTCAAGTACTTTAAGTATATTAGCTGTAATCAAAATCAAATTCAGGCTTTCCCCAGAGCTGCTCTCTCACATCTTCACTGCTCTCTTGATAGGACTGCTGGCAGCGGCTCGGCTTTCTTGGCTTTTCTTTTCTCTCTGATAGACAGACGAGTTTAAAAAAAAAAAGAAAGTCATACCATGTCTGTGTAAAGTAAAGTAGTTTTAGGAGGATGCAGCACATATACTGGATATAAATGGCCCAGTATGTGGGCTTCAGTTCACTGTTCAGGAGTCCAGCTGCAGTGGACACTCATGCAGTTGTTACTGAGTTCTCAGCTCTCTTACGCCCCCTGTGGACAAAACAGAAACACGCCAGCACTTCCTGCACCTGCTTTGACTTTATTCTGCACCTGAGTTAAAACTGATACTTATAAAGAGATTATCTTCAGTCCTTAAAGAAAGCCAACTGACAGTTTATATCATTAGCAAAATTAGCTTTACCTCAGAGCTACAATATTTAAAAGCTGCGTGCATGTCAGTACATCTAGAATAAAAATACAGTAGTGTCTCATATAAAATGTGTAGTACAGTATATGTCGCTGGCATCACTTAAATATTTTTACCTAAGTTAAGTTGAGAATGCAGGACTTTTATATTTAGTTGCTGTTTCAACTTCTACTTTAATAAAAGATCTGAACCACTACTGTGTGTGTGTGTGTGTGTGTGTGTGTGTGTGTGTGTGTGTGTGTGTGTGTGTGTGTGTGTGTGTGTGTGTGTGTGTGTGTGTGTGTTCGACAGGTGATTACCTGGATTTCAAAATACCAGGCCACACTCTGTGAGACCTACTGGCTGCTGTTGACAGCACACTGGACACGGTTAACTCAATTAACACAATTAAAGCTTCAACTAAAAATCTTCTTATTCTTCTCTATGTGAAAGATAACTCGGCGTCAGCTTGCAGCAGCTCTTCACTGAAGCTACACCATGTTAATACTCAGTGAAATATTCAAACTCCAGGGCTTTAATGGCTGCAGCGCTCCATCAAATGGGAATTTTATACGTTTCTCCAATTTGTATATTTGCATCTTTGGAAACTTTGGGATCTCCACTAGAATTCTGAACAAAGTTCATCAGTAGATTATCCAGCTGGAATAAAGTGAATGAATTATATTGAATGTGACATCCATTCCCTGTGTTTGAAATGCGTTAAACTGTCGATCTATCGTCTGAAATACTCTCAGTTAAAGCAGCTTTAACGTTAATTTCAAATGACAGAGTTGAAATTAGTGACTGCTTGTATGTGAAAGGGCTCTCTTGTCGTGACGGACTCACGTAGAATCATAACCAAACCCTGCAGATCCCCTCAGCTCCGCATGTTGCATGTTAGCATCTGTCAGCCGATGTCAGTGCACCACCTGCTCAGCTCCAAACAGCAAACAGCAAACAGTTAGCGACTAGCTGATGAGCACAGTGGAGCATTTAGCTGCTACAGAACCAGATATTTTACTTGGTGGAGTCGGCGGTCACATTTACATTAGTGCCTCTTTTGTTGTAGCTCTCCTTTCACTGCCACATCCTCTAAGTCATCTTAAGATCAAACTTAAGTGGTTTTCTCAAGATCCAAAAACATAGACCACAATAATCTGAATTTCTACTGTCATTTACTTAAATATTGGCTGGCTTGACCCTAAATTTACATTTAAATGGCACAATTAGGAGCCTTTTCTTTTTATACAGACACAAAACCAGCGTCCCTTCGGTTTGTACGAAGAGGACTGCTGAATCAACTTCCTGTCACTTGATGGAGATGTAATTTACAGACATACTGCTGCTGCCACCACACTGATCATATTTAGTTTACTGCTCAGCTCTGAGGTTTATTACTGGTGATGGCTGCAGCACTCACACATTACATCAATGTTACATTAGAACCCATTTTTAACTTGCTCCAGTGACTGGCCGGGTCTCCCATTCGTGCCAGGACTGATCTCAGAGGGACTGCTGTTAGTGTTATTGCAGCAGACTCTGCTGCAATGTGACCTGAAGCTTCGTTTTTATTATCCACATCCCACCACGTGCAATTCAAAAATTCTTGCTGTCTGGAACAACATAATTTCCCCAGTGTGGGATCCATTAAGTTATATCTTATCTTAAGCTTAACACTCTCAGACACATTAAAAATGTGCTTCATACCGTCCATTACCTGCTTATTTTCACTGATTTCGTTAGTTGATTTGTGTGTGTTGGTATTGTCCACAGAGTGAATGTGAAACTTCTGTTTATCAGGTGGCTGGAAACACGACTCCAGCTGAGTGATGATGTCCAGCACATCACATTAAACGGTGATTGTCAGTGTTGTGTTCACAGCTGCAGGCTTAAAAGGACTGAAGCTGAACTGACTCTGGTGCGTTTGGACGCTGTCCTCCTCCTGCAGCTCCTGGGAAACCTTTCAGCGCGTCGTCATGTTTCTGCTCCTGTGACAGTCTGATCCTTCTCCTCACGCTCTGTCATATTTGATAACTGCTCTGCGGTGTGAAGCCTCTGGGCCGGTCCGATTCTCGCGTCGGTCCGCACAGAATCGAACAACTCAATCAAACCTCGGTGAGGCGTTCAGGGGCTCACTTGGGTATAAGAGCTACCCCTCAGTTGAGTCCCACATTGATGAATTATACATGCCTCGCAACACACCTCCCACGCTCCAGCTTATGTAATGTCAGCCACGCGTGGAGAATTGTGTGCGTGTACGAGTGTCTATGTGGATGTATTTATATCCAGACTGGGATTGAGGGAACGGTGACTCATTCTCTTTGCTCTTTATTTTTACCCCCACAATCTACCCACCCACCCATCGCCTATCTCTAAGAAGAAGAAGAAGAAGAAAAGAGTATTAGTTTAGACATTTCCCAACTGTACCATGTTGTTATAATGATATCACTGCACCTTCTTAAGACAAACTAAAGACATTATTTCCCAGAATGATGCTGAAAATAAATAAAATAAGGTAAATCAGCCTCCTGTAGGATCATTTTCTCCCATATAAACAAAGCGACAGGGTGAAATATTAAGATTACAGACATCTTTTCCAGGAACTTTCTCTACAAACGTCATTCCTCTCCAGAAAAACATGAGGAGTTAATCAAAGTATTGATTACGCACGTCAATCATCCAAACCCTGTTTTCTTCAATCACAGGCTTCGGAGAGTAAATATCAAATCCAAAAATCACACAAAACCTCAGCTAAAATAAATCCTCAGCTAAATGTTTTTGTACATGCACTGGGATCCTTTGAACATTAGAAACAAGCGGGCCTCGGCCAGGACGGGGGAGCGAGTTAAAATAAACCACTTTTGGCAGTTTGAGTCACTGGACACTCACTGAGCCAAAGCGTTTCACCATTTTAGATGTACAACCCAAAGCTGCTTCCCATCGCAGCTTTGAGACCTTCTCAAACTAATGCACTGTTTTCTGTCTTTACCTTCTGTTGTTCCAGTTCGTCTGACTGTAGATCACTGTTTACTCTTACCTGTGTGTTTTACCTGGCTCTTATGCACGGCTGCACTCCTTTAAAAATGAGTTTTACTTGATTTTATAGGCACTCCATTTTTAACTTCATATTATTGCTCTATTTTTTTTTCCATCTGATGTTATGCATACTTTTTTTGTATTTTAATTCCTATTTTTTATCCTGTTTTTGTATTGTTGTAAAGCAGGTTTGCTCTTCATTTTATTTTTACATTGATTCTTTCTGTGAATCACTTTGTGCATGTAGTTTTTTTATTATGGAGCACTATGAGCTGTGTTTTTGGTATGAAAGGTGCATAAAGTTTATTATTGTTATTGTTATTATTATTATTATTATTATACAAAAGTATGAGATAAGATAAGATAAACCTTTATTAATCCCACAATATTATGATTAGTTTGTGTCATCACATACTCGAGTTATTCTCATGGCTGAGTCCTATGACTTTAAATCAAAAGCCAAAAACTTCTAGATTGTGACAAATTATTGCCCTGATATTACATAATTAGTCAATAATGACAATCCTATTTAGTGACATTTCTGGATTGTTTTAACGGAGGTCAGAATAAGATTTTCACTGATGCAAATTTGCAAAAACAAACAATTGAAAATTGGCTCTAAAAACACATTTATTTTGATAAGACTGTATTTTAGTAAAAGTTTTTGCACAAATATGTGTAAAGATCTGCAAAGAAAAAGTCAAAACTCTCATTTTTCCACTTACAGTTGGTTGCAGCCTTCTTCAGATTTGGTGAAATGATTCCAAAATCTGTGATCACGTGATGAATCTAGAAAATAAAGGCTCATCTTGCTGTACCCATGCTCAAACACATGGTAAAGTGTACTCCATCGCCTCCCTACGCTGCCTCTGATGAGAGCTGATCACATTTGGTGCATAGTCACTATTTTAAGACTGCAGTCAGCACAAACCCAGCGTTATGCTTTATTACATAATGCTACACCTGCCTGAATCTCTCTCATCCGGTGCTCAGCAACCTGCAGGCTCACTTCACACCTGCCAGCACATCACTGTCACATTCCTGCTCAGCACCAATGCACTAATCGCCATTTACTTCCAAACCGACACTGGCTGAAAGGTCAACGTCCCAGCCGGCGTCTGAGAGCCATGGCTGGGACGAAAGCGCCCCCGTCCCTCCCCTCGCTGAGCTATGGCAGCCGGAGCCCAAATCAGCAGCGACATCTCAGCGGTGGCTTGTTACCGCCACCGACCCAGTGTGCTCAATCAAAATGTCAGGGCCCGGGCCTGGCAGGAAGGCTGAGGTCCGGCCAGGCGGGTCTGGAGGGGGCCTGATAGGGGTCTGCCATTGTCCCCTCCATCTTGAAGAATGCCATCCTCCCTGTGTGTGGCATTTCACGTTACACAGAGGCAGAGCCAAGGGGTCTGATCGGCCCCCCGTGGAGTCAGACATTAACTCTGTTTCCATGTTAAGTGTCGGGTGAATTTCAAGCTAACTTTGCAAATGTTGCAAAAAATAAATAAAGTAAATGTGTTTTAGTCTCAGCTGGTTTGGAGCAAATAAACTAGTAGTTTAGTAAGAAAATGGCTTCGTTATTCATGGCTTTAATAAACAGAGTAGAAAAAATATAGGTCGCAAACTGAAAACAAAAACAACTGTTTTAGAAGAAGAAGAAGACGAAGAAGAAGATGATGAAGACAGTTGGTCCACACCTATCAGTTGCCATGTTTTCACATGTTATGTGAATATCTGCAAAAACACAGATGGACAGCAGAAACAGCTTTTCTTCTTCTTCTTCTTCTTCTTCTTCTTCTTCTTCTTCTTCTTCTTCTTCGGAAACAGCTAATTGGTCATGAAAAGGTGTTTCCATCTTTCATTAAGTGCATTAACTCTTTTTCAAAAAGGTAAAAACCACCTCAAGTGAACGTAAAAGCGTTTGGTTTTTTTTCATCAAACTTTTTGTGATACCCATAAATGTGCATTTAAGTGATAATTTGCTGGCTTGTTGGTTAGTATTATGGATGGATTACTGAACAGGCCTGTCAGGGTCAGGTGCCCACAAAGAGACTCGACATGACTGCAAGGAAGCCTGGAATAACTGGAAAGAGCAACAAAGATGCAAAAAACAACTACAAATAGATGCAAAGAGACAACAAAGACACATGTCGTTTGTAGTGTCTTTCTGTCTGTGTCCAGGAGTCTGTAGTCTCATAATCTGCAGACTGTTTGGAGTCACAAATATCAGCTGTTTATTGAGGATAGCTCATGTTAAAGTGTTTTTTATTTTGAATTCATTGATTATGTTGAGTTAATGATGTGAGTAAGTTGCAGGTTTTCTTATTTTTTTCATTACTCGCCCTCTCTTTCTGACTGCGCCCCAGTCCTGCCCTCTGCCTGCTGTTACATAACTGTTCTGGTAGGATGTGGAGGTCTTGAAGAGCAGGGATGACAAACGTTTTTACAGTGCGAATCCATTATTGATGAGGATGAAGCTTGTTTATAGCACAACTCATTTGAATCAAGAAACCACTCGACACTTTGCAGTTCTAACCGAAGCGAGCGCATTACATAACAAAGCGGTGGAGCGGATGAAGGAGGACATCCTTGTGTCTGAAAAGCATCCTGAGTGTGCAGCGTGATGCTATCTCAGCCTGTCTTATCATCACACTGTGTAAAATATGTCATCCTCAAACACACACACACACACACACACACACACACACACACACACACACACACACACACACACACACACACACACACACACAAACACACACACACACACACACACACACACACACACACACACACACACAGTATCTGATAGAGGCTTATCACAACATCAAATCAGTTTTGTCCATCTGAAAATGAAAGAGGAACAAAGTTCTAACAGAAGGCAAAGAAAGAAAAAGACTCTTCAAAGCACATTTAAAATGACATTTCTGCAGACGTGAACGCGTTTGCACAGAGGTTTTAAACGCAGACTTGCTTCATCATATTCCAGCAGAAACAAGTCAAAGTATATGAGTCTGAATGCGAGCGTCTGTGTCCGCCCTGTGACAGGCTGGCCACCTGTCCAGGAGGACCCTGCCGCTCACCCTGCGTCAGCTTTGATGGACTTAAGCCCCTGCGGGACCCTGCACAGGATAAGCGGGTAAAAGCAGATAACGGATGGAAGGATGGATGGATAATTACCTGTCAGTCAGCTGTTGTATCTGGTGATAACATCTACTTTATAGGGATGTTACTTACTCACGGGTGTGACGTCGTGGTTGTCAGTCAATTTGCACTGGATATATAATTTGGAATAAACTTGAAAAGCCAGTAAACCCTCTGCAGATCATTTTTTTTCCAGTTATTCCTCCAGTTCATGCCACAGCACTGTAAGATGCTTCGGATGTGGGAGCAGGCCGTCGCTCCCTCTGAGGCACAGGTGAACATAAGGCTAATGCCTCGATTTACAGGGGATCATCGCTGCTTGGATCGGATATTGACTGACCAAATGAGTGATGGCCTCTCTGACTCAGTCAGTCCCAGCGGCTTGGAGGATGAATCACGGTGGAGATCCCGGTGGGTGATGCAGGTGGAGCTGGGCAGCCGGCAGCCACAGAATGAGGGATGCGATGCTGCTCTCTTGTGGCTTTTGTGGGGAATAACAACTGATGTGCAGCATTGAAAGACTGCAGCTGTCAACCTCTGGAAACCTGCTATACAGCACCATGAAATCTCATGGCTGGATGTGACTGACGGTTTATAATAAGTTATAAGGATACAACTTTAGGGGCTGATGAGTGTCTGGATACAATAGTTGTTATATTTCAGTCTGGGTCAAGGTGGTGGACCGGCAGACCAACGTCACCATCCCCAGAGCTGGGCCACTAGCATGGCTAAAAATTAGGTCCTGCCCTAAGTCTCCACATTTATGAAAACTCACAGTCCTTCCTGTCTGGCGCTGGAGACAACCAGAAAACCAGGAGTGTTTGCTGATGCTGGTCACACTGTCCCTCGCACGCGACCACTGTTGGTTGAGACAATAGACCCTCATCAGAAAGTAATCATGGACGAAGGAGGAACTCAGCGGGGGAGTGTCGAGCAGACGCTCTGCAGAACAATGGAGGCAAAGAAAAAGGATATTTGATCTCTTCGACGTCATTTAATATTAAAGGACACAAGGACAGACTGTGAAAACCTGTCTCCAAGACACATGGAGGAGGGGACTTCCAAAATCAAATTTAATTGTGACTTGTGTAATCTGATTACTTTTTTTTCAAAGTCAGATCTCAGCTGCATTCACCTAAACTGACAGTTTAATTGGATCAATCATTTACTCTTAATCTGACACTTCATCTGCTTTCAGTGGTTACACGCCAACTAACACTTCAACTGCTTTCATTTCTTATTCCTTAAATGACAATTCAACAATGTTTACCACTCATATTACCTGACATTTCCACTACATTCATCTCTTTCTCAGCTGACACTTCATCTTCTTTCGGCGCTTATACGTTGACACTTCAAAGCCCTTATACGTCTCAGCTCCTCAAACTGCCAAAACTTCCACTGTTCACACACATTTTCCTGTAGATCTTCCACTTGTCAGCCGACACTTCAACTGCCTTCAGTGCCTCCACTTCCACTGAAGTTTCAACATATTTCACTCACGCACTGACAACTCAACTGCTTTTATCTTTTACTCCTCGACTAACACTTCAACTGACATTTTAGTTTACATGAATGATCTGGCACCGACATCTTTCAGGACTTCCACTTCATCGCACACCTCCAGCTCGATTTATCACATGTACTTTTTTATCTGACATTTCATCTCCTTTCAGTGGTTGCTTTGATCACCTACACTACATACTCATCTCTTTCACTTTAACTGAACTTTAATTTCAACTCCTTTCAACCCTCACACACATACAGCTGCTATGAATGCTTACACTTCGGCCAGCACTTCAATTGACATTTCCCTTTAGTTTATACAATTGAAGTGGCACTCATTTTTTCAGGACTGCAACTGACGTTTCAGCTCTTTTTAAAAACTTGCGCTTCAAATCAAACCTCAACTTCGCTCAACGCTGACACTCCAGTTGACACTTCAACTTCTTTCAGCGCTGCCATTGTCACTGTCAAACTTCTTTTAGCATTTGTACTTCAACTGCAACTTCAACTGCATCTTTCACCAATTAAAAATGTTTCAACACCACTCTTATTTTGTGGATAATTCTAGTTCACGATCTTAAATTAGAAAACCGTAATCACCATCATGTATTATGAAGCCAAAATCTGTGAATGGCCTCTTTGAAATCACGTCAACAAGCCACCATGACTGGAAAACTGGAAAGACATTAAGTCCATATTTGGCATTCTTTGACTGTAACACACTGCAGCCTCACTCAGATTACATTGTGTTGACACTGCAGGAGAATATGTTCCATGTTTAGGATATTCTGCCCAGGAGGTCGAGATGGAGGAAACCCAGACAGAGATCACAGCTCGGTCCAGACGGCAGGCGCTGCTCTAACAGCGGGCCGGGCCTCTGATGGAGACTGGCCTGGTGAACTGTTTGTCTGTTGTCTGAGCTTTATATACTGGACATTATGAGCAACTGGAGTCAAGTCGGCGAGCACAAAGGCAAGGTCAATAATTCCGAGTGATCTGCTGGGTCAAAAGACTTGGCCTTGTTCCAGCCATTGTTGAAGCGGTGTTTTTTTCAAAGCAGGCATGCAATCCCCTTGTCTGCACTTGCGCTCAACTTTTGAGTATTTCCTGTGGAGGAATCGATAAGACAATAGCAGCGAGTGGCTCGGTGGCCGGCATGAAGGGGAAGGTCTGGGAAGTCAAGGCTCTTTATTTCATGATTGAATGCCTGGATATGCAAAGTGGCTGAGACAAACTGTGAAACAATTGTCGCAAACGATGAAAATTACAAAGAACCAAGGAGTTTTTCAGGAAGTTTTGATCAATTTTCTACTTGCCTCTGTGTATAACATGCATGTCTTATTGTTGAAAACACAATGACACTGCTGAGATGAAGAGACGAAGAATCCAACATCAAAGACCAACTGCATGAAACCAAATCACAGAAACACGGCTTCCTGCTAAAAACATCTATCTCATCTAAGATTCATTAACTGATATTTTCAGGAGGTAAGTCCCTGACTATCAATTGTGCTTTTGTGCTGCTTCCATTTATTTTTCCGTCTCTGTCATAAAGGGCGAGCTTATGGGTAAAAACCCAAAAGCAGAACCAGACACAGATCAGTGCAGGCACTTTATTTGTGACAGTACAAGTGTGCAATTCAGTGGAGCTTGATCTGAGGGGGCAACGAGGAACAGACAAAGGCAGATCTGGGAGACGAGGCAGGAGATCCAGGTGGAGGAAGGCTTGGAGGTTTCTAAGCAAAGCCGACACAGACATGAGATCAGGAGCAGAGAGGATGGAGCCTGGAGTGAAGGACCGGGGTTTATATAGTGTGAGCGTTGATTGCTTGATGAACCTCAGGTGTGCAGGTGGGCTGGCAGCCGGCGAACCACACCCAGTTCAGCTCAGACAAAGACACACTGGACAGGAAAAGCAGGAAAACCAGCGCTGTTTAAAAATGAAGCACCGTTTGAATAGTTATTTGATTACTATACAGCTAGCTTAGTTAGCCAGCTGCTTAAGTACGGTCCTGTGCAATTAGCTAAATTAGCAAATCCAGGCTAAATTCTGGGTTTATTTCAGTTGAGTATTTGAAATTATCTAATGATGATGATGATGATGATGAATTTCATGAGGTGTATTTGGAAAGCTTTAAAAGGCTCATGCTACTTGCTCATTTTATGTTTTTATATGTAGAGTTGTCTATCCTGAAGCTCTACAAGGGGTCACAAAGTTAGCATGAGCCATAGTCAGACTGTAAACAAACTACGGTTGAAAAATACTTTGTTTTAGGGAAAAAGAGGCATAAATTCTGCATGAGCGCACACACTAATGCCGTGCGTCAGGAGGGCTGCAGCAGCATTACGGCCTCCTCTCTGCTGCTCTCTGTCTGCCTCGGGGCCACGGGATTCACAAACCGCAGTGATTCAATGTGATTTAAGGCCAGTTAAGAGCATAAACATTATTCTCTCTGCTGTACAGTGCACTCGTGCATTTTTCCCAGTTTACCAAACACTCATAAATACCAAAGCCGCATTCCCTGGCCTCTTATGAAACACTTCCTGCCCTCACAGCAGCCACTGACCTCTTATCAGCAATGCTCAGCCTTTGTCTCTCATTGGTTATAGGACTACCGTCCACATAGCTGCTGATGAGTGGAAACCAGGAGCACAGGCTCTGTTCTCTGCCATTAAAGAATAAAATAACAAAAAACAAGGTGATAAAAACTCGGGACCTTTGTCCTTTAAAATCCACAAGCATGCTGATTAAATTCCATTACAGTTATTCACAGACCCCTCCGCCTGCTCTCAGCATTATAAACACATTACATTCAGCATAGACATCTGGCTGCGCTGAGGTTTGGATATATTATCCAAAAAAGCCTTGAAAAAGTAGCTGGCGGGCAAATCCTTTCAAGCCAGGGAGGAAGGCACATCACACGGCTGGAATAGCAACAAAATGTCAAATCAGATATGAGAAAAAGCAATTGTGTCTGAGTCTGAATTGTGTTTAGTTCAGTTATGGAGACTCGGGTACAATCAAAATGTTCTAGGAGGTCCTGCCCCTGTCATTACAATGATGAGACATCACGTACTGGAGGCTTTTTTTGGGTATCATACCACCAAATGAAAACAGCCAACTTCCTCCCGCCCGGGGCAGACAAAACACAACTTTTGCCTCTCTAAAAAAGGTTGCTGCAGGAGAGCACGTACAGCAGAAGTTAAGTGTTTGGGCCACGAGGGCTGCAGCAGCAGAGCGGGCTCCTCTCTGATGATCTCCGTCCGCCCCGGTGCCACCAGGAGACGAGCCGCGAATGGAGATGACGCTTGTGACCCAGAGGACAAACAGAGACACAGTGAATAACGATGCATTCACAGGCTGGGCGTTGTGGTGCCAGCTTGATGCTGCCCCTGATTGCGTTCGCAGAGGCCAAACCCAGCAGAAACTTAAGCTAATGACTTTGATTCTTTACATTTACAGTCAGGCAGCCAGTTTGGATTCATGACAGATGAGCGGATTCGCAGGAACAATGCCAAATGGGTCGTTCCTGAGGAGGAAATGACTCCCGTTAAAAAGTAAAATACTTCATTGTTCTGTTAAGTTATTCTTTGCTTTTCATGATTTAGTGCACAGCAAATCTGTCAGAGCATGTTTACTGCAACTGTAAAAGAGTTTATGTTAATCACAGGCCATCACGGTAACACTTACATCGTTTTAGCCATGCTAGCATCACGGCTCAAGTGATGATGATGTCAGTCTGTTGACTGATTCAACATTTCGGTCCAGTCTGAAATATCTCAACAACAACTGGATAGATTACTGTGAAACTTTGATATCCAGAGTCCACAGAGGGTGAACAGCATAAACATCATTCCCATCAGCTACACTGTAGTGCTAACTGGCAAATGTTAGCATGCTAACACTAGCATGGTAAGCATTATTCCTCCTAAAACACTAGCATTAGCATTTAGCTTCAGCCCCACAGCACTGGTAGTCTTGTATGCTCTTAGTGTTGTTACACTGTCGAGTGGTTTGATTCATGGTGCTGTTTTGTATTTAATAATCTGATCACATGTATTGAGTGTAACTTGAGTGTAAGTAACTTCTAACTATTGCTGTCAAATAAATGTAGTGAAGACAATAAATTTACCTTGAAATGAGGTGAAGCAGAAGTACAAAGTAGCATAAGATGGGTACATCAAGTTGTACTTAAGTACAATGCTTGTATAAATGTACTTAGTTATGTTCACTGTTAATTTAGTGCCTCTGAACAAGCGCTCCAGAGCCGCCTTTATACCAAACTTTTGACTGAAGTCGTCACTCTCAGGCTGATTGAGGTCGCCATCGTGGCTGCTTTCAGGATTGGATTGAATCCACATGACACAGCAGATTTTCCAGCCTTTAAAGAGCTGATATACTGCCGCTCCTTCCAAAAATTATCCGGAGGAACTCAAAGTGCTCTGCTGAATACGGACCTTGGCTTTTTATCTGACTTCTTCTGAGTTTAACTAAATTCAAGTTTTAATGAACCTTTTCGGTGCTCTTTCACCTCAAAGTAATGATTGGAAAGAGGAGGGAGGTGAGCAGAAAGTGGAGGGAGAGCGACGTGAAACCACATCAGCACAGAGGAGGCGCACAGAGGAAGAGGAGCAGGTTTACCGATCGATTATCAGCAGGGATCCTGTGAAAGACTGATGAAGAACAGGAGGTTAAAGTCACTGCTGCTGCACGTTTGCACATATCTACGAAAGCCGTGAAGAACGGAAACAGCACTGCTGAGCGTTTATACTGCAAAAGATTTTTATTTCAACCGACTGTTGAGTATGTACAGGAGAACAATTTGTACATAAATAGGCAATAGTTATAAATATCAGCGGTTCGGCTGGTACAAAATTAAAAAAGAACATATTGTACATTATCTACAAGTGCCACTTTGGGTTTTTGTACAACATTGTCTCTCGTTGGATTGTCCGAAGAGTCCATTCACACGTTATCTGAGCTGCACTGCACATGCAATTGCAGCGGGTACACAGTATGTGTCCGGGGGGGTGGGTGGGGGTGGGGGGGTATGTGGCATTTGGACGACAGTAGACTGAGGGGGCAGCTTTAGTTATAAGCCTATGAAAGAGACAAGATTATTGAGCTGGGCGTCTCGCTGCAGTGTGATGGCATATTTAAAGTCTAGAGGGGATTATTAGTTGCTGCTCCTTAGATATTGCAGTACACACACACACGCACGCACACACACACATTAGACCTGGAGCAGAAAAAAACAATATTCATCACGAGCGGCCATGGCACTGGGTGTGAATCCTGCGTGAATATCAAAATACTATCCAGTGGTTAGTTTGTTCACATCAGCTGTTGGTTACACTTGTACACTACGGCTATATACAGCTCAGGATGTACAGGAAGTGCACTGATCTGACCGCTTCAGTCCAGGCGGCGGCGAAGTCATTTCTCACACGTCACACAAAAAGTTCTCCGACACATTATGTAAGACATTGCTCAGTGAACTGCTCCTCTGAACACAGTGTCACTTACGATTAGGTCCTCACCCCTTCTGACGCTTTAGGGGTCCGCTAAAGAATGTGAGCAGCCCCCTCTGATCAAAGAAAATAAATTAACATCCTGCTATACTACTCACATGCACAACCGCACAGATCGACACCAAGTACAGCCACGACACACGTGTTCTATGAACCAAACATACAAACATGCAGAAACTGCCCCACAAACAGCTTCACAGAGATATCATTGCTTCGACAGCAGGTGAGTCATCAGCAGCAACTCACATTTGGTCCCTGAAATTGAGCTAAAACATTCAAACGGGTATTATGGACAATGTGCAGAGCGGATAAAAAGGGGGATTCGGGTGATTTCTCTCTAATTTTACTTTCATTTTGGGGAAAAGTGGGCTAGAAAACACTTTTTGTCAAATGTCTGTATCAAAACACTCTGCAGCACTTTCATCATTTTGAAATCCACAATCATCTCTCAGGCATTCAGGCTCCTGCTGCTGCTTCATTTCTGTGCAACATCGCCCTCTGGTGTGCTCAGCTGGTACTGAAGGTGAGTTGTGTCAATTACATAACTCCTATAAATACACAGCGTTTACCTTTAGCGCTACAAAACCACACAAGCACACACACTGAACGCCACGAACATCGATTATTTTTGTCAAATTCATATCAGCTGTGGTTTTATGAAGTCAGGGGGCCCTTTCATGGCCGAGCCAATGTGCAAATGTTTCTACAACTGAACAAGACAAATAAATCATGACTGTGATGTTAATAAAAAGAGACGAATGTGATAAATAAAGCTAGAATGTGAGTGAAACTTTGGCATTACAACCTAACTCCTGTACACAAGACAATCTAAATTTGGGGAGGATTTATGGGTAAAGAGCATCAAACTTAAATAAAATCAGTGTATCTTTCTATTGTTCAATACTATCAGTGAAGAGCTCAAACTAATGCATCAACGCGATAACCTAGCTTGAGTAAATACAGTAGTTTCGAGCACATTTCTTCATGGATGATCATTTATATTTTGCTTCACTGGATCGGGTCACACCGGAGCAGTTTCACCGCACGCTGTGCTAAAACAAGGCAGATTCATTTCAGTGCAATATGCAAAGTTAAACTTAAGGAACATGGGTTAATAAACCAAACAAAGAAAAGAGGGAGCCATAGCAAAATGGCCGTCTGAGCAGCAGAATCTGGCTGACCTTCTCCTGGGAGGGACGGCGTTCCACCGGGGGGGGGGGTATGCTGTAGCAGGCGGGCCAAGAAAGGCTGGATTCCAACATTATTACAGAAAATCTGCATCAGGACTCACAGACACAGAATAGTTTGTCTGGAAATACTGAAAAAGAGGATCCTGATCTGACCAGACCTGAATCAAAGCTGAACCACTTCTGAAGGCTCGTCCAGGACTTCTGCTTTCAGAGGAGTGACGCTCTTGTGTCTGTACGGTAAACATGAGGATGGAACCAAGAGGCGGCTATCTTAGCTTAGCATAAAGACTGGAAGCAGCTAATCCACCAACCAGCAGCTGTGCAGCTCACTGATTAACATGAAGTGTAAGAATGATGAGCTTTGTTCAGCCACGCTAGCTGTTTCCCTCTGTTTACAGTCTTTATGCTAAGCTACGCTAACTGCCTCCAAGCTGTCGCGTCACGTTTACCGGACAGACTTCAGAGTGGCATCTTTTTCTTTAACTCTTGGCGAGAAAACGAGTGAGCACATTTCCCAGCGTGTCAGAATATTCCTTTGACTCGGAGTTCTCGTTGGCACTCAATGAATCGATATTTCAACAGGACACACCGAACGTAGCGCTGATGCTGGTTTCCTCCTCTACCTCGACTGATTTCACACCTCTGAGGCGTCTCCAACATTTACAAAGTGCAAAATTCAAAGCTGCATGTTGCTCGTGAGTTGGGCGGTGCAGCTCTTAAACAATTTAAGGAAAAGGAATGACGGTGAGATTCTGTACCGAAGAGGCGAGGCCGACGTTTGACGCTGAGGAAAACGTGTGTTTGCTGATGAAGACTGTCGGGTCGTCACTCCCTAAAAAGCCACTCACTGCTCAACCTTTGTTCTGATCATCAGATCGTCGTTACAGGTCGCCACTCCGCTGTTTATAAAAAAGAGTTTTTTCCCAGTAAGTGCAACAGAAAGCCTTCAAGAGTCAGTGGCCACAAAGGCATCTGGACGTCCCAGAGAAGGCTGTTGGCGTGGAGCAGTGATGTAACACCCGAAACATGGCTTTCAAGTCCGGACGCTGAGGACGGCGCCGTCTCCGCCCGGTGCTGCTCTCTGACACGAAGACAACCGGCCTGCATTGAGTTCCCTCCGAGCTGCAGTGTGATTGTGGCAGTAACAGAGCAGAGACACTGGGGGGCGCTCTCTCCTGCCTCCAGCCTCAAAGGTCCAGAGCAGTTTCCGCCTCCTCTCCATCCGCCCAAAAGTCTCGACTCATTTGCTGTCATCTCCGCCCTCCAGCTCATCTGGGGTTTCGCCTCACAGGGTGGCCAGGATGCGCGAGAAGGAAATGACGACAGAGAGGGTGGTCTGGCCCACGCCGAACACCAGGGCCTCCAGCGGCGCCATGTCCTTCCCCGCCACGCGGTACACCCCCGCCACCGCTGCGCCTGAAGGAGAAAAGAAACATCAGCAGCGTTAATAAACAGATGGGCAGGCGCACAAACACAGCCGTCTGTCACGGCCTGTCACCATCACCACGGATTGTCCATTCACGGCGAGGAGCACAGAGGACAAACACATCCGTCCTCGTCTTTTCCCTCCGCCGGGAGTCCAGCGTTCTGCACAAAAATTGTTTTTGTGTGTGAATATTTATCAAAAGATGGCGAAGCGGTCGAATGTCGACTCGCCGCGCTCCCTGTGACGGTTTGTCACGCTCGTCCTCACGATGGGCCGAAACAGAGGGGCCTGATTTTGGTCAAAACTGAATAAAACACAGATAAAGATGAATTTAAAGGCCCTGAAGTCTTTTTCTCAATCAGCTTTAAACAACAAGCGATGGGATCCAACATGGAAACACGACTTTTTGCCACATTTTGAACAGTTTTGGTTATTTAATACGAGAGATTTCTGTCCAGCAGACTGTGTTTAGGAATATTTAAAGTCACAGTGAAACAAAAAATAACACTCTTTCGGTTATTTTTTGGTCATGTCCTGTTTCTATTATTAATTGATAGAATTCAATCTCCTCCACTCAAACACTAAAACAGACTTTACATACATACAATAAATTTATTCAATTAAAAGCTTAATTGTAAACTTAAAAGTTGCTAGCTAAACCCATTCTTAGCTGTTAGCTCGCAGGTTTTCAAAATGTAAATAAACATCGGCCAAAACCAAAGATGGTGCTCAAACTGCAGCCCACAAATGTTTACGTTAAACTCCATCTACATAATGTGTTTCACTCAGAAACGTGTCACATAACAGACGCTGAAAAGAGTCACAGTGTGATGACAACAGTCCTGATGAAACCGATTAACTGCATTTCTAACAGTGGAGTTTGTTATTTGACTGCTGCTTCAGTCGTGGACACTCAGGATTTGAAACGAGCACTCGGGGACTTTAAAGGTTGACGTCTCTTCCGAACACTGCATGACCTTTTCTTTACTTCTGCTCGGCTGAGGCCGCCGCCTTCGCTCCGTCCCGCCTCGCCGAGTCTGATCCAGGCTGGAGCGCACATGCGGGGTGAGACTGAGGGGCGTGTGCTCGCAGTCAATAGTCTGCTCTCCCCCTGATTGCCTCACATTAATAATAAAGCGTCTTTCTATTTCGGGGGTCAGCCTGCGTCTACGATGGAGAGTGATTCATCCTGCCGTACGCTCAGAATGATGAAGGTCTGTGTACAAACCCTGCGATCACGCTCTGTTACGGTGAGTGGAAGGTAATGAAAGACGAGGCTTAAATAATATCTGGTGCATGTTTGTATAGATGGACAAACCGTGGGATGCATGCAGACAAACGAATAGAGAGCGCAGGCAGAAAACAGGCAGTGATAAAGAGACACAGAAAATAAAGGTAGAACCGGGACACAATATTAATATTATCATTTTAGGACTTATCTTATCAATTGTAATGAAAAACAAACCAAATTCATTTGTGCCATTTTTGTTTTACACAGTTGAAGACTGAAACAAAGAATTAATTGATTGTTTCACATCTGATTTTGCAGGTTTGTGATAGATGAGACAGTTCATCAATAATAGAAAATACTGTTCTTAATCATTATTTTCAGGCATATTTACCAGCCCAGATATGTTTCAGACCACTTCTGGATTGTCGTCACGTGCTGTGTTGAACCTCAGCACTATTACAGCTGGAGTAAAAAGTCTGATCACGACTTTCTTTGTTTAATCTTTGATCACATTTTGTTTGGTTTGTCTAAACCAAATCTTCTGTTTGCATTAAAATACTTTTGTTCATACTTCTGTGAGTAAGCCCGAGGCCTCCAGATCTGGAGTTTCGTTGCATTGTGAGAAACGACTTTAAAGATTGATGGAGCAGACTGACTTTGTTTTCCTAAATTTCACTCTCTAGCTTCAGGCCGGCAACTCTTTATCAGACTCTCCCTGGAAACACATTTGACAAATCACAGTCTATAGCTGAGTGTGCTGGAGCACCGCTTTAAGGCGCCATTCAGTGCCAGTTTATAGTGTGACTGAGTACATAAAATAAAAAAAATGAATGAAATTAACACAAACTAACTGTGAGGGTCTGGAGTAGGTGTAGCTGTGAGTGTGTGTTGAGTTTAAATGGGGGACGTTTCAAACAACTAATTGAGTGCAATTTAATCTATAACATAATGATGATTTAATACATAAATAAGAAGATAATCAGTTTAACAGGACTCACATGTTTAGTCAATATCGCTTTGACATCAGGGTCAGGGGGGTTAGGGGTTTTTTTGGATGTCCATACCTTGTAAATGCACCAACAGTCATCCTTAAAATCATCATCATATTTACTAAATGGAGGTGTTGATTTGAGTCAAACACACTCTGATTTTGTTAACATCACTCAGACGCAGTTGAAGCTTCTTGTGCTTCATCAAGCGACGAGGGAGGAAAACAAGAAAATACACGAGTGTGAAATCTTTCCCTCTCCGTTTCTGTCAGCTCCTGTCTTCCTCTGTTTGACAGGAGTCAACAAACAAACTGCCTCCACCTCCCTCCTCCCCTCCCTGCCACCTCCCGTCTTCTCGGTTGACTGGATGCTGAACGCCGCTGAGGTCTAAAAAAAAAAAAAAAAGAGCAGAGTAACTGGGCTTACTGGTGATGACGCCTCCGGACAGGGAGGCCAGGAAACCCACGCTGACCAGCACCAGGGTGATGAGGCGGCCCCTCTTGTGGCGCTGCAGCATGACCAACATGAGCAGCCCCACCGCCCCGTGGACGAAGAGCGAGGAGAAGAGGCACCACAGGAACACCCAGTACCACATCTCTGACAGGGAGACACAGCACAGGTTTGGTCAGACACAGCCTGGAAACATGGACAGACAACCTGCAAAGGACTGATGTCCACAAATGTCTCATGAACACACAGGTTTAGACGGAGTTCAGCTTCACACCTTTGGATTTCTTGGTGGACTTTTCTTCAGACTGTTTTCGTTCTGGCCTCCAAACGAGGAATTTGCCAGGAAGGGAGAGACGAATCAAAGATATCCAGGTGCATTGTGGGAAATGTATGCTCCAGCTTGCTCTCAGAGCTTGGTTCATACTGAGGACTAAAAGTGAGGATATCTGGACCTCTGCTGCTTCTATTCAGACCTTTCTTTACTGTATCTGTCCCCCAGAAGTCCCACAAGTTTATGTTAAGTACAAAACCAAATCATTCACCACTGAATTAAAGATGGAGTGAGGAGGACGTGATGCTGAAGGACGTTCATCACAGCGAGGAAGAGAATAAACATTCCTCCCTCGACAGGTAAAGACACAACGTCCTTGTCGCGCACATTTAGAGATTTCATGGCTCAGACAGAAACGCTCTCCTGCTCCGTCCTGATGCATCTCACAGATTTACACCAAGCAGAGCTTGTTCGGGAGCAGGATGAACAGAGCTGCGCACGTCCGTGAGGGAGGATTTCAATCTGCAGCCGCCACAATCCAAGTCAGGGCTCATCGAGGAGGCAGCCGACCGCGGTAATGGACCCGAGGTGAGACGGATCAAAGGGCTCCGAGTGAGATTTCAGACGAGCTGCTGCCACACGCTGAG
The DNA here is from genome assembly GCF_039877785.1 of Chaetodon trifascialis. NCBI lineage: Eukaryota > Metazoa > Chordata > Actinopteri > Chaetodontiformes > Chaetodontidae > Chaetodon > Chaetodon trifascialis. Next base: position 5,522,958 of record NC_092072.1, read on the forward strand.
CGGTAAATGGAAGATGTCGTCTGAAGCAACAGCTTAAAGTTACCTGTACCGAACACCTTCGGCAGATTCCACTTTCCTAAACCAGGAATCAGAAATGCTGAATGTGTTCGATTCCCAAACTGCCGACAGTAATTACACACTGAGCTCCGCCACACACAACAGTGATGGCTGAGGAAACACATCAGGCACCAGAGTTTAACGACGGATTTCACTGGAACAAATAAAAGCAAACATTTTTATAGAAGCCAGACCAAATCAGAGGTCAGTCAGCCCCATTCAAAGCCGCTCTGCTCCTCCTCCTCCTCCTCCTCCTCTGTCTCTCCTTCTTTCTGTCAAACAAACCAGCTTTACATAAAGAGCCTCATCAAACTTCGCCAGCGAGGGGCCTTCTTTTGAACCACTGGCACTGTCAGAGCGAGAAGAAGCCAGCCGGCCATGAGATTATTCAAGAAGAAAAGGCATCGACCGAGGAAGGGGGCGTCCGGCGTCGACAGGAACGACTGACACGAAGCGCAGGAATGTGTTTGGCTTACAGGATGCAAACACTACATGTGACATTGTTCTGTGGTGTAAACATCTGAAGACACGGTTCTATTACGAAGTGTTCCTGGAGCCCAGAGGGAGCACTTCTGCACATCCGTCTAACCTAGTTACACCACAGTCAATGAGCGCCCGCATCTACTTATTGATCCGTCTATCAGCTGTCGAGCCGGGCGGAGAGAGACGTGACGGCGCAGGGGCACAGCGGCTCTTTGTCCTGCATGGCTGGACATCATTAGATCAGGCTGCCGAATCACAGAGCGACGCCCTGCTGTCAAGCATCAACGTCCAGCAAGAGAGGAGGGAGTGACGGGACAGTGGGACGTAAGAGGGACGGACAGAAGGAGCAGCAGGAGACGGTGGACGCTTTCTGCTAACGATGCTCCCTCACATCCTCGCTCTTTCATCCTCCGGCCCTTCACCCGCGAATCGATGGAGGTCCAACATCATTAAGGATGTCCCGGGAGTTTAAATGTGTCTCAAGAGGACACGAGGAGAGAGGAGGCTCCTAAGGGGCGTTATGCAAAGTTCGGGTTATACAGTTCAGACCGTAATTACAAGCAGCCGAATGGGAGCAACGCTGAGCTACAGTAAAAGAAGCACAGAGGCGTCATTAACCCGCAGCAGAGCCACCGTCGAGGGCAGATGCAACCAAAGAAAATCCACTTTTAACACAAACGGAATCAATTGAGCTCATGTAAAACGAATAACACCTAGTTTGTTTCTGGTTTCTCTTGTTGACAAACGGCTACAAATACATAACACTACAAAAGAAGCTCATTTGGGATATTTGTCTTACGTGACTAGAAGACTAGCGGTACAGGTAGCCATCTTGGATTTATGCGCGAATGAGGCCTGAGAGTGAAGAACCAGGTGTGTTTGATGCTGATGTTTTTTTGTTTTTTTTTTACCAGACAGCAACACACCTTCAACATCAATCTGTTCATTGATTCAGATCATCTGACATTTAAGGAAGAAGCACAGTTCACTTTAATCTGACTTAACTGTACTGCAGACAAAACAAGTGTCAGCGCTAACGTTATTCATGTTTAATGATAAAATATTAAAGATGTTCCATGTAGGTTCAACGGAAACATAAAAACACTCTTTACCGACTTCATTTTACTTCATTAGCCAGAGGACTTTTCTTCTTCTTCATGTATTTTTCTTTCCGAATGAATCTCAGCTCATTCGGGACAAAAATAAATAATAATTATTATTATTATTAGTCCTGATATCAGCCTGGGCCTGAACAGAACAACACATTTACTGAACCTGGAACTAATCTGTTGTATTTAGGACATTTAGAGCTGTTTTTACTGCTCCCTCACGTCCCTTCAGCTCCTTCTGTAATAAACATTTTACTCATCTATTTGTGTCATTTCTATCGTCACAATCTATGACGCCCTGTCACACTGTGCTGCTCTGTTGTCTATGTGTTGTAGTTAAATTGATTGCAGCTGTGTGGTATTACTGCCCAAATCAAATATCCCCTCGAGGACAATCAAGTATATCTTATCTTATCTTATATATTTTCCTTTTAAACTCTACCCAGAGTGACGCTGGAGTGAGCAAGGATGTCCTAAAATGAGGGTTAGCCACGACATCCCTCCCTCGTCCGCTGGGATCCATGGCTGGGTCCTGGTTGCACAGACTGGGCATCTGTCGCCAAACTTAATCCTGCACGGATTAACACAATGCTCGGCACAGGAGCATGTAGGGCCACGGGGAGGACGGGTCCCACAGAGTCCACCTCTGTCCTGTGAACGGCATGACCGAGCACCAGCAGGGGGAAATAAGACGAGTATTTCCACTTTATGCAACTTTTATACATCTATTCCACTCCAAAGAGAATACTTTCACTACACATGCAGCTACTAGGTACCTTTCAAATTAAGACTTCGCATAAAATAAGATTAGAACTTGCATTGCTATAGATTAAACCAGTGGTTTCCAATCTTGGTCCAAGCATTGTCAGATTTCAGCTGTTTATGATCTTTAACAGGTCACAGGTGCCATATTTCTGCAGTAAGAGTACTTTTACTTTTGATACTTTAAGTACATTTTTATCATAATACATCTGAGTGCAGGTTTTTACTTAAGCGAGTGATGTGAAGACTTCCTCCACCTTTGCTGAGCACAGTCACTGATGGGCGGGGTCCGACACCAACACCCGCTGAAAACCAAATGTCAGTAAAATCCGTCATTGGTGGATAAATCGGTCACATCAACATTTAAATGCCTCCTTTAGAGGGATTTCTGCTGCACTTCTGGATGAATTACGAGCTTGATGTAACGTGATCGAGATCTAAATGAACAAGCAGAGAGAGAAAACTGGTCGGGTGAAACGTTCCAGTGGAGAAACGTGGCTCGTTATTTGCTGACAGAAAAGAGTCCTGGCAGGTCATTTTTTAAGTTGAGCCGAGGCGAACGTTTAATTTCAGGGGACAGCAGCGCCGGTGGTCACCGCTCAGAAACAGCACCTACGGGGTGAGATGCGCTCCACTTGAGTGCTGTGTCATGTTCAGAGATGCGAGCGGCCAAACCACGGTCAGAGCACGGCATTAACTTCTGCTAATCCGCAACTACAGATCGCGGTCTTTGTCGGCACGGCAGCTTTGGAGCTCGCCCGTCAACACTCAAGCACAAAAAAAGCAGGGGATCATCTTCTTTTGGTCGCTTCGATAAGAGGTCAGAGTTTGTGCACGAGCTCGCACGCTGCTGCAGAACACGAACGAGGGAAAGTGGCAGGACTGCAGGAGCTCTGCAGAGCTGTTGAGTTCATCCATCAGGAGGAAGAATGATGGATCTGTCCCGGAGCAGGGAGACAGAGAGAGGTGGGACGAGGCTGGCCGGCAGTGATGAAGCTGCAGCCGCCTGTGACTGTAGTCCCGGCTCAAGACAAAGGCGGAGCGGGCTTTTGTAGCCAGGTAAAGACCTGAGGTTTGCAGAATCGGCAACGTCTTTTAAATCACTTCTTAAAGGTTATCTTTTTCAGAAAGTCCAACGTTTTATTTTTCCATTCCCACTTATTGTAATCTATTCCTTCTACTTTTATTTTCTGTATTAATCTAGTTTGTCCTGATTGAGGCGCTTCGCTTTTGAAAGGTGCGACATAATTTAACTTTATTCCAACTATAGAGCTGGATGATAAACTGAATTTACAGAAGTACCAACATTGTGAATCTCTCGCAGAACCAAATTAACTCTCACCTCCATTTTCAAAAAATAAATAACAATGACACATCATCACCTTGTAAACTGTGGCGAACCTGTTAGCATGCAGCTTTCCACGTCCAGCAGACACGAAGCAACATTAGCGAGTCCTGTTTGTGTCCACCTGGTGAACGTAAGTCTAACGTTAACTCTCCTTTTAGCTCCGCTTTGGTCTCCACCAACTCCAGAGATAAATATCTGACTGCTAAATGCTCCGCTAAGTTCGCCAGCTGGCTGCTAAGCTAAAAGCGGGGTTGGTGTGAGCAATGAGAGTCAACCGAAACAGGAAATTATTGTAGAAAGAAAACAGTGTTTTGAAGTATCTGAAATATTTAGGATAACATTTATCATGGGCGGCACGGTGGAACAGCAGGTAGTGCGCGTGCCTCACAGTAAGAGGGTTGTCGGTTCGATCCCCAGGTCGGGCAGGGCCTTTCTGTGTGAAGGCCAAATAACATGCTCTACATTTTTGTCTATATATGTTGCCCTGCAATCGACTGGCGACCGGTTCAGGGTCTCGCCCACTGACAGCCGCAACCCCACAACCCTGAAAAGGGATAGTCGGGTATAGACAGCATATTTATCATTAACAAGATAAACGTGACAACTAGCGTGACATAAATTTCATATCGTCCAATAGCTAATGCTCACATGAGAACCAGGAGAGCAAAGCAAACCTGGGTCAAACTTAAGATGTAATTAGAGAAACATCACTCATTTAAAGGGTCAGTTCACCTAAATTACAAGAAAACACATCCGTGTCTTAATCAAATTACTTAATTTGATAAATTACAGATAAAGATAAAATACAGATAAAAACTGTTCACAGTGAGGACTGTGAACAAGTAAAAGGGAAATCGTCTCTGGAGAAACATTTTGATTTATCTTCCTTAACACAGGGTCATTCACCTGCATTGTTTTTGGGTGGAAACTGACATTTAAAAACCCGGAAACCAAAACTCTACAGACATGTTATCCACCCATGCGGATGTTTTTCATGTCGGTGAACCAACCCGATGAAGTTGACCTTACAGAAACATAAAGCTGCAGTGCTAGCCTGCCTCCACTTATATTTGGAAACCACAAAGTAAACTATGGTCAGAAGTGAAACTGCTGCGAGCACACAAACTTAAACAGGAAATCTATTTGTTTAAGCGACTCCCCGGGGCCTCAAAGAAAGGGCAAAGGGGCTGACGTATCTGAAAAGTTTACATCTGCTCCTGGAGTGTTTTGCTCTTGTTCAAGGCTCGCTCACTCTCCCCCTGACCTTATCTTATGTCTCAGGAGGTCATTTTTCATCTGGTTGGTGAGCTGTAGGGTTGAGGGGGATCGGGTGGCGGTTTCATGCACCCTGCGCTCTAAAACCTGGGCGTCAGCTCGTTACAGCTTTCTGCTCGCCGCTGCAGCTCTGCTTCCTCAAACTTGTACATGCGTTGCAGCTTCCTGCTGAGTCAACATCATTAACTACCTCTTTCACGTTCTTGCTTGATGTGTCTCTCTACACAGGATGTCAGCTGCTTTTCATAAGATGGGTCTGCGCCAACTCTGCTATGACTACATGTCCGCCTCGGCTTCACTCTCGCTGCAGGGAGGAATTCAAGAATGTCTATAATCTCGTGTTTATATCACAGAGCAGCCCTGTTGTTCCTGTATACATCGCTGTTTTCCCCTTCATTTAGCAGTGAGAGCAGGATGGAAATGTTTGGGGCAGATGGTGGCGAGCACTCTTCTTCTGCATCAAGTTCTTGCTGAGGAAGTTCAGCCTGTCTGTTAAGGAAATGATAAAATGCCCACACACTGTTTTCTTGTTCTTTTTGTTCACTTCATGTGGACTTAATGACCGCGTTCAAGACCCACATCCAGCTCCATGACACACCTTGAGAAAAGGTGTGGATCACCAGCTTTACCTGGAAATGACTCTCTATTGTAGACACGTCATCCATCACGTCCACATGAGGAAAGGATTAAGGAACAAGAAAATCAGCTGAGAAGGAAGCACCTTACTACAGCCCATCATGATGCTCCAACCTCATATTTACAGCTTATTAATACCCATACGTGGCCCAGCAGTTCAAAATTACATTGAGAAAAGCATTGATTTTAACTCATCCTCAGTACTTATGAGGTCTAGACCATCCGAGACAGACTTCCTGCCCAGAGAGGAGGACGCTGCCTCTAATTGTCCCTTCACTGCTGGACTGCAAGACAAAGGGAGGAGAGGGAGGGAAGGAGGAGGGTAACACTTCATTTACTACACAGTCAAGGCGCATTCACGCGGCAGAAAGATTAATTAGCCACATGTTGGGATTATTTCCATGTCATCCACTGACTCCGCACGCGTGGACAGAGGAGTGGCTTTTTTATTGTGGCCCGGCCGGCATTCATCAGCCGGAGGGGGGGCTGAGGTGGTACAGATGCGCCCCTTTTCATACGAGCGGCTCTGCCCTTTCTGTCCACCGAGCATGTGAAGAGAAATATCACAAAAGCAGGTTTTAGTCTGCTTTAAAATAAAGTGCACCGCGCGTGCTGCCGCTGCTGGTGGTGATGACTTGTGTGTGAACAGCTGAAGACATGAAAACAGCATTCATTCCGCATACCTGTGAAGTGCTGCAGCGTCGTGCCTTGCACCCAAAGGCTCAGCACTTGCTGCACCGACAGATTAACAGAATAATCCCTGTTCGTTGTCATGTTTCTGCCGCCGCCGTCGCCGCCGCCGCCGCCCGGGTTCGCACCCCTCTTTATCGAATAGCTGTACTTGGCTTTAGACGAAGGCATGGAGGAGACCGGGGTGGCATGGGATGTGAGGCGGCTCTCCCCGGCGCGGCTCGCCTCTACCGGTGCCTCTGCTTCGGCTTGACGTCCGTCTCCGCTCCGGGAAGGGAAGGGCCGCTGGCTGGTCGGTTCATCCTCGGTGGTGTCGGTGGCGGCTGTGTGGAGGCCATGATGGGGATGGCAGCGGGAGCGCAGGCAGGCAGACGCACGGGCGGCTCGTCCTACATCGGCTAGCCCCGCTACATAACCCTTAAAGGGCCAGGCGCCCGCTTTGTGAGGGGGCTCGCGATTTACGTCGACGCATTTCGGGGAAACTGACGTCGCTTCATGAATGGGGAACAAAAGAGAGGACAGTGTTTGCGCAGAAAATGTGCGTGAAAATTGTTACGTTGCGACGTAATCACACTGATCTACATAAAGCCTATTAATCAAATATTTAATTATCACGAATCTTTAATCTTTAGCTTTTCTGCTGTGACTGGATAAAAATAACGCGTTTTTCTAGCGTGCAAAGATTCAATCTTAGTGTTTTACCGTTGACTGACCAGCAGCCAAACATGTGGTTGCTAAGAGACAGACAAGAACCGTTACGTGTGGCTGCTAGTTTAGGTGGCACGCGGGCTTCCAACTGCTAAGAACATGAGTCAGCCAATCAAAATTAAGTACCTAAACTGATATATGTAAAACATGATATATATCATGTAAACCTGTCATACACATTATTAATTTATTTATTTGTTATTTAAAAGGATTTTACATCATCTCTATCAACTACTCTTGAATATTTATACTATATGTATATATTTGCCAGCTACTTCCGGGGCGTTGTCCATGCTGACGGGTGGATGCAGGACCTATCCCCTGTGCTGATTGGCTCCTGCCACGTCACCCCAAAACGCCTGATATGATAATAAATAATATGAGAGGATGGATGTGAGGAGGCACAAAGGAATGATGAGTCTTAATGGCAGGTTTGGAGGGAAAAAAAATACAAAACATGAGCAAGAAAAGGTTTGATTTTAAGTAGAATTTGCCTAAATGTTGAAATGAATCCAAACTTTGAGATAAGGTGGACTAGAGTAAAGGGGAGACCTGAGCCACGGCAGTTTCAAGCTATTTTAAATGGTGTGAAGCTCTACACTCGTCTGACATCTTTTTCTCACACGGCTGAGTGTCAGAGGGAACCAGAAAGAACAGGGAGGGAACCTGAGAGTTACGTAGACGCTGAATGTTCTGGTACATTTCTCTGAGGACTGCAGTATTTTAAGAAGTGTCCCAGTTCAGAGGTACAGCGTGAGGGTGAGGAAACGTCTGACATTTGACATCTTTTCAGACGAGAATTTTCTCCAAACGCAAAGGTTAACAGGGAGGGTTTTAATAGGCTGCTGGATCAGGAGGGAATTCATGCAACTCACATCTCCCTATAAGCTCAGGTGTTATCAGAGAGGTAATCAGCTATGTAGAGAAACATTTAGTGGTATAATGTATCAGAAATGTATTATTAAAGGGAGATAACAGCGAGGTTCTGCTATTTAATTACCAATTATCTACTTTTTAATTCACTTTCCCTACATGGCAAACAGCCATTATCTCTATGTATTTCTGTTTAGCAGAATTTTCTTCTTCTTTCTGAAAATCTCTCAGCAGACTTGTTGGAGTTGCGTCTGCTTTGCGTCGCATGGAAGACTTTATCTTGACAGAGTGATTGATTACACAACGCAAGCAGGTCCGCTGATGGAAGCTGAATTAAAAATAGTAAAGGTGGGAAATGTATTTATGTTTCTAAAACACAACAGAATGGTTGACTGTTATGAAATCTGTGCGGTAAATGGGCTAAAACACTTTAAGTACAAAAGCCTGTGTAAATGCTTGTATGTAAGATGATCACTGAAACAATACAGCTGTGTCACCCATGTGCAGGTCAATACAACACTCTCCCTCTTCCTCTGTGGCCGTCCTGTTTCATCACACCTTTTTTAATATCCTCTCGCAGCTTTCTGTGCCCTGAGCGCCTGAAGGCTTGAACGTCCTGGATGTTAAAGAAATGGCAGAAAACACAGTGTGGGTTTTCCTTTAAACTTTAAAACCTCGGTTGTATTTTTTTGAGCTGCACGGCGTTGTTTTGAAGCATCTCTCCATGTGTTCATTGGCCTGTTGGTCTCTGGCTGTGTTTATGGCTCAAGCAATGGACATCAGAAGTCTTTCTCTGCATATTTTAATTCAGTTAGCACCAGTTATTCCAACATTTCTCCATCAATGAGAGAGAAGTCACAGAGCAAAAATGAAACCCTAGTTTCAAAGTTAATTCTTGACCTAAAGGTTGCTGTTCCTGGGTTTTCAATCACATCACATGATCTTTATCAGCAGATGGAGTTTGTTCAGTCATCATGGAAATATAGACGTGAAAATGTTATTTTTTCTGAGCGCTATAGGAGCGTCTCATCCATGTTGGATTATAGGTGTCAAACTTATAGGAGTGTTCTGTTTTCATGAATACAAAGTTTTATTATAAAGTTGTTTCAAAGTTTAGAGTTTGCTTGAAACGACACATTAAGGTGACCCACAGTGTGTTTTGTTTAATGCTAAACAATAATAATAATAAACAATAATTCTGGGCTTCGGTGAGTATTGTTTTGTTTGTTGTTTTTTAGTTCAGGTTTGCAGGCAAAGAGCAAAGTTCAGTCAGGAAAAACAAACGTGTTTACATTGTGACTCAGTTTGACTCACACACGAGGTTGGCCTTGTTTTTACCGCATTCACTCTTTATTGTCTGTTTTTTTTCAAGTGTTCATCTTTCAGTTTGTTTGTTTTTGTTTTTGTTTTTGTTTTTTTTGTCATGTTTTTACATCGAACTAAAACACGTTGCACAACCTCCACTCTGTTTTAAACACCGCTGATGTTTTTGCCTCCTTCAGGTTGGTGCCTGAGACTGGTTCCAGATTCCTTATATACATTAACGCATCATGTCATTCATAAATGTCTATAGCCATAAATAACACTACAATCAAGCTCGGTGGGTTAAAAGGTTGAAAATTAAGTTTTCTGAATTTGATGCAGAAACACGTTTCACGGACTGGGAAAGATGTGAAACGCTCCAAAAACACCCGTTTGGATCTTTCCACAGGTGAACAGGTTGATTGGTAACAGGTGAGAGGATCATGACTGGGTATGAAAGGGGCATCCTGGAAAGGCTCAGTCGTTCACAAGCGGGGATGGAGTGAGGTTCACCACTTTGTGAACACATGACTGGATGAAGGAGATTACTGCATGAGCTCAGGAACACTTTGGAATCGGGTTTGTTCTTGTGATCATTCTCAAAGAAATCCTGTTTATCGGGGAAAAGAATAATCCAGTGGACTCTGCAGAAAGGTTTAAGGCTCCAGGTTTAACTCCTGATTTAACCCTCTTTGGTTTGAAGAGCCCACTTTAAAAATCCAGCTCTCTTTGACAAACATCTACACCAACGGGGCTCCAATGAAACCTCAGAGTGTTTTATTGGGGACGTTGTTCCTTAGTTGGTCCTGTCAGCCGGTGTGGAGGGTCAGAAGGGTGAAATGAACTATGCTGAGGGAGGTGGAGCAGCGTGGGCGGGGGAGATGAAGGAGCAGACACATCAATGGTCATGGCAGTGGGATGAAAGAGTCCTTTGACTCTCCCACTAGCTTGCTGCATCTTTGAATTGATCTGAACTGTCTCCGAGCATGAAGCCGAGAACAAAAGATGTATTTACTTTGTGCTCTTGCCTTTTAGTTTACTGTCAGCCAATAACCACAAATACCAGCCGTGAAAGATTTGCTTTGCCTTTATCCCCAAGAGAATCCGGCCGTGTTTACTGAAGGAGCACATGGAAAACAAACAAGTTATTAACATATCAAATGCGGCCTGTGTCATGGAGATTTAATGAACTGCTGGCTGAACGCTGAAATAAAGGTCAAACAAGAATTAGGTCAAAACATAATTAATGATCTTTGCAGAACAGGCCACATTAAAATGTCATGTAACATCTCTCCCTCCCTGAAATATTATCCCAACTGGGAAGAGCTGAGGTCGATGATTCCCTCAGTTGGCCAGTAGGTGGATTCCTTCTCCCATTTTTCTGACGTCTCCTCGTCTGTAGTTTTCCACAGCAGGGCTGGGTTTTCTCTCCAACAATATAACCATGTCGAGATATTGACAAAGGAAAACAATCAACCTTCAGTGTGTTCAAAGGTGATTAAAATTGCAGCGTGTGACTTCTTTATGACTCAGTTTTGCTATTTGACTCTGGACTCGCTGCCACTATCATTGCCTTACCAAGCAAAGCCTTCGCCACATCTATCACTGCTCACTTCTGGACTGTCAGTCCCTGCTTTTGAAAAGTGAGGAGTAACCTGCAAAGGCAACGTGAATCCCCTTTCCCATGAGGGGCCTTGACAAATGGTTTTGTCTCCAGTGGGGATTTTTGGGGGCAACATGAGCCGGCACTGTATCCTCAGACAGGCTCACGCTGGCATTGTGCACCTCCACAGAGTCAGCCCGGGGTTCTGTAAGGACCTGCAGCATTTTGGACCTATTATCTGCAGGTTTTTTTGATCTCACGTATATTGAGCCCATTGTACTTGTTTTCGGTGTAACTGAATCTGCGAGCTGAGATATCGTCCCCTCCAACCTTTTCATCTGCGGGCGCTGTGGTCTTTCTGCCATTCCTCCTCTCACCATGTTTTTTTGTTTTTTGTCTCTGCCTCCCTCAGGCAGATGGCCTTGACTCAGGTGAGTCATCAGCAAAGCCCCCTCATCTGGCTAACATCCCTGTCACAGTGAGGACATTAACTGGAACCAACCGGCTGTGTGATGACTCAAGACACTGCTGCCTTACTATCACACAGAGACGGGCTGTTGTCTTCCAGCTGTTTGCATTCTCGTCTTTTGATCTCTCGTTGGAGGACAGTCTTTTTCTTTCATTCATTGAAGCAGGTGTTATGAGGGGCAATTTGTGCGCAAACACAAGAACATACAATTTCATCAAAAAACACAGAAAAATACAAGAAAGCAGTTGAAATACACACAGGGTTATTGTGAGTGAGTAGGTGAGTGTTCTAGCCTTTAAGCTAAGCTAAGTGCCTCAAAACTCCTTTTAGTATAATACGTCTTTCCCTGTCATCCTTAGTGGGGAAATCTAATCAAACACACTGACCTGCCTCATGTTTAAGATCGAGGCTCTTACTACTTTTATTAAGCAGAACATCAAACAACATGTGCTCTGAGAGTGGACTCTGTGACCCCTCCGAAGACCAGCTCCTCCAGCCAATCATGCTCCTCTGTAAGAGCTTCTCAATTGTGAAACAACAACTGATATGAGAAGCAAATGAACACTCGTAATCTTTGTTGTTATCATGTTTTTTTACTGGCTACTTGCTGGTTGCCAGGTGCCCGGCGTCACGTGGTTTGGGTGTTGTTTTTATTGACATTCAGGTATGTTTGTGCAGTGAGGTGGCTCACAGCTCTGCGTTGGCTTCTGTGTTATCTGTAAATTATCATTTTACCAGCAGCATTGTAATAAGATCAACATGCTGATTGCTGTATTTCATGTCTGCTATTTGCGACTTCCCTGCGTGAACTGTGTGAAAGCAGTGGCTGTGGTCAGTGCTGCTTAGTGTTGTTCGTGCTGCTTGCATGGGTTGACGTGCAGAAAAGCTATTTGTTGTTGCTGAATTATTGTTTCCTGTCTCTCTGCATGATTTTTGCTCTGTCTTAAGAATTCTTGTCGCGTGGCATCCTGTTATCTTCGTCATGTATATTCATCACTTTACTGGTTTCAAAGCATCTCGCCAATAGACTGCAGTTGAAAATTAGCCAGCTGGCTACCACTGGCACATTCACAGAAATGTTGATTAATGCAGGCCGTCCTTATAAATGAATAAAAGGCAGAAAAATGCTGGAGGGACGGGAACACAAACAATGTGTAACTTTAGAAGACTTTATCTAACTCAGACTACTCAAGTCTCATATTAACTTTAGATAAAGTGGAATAATTTTTAAGATTAAAGAGTGCAGTGAAGAGGAACCTCTCAATGGGCAAAAACACTAAACCTTTTCCTTTAAGCAAGACAATTTTAGAGCTGAGGTTAACGAGGCTTTGTGATCAATGGCTGTCATTTTGACAAAAGGATGTCGCCAGCAACTTAATATAAAAGTCAAAATATTTTCTATGAAAGAGTTATTATATGTGCCAGTATTATCTCAGCTGCTCCAGTGGAGTTTAATCTATGTATTTAACTATAGACGCTTCCGGGCCTTTTTTCACTTTGACATCTGTATTTTCACTAAATCTGTCATCAAACACAATTCTCAATGATTTCAACACTGCTGCAGTAAAAACCACTGGAACACTGTCTCTGTCTTTGTGTCTGTCTTCCATTATGGATCCATGTAATTGATCTGACTGACTGAGAGGAGACATACTAACACTGACGCCAGCAGTGCCAACTGTATGCCCAACAAAGGTTTAAGAAAAAGCACTAAAGCGCTATTGTTTGGGGCAGAACTGGTGCACAAATCTGAAGTCAACCAGAGTTCACGAGAGCAGGTACTCCGATTCCCTTTGTAGTGAGAACAAGGAGTTCCCAGAGACTCACCAGCGGGGTTATTGTAGCTCACCTCTGATGGCGCTCTCCAGGCAGGTGTTCACAATCACAGTTTAAACAACAACTGTGTTTGAAGTGGCACGAGTTAAACTGAGGGAACGAATGAGGGTTTGATCTCTCTTTGGCTCTACATGAAAATAGCTGCACCTGAGAGGCCCAGCGCTTGACCACAAGCAACGGCTACACCTGCATCTGACAAAGTCTGCCCCTGGGACGTCTTGATCCTTTCTGCAATTTATCCTCCGATGAAAACTCCCAACTTCTTCTATATTTTGGTCCTACTTTTGGCCCCCATTCCTTATGTTCAGCCTTCAAACAAAACAGCCCCCTTTGAGATATTTTGGTTTCCATTTCCTTTTGTGTCCTGGGAAATGACAACAACATGACACAAATGATTAACAGCTATCTATTAGACTGGGTAATTTATTGCAGCAAGTGGTGGAGCTCAGGGTTTATGTGATTAGAGGGATCTTGTCTCTTTGAAGGGTTACATCAAAAAAGTGTTGAATGACCACATGCCGCTGCTCAAGTGTGGGAATCCTGGATCGAGATCCTTGTTGCTTCAAGCAATGTAATTCCGATGAAAGACAACCAAACCTTTGCTGGTGGCTTGAAATGATTTGCTAAGGCTCAAGACTGCAGCAGTGTGGGTGAGTCACACGAGGACGAGCTGCTTCATGTTCCTGCACGTGGGACGTTCTGGTCTTTCATTGAGAGAAACTTTTCCTCAGGGCACACATTTTCTGTTTTGGTCAATGTCAAAACAGGGAGTTAATCATTACTGGAGCGGTGTAATTTTACTTGTCTTCATTAATAATGTTTCGCTTTGATGGGTTTTTTATTGCAGGGGAACATCACCACCGCAGTGTTGTGGTGGCAAGAAGAGGAAAAGTGTTCGAATTTAAAGTTAGGAACAGTCTAAAAGAACTTTGGCAGGAGGCCAAAAGCTGAACATTTAAAGCAACATAACCAGTAAGTATTTAAGTTTATTTAAAGTGTATGGTCACAGGTGTCTGAACAAAAAAGGAGTCTACAAACATGCTAGCTGTTCTGTGAGGCTGCACAAAGCACTGGCAGGCTACAGCGCTGAGCTAAATGCTAACATCAGCATGCTAACAATGATAATTCTAATGTGCTGCTATTTTGTACGAACAAAATTTACCATATTTAACACCACCTTAGTTTAGTGTGCTAGCATGCTACATTTGCAAATAAGCTAAAAACAAAGTATTGCTAAAGCTGGTAAAAAAAAATGCAAAAAAATGACCAATAGCAACCACAATTTATCCAATAGTTGAGACATTTCACTAAAAACCAAATATGTCAGCCACCTGCTAGCTAAATGCTAACATGCTGATATTCAGCAGGTAAAGGCCTAATGTTGACCATGTTGTTCATCTTGGTTCTGAGTGTTAGCATGACAACCCAAATCAATATTTTTTGAGACATTTCACTCAAAAACTACTTAATCTCATTGGTGGCACAAGAGGAAAAGCCAGGGGATTCATCCTCTGGGTACCATGATATTATGGTTGTTGAGATACTGCAGTTTGAACCCAAGAGACAGCACAGTCTGTTTTTGCACTGTTAACTGCAGTGCAGGCAGTGTATTCATACAAGAAACAGCCAAAATCTGAAACTTCACTTATTCTAACTTAACTCCCCCCTAGAGGCCTATATTCATCCCAGGGTCACTATAACTTGTCTGGAAAGAGGAGGGAAAAGGAAAGGGATGGATGCCAGCAGTATGTGGGTGATGCAGACAAGCTTAACACCAAACTTTCCAGAAGCATAAATGTTCCCGGCACGTTTTGAGTCAGTCAAGCAGCCAAAACCATCCAGTCCCAACAGGCCCATCAACGTCTGGGATCTGGCCTTACAGATCCTTCTGTACGAGGGGGAGCACAATGACCCATATAAAAACTGCTGTGTAGATTACACTCAGGCTATCAGGACACTGGGCTGTTTCCATCACAGATATTTTCAAAGGTAAGCTATGAAATGCGGTCGACCGTGTCCCTTTAACACCAGTGCTCACTGCTCAACAAATGACCATGAGGCATTTATGGCTTCCGCTGATTAGACGTCTACAGTTTGTGACAAAAAGCTCTTGAATTATCAGCAAAAACCTCCACTGAGATAAGAGCCCTTATGTTTTCGTTGCAGGGCTCTAGGAGAGAAGATGAGAATGATTTAGACGACAAATACCTCAGCTGCAGAATCCGCATCACCAGTTAAGAATATGTCAGAGTCTTATCAACAAGATAGACTCAATGGACACTAGACAAACAAAGGTAGCCTCCTCAGAGGGCATTGTGAGCAGTGTAACGCTGCTGTGCTCTCTCTTTGTCCCCGGACAAGACTGAAATTTCAACATCACAAACAAGCTCCTGTCTAGACACAGCTTTTGATGTATTTTCAGAACATCTTTGGCTTAACCACCGCCGCTCCAGAGGGTTTTCTGAACAAATCTTCAACAGTTTATCTTGAAGGTGAAATGGATATTCTGATTATGTTTCTTATTAAGCCAAAATAAGTTGTCATTGCATGTGGAGCCTTTTTAATTACATCTGTAAGATTTTTCCTCAGCCTAAATATCATCTCATTGTTACATGACTTACCTGTGACTGTAGATCAAAATGTCATATCTGCATACTAAACTGTAAAAGAAGAAACTGGTTGACAGTTAAAATTGAGTCAGTCATTGTATTTATTTGCATGTATACTGATAAATATGTGGGTTTTGTCTTGAATTGATGTCCCTGAAGGTAAAATATTATGTTTATTTGTGCGACACTTTGGCAAGACGCTGTTTTATCTTTGCAAAGTCAATGTTAACTTATGGAAAAAGCCTCCCAGCACCCAGCCAGGCCTGTGTTTATCTTGCTAATGGGACAGATTTAGAGATGTGACAGACGGAGTCACTCGTCTCCGTCTCACTCTGTCAGTCTGAGATGCCATCTTGATTGATAAGCCTGTCAGTCCTCACAGAGAGAAAAAGTCCTTCAACACAACTTCCTGCCGGCCTTTTCTGTCTCAGTCTGACTGTATGATCCTGTGGATGTGTAGCTTATGCAGTCAGAGTAAAATGTATGACTCCATGCAAATATTTATACTCAGCTGCACAGTAAGTTTTCCTCTGAATTCATTAGGCCATGAAACCTGGAATGAGTCATCCTTAAAATGGGCAGCGGTGAGACTAAACAGAACTTATGTTATTCAGGGCTATGATGTCACTGGTGGAGGCCTGAATCCTCCAGAGCCATTTGTGTTTCACTGTTCCCATTATCTACTCTATTCATCCCCAAAACACATGGAAACAATCCACAACCTTACCTGAGCCTTTCTTGCCTTTATTCCAGTAAAATCCAGCTGAGCCTCAGTTGAAACATCCCCCAGTCACACAGTTGACTGGTTGCTAACCCTCGCCATCCCGCTGATCATACGTAAGCAGCCGTAACAGCCTGTCAACCAGTGAAAACGGTGAAGATGGGAGAGTGATATATTTCGAGAGAAAAAAACACAAGAGCAAAAGTGTAAGGAAATGAATAAAGTGCATGTTTATCTGCTCTGACATAAGCTGAAAACATTAGCATGCCAGGCTAACTAACTTACAGTCGTAACTTGTGTTTTTTTCCCAGAGGCACGGTGTATGTCACTAACTATATTACTATTTAAGGTTTATCAGTAAACTACTTTATCAGGATTGGAACATAAAGATGCTAGGATATTAGCATTTAGGCTAATGCTAGCATCTCTGTCTTTCTCTTTGGTTTGTGGTTATTCCAGCAACTCCAGCCAAAGATAATATTACGTTAGCCGAACTCTATTCCTCATTCTCAAATCCTTTTGTTTGTAAAAGTCTTCTGTTCGAATGTTAGAATGAATAATATATACATGATTATTTAAAATACCATACAACTTTGTGATGTAATATAACTGTAATGGCTATTTAGCTCTACACAGTAATACTACACCTGTTAGCTTTAGCTTCAGTCTGTTAGCATTATATTGTGCATGTAGCCAAACCACATTTAAGGCTTCTAATTTGAAATCAAATCAGCTGAAAACATTAAAAAGTCAAATGAATTCAGAGTTTTAAACCAACTCAGAGAATGTTACTGTTAGCATTGGCTTACACTAGTTAGCTACAGCTGAATCTGCTAAAGATCTGCTGACGTCAGAATCAATTAACTAGAAATGAGAAGAAATGCTTTTTGTCTTCTGTGTAATTATAGTTAGCTTGAGCCTCAGGACACAGAAAATCTCCTCCACAGAAAAGTACAGCTGTTTACTGAGCAGTCATATCGAAACAGATGTGCTGGCAGTGAAATACTCCTCCGGATGATTTAATTTCCTTTACAGACTTCTGATCAGCTTTTGTTTCATGCCTGGCCAGTTTAATCAAAAGTGGAGCGTGGGGGCAGGTGCAGCGTTTCATTCCAGGTAAGATGAGGATTTGTTCAAGCACGAAAGAGGAAAACACTCCTATTAATTATTGAAGACAATCCAAGTCAGCGGAGAGAAGCAGCGCAGTGTGGATGTGGTTCATGATTTATTGAAGATATGATAACTTTATGTACAAATGTGTCAAAACATCGGATTAAAGACTAAATCATGCTGCCTTTTATCTGAAAATCACATTAAAAACTCTTCATTCACAGCCTTTGCGTTAGTTGATTCAAACAAAAGTGTCATTGATGCTGAGGAAAGAAATCTGAGATCAAGAGGAGACCACTTGTGTTTTTCTGGCATGGATGTATGCTATTCAGGCTGACTAAGGTGTATATTTCTGGTCAAATTACACCTTTACCTGGATTTTATGAGACTTGACTGCCTATTTACAGAAAATGAAACTTAAAAATCTCATGACAGAAGGCTCCTTTGTTACCAAAACCTCACTTCACCAGTGTTTTCAAGCCCTGAGAGGCATGTACTAACGGGACAAACACCCCCACTCTCCCGGTCACCTCCATATAAGGCTGCTATGTAAACGTCATTACGTAACACAGTTCACCCCAGAATTGCCCAATACCTGCAAGAACAGTCAAGAAGTACGAACACATCTTGTACCGTTGGTACATTCAGTCTTGAGCAGTGTTTGTCTTTGTGGTGCTGAATGAGCGACTGCTGCTGGTTAAACATGGGTCTTCTTTGGGTTTCGTGCCCAGAGAGCTGATGTCATGGGGTGCTGAGTGGTGCCAGTCTGCAGCAGCACAGCTGAAAATTACAGGGCAACACCAACAACACTTGCTAACATGGATACACTGCAAGAACAAACAAACAGCGCTCTGTCTGTTAGCGGTGGATTTTTCTTTCTCCAGATTCACAGGAGACAAACTGAGCAGCCATGACTGTTATTAGAAGATTCAATAAGAAACTGCTTCCATGTTTCACAGGTTTAAAAAAAAATGCTGGGGCCTATTTTTAGTTGTAATGACCGTTGAGTGCTATAAATACCAGTCTGAGTATTTCATAACGTGGAAAATAACAAACAGTTGTTGTCGAGTGTTAATAGGATGACAGAGACGGCAGCTCGGAGCTACAACATGGCTTTGGTATTTTTATAATTAAAGCATCTGGTTTTAGTTTTGGCTCCGGTCTTACACTACTTCTAGCTATATTTTAGCATTATTTTCTGTTTTTAGCATTGTTTTCTCTGCTGCCTGATTTTGTTTTGGCTGTAACCTTTTATGCTGCTGTTTTGGCCAAGACAGTGCTGTCCTGGTTCAATAAAACTTACCCGAACGACACATGCAATCAGCCTTTTGTTTACAGAGGATATCCTGTTTTGACCGCTCTGATAGGTATTCCCTTTAAAGATCTATTTTTAGGACAGCCAGTCCCCTGATGTTTAGATTGATAGAGTACTTTATTGATCTCCTGAGGGAAATTGAAGTGTTACAGCAGCAATTCACAAGCTGACCTGAGATAAGTAAGAAAAACACTATTTTCATATGTGCATAGAAGCTACTGTACTAGATAAAACATGAAGATAAGTTTCACCCTCTTGCACAGAAAGACTGTCTGTCATTCTGTGAGAACGTTGGGATATTCTTTGTATTTTCCTCCCGATTATGAAGTGTGTGAAATGCTGCTTCCATGTGAATTGGTGTAATAGGTGGGTGTAACCACAGATGACTGAGATCAGCTTAATGGATGAATGTTAAATTCAATGCAGCCTTTATAAGCTTTGTGTGCGCTGACATGTCAGCAGGTTGTCTGCTGAGACACTGGTCTAATTAAAGTGCATGGAGGCTTCACTGTGTGACTGCGGGTTTTAAGTATTGTTTGTGCAAATTTTTGCTGTCCCAGATGAAAGATGATGATCGTGAAAGAAATGTGGTATAATCTTTGGTTGTGAATCCAACACATTGGTCCTAAATTGCACTGTGACACGTCCACTGACAGCTTTGACAACCAAAGTCAGCCTGTGGCAATAATTCTGACAGCTTCCGAAGTATATGAAGAAAATTTTCCGGACTATCGCAATACCCTGCATGCACGACCCAACAACTGCAATACGGCATGACATGACTCAGAATACACCATTTTTGAATCAATCTAAAATATTCAATAAAAGGGCGAGCTCTCCGGCCAAAGCCTGCATTTTTTGTTTTGCTGCATTTTCAAACCCTGAGACAGCCGCAGATGGATGATGCCAGGTAATAATATGTCTCCAGTTACCCTTTTTTAAAACACTCAGTAATAGAAAAATGTGCCTCTGCTTGTGTTTGACATTTTCCTCCTACTTACAAAATTGATATTGTACCGTCTGACACAAATACAACCAAGACCTACAGGCCACCTCTTACACAGAGTGACCTGATAAGGAACCTGCAAGATTTTGAACCATGGATGTATTGAGTGAGTTGGATACAGTGCTGCCAGTTTGTCTCAGTGGCTCCTTGCAGTAATGCAGCAAAAAACCCGACAGACTGCCATTGTAAAAGAAACGTGGAGGTTTATGATTGCAAACTCTCTCAGAGCATAGAAAAGCTGTTCTTATTTGCATGATCCCAGTGTAAAGTGAGCAGGTCCCATCTTTGAGCCCATATCCAATTTGTCTAATACATCCATGCTTTAAACTCCTAAAGACAGATAACGTGGGACATGTCCATTTCTGCTCACATCCTATTTTTACAATTATTTTAGAGGGTAAGCGGATTAACTGCTTTTTTAACCTGAGGCAGATGATCCAATTTAATCCGGTGTTTACAAAACATTTGCTATCTGCTGTTCTAAGCTGCATGACAGCTTCCACAAATTCACTTTCAGTCAGATAACTTCCTTTAGAGGGAAAGGGATCTTTGTGAATTCATGTTTTCTCCATCTTCAGCTTCTATTTTGTCACTTTCCCCTCAAATATTTAATGAGGGTTCGAATTCACGGCAGGTGCCCCCTTCCCGCGTTGCGCTTAATTTGTATGCATGTGGCGGGTCTTGATGGGGGTCATTATGCATCTTGGCCGAACACCTTGATGGGTCACAGTTCAGCGGTGGAGCTTCAAATGAGGAGGAAGGGAGGCCTGGTAGGGATGGCTGCTTCTTCCATCTGCATTACCTGCGTTTCTGGTGGCTGCTCCCTCACTTACAGACCCTCTGTGTCTTTCATCAGCAGCGAGGACAAAGCACCCTCGGATACCTCAGCCTGAACTTGAAGACATAATGGGATCACACACAAAGGACAAGGCATACTTGGCTTTTACAGTCTCCCTAAGAGAGTATTAGAAACCCACAGGCTCTCTGATTGGGCACATTGGACAAGAGGCAGCATACCAGGGGCTCAAACCGGGTTGGAAAATAGTTTTTTGTGTGTATATGTGTAGAGAAATTCCTCAGCATGAAATGTCCCACTTCAACATCTGATATGTTTAGCAGAGTTGCCCCAACTCAAAGCCTCCAGAATGCAGAATATTTTCTTGATCTGGGCTGAGCTAAAGGGGAAGGCATGCGGGTCTGATCCCAGGGTCACCACGCTTAAAAGCTGATGTGGATGGCAGCCAGTCGAGTGAAGACGCTGCCACAGAGAGAGACTGACTCAGTGAACTCTCCCGCATGTTATGTTTGTGCGTCTTCTTGTTTGTCCTCGTCTTGCATGACTGCCTCATCTGACTCAGAGAGGACATCAGGGAGTGACTCAGGTTCTGAGGTATTTAGATTTATGTGTCCTCACAAAGCGAGACATCAGCTGGTGGGACACAGTCCACGAGCCTCCCTGGAAGCCACTAAGGCATTCATCTTTTTTCTGCGCATTTACAGAACTGTCCTATTTGCTAGATGAGGACAAACAGGCTCATTAAGATGAACAGTGGCCTGGAGAAAGCTAAAGGTGTGCTTGAAGAAACTGCATCATTGCTACTGATGAAATCCTTGATTCTTACAAATGTCAACTTTTCAAGGACTAAGAAAACTAAGTAGACCATAGTAAAACATGCATACAGCAGCTGTCATGTCAGCCATTGTGCAGGTTTCTGGGGGGACATTTTGGAGCCTGATTTCAGTTCAGCTTTGGTGAGCAAGGAGAAACTAGAGTCATGTTACCAATGTCAAAAACTGTTAAACCACACATACCTGCACCGTACTGGGTGATATTACACCCAGTGCAACACCCAGTTATTCATTACAATAAACATTAGCGCTGTAGCTTTTTTTGAGTCAATCCCACGTACACCATCCCTCTACCGTAAATACTCACTGGCAAAGCTAATGTGCATTAATCCACGACTGAAAATACTCCACAACAAATGCACTACTTCCTATGTTTAGGAAAAATGACAGTGCCCAGCTGTTATAGGTAATCATATAGCGTTTTCTAAAAAATGAAACTAGAAGCTAAACTTTGCATCCTGTCTTAAAGATGTTGGCCCTCAATAAAAACCAATGAGCTTGGTCAACGTTGTAGGGGAGTTTAAAAGTATTGAGAGAAGAACAGCTACACTTAGTTTTGGTCCTTTGATGGGATTTGTTTCCAATGATAATGAATAATATAACATATAATAATAATATAGAAAATGGATGGATGGATGGATGGATGGATGGATGGATGGATGGATGGATGGATGGTTCAAGAAACATTGTCTTTGTATATAAGAATATAAGAAAGTTCATTAGTTTTTTTCTGTAGTTTGAGTTGTTTTGGAGCTAACAGCCATTGGATGAACTGTATTTTAAGGCACTAGCCTTCTGGCTAAGCTTTAGCAAAAGTATGAAGATCAGGAGCCAAAATGTATTGCTCATAATCACAACCCTCAGAATAAAAGAACAAAAGAAACAGTAAGTGAGTAAGTGAAGCAACCTCCAGACTTTGGCCATCAATGAAAATAAAGAAACCTTGGAATTACTAGGTTTTACACAACAGTGACATGTTTTAAACAGCACCAGTACAGAAATTATCTACCCGGATTCCCATAATAACAGGGTTCCCATCATAAATCGCCCCCTCTCTCCCATTCAGAGAAAGATCCACCCTCATGGCTCACCAGCCAGGCAGCACATCTTAACTCCATGACACTCTGAACCCCAAGCCGCAGAGCCTTCACCAGTGAGGCCCCATGGAAAAATTAAACTGGACACTGCAAGGAAGCCCAGCTTTGTGGTCATGGCAAGGGAATATGATTGGATAAACATACGGCAAAGCCTCAAACCGTTTCACTCAGTGCCCGGTGGTGATGTGACGAGAGGCAGGCAGTGAGGTTTTTACTCAGTGAGGGGGGGATTGAATCTGCAGGGCACATACTGTTCCTGGAAGCATCGGTGGTTGTGCAGAAGCCGGAGTTTTACAGAAGATGGAAAAGGACGTTTATCCATGTGGAGCAGGCCGGGCAGCAGTGTCATCCTCAGTCAGTGTTTATTAAAAACAGACCTAATTATCCAGCCCACTCTGCCTGTCGGAGCTATTTCAGTCCGCGAGGAGCAGGTGACTTGTATTACAGCAAACTAGGTCGTGTGTTTGTACGTCATTCACCTTCTAACCTGAACGTGCCCTCGTCAAAAAAGGGCAATTTTTCAATTAAAGCCAATCATTAGTGTGTCAGTTTGAATCAGTAACCAGCTGCATTCCTAAGGTCATCAACGTGCTGCCCTATGATGCCTCTGTGTGTGTGTGTGTGTATATATAATAATCATAGTAGTCACAGATTTCAGTGAGCACGCATCTGAAAGCACTGCACTGCCATCATGCACCATATGGCTCCTGCTCTCCATAGAAAATGAAGAGAAACTGTAGACTTGACACCCCCATTTGTTTGAGCACATTGCAGTGCACCGAGATGGAAAAATCTCAACTTGTGTTCATGTCCACAGCACTTGCTCCACCCTTTATGTCCAAAGACATCACAACATCCAGTTGAAAGGTCAGCTAAACTGAAGTGGCTGATCATACGTGTTCAGGGACACCTGGAGCTGTACGACGTGTCAAGAACTTACTATTTTAACACAGAACGATCAACGCTTGAAGATTTATCTGCTCAGAGCTCAGTCTATCTGGTGAGCCTGATGATACACTGTTTTTACCACAGTCATTGCAGGCAATGCTAACTGGTACAAGCAGTTCTGGTTGCTTAGTAACAGCAGGTGGAACAGTAAGAAACCTGCCAGGCACCTTGGACAAAAGGATGAAGGTGGCACCGCTGGCCTTTTCAACATGATTTTAGAGCCAACATCTGAAGGACCTGTCTTGTAAACTGACCCTCAGTCATGAAAACTTTGAGAACGCCTGATTCAAAAGCTGGCGTGACTCAACTATAAAAGCTTAAAGAAGCTAAACTCAGTTCAAGTACGTTAAAGTTTAAGCTCTGTGGTTGGTTGAATTGTATGTATGTAAACACCGAAAGTAGCTGAATGAAAAGAGTAAAAGTTGAAAGCAGGTGAACTGTCAGCTTAATGTACACATGTCTTTCCAGATGTAGTGTGTGCACATTGAAGAGCTTTACCTTTTGCTTTTGCAGACATAGTTTGTGGATGTGATTTTTCCTATTTCACGGGAGAATATAGACGAAGCTGAACCCTCACGCTTCACAGTTTGTCTCCATCCATTGTTGTAAAATAAATTCATCAGTCTCCCAAATTATCTGCGGTGCCAAAAAGAAAATTTCTGCTATCTGTTCCTCATCATGTTTTTTTTTTCTTTCCTCACTCTCTCATGAACTCATTTGCATGTTATTATCTTCCCATTTTCCACGAGAGGGAATTGAATTTGAAATGCAAATCGTGGAAATAATTACTACTTGGCTGCGCAGGGATAATTCGGCCCCGTCTGCATTCGCAACGGCTTCATCCTGAAGGAACAGGACGGGGGCATTGTTTTTATTTATCCACACATTCTCTCAGCTTCTTTCTTTATCTCTTTTCTATTTCATTTCTGTGCTTCTCTCAGAGATGTATTGATTTTATGCGACGAGGAATGTCCATTAACTAGTCATTAGCCTGCCTTTGTCAAAGTAAACCTCTGGTAACTGTGAGTCCCAGGAGGGTTTTTTAACAGATTGGTGTGAGGATTAATTGTAATTCCACAGCAGACTTTTCCTCCAGACCGAACGTGCTGAAGCCAAAACAGATGCCGGCATCACGGTCACTGTAATCACAAATAAATCACGGTTTAATTTTAGTGATTTAAATGCTGGATGATGGATGGAAAACCACCATGGGGGCATAGAAAGGACAATATAGGCAACACACATTTAGACTGAAAACAAAAGTTATTAAAAAAGCAAATCATTGAAATCCAATATATATGATGTGGTGTAAATGTACTGCAAAGAGTCTGAACACGTGGAACTGCAGAGAAAGAGGCGTGTTTGACTGCAGTTACATTTATAGATGCTCTTCCAGTCGTTCATCACAGACGTCGCTCACGTCTCGACTTTTACTTTAACTACTAATAGAGCCAACATGTGTGTCAGTGTTTGTGTGACACGAGCGGCCGCCGATGACAGAGATGAACCTCCAGCCCTGTTTACACAGGCTTGTCAGAGAGTCTCGCAGTGAGGCCAATGGCTGGTTTTTGCTATTTCAGGTGGAACCACAGACAGTCGTTGAGGTCACACAGAGACGGCGGCCTCCTGCACCCTCTGCTGCTTCCTGTCCTGCCTCCGCTGTCCCAGTGGAGCTTAGCAGCATTCATCCTCACAGCGTAGCCTTCTTTTCACTTTTTTCCTTTAAGTATTCTCTTAGATTTTGTGTTTGTAAAAACCTGCAAAGAACAGTTATTTCTAGCAGTTTGTCTTTTAACAGTTCAATAATGTTTGAACCCTCCAAAGATGTCTCGAATATCATGAATACTGCATCACATTTACAGCAATAGATGCTCCTAAATCCTTCACACTGGATCTTTAGAGGCGTAAAGGTGTTGCTCTTGATACTACACACAAAAAGTGAGTTTTTTAATGGAAAATTAAAAAGAAAGCTTGAGAGAGGAAGTTCAAATCCTGTGCACATGTGTGAAAATAGAAAAATGTAAACACTGAATTCCACTGCGGAGGATTTCACATTGTCTTATCCTGTCTTGAACTGCACTTTAACTCCTATTTATAATTAATTAAATTAAATTTTAGTTAATCATGTTTTTATTGTTAAACACTTTTTATATGTGTGTATTTGAATTGATGTTTTGTTTATATCTCGTCTTAATTTTCAGTCTTGTCTTGTCTATAATTAGCTTGATACTGATAATCATGGTGTGAAATATTTGAACTTAGCAGCTTCTGTCCAAAAATAGTCACATCATTAGGCCTTATCATGGGGAAACCTTCGGTGCTTTTTTTCTTTCAAGCAAGATGCTGCAAGATTTTTCAGGAGGGTGAAACTTTCCGATGACATAATCAGACACAAGCGCTCACATTTTGTAATTTTCTGTCTGTGCTATCAGTCTGCCATCATCCCTGTCTTTGTCTGTGTTTCTTTCTCACCCACACAAACACACACACACACACACACACACACACACACACACACACACACACACACCCAATGGGGAGTTGAGATAATCCTCTCAGAGCAGCAGGGTGATGACGTGAGGCTGTGGGTGGTCTTAATGGTCAACAACCTCTCTGTCTGTGCACCCAAAGAAACCAAAGCTGATGTGAATCAACGAGCAGCTTCTCCCTCCTCTGCCTCCTTTTCTTTCGTCTCACCACTGCCAAAATGTTTTCAGATGATCAACAGTGAATTACTTCTGCTGCTGACAACAAGGAGCCCATTTCACCACCTGTGCATAAAGTAGAACTTAAATACTGGCTGAGTAGAGATTTAAACATCACTACGTTAAAATGGGTAGAAACACACAAACTATGTACAATTCTTACATACTGATTTGTTGTTACTAAAGAGTTTGCTAATACATTGTACTGTTAGCTTGCTGCTCTGCTAATATGTTGTACTGCTAGCTTGCTGCTCTGCTAGCATGCTGCTCTGCTAACATGTTGTACTGTTAGCTTGCTGCTCTGCTAGCATGCTGTACTGCTAGCTTGCTGCTCTGCTAACGTTGTACTATTAGCTTGCTGCTCTGCTAGCATGCTGTACTGCTAGCTTGCTGCTCTGCTAACATGTTGTACTGCTAGCTTGCTGCTCTGCTAACATGCTGCTCTGCTAACATGTTGTACTGCTAGCTTGCTGCTCTGCTAGCATGCTGTACTGCTAGCTTGCTGCTCTGCTAACATGCTGTTTACGCTATGCATCCTGTGCAGACATGGTGTAAGGTTTAATAGCGGAGTAAGCTGCAAAGTTTTCAAAGAACATTTCATAAACACAACCCGATGCATCTCAAATTACAAACTTTTATACTGTTTGTTAGCCTATAAATTATCAAATAATGCCAGTTAGTATAACCAACGCTGCTCTTCATTAAGTATGGGTTAGCCATTTTGAAAAATCTTTCTGACATTTGTCCATCTTCATCTTGTTTCATTGGCAGGTGCTCTTTGAGTGAATAACTTCTCGTCAACATACTGCCTTTGCAGGAGAATGAATCCTGGGAAAAACAGCTGGATCGACACATCTGATCCATATCTACACTATAAAATGGGTACCTAAATATATATTTTGCTTCTGCTCCAATTTTGATTTTCTTTAGTCTTTGGACTCTTGGTGGGACAAAACAAGAAACCTGATGACATCAACTTTAACTCTGAGAAACCATGATGGACATTTTATGACATTTTTATAATATATATGTTTACAATAATAATCAATCAAGAAAATAACTGCCATGTTAATAAATTGATAAATGTAACTGAGTATAAACTCTACAAAGTTGATTTCTTGTTTTTGGATGGCACCACAGATGCTGCATTTAGCTATACATTACTAAAGACTTTACCAGCTAAGACAGAATCTAGCCAGGGGTTAAGAATTTAGGATTTTACGCAATGGATAATGGATAATGGATATAAGAGCAACTGGTGCAACCCAATCCAGATGCTTGGTTCATGTCAGTATTTTAAGTGCTTTTTGTTGGATGGACCACAACAAAGATGGAAATATGGACATGAGCCTCTCAATAATCATTTTTCTCTTTCTGACATCTCCTGACCCTCCTCCAACGCTTAATATTTCCATCAGTCACCCCACAGGGCTCGCTGATTTTTCTCAGCCTGCTTCCACACACACCCCGCCTCAAGCTGAATCCCTGATGACTAAAACCTAGACTTAGTAAATCTCCCAGCGAAGCATCGGCCAGCCTCTTGTCAAATGATAAACTGCACATGTGTAATGTCTCCTGGAGGATGTGACAGTCTGTGAGCATTGAACCAAAGGCTGGATGATGAGGTAACACGTGTGCAGTTATAGGAAAGCAACATCAACCAAAGAACCACATCAGAGAGGTGACACTGCAGCGACCTGAGGAGCTGAGACTTGTGCGACAATTAGTCTATATCACGATATGATGTCACTTCACTAGTAGAGTAAATCAACAGCAACAATGGCGTGAAAGATTTGCAATGGCTGCATAAAGGGAGCAAAACTATCTTGTTTGGTTCAAGCTCTCAACACCAGTTTGGCTTTAATATGTAAAAATGCACTTTCAATAGCTTCATAATAACTGTTATTTTTGTAAAATGATGAATGTATGAAGACCTGCACAACTGCACTGATCCATGCTTGTCACCATTTTTATGAGCTTCTCAGTAGGACACATACAAACACAAAGACTTCAGCCTGATGGGTGAAAGACCTGGAAAAACAAAAACGAAATGAGTAAACAAACTTCACCATCAACACCGCTGTGCCAGATTTTACGTGTGAGTGACGCTGGAGCCGGGGTCAGCTGTCTAGTATCTAGCTTTCAGTCTGGTGCATGTTCACAAGTATTGACTCAAGTCTCCTGAGGCACCAAAAGAACAAAATGTGGTGAGACGTTCCCTTAAGAAAATACCCTTCGCATGCAGCGCTGTCAGCTCACGGTCCCTCAGCAGCTCCGAGAACACGTTGTGCTGTCAGTCTGTCTGTGGACAAATCCCCCGGGGGACCGCGGGGAAGACGAGATGAGTGTAAGATATGTGATGAGTGCAGAGGTCGGGGGTCGGGGGGCCGGCATAGCTTTAACTACTCGTTCTGTACCTGCGCTGCCTTGAAGACGCCACAGATTCAGTCATGCAAACCTGCAGATGGCTGAAGGGCAACATGCAGGCACGTTTGAGGTCATGCTGTTTCATCCACAGTGAAGCCACAGATCCTGAATGAGAATCTGTTTTTGTGTATCGTCATTATGGACGGATTACGAGACAATGAGCCCCTGAGCACAAACATGTAAAGGCCCTCCACTAATTCTGCAAAGCAACAAGTCATTTTGTTTCTTGTGGCCATTTTGAGTCTCTTTGCAGTGGTCTTGATCATAATTTTGCTTCTTGTTTTGGTCATTTTACAGTGTGGTATTTTTACACCTCTTTGCATTGGTTTAGCATCTTTTTATATTTGATACTTGTTATGGTTGTTTTCTGTGTCTTTGTGGTTGTTTTCCGTCTCTTCGTGGTTGTTTTGTGTCTCTACATTAGTTTGCCATCTCTTTGCATTAATTTTCTGTCTCTCTTGTGGCCTTTTTAAATCTCCTTGCATTTGTTTTACAGCTTTTTGTTTTTGCAGAAGCCAAAGTGTCCCCCTGAGCCTGCATGTGCCCATTATGCCCTTGCAGTAATCATCCATGATCATGATGCCTCATAGCTTTACGCTGCCCATGTTTCATAGTTATGTTCATGCGTTTGTTGTTCAGTGTAAATGAGTCATGAAAGGACACAGCAGTGTTGCTCACCCAAACAATCCCCTTTTCTCTGGTTTGGCCTCATGAGTCAACATCTCATTGAGTTGCACGATGGCATATGTCATGCTCATTCATTGTGTGTTCCCTCCACTGTCCCCAAGGACCTCTCTTAACAAGGCAGGGGAATACCTGATCTCTCTTGTGCTTTAAGTGGTTAATGCTCAGGTTACACTCCCCGCTGGGGGTGAGGCCCTTGCATTTTGTTCCCTGTTTTCCCACAGAACCTCAGAGGACAGAGGCCTCAGTACGTTCTGTCCTGCATGAAACATTGGAAACCAGACACTCCTCTCTCCTCAATCCAGGTTGAAGGGATCGGAGCACGCAGGGAGATCATCTTTCAGCTCCCACGTCTGCCGTGGGGTTTACCTGAAAGGGCCACACCGGGTTCAGGCTTGTCAGCGCTCTACTGTAGATGCTGCAAGGCTTGCTGCAGCATTTGCAGCTCCGGTAGCTTAATCCATGACCTTTATCAATCTATCTACATCTCACACACCTCACTTTTTGACTGTGTGAGGACTAATCCTGATAATTAAAGCACAGATCCAACAGAAAGGTGCAGTGAAGGTGATTCAGAGTGATGCTTTTTTTGCCTGCGGAGCTAAAACTAGATCTCAGTCAATCCTGGATTTTTGAAGCCAAAATCAATATACTAATATTCTTAACTGTAAAAAGATACCTGCTGCTTGGGCTAAAATGGTCAACGCTGAGTTATGTTTAACTTTTACTGGAAATGGCATTTTTATTGTCTACACCTGTGAGTAAGAATAACAATATGCTGTTTTGTGTCTTTCATGTAGTCATTTGTTTACCATTTCTGTAAATCAAAACTTCACTAACTGGTGACACATTCAATGTCAAAAGTGTTAAAATCTCGTAATCCTAAATCTATTAAATAATATTGTTTTGAATGTATTTGGAGAGCACTGCATACAACAAAATCCAGCCAAAACAGACAGCATTTCTTGTTCACACACAGCTGGCCTTCAGCTCAGCCCGTCATGGTTCAACAGGTGTTTTTGCCATCAGACATTATGGTCTGAATGCCAACACTGCTGCTTCCCTCTCAGCATTTCACCCACTCTAAAAACTCCACTTCAGCCTACATCTGCAGGGTCAATACAGTCAACTGTTGCTTGGTTGGACTATTTCACAGGACTGTGATCCACATAGCTATGAAACTAAAGTAAACCTCAACAGAAATATTTTTCCATCTGAGAGTCTTAATTTTCCTGGAACGTGAGGATAAGTGCCAAGACGATCTTTGTGACACATAAACCTACATTCAAGGATATAGCACCATGTAAACCAAACTTCATTCAGTTTACCTGCCGTTTAAGACTAAAAAACTAATGTTCTTCTCTGTGGTTTATTTGTCGTCGCTGTGATCGTGTTAATTTCAGTTAGACAACAGTAGGGTATTTTAAGCAAAACTGGTCTGGAAATATTAGGAACATTTTGGTTTGTATTTGGATGTTTTAGCTTCCGAACATCAGAACTGTGGCTAATAATTTAACCACTTTTTATTTCCCAATAAATCAATGCTGACATTGCATGTAGTGGATTTACAACCTCTGTTCTGCTGTTTGTTCAGACAAGAGGGACCTAACCCTTCCCTGGCTTCGCACCAAAAGTCTGGTTCTTCATATAAAGTAGGAATCTTGTGCTTCAGCACAATGGAGATGTTTTATTTTCCGGTGCAGATGCAAACACACAAGGCCTGGGTATGTGGGGTGTGTGTATGTGTGTGCTTATGCATGCATTTACAGGTGTTGGAAGTGGCTGAAACAAGACAGTGTTAAGAAAGTGGATTTCTGGAAGTGAATATTTAACACCACCATGTTACTCCCATCCTGACCGGCTGCTCTGCTGCACCTCAGAGTGAGTTACTGACAATGATCAGAGTGTTTCCAGAGAAAGGCTGAATGGACACTGTCCTTTTTATGGAGTCAGTCTGTTGGTTTAGTCATTAGAGAAACTCCCTTTAACTCTGAGAAACCAGATATTTAGACACATGGCTTGTGAATGGCAGTGTTGGTCCACCACTTTGGCCCAGACCAAAATTTCTCAACAACTATTTGACAGTGAAATTTAGCACAGACATTCATGTTTCCCAGAGGGTGAATCCGTCTGACTGATGATCCGCTCACTTTTCCTCTGGTACCACCACGAAGTTCACATTTCTGGTTTTAACTGAAATATCTTGACAGCTTTTGGTTTATTACTATGAAACTGTGTTAATGCTGGTGAACCCCTGAGTTTTCCTCAAGCACCATCAGCAGGTCAAATTTTGGCCAATCAGCTAGCTGTACTTTGGGCGTACTGCTAATTATCAAATACTGAGAGACCATTTTACTGCACAATGAGTACTTTTACTTTTATCTAGGCATGGTTTTGAATGCAGGTCTTTTATCTGTAGTATTTACACACTGGATCTGAACACTGACTGAATAAACCACTGTCTGGTAATCATATGTTTTTACCTATTACAACCTATTGAACTTTCATTTTCCTGCCGTATCATACTGAATTTAACTCTTCATTGAATTGTATTCAGTGGAAACAAACCAGTAGAAGTGGCTCACAATTTTATATGAAGCCACCAGACCAGACTTTGTAACATTTGACTAAGTAAACCTTCAGTTCATCGAGAGGATAGTTTAAAAACAAGCATTAGTTCAGTAAGTTTTCATCTGAATCTTATACCTACAAATCAAAAAATCAGTTCATTCGATTACCCAGCGGGGCACTGCTGCATGATTCCATCCTCCTAAAAACAGTGATACCCCACACTCCCACCACCAGGCACAAAGCCATGCCATGGATTACTAGAGTACCTCAGAAAATACAAACTGGTTTCCAACATGAACTCATTCTGGATGAACATGAGGATTCTTGGTTTCCCTCTTTAAGTGCTTCTTGTGGGCCAATGGGCTCCTGGGAGGGCAGAGGAGTACATGGGAAACGAGCTTGTTAATTCATCTTACAGCAGGATTTCTATGGCCTTCTCCTATGTGACAAAAGGTGGGAAAACAAAACCGACCCGCTCACTCTTTGCTTTTGTTTTGCAGTAAAAATCTACCACTCAGTGAAGCACATTCCTCACAATGTAAGCAGGAATATAGACAGTAGTGGAAGCTCAGATGTTCGCCAGGATGAGAAAGTACTATACTTCAGCCTTTGATTCGCCTGTGTTTACAAATTTGAATTTAAAAAACGTCCTCTTTTAAAGAGTTTGGAGGGTGTGTAGGAATATGAATAAAAATGTGGGTTTATCTGCTTTAACGTTAGCTGCATGTCCAGCAAGTATCTTACCACCGACAGCATAAATCAAGCACCACTTGCAAGGCCAAAGTTTTACAGTTATTAACTAACTAGTTACTAATTTGTTACTAAGCACATTAAACAGTATGTAAACATACTGCAAATGGCACATCAATTGGGTTAAATACTTCTGTGGTCATTACTCTTCAAAATCACTGCTAACAACACGCTGTCTGACCCCGACATATGGGCTACAACACAAGTTTGTTTACTTTGTCGTTCCCCTGCCGGGGCTCAGCCTGCCAACTCCTGTCAATCAAACACTTTCAGTGTTAGTGAAAAGAAGTGTCTCTTCTTGCTAATCCAGGTCTAAACTGATTTATTCAGGGGTGACACACTAAAAAAATTTCCACATTTTTCTGGTCTTGGTCTGATCTGAAGGCCAAGTTAAGTCGAGGTTCTGAATGATCAGACTGTAACAGGACAGAGACAGTCTGGCTCCAGTTTACACTGAAACAAGCTTCTGTTTCCTAAATAACAGGCACAGGTTGGACAGGCACCACAGGTAAGAGGTAGACTGTTGCTCTTCTGTTCACATGTAACCTTGAAATAAAGTTTACATGCAAGGAGGATTTATCATTATAATCCAGAAGAAGGGCACTGAGGTAACACCATGTTGCATCATCAAAGAATTTATCCAGATTGGATGAACTTTTTTGGGGGCTTTACATCACCTCTATGTTGTGTTAAGATAATCCGGTATGAAGCCGCCTCCCATCAGCCGGATTGTTGACAGTGAAAGCACGTTTGTTGACCTCAGTCCTCCCCTGGGTGCGCTTCATGTTGTCTGGGATGAAGACTGAGCTCCAGAAAAGCAGGACCAGCGACCTCAGCCATCAGCCTGAGGCTAAAGGGATTTCCCAGAGTATAAGCAATGGTGTGATCCCTTTATGTTCAGACATACGTATATTATGTCTGCACTCCAGGTGTCCAAGCAGATCATTTGAGCATCTCCATCTCATTGTCATTAATGCTGCAGGTCGGGCTACAACTGATATTTTTAGCTGTATTTTCCCAATAATGCTTTATTTATTTGTAGGCTTGAGACAAAAAGCCTTTTTATGCTCTTGGGTGATATTTATATTTGCTATAGAGAAACAATCAATTACATTCTCAACATTCATTTTATGAAATTTTGTTTTTTCTGATTGTTGTGTTTTGACCCTCAGGGCCACCGTAAATACAACAAGTTTTATCTGTGTATCCACAGTACAGCTGAAATGAGGAGTCAATTATTCATTAGACAATTGAGAAAATCAAACAAATGTGCTGAAGACTTCCTGATTCCACCTTCTAAATCATGCTGATTTTCTTCTTTGTCTTATGTGATAAAAAAGCAAATGTCTTTGGGTTTGGGAGAGTTAGTCACACAATACAAAACATTTGAAGACGTTACCTATCGTAAGCTCCCAGAGGTATTTCTCATTATAGAGCAGACTATCAGCAGATCAATTCTTATGGAAAATAATAGTTCCAGCCAGCCAGTTATTTTGGTATAACTGGAAAAACAATTTCCAAAGGCAGCGTCTCTCAGTCAGTTCCTCACAATAAACACAAAGCTTTCATTTGGTTTCTCCTTTATCGTCTCGTTTCATTGTGCCGAAGTTGCATTGTCGTATCAGTGCACTTCATTATGTTTCACTGTGTTTGCTGTCAATCAACAGCTGCCCACACAAAGAAACAAGAATCTCTGCCAGAAAATGGGGTGAAAATTTGGGAGTCTTTGTCTGCTGGAACAGAAATTAATTTCAAGCTTGGTTTGACAGAAAAATATGATAAGAAATATGTTAATATAAGAAAAACTTGCTAACTTTGTATGACAGGCATTGCTAACAGATTGGGAGAACTGCAAACTGGAGCCAGACAGAAGTAAATACTCAATAAGTGAAGAACAAAGCTTGAAATTTTGGGAGTGATGCTGAGACATCTGACAGCTCAGTAAAACAAAGCTGCATCTGTTCTTGTGTTCTGCAGAGACGGATGTGAAACCAGCAGGGGAGCAGGTATGAATCCCTGCGGGCCTCCACGCACTCAGTCTGCTCTCTCCTGCTAAAGCTCTGACCAATATTTCATTGATTTTTCCCCATTTCTGTGACAAGGTAGAGAATATGCTTCAAAGACATCACATCCTCAGAGCTCTAACCTACATGTAGCAGCAGTGGAAAAGGCTGGAGGTTGTCGTGCCGGTGGGACTGCAGTCTGGCTGGGCTTTACCGAGAGGTGCTTGCCTGGTTGGGAAACAGCTGCCATGACCCACTTCTCTGCTCCGTGTGAAGCTCATCTCTGGATTTGATATGGTGAAATGGGCTGAGCAGACATGGAACAAAAGGTGGTTTTATCTTCATGGTCTCTTAAAGCGTGAACCTCAACTAAAAGTGGCTGTACACAAAAGGGCAGCTGAATGTGATCGATATACTGTAAACACCACACAAACAAGCAAACATTGAACTTTTTACTAACACTATATGTGGTTCAAAGCTTTAGTTACTTTAGATTATTTAAACAAAATATATATTAATTAATACATTATGATATATTATTATAGATTAAGCTATGGAGCAGTATATGAAGTAATTCATTAGCTTCACCTGTGCATATTAATGCATCTGGATGCTGGTACTTTTTGTACTAAGAGTATTCTAAGACTGTAGTATTGCCAGTTTAACTACTAGTTTTAAATACAAGATCTGAATTTTTCTTCCACCAGTGACTGTACCGAACAACTGAACACCTTGTGTCCTGCTGCACGTATGACAGTTTTGTTTCATTTTCTAATTTGCACTCCATGCACGAATGAATGAAAGCAAAAGCACACAAGGTGAATAATGAATCACCACCAACAATGGCTGCGGTGAAGAAGAAGCTGTAGCAGGTTGGTGTTTTGGCAGGATGACAGACAGACTTAGAACTGGTTGCTGGTCTTTTCTGTGAGTCTCATTCTTGGAAGAGAAGATTCAGTTCAGAAGATCCTGTTATGGCTTCAGACAAGTTAAGGTGTGTGGCTTGATGATGCAGAATGCTGGAATGACTACAGCTGGTAGACACTGTGTGGATTAAGTCCAATTTTAAGATCAGTCTACCAGACTAATTTCGGAATCTGTCCATATCGCCACCAAAACAGCTGTTGTTTGATATTCTGTTTAAATAATTAACATTATTGAGAATGTGGCCACCTCGGATTAATGCAATGTGGGCAGCATCAGACGTTTCCCCTTGTAATTCATCTGTGTCATCTATTGCAGTGCAAAGCAGCAAACAACTGAAGCTCAGCACCACAAACGGTTGAGGGCATAGAAAGATGAAACATGGATTTAGCCTCTGTGACATCACCCACAGGTTTCTGAAGAGCCATCATGAAGATCAGCGTCAGTGGGCTCCAGCCGTCGCCATCTTGGCAGAGCCTGACTCCACCAAACTATCAGCTAATCCAAAAATGAACAAAGAGGTGGAGCGTGGGTGGAGTTGAGGTGGGCCGAATGAAGCCTGGTTGCTCAAAGTCCATTGTCATTAACGGGGAAATTAGCTACAGAGACAAAACCATTTTTTGCACCAGGCTGTAAACATGTTTTTTTCTGCTGTTAAATTGGGCAGTTTAATATGGGGGTCTATGGGGATCGACTGGAGTCAGCCTCAAGTGGCCATTTGAGGAACTGCAGTTTTGGGGTCTTCATTTTTCAGGCCTGGAAGTTGCTGCTTGGTTGCATGAACTTCTGCCAGATTACTTTCCAGCACATTCATCTTTAGACTGAACTAGCTGATTGGGCTTTAAACAAGAGAAGAAAACTTTAATTTGACATTGACATTGTACTGATGATGTACACAACTATGCAGATCTTTGTTTTTATCTCATACATCTGCTCACACAGCATCCAAGTGGTGCATTGTGTTTTCGGCGAATGTCCTCTCTCCCCCCTCAGAGCCTCCTTGAGATCCACTTAAACATTTAGTCATTGTGATGAAGCAGAGCAATAAAAGAGCTCAAGTTGCCCTCATGTTCATTCACTGGAGGCGTAGTATGGCAAACAAACAAGGAGAGTGAAAGGCTAACCCTGCTGTTTTGAGTAAACTACATCCTGTACTGTATAATCCCTAAACGGAGGTCTTTTGTTGTGAAGGACTGAGCTAACTGCAGGGCGTGGTGGTATTACTGTACCATACCTCAACAGAGCTGTCAGGGTGAAATACAGCTGGCTTCAACTTACACAAAAACCAAGAGAAAGAGGAGATGGGAGCACCAACGAGGCTGATATGAACCAGTCTGAAAGAAGAAGTGAGAAGAAAATATAAAAACCGAAAATACAGGCTTTAGCATTGTTGTCTTGTCCTGGATTATAGTTCAGACAAAAAGGCCTGCGGTCGAAAGGCTTAAATCATATTCATAGCTCTCAACCAAATCAGGTCATTTCATAATAGGAATGTTGTGTCCCAAATGACAGACAAACCCGGCCTCAGCATGACAGTGATATACAGTAAAAGCCCCTGCAGGCTGAAAACAGGGGAGGATGGCAGTGATAAGTGAGAGAATGGCTCACCAGACTTGTTATTATAACAGGACGTGGCCATTTGTGGCTGCGTTCGGCACACATCCAGCTGCAGAATTGCATAATGTGAGAATAGGAAATTCTGCTGATAAACTCTCTATTGTTCTAAAGTGCCAAGCAGACCAACAAAATAAACATTACATGGGTTTGTCTGCAGGCTAGTCCAAACAACAACACTGGTTTCATGAGATGGATGAGGCAAGGTGCTCTTATTCCAGAAAATTAAAAGCATATCTGTGTGATTAGTCAAAAAATTTGACTATTTACAGCAAATGGCTAAACAGTGCAGGTAGATTTGGAAGAAAAGGCTTTGCTGTTTGAGGGAGCTTTCAAAGAATCTGATTGGACGTTACCAATCAGCTGGAAGTCAAGCAGCTGAAGAAGGAGAAAGTGATTGTGAGGCATGAATGAAGCAGCTTGTGCCAGAAGCAACAGTATGCTTCATGTGTGGAGGTGAAAGTCCCCAGAATACAGAAGAGTTCAATCATATATAATGCAAGAAGGAATTCTTTAAATATTAGAATGATAATATTTCACTCATTGTCAACAAAACCATCAGTGTGTTAATCTGCCTCTCCACGCTTTCCAGCTCCCCTCCCCAATCTGTCACTCAGCCTCGTGGCTTGGACTGGAGACTTAAATACATATAAAAAGGCAATATAAATATGTTCTTTCATTTTTAAAGGAGGCAAAGTAATTTCCTTGGACAGCCGGGCGCTTCTGAATTCAGCAAATGATACTCAAACAGAAGTAAATCGTGCTTTTGTTGGGGACTATTTGCAGCTGCAGGTTAATACACATTTGTTGCACTACTATTTACAACAGTAGGACGGAGTTTGTGGGTTTTAGATGACAGCTGAGCTCTGTGGCAGCAAGGAAAGGGATATATGAGGCTCAGGATACACCAGCTGAGATCAGTTCATTGATTTGGTCTTTGCATGAGATTTGTTGCGGATAAGAAACATCACCAGACTTATCCTTTAAGTTTAAAAAGTAACTGCGATAGAATTACGTCAAAACTGAAGACCTTTTTCATGTGTTTGCATGTGTGAATATTGATAATTGAGTCTACGATATAAAACATTTGCAGCTGATTGTGCTTGACTTAAAATTTAAATTGTGGCCAGCTTAAAAGAGAAAGAAACAATCACAAATCAAATGAAAACCGCATATAGTAAATATAGATTGTAGTCTTTTTAAAGTAAACATCTAACGGTTCTCCAGAGATTTCATTAGCGTGCCCTCAGGACTCTCCGCTCACAAACAAACATCCTCCCCGTTGCTTAGAGCCTATCGTGGCCTCCTCACAGTTCGTGTGTATAATGAGATAAAATGTGGTCTTGGTAAGTAGGTGAAGCTGGGATGTGGGCTCGGTTCAGCAGTAGCGAAGGCTCGGGGGAGCTTCACGCAGGCAGGTTATATCAGGTCAGGAGTGGAGCTGGATACCCTGCAGCGGCCAGTGGAGTTGGTATCCTGGCCTGTTTTCATTCCAGCCGTCTGCTCAGGGACCCGCTCTGGTGGAATTGGTTTAGCCCCAGGTAGCTGTGGATGAGGAATCCATATTTTCAGCTAAGTAAAGAAATCTGCACTGCTGTTCAGTGCAATAACCTCAACATCAGTGGTAAAAGCAGACATGTATGGCTCAGGGACAAAAGGTTGGCTGTTTGCATTGTTCATTTTGAGTCTTTTTATGCGGGAAATAACTTTTCCATCACAAAAAAAAATATAACTGCTGGTATATTTTGTAGCAGCTGAAGTGAAATGATATCTGGATAAAAATGCAGAACAATTGGCACATTATTCAAATTTCCAAGCGTTGTGTTTCATGCAAGAATAACACAACAAAACACAATTTCCCAGGATCGCAACACATCACATCTCTGACTCCAGCCCCAGTTGTTTCGTCCATGGTTTGGAATACGAAATGATTTACAGCGAGGCACATTCTTCACCCACATTAAAACTCAGAGCTGCTCCCCCGAGCCGAGGGATACAAATATAAACATCACTTAAAGTTCCTGCGCCCAGATGAACTCAATAGCAAAAACAAATGGCTGGTTAAGTTAGGCACCGAGCCTCGTGCGCATTCTTTCAGCAAATGGATTTTTCATCTGTCGTGAAGGTTTTTGTCTCTTCCTCAGCATCTGTTGCTTGGAAATGTGAACACAGCATGAATCTGAGGTGGTAAAAGTTTCTGGAAATGTTCCTGTCGTGTGAGGGTGCACAAACCGGAGGGGCATTAGTTCTGTGAATGGAGAGTTTGGGAGGGAAGATGAGGGAAAGAAATTAGAAAAATGTGCACGCTCACAGGCCTTTGACCACTGAACTAGCTGATGAGCTGACTGAAGACACCTTTTGCTGATTACTGGCCTGATTGGCCACAGCTGGCTGTCTGACTGTCTGTTTGCCTCTACAGAGTTGAGTGGTCTGCATGGTCTTGTAACAGAGACTGTCACTTTGTCCCTTTTATTTCATTCATTTCATCCCTGTCCAATGAAAGAAATGTCTCTCTAAATTTGGATCATGACAAACAAGTCTGTTGAAGTGACAGATACACTGTTTTTCACAGGATAGTGACAGCTTGAAATATTTACATCTTTCTGGCATCTGAAAAACCTCCTTTAGTTCTTTATTAGTGTGCTAATCTTGATTTTACTTGACAGTAACCTCAATGTGTTTTTGTCAAAAGCACACATTTTTCCACAAATTAACCATAAAAATCAGCAATGATTCATGCTCAAAGTAGAATTCAGAACTAGATATATTCAACTGAAGGCTCGTGTGTAACTACTGTATGTGTGGCTGCTTTTATTCAGATTGGCTCTGACTGCATGGGGGGGGGGACATGGCATTGAGACGAAACCACTCCGGATGGCCGAGAGCAGAAACTGGATCGAACTGCTGACCACAAGTTTGGCTGTTTGTGCATGAGTGTGTGTGTCAGACAGAGGGGAACAGACGGGGACTTTCAGGTGATCGTGCTGGAGGATCAGCTGATTGACGTTCTAAATATAAAACTCGGCCATCTTGAGAAGACTCGAGAAGACATGTTTTGTATCAGTGCAGTTGTTGAGGCTGAGGTTTACTCCTCACTGCAGCACCAGATTTATTATTGTGTGCTAACAATCACTGCCTTGTTGTAAACATCTGTTTCATATGCTGGCTAATGTGCTAGTGGCTTATAGATGAATGTTTTCATGGCAGCCACTTGCACAAAAAACTTCAACCAAAAACACAAAGGGGGTCAGAAACAGAACATGCATGAAATATCTTCCTTTAATAAAACTCAGATTCAGGATATCCATTCCCTTGTTGTCTCAGTTTAACATGATCAGGTTAGTCAGCTTGTTAGCTTTCTATCAAACCAATTAAAGTGTCTGTTTTTGAGTTCATATGCTGGTGCAGACAAATGTCATGTATTTTGGGGGATTTCCTCTGCTTTTATTAGACAGCAGAGAACTGAAAGGTCCCAGACTGTACTCAAAACACAACAGACAATAGGGAAAAGTCTACCAGAGATGCTGATAGGTCCTGTGTTCTGCCCACTGACAGCTGTTTCCCTGCTTGGAAAAACAACTGAAGAATCAGAGTTTAGTAAACAGGGCTGGGGAGGGTCTCATCTTCCTGCAGAGGTAGATACATGCATGAAAAATAGCAGAAACGGCAACAAGATCAGCTGTTGTAAGCCAACTTAAAGAAGTTATAATTCTTAAATCTGAATATTTCTATTGCATTTTAGATTTTTTATTATGCTTTCTTTTTCTGTTTTTAGCTACACTCGCGTTGTGGTTGTAGGATAGCTGCCGGACTGAAATATCTCGACAGCTATTGGATGAATCGCCCTGAAATGTGGTCAAATGGCATCCACAGTCCTCTGATAATGAATCCCAAATTCCACGGATTTTTCCACCCGGGCCACCATGAGGTCGATGTTTTTGCTGTCCGTAATATCTCTTAACCACGATCGGTTTATGCTAATTAGCACATTTTAGCAACATTGTAAGCATTATATCTGCGAAACATCAGAAAGTTAGCATTATCATTGTGAGCATGTTAGCATCCTGGCATTTAGCTCAAAGTACCGCTGAGAGCGATGTTAGCATGGTTGTACGCTCTTAATATTCCTTTCA
Organism: Chaetodon trifascialis; assembly: GCF_039877785.1. Lineage (NCBI taxonomy): Eukaryota > Metazoa > Chordata > Actinopteri > Chaetodontiformes > Chaetodontidae > Chaetodon > Chaetodon trifascialis. The sequence continues at coordinate 5,564,355 of NC_092072.1, forward strand.
GGCAACTTTATTTTTCTGTTTTTGTTGTTTTACAAATGGCTGGTTCGTGTGACCACCTGGGTGGTGCCAGACATGCTTTCAAAGCCTCCACTCCTACAGCTTGTTGATGTAATCTGTTTGTTTCCATTTCACGGTGAACAACATAGCATCATTAATGGCAGAGATGTCCTTCATTTCACCGTGTCTCATCATGTCTCCTCCACCCGCGGCCAACACCAAATCCAGATGTAAGCCAAACGCTCGCTTTGCTTTTCAGCCACAGATCCTGGGCAGAGCTCCGTGTCCTGACAACAGCAACCAGAAAGCAATCAGAGCAGTCAGACCCTGTTCTCAAGAGCCACAATTAGATTTGTAGCGTTTTCGCTCCAGACTTGGTGTTGAGCAATCCGCCAGCCCAGACTACACCCTGCTATGAGTTCATTAAGACACTACCCACACTACACCCATTCATCTCAGTCAGCAGGGTATGCAGGAAACCAGAACCCCATTTCCAATACCCCGCCAGCCATACCAGAGGCACACACTCACAAAGACCTCAGCACGGATGGCTTGCATTGTATCACTGACTTTCCTTCCTGCGTATTCACATATTTCTTCAACTCCACTGGTATGATTGTGCTTTGTCCCGGTTGTGTTTTGGTAGGATTAAGTTAAGAAAACACTTAAATGCAGGTATGAAAACAGGGGTGCAAACCATAGTGAACATGAGAAGTACTGGCTAAATAGAGCAGGAAGGAGAAAAGGTCAATGTGTGCAGTGCAACCAGGAGAAGCTAAAAGTAGGTCACTTGGCAGAGAGCTGTTTCTCGTGCAACAAAAGGTGAGTAATAGGACTGGAGGTGGAGGCAAAGGGCAGGAATCCCTCTTAAAATCCTGTTTGTTTTCACTCTGTTTTTGTGCTTATTTAAGGTGTGTGTGCGCGCCTGAGTGCACTCTAGAGCACCGTATTTCGAAAGCTGGAGGCACTGGCGGACCTCACCGTCCACCGGCATGTTTCGGGGGGTTGTTGCCTCATTTAGATCCTTCACTTCCCAGAATTCCCACCCGCATCGCCCATGCCCGCAGAGCACAAAAGGATGGATGGATCCTCTCCATAAATAACCAGCAGAGCAAAGCCAAAACCACTATGTTTTTCTCTCCATGCTTTGTTTGACGGCCCCGGACAGCTCTCTCCAGAAAGTAGCTGTCCAAGTGTGCTGGATGCATCACAAGGGCAGATAAATCTCTGGCACACATTTGCATGGAGGGAAAATAAAGCGGATAGAATTTTGTGGAAGGAGGAGAAGAAAACCGTGAATATGATCAGATTAGACTGACTTGTCTGCACATGAGATTATAAACAGAATCATGTCAGAAGGTGTTGACATAATGTGTCACGAAAGGTCAGTTCTTGAGTCTGATCACCTGACACATCACTTTCAGTTAGTGCTGAAATGATTAGTCGCTAGTTTTCATCATTAAAATGTCAAATATTTGATAGTTCTGTCTTTTTAAATGTGAGGATTTGTCTGTTTTACATTAATTGAAATTAATATTTTGGAGATTTTACTGCCTTGGTCAGACACAACAAGAAATTCTTTCATAGGATTTGGCAAACAAAGATTCATCAACTAAACAACTCCACATATTCTTCTCAAGCAACCTGAGGTCAAGACAACAAACGTCTAATCAATAAATCAGTCAAACAACTGGCCATTAAAATTGATGATGGCGGTAATGGTTACAGCCCTTCTTTAAATGACACACAAAAGATTTACACACATGCTCGTACACACAGAAACACAGTCATCATCTGAAGCTCTGCTTAAAGTGTCTCATTTCACTCCCACAATGCTGCAGCTTTAAAGCACCCTGGGATTAGTGGCATGATTAAAGCTGCGTGTGCACACACAACCCTGCAACACACACCATGCAACAGTAAATACACATGCTCGTGGGGCCACACACACACACACAAATACACACTATCCAATCAGACAGAGAGCAGAGGGGGTCAATACGCTCAGTCTATCACCTCGCCCACTGGAGGTCTTATCATGCTTCCAACCAGGCGGAAAAGCATCTTGCAGCTGAAATGTGAGTGTAACACATCAACACGTTACTAGACATCATCACCCTGAAATCACAGCCAGAACCCTAAATCTAAAGCCAGAGGTTTCATTTCTTTTCCGACATACCACCTGCCCACCAACAAACCCCTTACAGATCTACTTATCTACCTTCATAAACACCAGCCATCAAGGTCGAGATGATTTTTGTTGCTTAACACGATTAATCACATAAAATCATAATTTCCCACACTGGCTACTTCACCATTTATCCATTACTACCTATTTCAGCTTCTACTTCTACTACAGCTAATATTACAACATCTACTTCATCTTCAGCTAACAATTACCTAACTACTGTACCATTAACCTATTTTAGCTAAATACTTAAATAGTGTTTATCCAACACTTACGCTAAGTATTTCAAAATATATCTGTAGGTTACTGTTAGCTATGTCAGCTAATTATTGTATCATATGTCCATTACTTTCAGCTAAATATTTCAACTGTCTATTAGCTTGCCTTTAGCTAAACATTTCCATTACAAACTAACTGTTTCAGCTCTTAATTATTTTTAGCTATCTATTTCTATTTACTTTAGCTAAGTATTTTTGACTTTTTATCCATTACTTAAACTATTTCACTACTTATTCATCACGTTTAGCTCAATATTTCAACTGCTTATTAGCCTGCTTTTAGCTAAATATTTCCATTGCAAGCTAACTGTTTCACTATTTATCCATTGAGTTTAGCTATTTCAACTGTTTTATATTTTTAGCTATTTCTACCATTTGTCCACATGTAGCTAGTTCAACAGTTTATTCATTATCTTTCTGAAGTGTTATTCTTTTGTGCAACACTTTCAACTTCTCATGCTTGCTAACTACTTTTTACATACCATCAATTCCAACTGTTAAGACAGAGCTGATTCAGTATGTGGATATATTTATTTATATATTCAAACCAAACTGTCATTTCTGTCCCTTTAAATCAATTGAGCTAACACTAAGCCACAATCTTGCATGAACCCCTTGGCAGCTGCAGAAGTACCATCAGCTGAGAATCATTGTCCTGAACTGGGATATCGCTCATATTAGTGGGAGCAATGGTTCATGTGAGCAGAGGACCGGGATGGAGGTCCCCCCAATATATGAAATTTGTCCTGTTCAGTATTTGCAATGATAGCCAAATTGCTCCTGCTTCACATCATAGATAGATAGATATCGATGCCCACTGCCAGCTGAATATTTTGCCCTTGCTGTATGCTGACTTTGAGCCGAACAGTCTGGTCCTGCTGTGGATTGAGTGACATGTGTAGCTTTACAGTACAGCTCAGTGGAGTGGATGATTGGGAGCCAGACCTGAGCCGCCACTTTGTCAATATCATATGTATGACCTTGGTGTACTCGCATTTAAAGTGTAAAATAAGTATTTTTCACCTCTCTTGTTTCCACTAATAAAGCTCCGTTGTGTGCAGGGATCTGTATGTCGTCTGAATTTTAAAACTGCTCTTGACACTGAAGCATTATCCTGCAGTAGCTGGTGACAGAATGATGAACAGTTGGCTCTGCTGCAGAATACAAGACCAATCCAGAGGCAAATTACTCACAGGGGAAGGTGTGCCCGGGCAATGTACAATGAATGAACAAGTGAGAGGGATTAAAAAACAGAGTGAACATTGAACTCTGGATTTTAAAAGATGGCCTTGGCGTCCAGTTAAGAATAATTCACGTTCACAGTGAGCGTTTACGTGTGCAGCACAATCTAAGTCTAAAACAGACTTTTATGGTCTTGTTTTTCAGCAACCGTGGATCACTTATTTCACTGCCAAGTTGAAGGCCAAATAAAGCAAAGCCTTTAGCCGCGTACAAGGAGCTATTCAGGTCATTGAAATACAACTGTGACAATCAGACGTAAATGAAACCCTTCATGTTTGTGAGGTTGGTCAAACTGGAGCCTTGGAGCGGTTGCTAAAGGCTACAGAGCGATAGTGCCGTGACTGTTTCCTCTGATCTGTGGTTGATTCAGCTAATGATGCAGAAGGGAATCAATCCTCTGTAATGTTTAAGCAGTGTTACGGAGAAGCACGGCACGTAACGTTTGTGAGAGCGGCGTTTAGACTTGGAAATGTGATGACTTGAAAAGACTGATGTCAGTTTGAGATCATTATGTCGGTTCGACCAAAGTTCACACCAGAGCTGGAAATCACAAATCATTTAAAGTGGATCATTTCGTCCCATTTGGCAGATTTGTAGTCGGACTGTCTGTAGTTTGTTTGTTGTTTTTAAAGGAAAAGTTAAACATTTTTGGAATTACCATTTTTCACTTTAGTAGAGGAAAACATTAATATCAGTCTTGTGTGTGCGCTCAGTATGGAGCTGGAGCCAGGAAACGATTAGCATAGCTTAGCATAAAGATTCAAGGCAGGGGGAAACACATTTTTTGTGTGTTTTGATTAAAAGAAAAGATAAAATGATCAGTAAGCTACAGAGGTGTGGGTAGACATTTCAAGAGAACCAGGCTAGTTGTTTCTAGTCTTTATGCTAAGCTAGCCTAATCATCTCCCCTTCCTCCAGTGCCCTCTCATCTAACATCTAACCAGACAGAGAGTGATTACCAACACTGGCAGCAGCGTGATACAAAACTAATCAGCAAGTAATTTTTCAAATGCATTTCACAGTTTACTGTCTGCCTCAGAAAACAGCTTTTTACCCATAATGATAATGCACACCATTTGATTGCAGCCTATTGCGAATCCATCGACTTGGGTGACACTGACACACAAACAGAGACCTCCAGGAGCCTGTCTGGACCCAATTAGACTGAATACCTGTAATTTGGACAGACTCTTGTTTCCAAAGCATCGGGTGGACTCATGTCCACGAAAACCTCTTTTTCTCAGTTCAGTTCTTCGGTTCACTCTTGGTTTCTGTCGAGTTCAGGTTGAGGATACTGTGTTGGAGGTTATTTTTTTCATACCCTCATGGCCACACCTCTAGATCACCTCGTCTTCCAAAGAACAAGGAAAGAAAAATATCTGAGGTAAGTGCAGTTTCAAAGAAGTGGGCAAATACCCGACTTTACGAGAAGAGGAAAAGTAAACAGTGAGAGGGAGGATCAGACTGGTCTCAGTTGCGTAACTTCAAACCACATGTTGCCTTTTCTTTTCCTTTCTTTTCTGTATCAGGTACAGTATTATTTCACTTGCCTCTGGTTATATGTAGCCATGCAGATAGGTTTGGTTTTACGTGCCCAGGTTTGAGATCATCTTCTGGGATAAGGAATGTTTTTCCAATTGAAGGGTTGCTTTGCTCACAATTTATGGAAAAAAAATAGTTTCTCATCAACTTTAGTGAATGAGATGTTGAGTGTTTTTGAGATTTCTGCCTCTATTCAAATGGAGGCGAATGGGCTTTGGTTTGTGGTGCTCACAGCACTGGAAAACCTCATTATTTATGTCCAGTGCCAACCTGCAGCGCTAATGCAGGAAGTAGTGAGCCATTAATGAGTGGAGGTCAGGAAGGTACCTCTGACTTAGATGCAGGAAATCGTGTTCATGCGTGTTCAAGTTTTTAAGTCCTTGAACATAATGGTTTGTCAGCATCTCTTAGTTTCAAATCTGGCGTTCGGGCTGGAAAGGAAATTTCAACTATAACATCTCTTTCCAAAATCAGTGTCACTGGACAAGCTGTCAGCAGCAGTGGAAACGAAAACATGTTGAGGTCTGTGGATTAGCGGAGTGACGAGACACTTCTTCTGAAAAGAGATGTTGCTGCTGAAGTGCTAAATATAATTTCTGAACGCTTTGAGAACCACAGATGAGATTCGGTTCACTCATTGTGTTGGGGTGGTGGCAGAAAACTGACAGACGAGTATCTGAAAACACATCAAATCAAGAGTGACTCAGTACCACGAGAGAAAAGTGATGATTTTATGGAAGTGATGGGGGGAAAGACATAACTCTGCACAGTTTTGGGTACAAATGGCAGAAAAACATCACAACCCCAACTGTGTGTCAGACTCATATTTTCTCACTCCTCCGTCTTTGTGTGTTTTGTGCATTCCTCTCTGCTGCTGCCCGGCCACAAGGCTTCACAAGGTCACAGGGCACAAAGGGGGAGACGCTGAGGACGAGTCAGGGGCCCCCGCCTGTCTGAAGGGTGGTGGTCCCCATAAATCTGCCTGAGCTGGTTTGCGAGAGTTTGAGGGACAGTGATTCACAGGCAGCAGTGAGGGGCCGCCTCCGCCTGGCCCGCACAGAGGAGCTGTTGTCCACCACCGCCAACACCTCCTGCTACTGTCCATCCACCGAAACAGTAATGAAGATCCCCGCTTCAGGCAACAGAGCCCTGTGATCTCCACTTATGTAAGATATATGGCTGCTCTGCCCTCTGTTAAACCTGGGGTCAGATCTGCAGGGGCGCTTATGTAACCTAAACATCACAGACACCTGGCGGAGATGAAAGGTGGAGCGGCTCATTTTTCACTCGCTCTATAAGCACCTATTTCCGCGCTGAAATGTGCCATAATAGCACTGAAAGACCTCTGCACCTATACAGACTGGAGACCCTCTCCGCTCATGTAATACGGTAGGTGTGAGACCACAAATACTGCGGCCATGGTGGCAGTTGTCATGACGACCGGGGCTTGCCACCCGGGCCCAAATGCCAATACAAATCTTCCCCCGGCCAGTGATTGTTTGACTTGTCCGCTGAGATTCAAAAGGAGGATTTGGGGGGCTGTAACTCAAGCTTGTGAGAAGAGCTCTCCAAATCTCTCATTTCTACCAACGGTGAGCTGATAATGCGAATCAGGCTGGAGCTGAAACCAGCCAAAATGACACGCCACCAGAGATTGAAGACTAATGGACTCATTCAATCCAGCCAAATGTTGTGAAGAGGGGATAAACAACCTTTTTGGCTTATTTCAGGCTGTTTTCTTCCAACGCGCTGATATAAACAGATGGGAAAAGGAGTTGTTTGTCATAGGAAACAGGTGCTCACAGGCACATAATCACATGCCATACACTGAAAAGAATAGCCCCCCATACCCACTTGTGGCCCAGAGAATGGGCTCCAGCTGGGCATGGTGTATATTACACAAACGAGTGTTTTGAGTGCCCTTACAAGAGGCATTCATCTGAGGATATGACTGTTCACAGGGGACAATGAGAGCCGATAGGGTCTCTGTGATTGTAATAAATGAGCTGACACAAATTAGAGCATTCGGAAACACATGAGAGGCAGGCTAATTACAGGAGGCTTCAGCCTCTTTAGAGAAAACAGTCCCCATAACAAACAGGCATGCCTGTATGAGTGCAAAATGTTAGAAATGACAGAACTAACTTCTTTTCCACTGTGCTTCTGTGTTGGTGAGGTGCAAATCTTCAGTGCAATAACTAACACTTTGCAGACGGCTGAGTGCACTGAGGAGGTGTTAGCAGGGTGATGCAGAGAAGCGAAAGGCTTTCCTGCCAGCTTGTCAGCTTGTCAGAGATCAGCTTGGGTGTTTCTTGTCACCTCCATTAGATGCAGAGCTGAGTGCACAGAGGTGACATCTCTGCTATCGCCTGTGCTGTCTCCACTCAAGTCAAGGTGAGCACTGAAAAATAACTTGTAAATTCATGTTAAATATCCTGTAAATTAATTCTCTTGTGCTGTTAAGTATTGTGTGAGGAATTCACTGTATGTATTGTATTTTGTATTGTACAGAGAGATTGAGTTTATTGTGCTTTGTGATTCATTTCTTCTAAATAATCAGCTCCAGGTAGCTTGTTAGTCAGCAAATTGTAAACAGCTGTTGTAACTTTGAACACAACACCTCCAAAGTACACAGTTTTGTGGACTAACCTTGTAAGAAGGATTTGGAAAGACCAGTGAATGACATGCAACTATAGTTTCATGCCAATGTCTCTTAATTCTGATTTCCTCTGGTGGGGCAGCGACGTGCAGCAGTGATACTTTTAAAAGAAAACGCTTCAAGTAGAAAACAGGTTACACCTTATCCCCATTTGATTTCTTATCTTGTATCTGAAGTGTTTATTTCATCTCTGGCAAATCACAAATACCTTGTTCTTGTGCAGCCCTCATTTTCAGACTTGTATCCTGAGGCTGTAGTCACTGATTTTCAAGTACATTTTTGTTTCACCTGAGCTCTGCAGTGCAGGACAGCATTGGAAAGACACGGCCACAGCCCACAGAAAAACTCATTTGTTTCTGTATTTATTTATTCATTGGAGAACAGGATGATGGTGTTGGGAGCAAAGGGTTAAAAGGTGGTGTTACAGGGTGTTGTAATTTTCTTGTGAACTGGCAGACACATTTTCGGGCCGAATAAAATGCTACATAATCACACTTGGTTCAACAATCAGGCTTTGACTGTTTCTGAGAAAAGCAACCAACACTTTTTTCTTTTTATTGCATATAGAGACACAATAATTTCCTGATACGTAATAGGTCAAATCATGTTTTATTTTGAGAATACTGTAGCTAAAGTGCATTTGCCAATTATCTCATTATTCTTATAATGTAATTTTCTACACATTTTTTTCCAATAAACTTTATTGCAAAAGATATAATCAATTAACAATGCAATTCATGAAATTGCACTTGACTGTTAACTAGTAGGCAGCTAGTGGAGCAGTATCTTAGCAGGAGGTGAGTGATTTGCTGGTAAATTGTCTACTTTTAACCTTTCACTTGAACTTTGATTTTTGCTTAAATCCTTGTTGAACAGTACTTGAGGCGACAGCAGCAAAAATGATGGAGAATTGTGATACTAAATACTCAATTGCCACAGTTTTGTTGCGTTGTATTTGTACTTCTTCTGACCCTCATAACTCCTCGATGTGAGCACACAAACATAATACATGCTTAGAAATCCCAGAAAATAGGACCATCTTAAAAGTCAGAACTTGCCTAAGAATCATCTGGTTTTCAAGTTTTTTCAGTATCAAAGTAATCTAGTCATAGTTGTCTGTTCTTCTGTAGGTTCAGGACTAACAGAGGCTGCTAATAGCTAATTGGGCATTTGTTAATGGTGCCAATATACTACCTCCAAAATTTAGAGCAGGATTATCCTCCAAAGAACAAAAGACCAAATCTCTCTCTCTCTCTCTCTCTCTCTCTCTCTCTCTCTCTCTCTCTCTCTCTCTCTATATATATATATATATATATATATATATATATATATATATATATATATATATATAAAATTTTTGCATTATTGATAAAACAATTTATTTTTATGAGACTATCCCCACTGAGGGACTATGTGATTGAATCTACGTTGTACGTGCTGATGACGTCAGAGCAGAGCGCCTTGAGAGAGGGGGCGGGATCAGAATGTTCCTCACGACCAATCCGTGGCGTTCTATGCAAATGAGCTTGTCGACCGTCAATGTGGTGAGGAGCGAGCTTCATGAGGAGGACTAGAAGGAAGCGGTCCGGGTCCAGAGATTCCTGAGTGCGTGTTTCTCCGGTCCGTGAAGCTCCGGATGGCTCGTTAACCCACAGAAAACCCCTGCAGACCCAGAACCAGCAGATGTGCGCTCTTTGATTCGATAAAGCGGATATATTTCTCACTTTTGCTGGAGTCACAGAGAAGAGCTGCAAGATGAAATACAAAGTAAGTGAAGCGGCGCAGAGTGGAGGCGCTGCTTTTCTGCCTCTAATCTTCATGAATGCTGGATTTTTTTGTTATTTACACCAAAGCTGGGCTCGTCTGAGGGGTCCGTGTGGGTGCTGTGATTCAAGAAACTTCTTCACTTTGCTCCCGTGGCGATAATTATAACTTCTTGAAATGAGCGCATCCGGGTTTGTCTGAGAAGCTGAAATGGTTAAAAAAAGGGAAACTGCGCTCATGAGAGGTGATGGAGGGAGGAGGATGCTGACACTCTTCATGTTGGATGTTTGTGGTTGATATGAATGTAAATGTGTGTGAGGCTACTGTTGGTTCTGTTCAGGCATCACAGGGGCGTAAATAGAGTAAATAGGCACCCTACACCCCCCTTTGAAACAGAAGAAACAGGAACAGAAATAGATGTTCATTTAGTCATTTCAGCTCAGATTAGTTGCTGACAAGAACTTTTAAAATACTGTTAAAATTGACTGACCAGCAGGTGGATAAATGGGTGCAGAGTCACACATGTCCTCTTTACCTTGCTGCTGTCGGACTTTGGTTTTTGTTTAATTCAGACGAGATTAGCTGTGTGATATATAATTTCCTTGAAACTCAAAATGTTTAAGCAGGGAGCAGCTGATATTTCTTTTCTTTGTCTGTCACTGTACCGTGCTTCCAGCTCCATTGTGATAAATCATTTTTCTTAAACTCAATTAAAACACTGTGGTTTTTATTAATAACATAACCAGAAGGGAAGTGTGTCTTTTTGGGCTTATTCAGTGACTGAAATGACTCAAACATCATTGCACTGATGCAACCATCCTGTTGATTCAGCCTATGGGTTGTAGTGTTAAAGGGAAAGTTACCTTTGAATAGCTGGTGCAGAAAAAAAATCCCTCAGCTTGATTCATATCATGAACTGCCTGCTGATATTTTTCCACTTCATCATTTCTGACACTTTGAAATGAATCATGTCCTCATAAAATCCTCCCCGTGCTCTGGTTGTGATTGGAGCCCTCAGATTGCTCTTGGCCTCAGCACGTAGCCAATCAGGGGCTCTGTTGTGTCTGTCACTGTCAGTCATCGGGGTTTATTTTGTGATGGGCTGCTCTGTGTCGGCTTTGAGGAGAGCTCACATGATTTGACCCCGGCGTTTTGGATATTTTTGAGCTTCAGGCTTTATGTTACAAACACAGGGCATCTAATAAGAGACTTGAATGTTGCCTTGAACTGTTTCAGTGTCGCCCCTCTGCTTTATTTCCTTCATCATGGGCTACACACACCTTAGTTTGAAGTCTGCTTCTCCATATTAGGGAAGCAAAAACTGCACTCTGTCATGCAAAACTGTGCTAAGTGTCTGGATGATCCAGGCTTCAGAGGGCAGCAGCTTCACCTCTTCACTGGCTGTTTTCTGAAGTGTGAAGCTGCTGTTTGCCAGTTTTGCCTCAGACTCCTGAGCTGACACAGTTTGGGTCTTTTCCTCGGTGTCTGCCGGCCCTGGTGTTGCTCTTTAGTCGGGTGTGGTTGTGATTGGAGGGCGTCCGCGCTGTGTAGCTGCGTCATGGTCGCAACTGAGTCATTGTCCTGTTAAGTACACAGTTGACGGAGCAGAGGGAGCCGAACAGTCCGCGGCGGTGATGACGTTTCTGGGCGCGAGGCCAGAGGGAGTAGCACAGATTTCATGGGAGGGAAGGACTTTGATCGGGTCTCCATTGATCACTGTTTTCAGCCTCGACAAGGAGATTGATCAGTGGGTTTTAATAAATGTGAGCACTTGTGTTTAGAAGCTGTTATCTGCACAGAATACAACCTCTCTGACGTAAAACTGTGTCTACACGTCTTTGTTTGCCTCTGTCGCAGTCAGGCGAGATGGGGGCAGCATAGAAATATGCAGAGTGCTCTTTACTTATAATAAACATATCTGCATTATGCAACACTTCCACAGGAAAGCAGGGTGGCAGGGGGACAGGGGGACAGACGGAAAGCCAAACAGGCCTGGTCTTGGTTAGACGACACATTTTGCGTCACTGCTGGGTTTATGGAGTTTCCTGCAGGCCGGCCTCTCACAGATCCGTGTTTAAATCTGTTAAATAGTGTCAAAGTTTACTATGTCCCCTATCAGGTCTCAGCATCTGCTCTTGATCTCAGCCGCAGTGAATTATTCACAGCTATATTAAGCGCTCCTTTCCTCGCCGAGTGGTAATGTTTCAACAGAAGCTTAACGAGGTCGTCCCGGTGGTTGGCGCCCGTCACATGTCCTGAGGTGAGGCCCTGGCCAGACGCTCCCCTGCCCCCCCCCCTTCTCTGACATCAGAGATGGTTTCCAAAGGGTGTTCAGGTGTGAAGGGAGGGCTTGTTTTCCATAGGTCACCTAATGCGTATAATCCCCCTGATGGGTCCACACACAGACGGATCTCTTACAGCATCAGTGAGGCCCACGCAGCGGTGTGAGGCGGTTATGACGGGCCCAGTGCGCACTAGTTACTGCTTATGAAGCACACTCATATGTCCTCTCACATGATCAAATACAGGCTTGACATTGGACAACATCAACATACATATTACCCAGCAATCATCACTGACAAAAATACCTCAGAAAATACAAATGCTTATACTTTTGCTAACAATAAAATAGATTTTATAGTTATTTGTAGTTTATGTAGAATATGATTTTGTTATAGATTGCGACGGACGATAAACTATGATCATATTTAATTTAATGTGAGCTCCCCTGTCAATCACTAGTAAGGGCTTTATGAGGAGGAGCAGCATGAGCTCCATATTTTGGAAAATTTGCTTATTAGCTTTCTGGTAGAAATCCAAAGAAATACAACCATCAGCTAGAAGGCAGTTAGCTTAGCTTAGCATAAAGACTGGAAACAGGGGGGAACAACTAGCCTGACTCTATTCAGAGGTAGCAAAATCCACCTACCTACTAGCATAGAATAAGCAATAGACTAAAAACGTTTTATTATTTAAACTTTACCCCCTGTAAGCAACAACTTGTTGTTTTCACTCTTTGGTTTTTGTTTGGATTAAACAAACAAGATATAATGCGTTTATTAGCGAGCTTCAGAGATGCTGGTTTGCAGTTTTTGTTGCTGTCCCACTGTTTCCAGTCTTTAGATTTCTATTTACCGTCATCTAACACTCCAACAGCAAGAAAATAAATGCATTTCCCAAAATGTTAAACTATTCCTTTAAAGTCTTATGACGTAACTGTCTGGGGCAAAATAAGTAAAAAAGTCATCTTTCGTACATCCTCGCCCAGAGACGTCCACAACCTTTTAACTCATTCCTTTGTAACTGATGTAACTGTTGCAGAAATAGCTTCACAACCACAGAGAAGAGTGATTAGGTGAACCCATATTACGGCCAATATGTGTGTGTGTGTGTGTGTGTGTGTGTGTGTGTGTGTGTGTGTGTGTGTGTGTGTGTGTGTGTGTGTGTGTGTGTGTGTGTGTGTGTGTGTTTTCCTCAGCGTTTCGCTTTTATGGGTCCAGGCGCTGGTCCAAAAGCAAAGAGGGCTGGAGGAGAGTGGAGCAGACATTGTTCTGAGAGGGAGGAGGAGGAGGATCTGTGATGCTGAAAGGGCCTGCAGAAAATGAAAGAAAGAGGAAGTTGTGGGGGGAACGAGAGGGCAAACAGAGTTGGATGTATTGTGGGGGGGGTGGAAGCCGGGAGGTCGAGGAGCGCCCTGTGAGAATGAGAGCATTTCAGGCGATTGTGCGTGGGAAGGTTGTTCGGAAGATGCACATGATTGTTTCAAGGTGCCCCTTTACATTGGTAATGAGTCTGGCAGCGGGGCTCACCGGGATAACCGAGTCTTTTCTTGTCTGTGTGCAGCATGTTTGGTTGTGCAGCGTTGTGAAGAAAGAGACATTTGTATTCTCCTGAAAGATGAACAGAGTTTGCTCAGAGAAAACCAGGCAAACAATCCCTTTCAGAGCTCGTGATCATCCTGTGCAGGGTTTCCATGCACATTTAAGCAGTGAAAAAGCTTTTCCATGTGACTTTTTTCCCTCTTTCCACAGGCGGTTTATTACCCCACCGCCTGTTAAAAAGTCGTGGTATTATCATGCTGTGTCGTCTGGTTTTTTCAGCGTTTTCAGTGCATTTCGGTGCAGACTTATTTGCCCCTGTGCCCCAAGGTTGCTCCTGTGCAAGGTTTTCAGCGAGCATGAAGAGCTTCTCTCCCAGCGAGAATGAATAGCCGTCCCTCCAACCCCCCGCTGCGCCCTCGCACCATGAGCCAGCCATTAACATTTGAAAACAGTCAGCGGGGAGACAGACTGCATTGTGTGCTCATTTCAGCCAGAGAGAGAGAGAGAGAGAGACTACCCAACATCAGCAACAATGCATATAATCATTTCCATGTTTGACCTTTGGCGGAAATAATTCTGGCCACCTCCTTCCTTCCCCGTGAGGAATGCCAACTATTTTTCAGGGTCATCTCTAAAGACGTCGCAGGCTTCTGTCAGCTTGGTGCGACCCTGTGGAGAGTCGGTCCTCGTGGCAGATAAGAGGAGGCAGGACAGCTGCGAACACCGGGGAAGAAAAGTGTTTAATACCACTGCAGAAAACCTGCACTTAGCTGTGCTCTGAAATGTGTTTGGAGGACTATCAGTGACTTAAGTTGGCTGAACATGTGACGTAAGCATGCATGTGCAAATTAGTTCAGAATTTGCTTCATCGTACATGAAATTAAACTGGATATCTTTGGATTTCTGACTGCTGGTTGGATAAAACCAACAAAGAAAATGTGATTTTTCACCATGTTCTTGCAAAATTATTGATTGATTTGTAGTAAAACCTGCAGAAAGTGACTGAACTGATTCTTGAAATCAGTTTCAAGCGATAATGACATCAAGATATCTAAACTTTAGTGAGGAAAAATCCTCCTTCACCTGTTTTTGAACTGGTACTTGTTATTTATGACTGAAATTATGCACATTTTGGTGTTCCCACTTTCTCAGCTCTAATTTGTGATCTCCAACATTTCTCTGAACCTCTTGTAGCAGCTCTCAGAGATCACTTTGGTGCATTCACCCTCAAAGACTGATAACACTGTTGTGGTTTGTTGAGGTTTCTTCTGGTCTTTTCTACAAAAGTCTTCTATTGGAAGTTGGAGCAAAATGGTCCAAAAATAGGAATTGTAGGAATTGACAGTAAAGGCTGATCATTTGTTGTTGATCACTTGAGGCGTTCTCTGCCTTTAAACCTCACTGTAGTAGCAGGAAATCAATCAAAACGACTTTATATTCAAAGCAGTCAATTGACATTTTTCAGCGGGTCACGTTAACCATTAATCACATGGACAACCTTTGACCATTCACCACGGCAATAAAGAAAATATAAACGCAAAGTGCATCATAAGCAGATGTTTGTCAAAGGCACTAGAGTGTTAAAGAGGGTGAATCTTTCCCTCCAATAAACAAAAGATCATCCTTTTATCTCAGATGCCCTTCATGTGTCAAAAGAGGATGATGGCAGCCTCGGTTTTTCGGCTTTTTGTGTCTGTGGGATCTTTGCGTAGCGTGAAATCGGGAGGACACTGGAGTGAATCTCCATCTCATTGGCTATTCCTATATGTAAAACCATTCAATGTGGCCCTGCAGAGATACCATGAAACATATTTCACATGTCGGCTGTTCCCCCCTGGAGGGATTAGCTCTCGTCTCCGGGGTTTACCACGATGCACTCATGTACCCTCGGTTGGCGTCGATGCCAAGCTTGGAAATAATCCACCCCTCCACGCCGCCAAAACTGATCGCTTCTTGGCTGGCCCCATGAATACCGACCATACTGCTGTTTTTTTGTGTTGCTGGTGCTTTTTTGACCCCTGTAGGTGCAGTAAATCGTCTTTTTAGGTCAGAGGGCAGTGTCAGCAACCACACAAAGCCCCTGGAGTTTGTTGAGATTCATAGCTCTGCTCAAAGACACTTCAGCAGCATGGCCGCCTGCCAACGTGGGTCCTCAAACTGAAGGACAGTTTCTCTTCCTGCTGCTTCACATCACTCACACCGTCCTGGAATGACTTGGCAGAATATGAGAGGCAACGTTGCACAATATGTTTCCCCAGCAGCCATTCCAGTTCACAAAATTTGATGCACATTTGAGAGAATATCTCCAGTGTGGCTTTCACTTCTAATTATAGGTTGGACTTGGCGTTCAGGGGCAGAGCGAGGGAGTCCAAGATGCAAAATGATAAGACTGGGTCAGTCGTAGCCTGGATCTCTTTGCAGGCAGGAAGTGCTGCAGGCTAAGGAGTGAGACGGAAACAGAGGAGGGCGTCATGTCAAGTTACCTTGTAGTTTATGTGACAGTAAAGACATAAAACAGCTACGATGAATGGACAGAGTGAGGAGGATCCAGAGGAGAACAGTCATTTCGACCAAGAATTTCCTCAAACCCCTTCCTGTGACTTAATCAAACAGCGGCTGCTGGCGTTGCAGTTGTGTCACGTATTTCGTTGTCTTTATCTTTATTCTGACGTCCGCAGTCAGACTGATAGAAATTAGGCAACAAATGCAACTTGGTGAATCATTTTGTCTCTAAGAGTAGTAAAAAAAAATACCATCAGAATCTCCCAGAGTCACAAGTCACTGATTTTGTCTGGCCAAAACTTTTGAAAAGAAAGTGATTTAAATTTTTTCATAAAAGGAGCTGAGCTAGATTATAAGTACTATCACTGAGTTTTAGTACCAATACAGAAGTGAGCTAACTAGCTTGCCAACAGATAGTTAGCTAGCTTGCTAATTTGTAGTAGTAATTTGTAACTCTTTATTGAATGAAATAATATACAATCCTGAAAACCAAAGTACCACAGAGGACTTAACCGCACAGTACTGAGAAAAAAGAAAAATATTTTGAGATATATTTTGACTGACAAGCACCAGAGTGTCTGGCTAGCATGTAGCTAAGTGAATAGCTTAGCAGCTACATTAGCATTATAAATACTGTTGTGAACAGTCATGGAGCTTATGAGCAACTTATTTCATGAAGACTTTCATTACTTTCAGATGCGGCCTCGCCTTTATTATAAAGATAAACATGATAATAAAAGCAGAACGTGATAACTTGCTAATCCTTTCTGCAGCAACACATTTCAAG
This sequence comes from Chaetodon trifascialis, assembly GCF_039877785.1. NCBI lineage: Eukaryota > Metazoa > Chordata > Actinopteri > Chaetodontiformes > Chaetodontidae > Chaetodon > Chaetodon trifascialis. Next base: position 5,581,135 of record NC_092072.1, read on the forward strand.
CAAGTAGGGGCTTTTATGGATTGAGGCCCACTTTTTAAAGAGGTGTCATGCTTAATTTATATTTTCAGGGAAACTCCACGATTATGACACGGTTTAAGTGATGCATACCCCTTGACTAAACAAATGCTTCAGCCCTCAAACTGATGTTTTGAGCATCAGTGGTTTGTTCCAGCTTGCCGTGTGGTTAGACGCAGCATGGCACATCACATCCTGCTCAAGAGACAGTCGCCACGCTCGTACTGTTGAGATGCTGCAGGGTGTGGAGATTTCCTCGCAGTGCTGCACCTTGTGAATCACACATGAGAGAGGCAAGGTGGGTGTCATATTTACACAGGGGATACAATAGTCTTTTATGCAGCACCAGGCAGAATGAATGCAGCCTTTTCAACCCGCCTGAAGGAGCCCAGTGTGCTGTGATATATGTCCATCTACCCGTCAAAGGCTGATGACCACATGACTGGAAAAAGCAATTGATTGTTTGACAGTTGTGTAGTTTCAACTCTATTCATGACATTGTAACTGTGTCGCAGTTATTGATTTATAGCATCTTGCATAAGATGTCAGTCGGTCGTGCGGCTGCAGCGCGTGTGCCGGATCATGCCGCCTTGTGTGCTTACAGGCTTAAAATGAAAGCACCAAATTTGTGACATGGATGTTTTTTCCATGAGGCTTATTCAGAAATAGAGGAAGTGAAGTTTCACTCAGCCTGCTGTATAATTATGTTAATACACGGCCACTGGCTTGTAAAGAGGCTGTAATCAGAGGGTCAACCTTCCTGAAAACTGTCCAAATGAAGAAATTACCATGTACTCTGAGCTCTGAACCGTTTCCCATGAGCCCTTCCTACCCAGAACCCTTCACACGGCCCATTTATTTGAACTGGCTCTCACCCGCAGCAGGCCGCACTCTGAGGAACGGCTCGTAAAAGTCATCAGGTCCTCATTATCGTCATTACTATAATTATTTTCTATATTTAACCATGTGAAATGAGGCCAAATGAGTGTGCTGGTTCGCCCCTTTCTGCGAGCCACCCCGGGACACGTGTTACAGTGGTACGGCCCTAATTTTCACATGATGAGGTGCTCTGTGATGTTCTCACAGTCGGAGCGTACCACTTTTTTGGGAGCAGGTTGTGTTTGTTTGGGTTGAAAACATCTTTGTGTCTTTGAAAGCTGGGCCGCTCCTGCTGCTGTGGGGATGCCGGTTTCTGCTCTGTGGTGTGGTTGTGTTTTTGGCCGGAGCAGCGGCAGAATTTGAGTATTTGTGAGCTTGTTTAGCCAAAGCCACCTTCATTATTATTAGATTGATGTGTACCCCAGAGAGGCAGAGCCAAACCCACCCAGAGAGCGCTGACTGAAAGCAAAGGTGGGGCCCCTTCAGCAGGCGGTGAAGTTACATAAGTTTTTATTTTTGGCATGGTCAGCTCAGGCTCTCCACGCAAACGAGGACGTTTATACTGTTTGTGTTCAGGCGAGACGCTGGTGGAAAAAACTGGCTTGTTGATGTAGAGATGAGTGAGTCATAGCAGAAAGCGGCTCAGGGTGGGGGGGCTCAGACAGCTGGGTCTCCAGGCTGCATATCGTGCTCCAGGTGCAGATCTGGACAGCTCAGCTTTGCACGATTTCTCGCTTTCGAATGACAAAAACATACGAGGCTGTGGGGACGTCTCTGAAGCCAGATGCTGCTGAGGGCACGATGAGACCCCAGAGACCCTGAAACAAACAAAGAAAAAAAACACATGCAGGATTTTCATATCTGCGTTTAACTTTTACACCTTTAATGTCATCTGGACCTGATCTGTTTTTCAGTAATCAGGCCAAAGTGTGTTAAGCTTTAATCGATTAGTCAGCTGCCTGCAACTGTTTTGTTAAGCAATTAATCGATTCAGTAATTTTTTAAGCACAGATAGTAAAAGTTCTCCGATATTCAGTTTTATTAATTATAGATGACACTGGGTTAGACGGCCTTAACCTCTCCCCAGCCCATGTTATTTCAGTAAGATAGGAGGTCAGGAGCAGAATCGCTTCATATTTACATTAGGAAGCAGCAGAGTGCCCCCCCACTCGCCGCCTTATAACAGATAACTTCCTGGAAGCTCGCACTCATCTGTGGGTGCAGCAGAAGGGGCCCTCTCTGCCTGCCAAATGGCTAACACATGTGTTTATAGGAGGATCAATGGCTGGTGGTGGAGTCACCGTGTTGTGACTAACCAATGTTTATGCCGGAGATGTGACGCCCGGGTTAATAGTCAGTTTCACCTGCTCAGATTACAGTGGCGCAGCAGGCTGAAGCAAACAAAAACACGACAACAGGAGCGTCCCCCTCTGCATCGCTTCAAAAGGATCTGCATGTAGCTGTTAGCCATTACAGCTAACAGCCTGTTTGTTCAATATGATTAGCGGTGATGTCCCACATGACCCTTCACATGTCAGCCATTATGTTTGAACTCTGGCTCATCTGTGACTCACTCTTTATTGGTGGAGGTGCTGTAAAGTGATCAGGATTTCCATTTATGTCGTCTGTAATTTACCTACGTATGAGCTCTGCATCAGTAAAACTAATCAGCAGGGGCAGTCTGAGCTTTCTGTCAAGGCCTTCATAATCTTAATAGACCTGCAGGAGGTGTCATCGATACTGGAGTGGTAACAGCATTTAGCACCTAATATTAACCTTTGTGCTTTGTTGGCAGTGGCCTCACTCTTAAGCTGCAGTGTGTCGAACTAGCAGCTAGCATACATTTGGGATTTGGCAGCATTGCATTAGAAGTGCTGTAAACACCAATCATGGATAAAAAACATGGAATTCTGTAATGCATCACAGTAATGCATCACTTTCTGTAGCTGACTTCTCAAACATACTATTAATCCAATTTTAAACGTTGTCCTGTTTATTGGCGATTTACGTAAAATGAAAAGTCATGAAGTATCATGGTGAAAACAGTGATGTGTTTTTATTTTTGAGCTGTAAACAAGCCAATCGAGTCCTTAGATTAGTTTCAGATCTGCACCGAGGCTTCACCAAAGTGTGAATATGTTGAGCGACCGTGTTGTCGAGCTGTGAGATGTTTTGCAGAGTGAGCGTCTCAGTGTGGTTTACAGGACTGGTCTCGGTCTCTGCATAGGTGGCTTTCGGTGCCTATTTATGCATGTATTGGTGCAAACATTGGTTTGTGATTGAGAGCACGTGTGGTTGGTGAAAGCGGCGGTCTTGATTTGGCAGCTGATTGCAGCGATCACTGTAATTGGCATAGATGGAGGAGGGTGATACGTGCTGTTCATGTCTGTGAGGTGATTCGATTTCTCCTCTGAGCATCAAACACAAAGCAGTTTATACCAGCAGGACAACAGCCCTCCTGCAAGAACCGCTTATACGAACAGGACTGCTCTCATGTGGCACGTACGAGGGATTTCAAGAGAATTTGTTGCATTCACCAGTTTTCTCAAGCTCAGAATTTTCTCCTCTTTCATCCAAATGCTTTGGTCACCTTATCATCATCATTATCATCATCATGGTTTTCCAGCTTACTGAGAGGCCTTTTAGATGTTTTGAGTCCATATTTCAGCACAGCAGCCTCTGCGGTTTAGTAGTTTTTAGGAAAACAGCTGCCTCAGAGGCTTTCTGCAGGTGTCTGTGCAGTTTCATCCTCTGTAGCACCCGACAGTGTAACATCAAATACTGCAGGCTGTAGATATCTGTTGTCTTGACAGCCTCTCATCTTAGTCATGGACCAGTTTGCTTTAAAAAGATGTGTCCTAGTGTTTTGTCTTTGGCAGCTGTGCTACTAATATTTTCTAATTGTTTCACACTGCTGTTGACTCTGCTAAACTTATCTCTTTTATCTCTCTGCAGTGTGAAATACATTTTTATGAATGAAAGTTTCCCACAGACAGACTGGAACAGGCGGCCTTATACGGCAGCTTTCGGGGCGCTGAACAGATGACATTCATGAGGCTGACAGGAGCGATTGATGACATGACATTAATGAGCTTAGGATTAGAATAATGAAAACGTGTCTGCTGCTTCAAAAGCGTCCCTCCATTCTCAGAGCAAATATATTCAAACTCTTAATTGGAGCTGCAGTTGTAATCACAGTAATCAGCTTTTTGTTTCCTCATGGATGCCTCTGCCAGCCTTGATCAAATTATCAGAACGAGCACACATGCAGGATCCGCTCCCATTGGGCAATGTTGACCTCCAGGGGTCACAATGAAACTTGTTGCAGCTAGCTGGTGGCGCGGGGTGATTGTGAGGGTGTAATTGTGCGGCGGGTGTTGCTGGCTAACGGCCCTGACGGTGCACTTAGACAATAGCCAGAGAGGCCAGGTCCGCAGTGAGAGATAACGATGTCACTGGAGGAGAGAGTTTCACATGGGAACTGCCTGAATCATGCTGGGTAGGAAAGAGGAAGGCCAGAGAGGGTTCAAGAAAGCCTCGAACCAGCAGCAGCCACAAAGTAGGCTTCCTGATTCCCACACTGAGCATCTGAAGGGTGAGGCCTGAATAACATGGACAAAGAAAGGTACTAGAAAGATAAGTGAAACTGAGTAATGCTTGTCCTTTGAGCAGCTGCATTTGGATGCCCTGACAGGCGAAGCTGCTGTTTCACATGTTTCTGATAATCCTCACTCTGTGAAAATGTTTCTTTGTGATCCAAATGTGCATGTAGCTTTTAGTCCGATTAGGAATCCAATTTCATCCTCAACTCAGCTCATTTCGTCTGACGTGAGCGGATTTAATCCAGTTCACAATGCTGCAAGATGAGACTTCATGAAGATTTAGAGTCAGCCGCAATGTGGCTTCAGTGCTGCTTTTACTGCGTAGTTTCATCTTCATTATAGAACATTTTTTAGGCATTTTATTGCTGAAGCAGAGGCAATAACTGTGAACAAAAAAGATGTGTCGCTTGTTTCTTATTGTCTTTACTACCCCTCTGACTTGGTAGTGGTGCTCCAAAAATGAAATAAAAGCAGAGGTTTACGCATGAAACACAGGCAAGCTGGGAAAACTGAACAACAAACACTCTCCTCTCCTTCAGTATCTATAGTTAAGGTGCCCTTGAGCAAGGCGCTTAATCCTTAATTGTATTTATGGAGCTTACATCGCTTAAAGTACAGGACTGTTGTGCAAGGCAGCTTGTGCGAGTTAAACTTTGTTATTATGTGAGTATGAAGCAGCAGAAAAGGAGCGTTCATGCTCAGTTAACTCCTTCCCCTGGATGAATAAAGGCTAAAGGAAAAAGATTGATGCATTTACTGAGGCTATTAGTCTTAAATGCCTCTCTCAGACACAGAAGTGGCACACTGGGCTTTTCCTATCTCCAGAATCTGTGGTTTCGAGTCATTATCCCTCAGCCCTCGCTGGCCCTTTAGATAACTGTGCCCTGGAGCAGGGCGCAAGCTGAGAAAATCCCATCAAGTTCAGATTGGTTTGAAAGACATCTGGTGGGGAGCTGGGGGCTAATGCAATCCTGCATGGTAATTTGAAGTGCAGAAAGAAGTTCACCAGCATGTCATTCATCAAAGCGTTTTAGAAACTGCAATAGAAGTTTTGTAAATTATCGTAAGTCTAGTGTTTTAAAGGGACAGTTTAGTTGGGAATAGTGCGTTAAAATACAAACTATTTCTTGACCGGTCATTTCATTGTGCTAAGCTAAGCTAACTGGCTGCTGGCTATAGCTTCAGCTATAGCCAGCAGCCGGCTAAGAACTTTGTCTAAAGAATGGCTCCTCTCTCTTTCTGCAGAACCTGATGGCCAAAGCGTTGTACGACAATGTGCCGGAGTCCCCAGAGGAGCTGGCCTTCCGTAAAGGGGACATCCTGACCGTCATTGAGCAGAACACAGGAGGCCTGGAGGGCTGGTGGCTCTGCTCCCTGCATGGCCGCCAAGGCATCGCCCCCGGCAACCGTCTGAAGCTGCTGATTGGACCCATGTTCGAGGCCCAGTCCCCGGCTGCCACTGCGGCCTCCCAGTCCTCTCCTCAGGGCTCGGCCTATCAGCAGAAGCCCGGCTCAGGGGCTCAGGGCATCTACCAGGTGCCACCGTCCCTCCAGAGTCCACAGCAGCAGAGTCAGCAGAGCATCTACCAGGTCCCTCCTGCACAAGACGTCTACCAAGTCCCACCGAGGAGCACTCTGGCTGCTGATAGCACTCCCAGCAAGGTGAGGCAGACAAGGAGCAAGAAATGAGACTCTGGCTTCCAGAGCTGCAGCTAATGACTATTTTCATTATCAGTGAATTAATTAGTTTTTTTTTTTATTAGTCATTTAATCCAATCATGCACCATGAAGAGCCAACGAGGCTGGACCAGCTGATTGCACTGATTAGCTTTCCTTCAAGTAGAGGGGAGGAACTCATCAGTGACACCACTAACCGAGGTGATTGGTCATTAGGAACACCTGTGGACTATTGGCTCTCTATGGCACTTTATTTGTCAATAAAGCATAAAAACAGAACTGGAAAAGGCCCATCACAAGTCACTACCGTGCCATTTTAAAAGTACTTGCTTTGACCAAACAACAGTACATAACCCAACAAAATTCATGTTACAATGATAAAAAGTTTGCTGACCTCTGGGGACAGTTCTTCAAGATGGAGTGGATTTAAAATAATATTTTAAATGATAATAATATTATTATCATATAATGTGTATGGCATTTGCTGGGGATTGTGGGTATTAGGTGTCATAAGACATTTACACATTTACACCCTGACCTGTTGTCCTGCAAGTCTGCCACGACTCTCATCAGTGTGATTGCACACACAGAAAGCAGGAGGGATTGTGGGTCTGCGATGTGAAATGTGCACAGGGTGTGCCGGGCCTGATGCTCACCACAGAGCAGGGTAGTGTTTTTGTGCATGGCTCCCATTTGGCTTTTCTTGTACATTGGCACACAGTGTGTAGCAGAGCCAGTCTAAGCCACAGAAGGGCAGTGAATATGGGAAGGACTTGTGGAAAAGCAAACAGCGCAGAGCTGTTTTTTGGATTTTGGTGGAGCCCAGCTGCCTGAAAGTAGGTTTTTTGAAGCTGTACACAGAGTCACTGGCAAACCCATTACACCTGGCATCGTCCTTTACTGTATAGCTATACATTCAGTCCTCCATATATGTTGTTTTATTGGCTGGATGGTATATCATTTAAAGCAGTGAAATCAAACTCTTCTTTGTTTGTGAGCCAGAATGCATGAAGCTGATTCAGCTGCTTGAAAGCAAAACAACACACATCAGTTAACATTACAAGCTTGTGGCATGTGATGTCAGGCGATGTTGGCTATTATTAACTAAAATAAATGACTGTGTTTGCAAACATTAGCTAACTTCAAGCCAACAGCTACCATAAGTGACTGGTGATTACATTTGTTTACGGTGGATTGTTAAATGTTATGTTAGCTGATGTTACCAAAAGTGATCGTATGTTGCCTAATGTTAGCAAACATTAGCTAATTTTCAGCTAACATTAGCTACCATAAGTAACTGGTCATTTCATTTGTTAGCTGATGTGTTTGTTTACATCAAAGAAACCAAGTGGATGTTAACAAGCTAACATTCACTCACATAGGCTAACATTAGCTACCATAAGTGACAAGGCCATTCCAGCCACTTGTAGCTGATGTTAGCATAATTAAGCTAGAAATTGCTTTAAACTGACACTGAGCTAGTTTGCTGACATTGACTCTTTCTATTTGTGCCACTGTAACACACAGTAATTGCCATTTGTGGCACCAGCAGCTGCTTTTCAGCAAAAGTTATTTAGTCTTGGTGCATACCAATTAAACAAGGGTGAGCAAAGTGATCCTTCAGTATGACTGGAAGTCATTGACAAGTGTGTGATTAAACAGGAAGGAAGAATTTTCCTGTTTATTCAACCGTTTAACTAGTTCTAGCACCTCAGACCAGATCATCCCTCCAGGAGACGGATAGTAATTACATGCTGGATGAGCTTTTGAGATCCTAAGGGTGTTTTTTCCAACAAATCATCTCTAGCTATCATAGAAATGAGCTAAGGTGTGCATTTTAGTAGGTAAATAGGCAGCAGGCGCCGAAGGCTTAGGGGACTTTGTGTGATTCACTGTCTGATAAAGTCAGTTGGAGCCAGGGGGCTGAGAGGAGAGACCTGTCAATCAACCTGCACACAGCAGCTCTGTCTACCAACACCTCTGTTTCCCACTAACAGGCCTCAAGGCTGAACTGGTATTAAAAAGGCTTCTGCGATAACATGGAAAATTAAATGCGCTTCTAATGAGAGTGTTTTTTTTTTTTTTTTTGCTGTAATCATGTTATTGGAGAGATTAAATTAAGTCTTGGACGTTTAACTTTCCCTCCAATCTGCGGTTATCAAAGTGGTGCAATTTTCGAGTGGTTGTTCCTGTCAATTAAATAGAGAGATTTTGACTGTGTGTTGGACTTTCGTCTGTGTGTCAGTGTAGTGCAGGAGTCCAGACAAGGCTCTGTTGTTTTCCAGTGACGTCTGAGTGTTGGACAGAAGCACCGTCGGTCTCTGTGGCCACAGTCTGGCCTCTGAAAGCCAAACAGCAAAATCTGTAGTGAAAACTGCAAAGAACTGTTTCAAAAAAGGGCTTCTGGTCCATAAAGTGGAAGCTGAAGGAGTTATTTTGGGCATCCAGGGTTGAAATGTCCCCTTGATTTTTTTTTTGTTGAAATGTTGTTTTGGTTGTGTCTTTTCAAAGTAAAATATTTCATCTTAACGTAATGGGTCAACAGGCTGACTTTACATTTTCCAACTCAGAATGGCAAATTTGACTCTTTCAACCTCTTTCATAAAAAAAAGAAAACAAAAAACACATGCAGTGTACTTACTTACGGATAATCCAAAACTAAGTCAAGCTGACCTCAAAACATCCCATCCCCTCCCAGGCCTACAGCTGTAGGTGTGGTGTTGCAGTGCAATGACAAAGCACTTGCAATTTGTTGTTGCGTCTTCTCCATAGCAACAGTGACTAAGATTCAGTATTTAGAGCCATTCGTTTTCCCAAACTGATGGACAAAAGATATCTCAAAGCTAAAACAATTCAAACGGACAGCCATAATATAAACCTACGGTAAAGTTAGAATTATCCAACTTTAAAGTAGTCACAGAACCAGCAGCTTCTTCCACTTTGAAACCCTGTGAGCACAGTTCACTGCGTCATCATGTTTGTGGAGATAATTTCTGTTGATGTGAAATCCAAACCCTGACCTTTGCTCTTCAAAACACCAAACTCAGCCTTGTTTACTACTGCTTGTCTTTGTGGAGCAGTATTGATGACAGGCTCCGAGCGTTGACTCATGCTGCATGCGGTGCAATGTGCTGAGAGGCGGCGGGGCTGAAGGGAAAACAGCCATTTTCCTGTTGTCAAGTGCAAACGTGGATGTGAGCGCAAACACAGACATACACATGCTTCCCAAATGATTATGGAGACTGATGCAAGCTTCCTCGACTGATAATCCCCTCTCATATTACCCCTAAGCCTCCCACGGAGAAAGGTTCCTGCACGGCCTTCATGTGTGTGTACAGTCATGTCTCGTCTGCACATATCCTCCAGAATGCCTCCTCAGGTTTTCATGCCAACCCCGCAGTGCAAATCCAGATTGGCGACTGGTTATTTTCTCTTCATGTGGTGTGGGGCTCTGGTATATAAAGGCACACTGAGGTCTGGAGCACTCTGCCTCTCTGGCTGTTTGGTTTGATGCTGCGGCCTTGTCCTTGGATGACCCTTTTGGGAGGCTGAGCTAACCCCCCCACCCCCCCACCCCACCCCCAAGGCCTCCGAGCTGGGACCGTGTGGGACAGATGCCTGGAGCTCTCAGCCACACAAAGAGGCACCTCACATGGAGGCCTTGTACTGCCTTTTATCACTCTGCTCTCAGAGTTTCATCTCAGTCTGCTGCTCTTGATTTTCTCTTTCTTCTTCAGCTCTGAAAGGTGCGTCTGTTTGACTGCACAAGTTTCTCCCCAGTGTTCCCGTTTCCTCTGTGCTTCCCCCTCTAACTCAGGCGCTGAGGTCACGGTGTTCAAAGATGGGCTGGGTTCAGAGTTCAAAGATCTCCGCCAAGCTTCTTATCTACTCCTACCAGACGGCCTTTTCATTCCTCACTTCCTGACTCATGAGGTCTGCTCCTTGTATGGGCATTTCCTCCATTCACCGTATCATACCCGTAGATCCAATCTGCTCGTCGGGAGGTAGGGGTGCCACAAAAGGATTAATAAACTCCCACACAACACAGGGAAGTGCTCTGATAGCTGTTTATGGGCTCTGGGGTGTGCCATCTACCTTGAGAAAAATCCTCTTTTTGGAAGTAACCAGGTTATGTGTAATGAATGGCTTGTTTGTTTGCCTCTGCCATATTTTCTCTGCCTAATCATGCGCACGACAATCTCAGCACCAGATAAGTGAGTTATTTCTTCCTGGAGCAAGCCAGCTCCTTCAGACGCTTGTCTGCTCGCCATTGTCGCAGTTGTGATAAATCGCTGGCCCATGAGGTTTGACCGAGGGGGCAAGGTCATAAATCAGTTGTACCAAAAGTAATCTGCTCTGCGGTGTGCATACTGAGAGGACTTTCTCCCCTTGAAAGTCTAAAGCAGAGAATGTGATAAATGAGCAGAAGTGGGAGGTTAGTTGACGGGAAACGCTTTGCTGAAAGTTAACATTTTAGCAGCATGGCTTCAGAGATGGTAATTACCAAAACCAAAGTTGACATTCAAATTGCCTTTTTTTTATCCAACCAGCTGTCCAAGACCCAGAGAGATTCAGTGTCATGTAATAGAAGACAAAGAAAACCAAGAAATATTCAGCTTTTTTTGGCATCTGTAGCCACACTAGCAGCTCTATGGACGGCACTATCAGCCTGTTGCTTGGTCAGTCCACCATTTTGGTCCAGATGGCAATATCTCCTCAACCGTGGGCTGATTTGGTATGAAATTTTGTGCCAACATTCATGGTGCTCAGAGGATGAATCAGTCTGACTTTGTTGGTCCCCTGACCTTTCCTCGAGTGCATCCATGAGGTTCACGTTTATGGTTTTGGGTGAAATGTCTCCACAGCTTTTGGATGGATTGCCATTAAATTTGGTTCAGACATTTACGCCCTCCTCAGGATGAACTGAGTTTTCATCTGGCACCATCATCAGGTCAAATTTGAAATCAGTCCAACACTTTAGTTTATGACCAAATACCTTCAAAACTAATGACATTCCCACCAGCCTTAGCTGTACTTTGTGTTTAGTGCTAATTACTAAATGTTAGCATGCTAATGTGCTAAACTAAACACGGTAAACATCATACCTGCTAAACATCAGGATCGAAGTGTTGTCACCGTGAGCACACTAGCATTTACTTCAAAGTATTGTTGTGCCAAAGTTGAGTGTCCCAGAGCTGCCAGCATGGCTGTACGCTGTTGTTCCCTCATAAGATTTACGCTGAAGGGTCATTCAAGACATTCCTCTTTTTTCTGTCTCATGAGGACTGTCTCATGACATTGTCTTCCTCAAAAATAAACACTGAATGTCAGACACATCTTTTAACATTACTTCTCTTCAGATAATGGTGCCACCAGATTAAGGAGCCGCTTTGATCAGAGAGGATGAAGGATGATCCTTATTAGTGCTAAAATCAGTGTGTTCTCTTTTAATGCTCCTCATTAAGCCTGCTGTCTGTTTGGGTTTAGCCACTTGGACGTGTTATGGAGACGGCTGAAAGCCTCACAGGATTCACGAGTTAATTACCTGCATTAATTAGTTTGGCACTTTAATAGGCTGGTGCAGCTCCAAGTGGCTGAGGGGAACATTATCGAGCAGTTCTGAGCAGCGAGGAAAATGGACCGCAACACTGCAAGAGACGTCTTTGTACTGTGATTCAGCAAAGCAGAACAGGGCGGGTTACTACAGAGCAGAAACACACCCTACATTTTGGAGATGCAGTCATGTACAAAATACTACTCTTACCTATGTGAGTGATCGTATGGTTGATTGCCACAGCTTGTGGTGCAGATTTAATTGTCTTTGACGCTCATTAAAAGGTGAACTTACATGCCCCGTGCTGACAGAGCTAAAGGTAGGTGGCGGGGGAGGTCGACTTTGTCAGCATCTAGGTAGATGGTTAAAGGAGATGAGGAGGTGTGAATAAGGACACAGAGGCAGGAAACTCAATAGAGTGCCACTTTGATGGCAACGTCATTGTAGACATCTTTGAAAAGCCTCGTTAGGGTTGTTGATTTGTGTCAGCAGGCCATTACCCGGAGGAGGAGGCGGCTGTGCGTGTGTGTACATAACCAATGAAAAGGTGTGAAATGATGATTTCCTGTGAAATCGTGCCATAACTCACCCACAGGACGTCGTGCAGAACTGAGCCATGTGGGGGCTGGGTGACATGGCTGACAACAGTTTGATATAAATAAGGGTATTTCCTACAAACACATGGGTAAAAGGGGAATCAACATGAAGTGTTTCAGTGAGTCTCTGAACTCTACTAGAGGGATGAGCACCATTGTCCCAAAATATGTTCCCTTATTTAGTGTTTTAATGACGTTTTTACCCCTGATTTTAAAACCAGCGTTGGAGCGGACCTCAAGTTTCTGGACGTATGTTGCAGATATTTGATGAACAAAAACTTAATGCTGCTTCTTCATGTCTAGTTTTGACTTTTAGGACCAGTCCAAGATGTTGTTTGACACAATATGATTCTGCTGAAAGATGACACAATAATTCATCATTATCATTAAGCTCTACAGCACACGCTAAATGTTTTCAACGCGACGCACTGCTCATCAGCACATAAATCTGAGACGGCTTATAACAAGCTGATGAGGTAGTTGTTGACGTTATGACGACACCTCTCAAATCACTGTGAAGTAAAGCTGAAAAATCGTACCTGCCAAAACCTGAGCCTGCCAGGATGCTAAGTAAACACAGCATTGCAGAAAGAGCTGTGAGTCACTCATCACAACACGTAGGAGCGTTAACAAGACATCTATTTGGCTCCTCAGGGCACTACTTTAAACCTGATCCCTCTTTAGTCACTCAGTTTGCTCTGCCTCCTGCATAAAGGAATCCTAAGACCTTATCACCTGAGCGGGAACAAATGTTTGCTCAGTCGTCCCGGCTCTTCATGATGTCATCGCTCTCTGAAAGGGCCCCCGCCGCTGCCATGCAAGCGCCAACCTCATTGGACGCAGTAAATATTTACCCGCCAGAAATTATAGCAGCGCCGAGCAGCCTCGGAGCAACAGCCTGCTGGGTAAACAGAGGGCGGAGATGAGAAATAAATGAGCAGTGTGCATCTGGCTGTGGCCGAGAGGAGCCACTGATGGGAGCAGTGCTACTCAAAGCAATGACATGTACCTGTGGAAAAGGTCAGCGAAGTCTTTGACAGACAACTCTCCGCCATCTGCATGTGGCAGCTGAGTCCAGGCATCCCCTTATCGTCAGCACACAAGCTCAACCCTCAGGGACAGCAGCCGGGCTAAAGTGACCTTTCAGCAAGCATCAATCTGCCGTTATGTAGTGAAAGGCTGGCTTCCTATCTGCTGTATGTTCTGCCTTTTTGTTAATACTGACACATTTTTATTTTGCAAACAATGAAACATGTAGGAGCAATGCAGCTCTCAAGCCGTGCAAAAAAAAAACTAAGGTGTGTACCTTAGATTGACACTGAGGTGTGACATGGAGGCAATTAAGGCACTGAGTCATGACTCGAATCTAAAAACACAGACATGATACTGCTAGTTTTTAGAGATATAGAGATATCATTGTCTGTAAATAAACGTCCATAAATCTGCACAGAAAAAAGATGCTCCTAACTCCAGAACTTGCCTGAGAATCATCATGTTTTTACGTTTTCTGCAGAATTAATGTGATCCGGTGGTAGTTTTCTGTACATCTGTGGTTACATCGCAAACAGGAACTAGTGACAGCAAATTCGGCATACTTTTCATGGTGACAGTTTGCCAAAATTTAAACAAATACAGGCTTAAAAAATCCCCCAAAAGCCCCATATTTTGGGGGTTTTCATACCATGCTCAGTTTTGTCTTGGGGGAGCCCAAAATATCAGGCTGAAAACCCCTGATCTGGATCATGTGAATCACAGTATATAAACTTCCCAATGATGAACATTTTCATAGTGCTGTTGCAGTACAGCCACAAGTAGCATGGTTTCCATCACTGAGCTGTATATGTACCATAAGGTAGCTTGAACATCTTTTAGTTTGAACAGCCTGAAGTGTGCGAGCGACAGTGCGTGACAAGAGCCCAGAGCAGCGATTCTATTTATTCCTCTGCTGGTTTATTTCAGAGCCCGGTCTGATGTGTTTAAAGCCCTCGGTGTATGTTTCAGCTCTGACCCCACAGGCCCTGTTGGGATGATGTATGCACGGACAGGAATGCCAACAATGAACACCTTAAATCACCACAGGCTTGTTCAGATTGGACTTATGAGAACCATATGGACTACTGTTAGTCAGACTCTGGCTCAGATGAATGGCATTCCTTTCCATACTAGGCGACAAACTCTCATTTTCCGTTCCTCTCGCTTTCCCCCCTCTTCCACCTCTGTTACCCTTTTTCATAAATCTCTTTTACAAACCAGCCCCCCCCCTCCTCCTCTCCATCTATGCTGCTTCCTCAGAAACATTAATCCCACTCTGAGTTGGCTGAGGTTAAAGCTCCTACTGCTCACGCTCCGATAAATGTCTCCACAGCACGAGAGATGGTGTTAGGATATTAACTCGGCTATACAGCGACTCATGAGTATATGGTGTGGCTAAAGTCTTATATGTCCCAGGAGACTTTCCCCTCTGCCATGCGTATGGTTCCTATTTTCGAGCCCTGTTAATGAACCCTGCTCGCTCCAGTGTGGCGATACTGGTGTGTGGGGGCAGAAGAGGACTACTGGGCTCAGGGAAGGACATTCCCAGCATTCCTCTGTCTGTCTGACGCAGCAAGGAGGTCTGCAGCTCTGCTTTTAGGGGGACGACGGTGGGGGGAGGGGGACGGAAACTCTGGGATTAGGAGGTGTGGAGGGAATGATTAGCACTGATGGGAAAAGAGGAGGGAAAAAAGTGATAAAAAATTAACAGGGGCAAAAATGTCACAGGCGTAGGTGAAACCAGCTGTGCGTGCTTGTGTTTTTTTTCCAATAGGAACCGCACTATTATTCTGTCGGCTACTCTGTCTGCACCGTAGTGTAAAATATTTTAAAGATGTATTAAATTGTACAGCAAAAAATGTCTGTTTATAACAAGGTTGTTCATCAATACAGATGACTGATTACTTCTCCAGGTTGTGAGATGTCTGGAAAACTCACACTGCGGCCAGTACTACGATAAAACTCTGGCTAGTTTTTTTTTTAGTTGAACTGTTTCCCAGTAGAGCCATAAGTTGAAATATAACTCAGCAGCTTTTAGGTCTGTACTCTGTTTTCTCTTGCTCTTAATATTTCAGTTTTTAGGTTAAAAACACAATCTTCTTCATACTAACTGAAAGATTAATTACTTAGCAATAAAACACACCCTGCACTACACTCAGAGGTTTTGCTACTGCAGCCTTACTTTGTTATGACCATTAGCTAATGTGGGCTAATGTTAGCTAGCTCTAGCTACAACTCTTTTGCTCTTAGTATTTCAGCTTTTATGCCCTCTAAGCAGAGACTATGTAAATCTTAAAAGAAGGAAAAACATGATATTCCTCATACTAATTAAAATATGAATTTCCACCCAATAAAACACAGCCCTGTTTAAATCTACTTTCAGGCTGTAGCGTTTTTTGCTGCTACAGCCTGAATTTGATTGGAATGACTGCTAGCTGTTGTGGGCTAATGTCAGCTAGTTTGCTAAACGTCTTTCCTCTTGCTCTTAATATTTAACTTTGTAAGCCTTTTAAGTGAGATTATGTAAAATTTAAAAGAAAAAAAGGCTAAATTCATAACAATAAAACACAACCTTGCGTAATTACATAAACTCAGGGGTTTTGCAGCTACTGTACAGCTTTTCATTGTCTGGTACAACTGTTAGCTATCACAAGGTAATGTTAGCTAGCTTATGTTAGCAAACTGTGGATAGATATTGCTGCGTAACTGATACTACTGATAAAACCATTACTCAATGGTTTTATCACAAAGAATAATACACACCAAGACATTTTTGTCTTTTTCTGCTTGTGGCCCCATTTCAGTTCTGCTTTATTCTTTTTTATATCACTGGAAATGAATATTTTTAGCATCACCTTGGGCTCTTAGAAATTGTGATGGGTATTTTTTATTACTTTCTGACATTTTGTTTACAAAACAAGTAAAGAAAATAATTGTATACAGCCAGTTAAAGTATTTTCCTGGTATAGAGTTGACAGGAAACAGTCCCAGGTCGGACTCAAACCAGATGTCTCTAAAGCAACCTTGTAGCTCCAGGTTTCTGTTTATCTCTTGGTTTCCTGGGTCCTTCAAAAATAGCCTGAAACAGGGAGGATGTTGGTCCGCCTCTGTTGTCAGAACATATCTGCATCAACTGTAATCACTTATTTTCCCCGGGTCACTCGAGGACTGGGAATGAAACCATTCAAAACAATGGAGAACGGGGACAGATGTAGAGATCTTAGAGTGTGTTTGTAATTTGTGTTTGTCTTGAACACTGCTGTGCCCCGGGTGTCGTTTTTTAGACAGCAGCTCTGATTGTTTGTCTCTCCTCCCACTGTGATCGGACAGGTGGTGACCCCGACCAGAGTGGGACAGTCTTACACCTACAGCCCAGGCCAGCACAACCAGCAGGACCTCTATGATGTCCCACCCAGTAGATCACAGGGGGTAGGTGTCTCATGTTCCCACAGCATGTATGGTTCACCAGTATGGCTGACTCTGTCTGCTTAAAAATCTAATAATGAAGTGTCAACACCACAGTGTACATTATGACTGATTTCAAAGGGATTTAAGTGGCATTTTGCCTGAATTGTCTACTACTTCCATTAATATCCACATTTTAAAAAAATCAGTTAGTCGTATAAAAAAGTTGTATAATCCATCACAGTCTACATTAAGCCTGTGTTCATTTTGGTCACAGTGTGGATTTGGGGATCGCTGTGGTGGATTACGCAACTCAGACATGTTTCATGGGTTTCAGAAATAACCCGAATGATATTCCTACAAAACAGAAATGAGAAGGCAACGGCTGCTTTGAACAAAAGGAAAAACACACCCAGAAAGGACAAAAAGTGTACAAACTGTACAGCATTCAAACACGCTTGGTTGTTTTCAATCAGATCAGTGAAAGTTTTGGTGATAAAAATTAGGAAAATGTCACAATGGTCTAATCCGCTGCTGTTTAGCACTTGAAATAAATCATTCAAACAAACAGAAATGTGAGACAAAAGCTGTACAGTAGGCGGTCTTTATCTGTCACAATGAGAATGCTGTTTCTTTGATCGTCAGTATGTTCCGTATTTGAATCGACCACATTTCCTGTTCTTCTCTCAGTGATCTTAATTTCTCAGAAAGGATCCGTGACAGTTTTAACTTTGTCTTGTCATCTTGTCTTGATAAACCCTTCAGTACTGCTGTGATGTTAGTTTCACCCACTGAATAAAGCCAGTTTTGGTGTTATTTAAAGGAAATCAAGTTGAGCTCCTACAAAATAAAAGGCTGCAATTTCCCTTAATTATTTAAAATTCAGTGTCAGACTTGTAACAATAGGTTTTCTTTCTTTGTTTCATGTTTCAGGTGTACGATATCCCACCTGGTCAGATGTTCCCCGGTCAGCACAGTGCTGCCAGGAACCAAGGAGTCTACGATGTTCCCCCGTCTCAAATGGACCTCAGGACACAAGGCGTTTATGACATACCTCCCTCTTCACAAGGGGTAAGAGAACATTTCAACAACTACTCCATCTTCCACCACAATGAAAGGGCACATCAGTCAGACACTCCATTTATTTCAGGCGTATAAAGAAAATGAAGGAAGTGGTAGCTGCTTATGACCAGAAAATGTTATTTTATGTTTATTGATACAGTTCCTAGTATTTCTCTTAATTGTCTGTAATAAATGAATAGTACGTCAAATGTCATATTTAAGACATTCTTGCGGCTGAGCTAAATGAAACCTTCGCCTGCCAGAGGACTTTAACCAAAACTCCATGAGTATGGTTCTGCATCTGAACTCTCCAGCAGGGGAAATAAAAAAAAAAGCCGAGGACATAACTCCTCTCTTTCCAGACCCTCTAAGATTTCACCAGACTTCCAGACCCGACCAGGCAGAGCGCCATCAGTTTGTTTGTAATAACCTGAAATATGCTGGGACCTGTTATTTGCGTTGTTCCTAATTACAGTTTGGGTAGGCCTGTCTAGCTGTAAAGAGTGCATTTCAAGGCTGATGGAAATCTCTTACAGGCCAGCGTTTTATTCACCCCGCTGCGCTCCCATCATGCTCTGTGGCATGTACGTCAGAACACACACTCTGCCCTGTCAAGTTAGTGGGAGGTTCGGGCTTTGTTGTGCTCTTGACTCTGCATTAGAGGAAGAAGCTCTGAGGTTTCAAATCTAGTATCTGCACAAGCCAGAAGGTCTTTCACTTCCTCCATCACGAGCTGCAGTGCTGCTGTACAAACTGTATCCGGTGAAAACCCGCCGGCTTTCAGTGCCTTTACATTCACACCTTACGGGTTACAGTCGACTCTTTCCAGTAAAATCATTTCTTAAATGTCGCATTATGAGAAGTATGTGTTTCCCCTCGACAGCTCTGGTTTCTAATCGACCCCTGTATTTAAAATGATTCAGCCCAGTCTAAACCTGAAACCTCTAAAACTAAAACGTAGCCTCTATAAATCCAAATAAGTCAGTTTTCACCACTGAACATGTGATTCAGACACAGTGCGATGAAATGCTCAGCCCGCTGTGGCTTCGGTCTCTCCTACAGTTAAAATAAGAAGGCTGTGGTCCCAAAATAAGGCTGGGGGCTGGTGAGAAATCTGATGACTGACCTGCTGCATGTGTACACGAATTTGCAGTAACCAAATTACTACAGTGTATTTAAAACGCATTCCTCACTAACCCGTGTAGGCTGAATTCTGTGGGTAACCTGGTTATTAAAGTACATCATGTTCCTGATTTAGGATGTTCTGTTGATGTTTGCCAACAGCCACAGTGGAGAGCCTGATATCAGCAGAAATGAACCATATTCATAGCTTTTAGCTATAGAAACAGAGGGGTTTAATGGCGATGGTGACATCCATTACATGTTTTCATCACATGATCATTGAAGGTCTTCTCCTTTTAGTGAAACATCCTTCGTTTCTGATGAGTTTGTCTGGATGAATGATGATCAGAAACTGTTGTGTTTTAGAAAAGGAACCTTTTGTGTGTGTGATTTTATTCGTAGGAGGACAGAAGACAAAGTTCTTTGTGCGATGTTTAATTCATGTCTGATTGTCTCTGCCTGCAGGTCTACTCGGTGCCCCCCTGCAGGACCAACCCCGCCGTCCAGGAGGGAAACTACGACTTCCCACAGCCTCTCAAACACAAACAGGAAGGCATCTACGACGTGCCGCCACCTGTCCTCACCAAGCCCACTCAGAGCCCCCAGTCGCATTATGATTTCCCCCCCAGTGTGGAGCCTCCTGTCCATCACCAACACCCAAACACCAACGGCAACGAAGGCATTTACGACGTGCCTCCACCCACCCTTCATTCAGGGGCGGGGTCTCAGAGGGACGTATACGACATCCCCCGCGGCATGCAGCCCTCCCAGCACACACAGCACAGAACCTTGGCCGCCGACAGAGACGGAAGCAAAGGTATCTACGACATCCCCGCTCAGGATGCTCGCGCAGTAGGGGACGTTACGGACGGCGTGAACCGTCTGTCGTTCTCCAGCACCGGGAGCACACGCAGCAGCATGTCCACCTCCTCGTCCTCCACAGGCTCCAGCTCTGAGGGCCGCCTCGCTCTGGACGTGGACGCTGCTGTCCAGAGGTTGTACCGCCTGCAGCAGGCTGTGGATGCCTCAGTTGGGGCTTTACATTCAATGGCAGCTTCCCCTCACTGGAGGACTTTTCCCTTCATGGAGCGTCACGCTAACGATGTCCGCACAGTGCTGGACAGGGTCCGGGCTGCTCTGGGGGACTTTGTTGTGTTCGGTAGAGGGGCCGCGGCTAATGCCACAGCTCTATCAGACTCCAGCCTGCACAGTAAGCTGAGGAGGCAGCTGGGACGCCTGGAGGATTCGCAACAGATCCTCCTGCAGATCTACCAAGTCCTGGAGAACTGCAGCTGGGCTCTGAACGCTCTTGCGTCCTCTGCCAAGCACCACAACAAGAGCGACGACCTGGATCGCTTCGTCATGGTCTCCAGGACTGTTCCCGATGACGCCAAACAGCTGTCCTCCACAATAGGCAGCAATGCTGAGCTGCTGTTCAGGCGGACACACATGGACGGGTCTTTCTCAAGCACACCTGACGAGAACATGATCCACCCGCTCACCTCCCCCTCCTCTGATAACGACAACTACGGAGGCAAGACCAAGCCGTTCCCCGTGCCCTCCAGCCAAGACAAAGACAACATGAACAGTGAGAAGTGTGTGAAGAGCTGGATGGAGGACTACGATTATGTACACCTGCAGGTAAATCCTCAGACTGAGAAAAGCTTCCTTCTGTTTTTTGACAATTTTGAGGAACCTACTCTCATTCCATTATTTAGATATATAAAAGGTCAAACCTGAGTCCCTTAAATGCCTCTTCTCACCTGCTTGTCTTCGTCCGCAGGGCAAAGATGACTTTGAACGTCAGCAGAAGGAGCTGCTGGACAAAGAAAACATTATCAAGCAGAATCAAGTCCAGCTGGGCCAGGAGCAGGTGAGACAAGAAGCTGTTAGCATTGGTACCTCTGCACAGGTCTCTATCATCACTCAGAAATATTCATACATTCGTAGCACGCCATCAGATGCACACAGCGGTTGATGTTTTGGGTCTCATAGGTTCATTTCAGTCAATGAAACGTCATAAAGTGGTGAAAAACGCCCATCATAACCTCCCACTGCCCAAAGCGATGTCCTGAAACCAAACAAATACTTAATTTATCATTACTTATAGTAAAAAAAAGCAGCAAATATTTGGCATTTTTGCTTGAAAAGTGACTGAAACAGTCTTTCGTCTAATCGATTAACTGACTGCTCTGTGCAGACCGAGCTGGAAGCGGATTTCTGTTTTTGTCTGGAGCAGAATTTTAATCTCACCGAGCTGGATCTGATACGATTATCTCTGCAAAATCACAAGGACAAGGTGCATGTTCGCAAGCAAGGTCAGAACTAATCTGAATCATGTCACCCTTCACAGATCAATCAGTTCAAGAAGCTGGAGCAGGAAGTGATCAAACCCGTGGAGAATGACATCACGCAGTGGATCTCACACTCGGGCATAACCTCAGACTCTTCCTCCTCCTCCTCCTCCTCCCCGTCCACTCACGTGTGCGCTCGGGACCGCCAGCTGCTCGGCTTCTACTCTGAGCAGTGTGAGCAGCACTTCATCACGCTCCTCAGCGCCGTGGACGCCTTCTTTGCCTGCGTCAGCGCCGGGCAGCCTCCTCGCATCTTCGTGGCGCACAGCAAGTTCGTCATCCTCAGCGCCCACAAACTGGTCTTCATCGGAGACACTCTGTCCAGGCAGGCCTCTGCTCCTGAGGTGGCCAACAGGGTGATGAACTCCAGTAACGTGCTGTGTGACTTGTTAAAGACGGTTGTGGCTGCGACTAAGACGGCAGCCCTGAACTACCCGAACACAGCTGCCATCCAGGAGATGGTGGACAGAGTCACTGATCTCTCACACCACGCACAGCAGTTCAAAGAACAGTTGCTGCAGCTGGCCAGTTTGTGATTTTCAACCATGTTGCTCCAGTTCATTTCACCACAGACTCCATGTGTGCATTAATTTAGCATAAATATATATATTTACATTATATATATATATATATTGCTCTTCATCTTTAAGCCTGTTTTGGATGTTGTAAATAGTATGTTCTGTAAATATTTGCTCTATTTTTGTGTAGATTGTTTTATATTATGTTATGAATATATATGTAGATGCAGTATTGGTGTCTTTGTAGGATTACGTAGACGTTTTTCATAACATTCCCATCGTATATTATGAAGCACCTTATGAGATGAGTCCTGTTTTTCCATTTTTCCATGTAGAATGTCGTTGATGTGTCTTACTGCTGGGTGTGACAGTAAATCCTGTAAATCACGTTAATGTCGATATGTGTGTGGAGCTCTCCACAAAGTAAAGGATTGTTCTTAACCATGTGATGGTGTTGTTTAATTTCTTTGACGTCTCAGATTTGTTATAGTAAAAGTTGTTTTTCTGGAGCTTTCAACGGCATCTCATGATCGGCGTCCACACATAGTGTTTGTGTCCTGTCAAGTTTCAGCAAAAAATAGTAATAATAATAATGAGACACCCATTTCCAGAAACAAGAATGACTTTCATGCTCACATATAAAGTCTTTAAAATTGGGGGTGATGGAAACAGAATTTACATGAAGAATCGATTTATGCAAAGCGTGATTCAGCAGTTAATAAATAGCCACATTTGCAAGTCAAATATTGCAGGCTTTAGTCTTTATCTGACTGAGGTAACCCAACGTCAAACTCAATCACATCCTCGTGGATGCCAGAGGGATATTTTGGATTTCAAGTCATATCTGATCAGAGACATTTGTACCCTCTAATCCCACAGTGAGAAACATGTTTTTCAAAGCGATCCCATCAGCTTCAACACATTTTCTCTTGTTCAAAGTGTAGTGAAATGATAAAATGAAAACAGCTTTTGTGTTTTCTTTCTCTCTTCATTCCACATTTTTACCTGCTCCTCTTTCCTTCGTTATGCCCTGAGTGGAACTCCCTCTGGAGAAGAAGAAGCTTAATAGATGGATTGATTGGACTGTGTGATGAAGAGATGCTCATGATCACAGTGAGACTTCTGCCCCCCCCCCCCCCCCCCCCTTTAGCTCCCAATCAGAAAATCTCATTACAAATCCTCCGAGCTCACACAGGCTGGCACTTACAAGCAATCTAAGTGTTTTTATTATTCACTGCATTCCTCTCTGTTCTCTCCAGGGAGATGAGAAAGGAATTTGCAATGACTTTAAAAAGGGTTCCCATTTAACCCAAACTGCAGACAGACACAATACGTCAGACGATGTCAGGTCCATTTTATAAGTCTGCCTTGCAAAGCCAGAGAGCACAAACCACAGAAGCAGTGATGTGGAGAAAAAAGCATTTTAAGCTTTCCAGCTGATAGAAAGATTCACTGCCTTCACTTTATTTGAGGTGACTATTTTGTTCCAAAAATAATTTCCATAGAACCTACATAATACCTGACATGACAAAGAGTCAACAGACATGCTACTGCAGCACCTCAGCTGCTGATTTGACTTATGGGACAGTTATAATGGCATTTCAGGACATCTCAGGGCTTTAAACAAGTTAGAAAAATAGCCTTTGTCTGATAAATAATTGAGACCTGGGGAGAGCTTGGCCAATCAATTAGTTATTTCAGTCCTGGCACTTTAATTCATTAAGCCCAGAACACATAGTCTTACAAGGAGCTAGTTACCATTAGCAAGAGATTAGCTGTGTTTGTTTCTCCACCATGATTTGATTTTTCTAGTTTCTCATTTATTTATGTTGAATATCTAAATTACTGAGATGTTGGTCTGGTCTATTAAAGTTTGTATTTTTCAATTACAGATAAGACCTTAGCAAGTGCATTTAGTTTTAGTTTTAGTTTTAGTTTTAGCTTTAGCTTTAGCTCAGGCTAGCCATGACTATCTCACCAACTAGCGTTCACTCGATATAAAGCTAGCTCTCTTTCTTTAGCTATTGTTTTGCCATTGTAGGACAATTATAATGGCATTTAAATACACCTCAGGGCCCTAAACAAGTGAGACAAATAGCTTTTGTCTGATAAATAATTGAGACCTGGGGAGACTTCGGTGAATCAATGAGTTATTTTAATCCTGGCAGCTCTAATTCATCCAGGCCAGAACACACAGTCTGCACTGGAGTCAAAACCCAAGGTGGCAGTTATTGCTATTCTTTAGCTAAGCTAGTTACCGTTAGCCAGGGATTAGCCAGGCTTGTTTCTCCATCATGATTTGATTTTCCTACTTCATTTAGTTATGGTGAATAGCTAAATTACTGAGATAATTGTCCATTATAATAGCCATTTTTTCAGTTACATATAAGAACTGAGCAAAAATCAATAAGTACATTTCCTTTTAGCTTTAGCTAAGGTTAGCTGTGGCCGCCTCATCAGCTAGCTTTCGCCTCATATAGCTTTCTTTCTTTAGCTGTTTTGCCTTTGTAGGGCAGCAATAATGGCATGCCAGGATATCTTGTGGCTCCAAACAAGTAAGAAAATAGCTTTTGTCTGATTAATGCTTGTGACCTGGGGAGAGATTGGTGAATCAATGAGTTATTTTTGTCCTGGCAGCTCTAATAAATCCACTCGGGCCAGAGCACACAGTCCTGCTCTGAACAGCAGCAGAAGCTTCTGTGTGTGTCTGTCACCAGGGGCAGTGTGCCAAACATCTCATAAATGGCTGTCTTTGGTTTACCACAATTGCACAACTACACAAGGTGCTCCAGAGACAGAGAGCTGAAGCTGCATTTTGTTCAATCCCCTGGAGCAGTTGTCTCCACGCTCCCCGATGAGACACCGTCTGGTCGAGCCGAGAAGCAGCAAACAGGTGTTGGACTGCTGAGATGGAAACTTGCAGTGATATACAAGAGCAGCAGCAATCAAGAAGTCAGCTGCTCACCTGTCTGCTGAGTGAACAAACAGTGGAAAGGTCATCAGAGAGGTAATGTGCAATACCTACAGCCAGCAGCAGGAGCAAATGGCAAAGTGTGGCTCTTGCTGTATATATAGAGGGAGTACTGGAGAGTCTATGTCATTTCCTTGGCTTACCACAATCATTTCCTGTAAAGTATTTGCAGGCTCTGAAATTACAGCTTCGGAGCTCAGCAGGGCCTCCTTTTCTTAAAAAAAGGCCCCAGCTGCAAGGAGAAACATAGTCAGCCAGATCTGAGGAAGAGGTGGCATCATTAGTATGAATAAAACTACGAGTGAAGGTTTGCCTCAGAGTTAATTTACTGTCAGGGTGGTTTCTTAATTTTCTGCATCTGTTTCCAGTAGATGATGGATGCAGGATATTCTGGATGAGTGGATTCTCAACATTTGAGTCATACCACAGTAAAATGCATCAATTACTGCACTTTAAATATTTCTTCAATGTGTTTAATTACATGTGCGTTCTCGCAGCGGTGGAAGAAGTACTCAGAGCTTTCACATAAGTAAAAGTAGCAATACCACAGTGTAGAAATACCACAAGTAAAAGTCCTGCATTTTCACTGCAGTACCACCATCAAAACATTCATTATTGGATTATAATTACTGGTGCATTCATTTAATTACCACTTAAAATGCTGCAGCTGGTAAAGGTGCAGCTAAGTTAACTCATTTATATAATGCTCTGCCCTTAATAATACGTCTTAATTCATAAGTTGATTAGATTCTATTGTAATTATCTTAATCAGCAAAGTAACTACAGCTGTCAGTGGACTAAGAAATATAATGTTTCCCTCTGAATTGTAGTGGAATTTAAGTAAAGATGCAGATGTAGGATAAGAGATTGTTGCAGCTGTTGAGTTTCAAAAGAGCTGACTGATACAGAAAAGTCTAAAAGCCACACTCTATGGAGAAATTCAATACATTTGAACTTTAAAAAGTGTCAGCAGTGTATTTAACTTCCTGCTTTACCCTCCTGTCTCTGAAACTTTCCAACTATAAATCTGCATTCACCCTCTAGACCTGTGAGACATGTTTGCATCCTTGCTTTGTATTGAGCACTTTAGGAAGAAGCTAATGACCCTTGAGGCTGAAATGGGTTAAGCCTTGCCAAAGACTAAAATTGCCTTTTAAAGCTAGACAGACTCAAATTAGATTACACATACAGTAGATTAATTCACTGCATTGAGTTCTGGGACGTTAATTCATGGCAGCAACGTGAAAACAGCCAGCAGAGCTCGAAGGGCACGGAGGAAGAGTTCACTGCAGTCAGCACATGTGGTTTTGTGTTAGTATTTGTTTTATTTTTAGTATTTTGTATGTTTTGAGCATCTGTTTTTGTTTGTGAATTCCACTCACAAACAAAGCAGCTGCACTGTTTGTTCCAGAGAAACTTCGTGGTGAAAACTGAGCAAACAGACTATTATCAGAACAATCGTAATATTTCCATTTATGGGAACATTTCCCCCTTTTGTCTTCACTCCCGATGGGCATTAAAGCTCAATGCAGCCTTCTCTTTCTGCACACTCATCCAACACACAGGGGTTTTTTCAGTCTATTTCAAAGCTGTAACACATCTTCAAACAAAAAGATCCAGGTGAAAAGATTTTATTCTTTATCCACATCAATTTATACTGAGCAGGCTACAGAGCAAAGAGATAAAACATGTACTGTCTTGCTCAATTGTTAAGGTTTCCTTTGAGCTGTCAGTTTGTTAGGATGCTGTTTTCTGTTGGTACCACACTGCCACCGTGTGGTCAAACACGAGGATGTCAGGGAAAATACTGAATACTGTTCATGGATTTCACCAAACGAAGGGAATTTAAACTGCTGACTGGCAACTGAATCTACAGGAATACGTCATGATTTATTGGTTGATTAGTTGTGGGATATGAGTCATAATAATTTGTATTAATCTAAATCTGCAGGGAAACAGGAACTAATGTCCTCAAATAAAAAGGAGTGGTAGTAGAGTAACATGTCTAACATGTCTTCTTTTATCCAGCTAAACAAAACCCAAAGATTTTCAGCTTACTGAATCTGAATCTCTGAATGGCTAAGAGGTGGTTATTTGCATGTGTATATTTAGAATGAGGCACTTTATGGAGTGTTGTGTATATTTATTACACTGGTAATTTATAGCTGATACAGACGAGTACCTTGATCAATCAATCACATTTTCTTCCAAAAGGAAAAAGGTCAGTGCTCAAACTGTTTATGGCATTTTTTTATTTGAAGTCAGTGCTCCACTGAAGAAGAAAAAAAATCACTTGATAAAAAGGTGCAAGAGTTACATGAGTTTTACCTGGAGGGAGAATATTACATAAATATTGACGAGGCCCTGGTCAGCTTTGATTTGCTGTGTAATGGAAACCGAACTACTCTCAGCTATACAAAAGGAGGTCATGTAACAAACAGTGGATGTCCTGTCGACAGGCACTGGTACAGACAGAGGCACAGGGAACGGGAGAGGGTTCACCACTTGTTTCATTGCTCCTAGAGATCAGCTAATAATGTGTAGAGCTGCTTCTGAACACCAACAGTCCTTGAAACTTTCTCCTGACTCTTCAAGTATAAATCGATAAAAAAAAAAGAGCAAAGGAGAAGTTGCAAGAAAAAAAGGTCACATTTTGCACAACTGGAATGAAGCCGTGTCATTTGTCATCTTCCTTCCATCCAACAGGTCCTTAGAGATTTTTGGGCATTATCTACTGGATGGTAGTCCGTAATATGAAGAGTATACTGTGCAAGAAACAACAAAACGACAGCATAAACATTCCTTTCATTGCACTTTGTTACGTTTCAAAGAAATTTAAATTGTCAGTTATACAAATCGCTGTTTCAGTTTAGAGTTTATCTTCAGTTGTTGAAATGCAGACGAGCTCATCTTTAACATTTGTCTGTCTACTTTGTTCAAAGTAGGACATACTTCTGTTAAAAACGCAAGATTAAAACATGTACGTGAAAGAATTAACACATCTCTTTGTGTGATGGAGCATCTTCATGCTCCACATAGGTGGCAGGAAGCAGCATGGCCACTCGTAAACTCTGGCCATCACTATTGCAGGATAACAGGAGGGGCATGAGTGGAGCCCCAGACTCACTGCTCAGTACGTAGACGACAGTACATAACCAAACACATGAACAGAAGACAGAGAAATGGACAGTAATGTATGTAAATGGCTTTTCCCTTTGAAACCAGGAGATCTGCCTGGTCAGTTTAAAGTGTCCTGGTGAAGGAGGGCTGACTACTGAGTGTCCACAATGTTCTTGTGTAATGGAGAGTGTAGGGTCCGTGGGAAATGTCTCTGATGGTCACACGTGACGTCTGTAGAGGGCTGAAAAGCGGCCATGTGAGGAGAGGTTTCGCAAGTAGATGTGAAGGATACACAGCGGCCGTCTAGGCGATCTATGAAGTGCTTTCTGGAGAGGCAACTCTTTGGCGTGCAGTCCTGGGCCGATTTCGTGTTGAGGCGTTCGCTGTACGTTCGCTCTTGGTTTCGGACGGCTGCGTTTCGGCCTGCGGGGTGCCAGCGTCCCCAACGAGTTCACGCAGGAACTTGAACTTGGACAGGAAGAGCTGCCAGACTACATACCAACCTGAGGGGTAAGGAAGGGACAACAGGCATTTACAGGGATGATACAGGTGCTCTTAAAACCAGAGGTGCTCAAGTCTGCCTTTGTGCCTCTCATGTTAGCATTACACAGAGGTAAGCGTGTCATTTTTTTGAGCAGCGGAAAGAATATTGTTTCATCCAGAAAGACGAAAGAGTAAAAACAACTGGGATGTTTTCCAGAGATCACAGAGTACCTCTCTTTCAGCTGCTTAGCACTGGAATGTGAATGTACCAGTAATGCTGCTACATTAGAGGCACTCACACCTGATTACTGTATGTGGCTCAGGTGTGTCCTGTTAAAGCTAAGCAGGTGTGAGCAGAGGAGGAGGAGACGCAAGCACTCAGTGGTGGGGCTGCGTGAATATGCACCTGCAGCTCTGAGCGCAACAACCGTGTTTATGTCCCGACATCTGCAAGACTGCTCCGCTGAGCACGATAAATATAGAAACTCCTTACTGAAATCGAAACGTGCCGGTCAAAGACACTCAATACACTCTGACCTGCCATTCAAAGCGACTTTAGAGGAGCAGTCGGACGTTTAGGTGGGAATAAGGAACTATTCCTTTAAGATGGTCAAAGTGAATTTAACACCGAATCATTCAGCTAATTTGTCAGCTATCGCAGCCCCTTATTAGCTAACTCAACCGATCCCGGCGTCACTGTTCCCAAAGCATGACAACAGTTAAAGCAGCTACACAATGGCTTTTAGGGAGTTAGCTCGTTATGTAAGTAAGTTATGGAGGTTATTTTCTTTAAACTCACCAAACAGCATGAAGAGCAGCGCACAGACAAGTGTGGCCACAATGACCAGCAGTGTGAGCCCGACACTTTGCCACATCTTAGCTGGACACTTGACAGCACCAACAGCATAAGGAAACGGATGCGGTATGTTTTCTGCTCCGCACCTCACAACCGTAGCAAGGTTAGCCGCCTGGCCGCTGAGTCAAATAGCTAGCCGAGACGAGAGAGAGAGAGAGAGAACAAACAGCAGCACATTGCAAACTCACACCAGCTCGCTTGCTCGTGTGTGGCTAGCTAGCTAGCTAGCTAGCTACTTAGCTAGCTGGTTGACAAACGGAGCCGCAGCAGTTTCACACGACGAGGGAGGGCTGTAACATGAGCTAAGGTTAGCTGGTCACGGCAGGGTAAAGTCCTTTTTCCATGTGCTACATAACTGCAACATATATGAGCTGGTTCTCACAGCCGAGGCAGAGCATTAGCTCACAACAGTAACTGGGTTAAGACAACAAAATCAGCGTCAGCAGACCGAGCCCAACTGCGGCTGCGCAAGGTTCATTTGAATTCTGGGAAGTGAAGTTTCTGACGTCACCAGACTTTTCTCATTCTTATCTTATTGTTTCTACCAGTACTAGAAATATACATTTAAGCATAGAATATTTCTAATGCTAAAAGTGGAATATACATTGTTTTTAATTTGTTTTTGTGTGTGCTCATTTCTGTTTGCTAATATTCCCTCTGCTCTGCATTGTTGGGACACAGTTTCTTCGATGTGATTCCCTTGCAGACTGCCCAAGTTTTGGGCAGTCATTAACTTTTCTGGTGTTATTTTGAGCACATGCAAACAAAACCATGCGTTAAAGAAGAAATAAGCAACCAGACACTAACAAAGTAATGTTTGCTCACACATGCAGTAACTTGAAACACTGTTGCATTGCTTCATACGTCCAGCAGGAGGAGTCATTATCACACATCTGTAACCTGGTGAATTATTTTCAATTAACAAATCCCTGTTGTAGAAAAGCTGCTTTTTAGGTGTACATGACATCATCCTGTATTCTGACACTGCACTGCACATAAACAGCTCTTCACTACACTGTCAGGTGCAAGTCAGATCCTTTTGATCTGGACGATGTGGAGAAACATAGTGAGCTGACTTTAAACAGCTGTTATCTTTTCTGTATCATGTGTTCCAGTGGTGGAGCAGAAAGTAGGCTGTGGATATCAGATCTGATGCTGTGACCCATTTCTACTTTCTTTCACACTGCTGAGGCGTCACAAGAAGTGAGGAGACCTTTAATAAATTCAAGAGTGTATCACATGATGTACCAAAAAATGCAAATGTATGCAGGTCTATGTCTCCCTCTCATCCTCTTTCATTCTCTGTCTCAAATCCAGTGTAACTTTGTACATTTACACAAGTACAATTCTGAGGTACTTGTACTTAACTTTAGTATATCCATTTTCTGTTACTCTGTACTTCATTGTATTTTTTCACTAGACTTTATACAAAATATAATTCTAAATTAAATCACACTGTTTTGATGCAAATACTTTTGTATTTTACTGAAGATTTTAAATGTAGGAGTTCTACTTTACCTTGCGCAGCAGCTGAAATGAAAGATCTGAGTACGTTTTTCACCACTGCTGAAATCTGGGAGCAGTCATGTCCTGACATGCGCATATTTGCAGTCGAGTGTATCCTTTCACGTACCTCAGAATTTGCATATCATGTTAAAGTACAGAGAGCTCATGAGTCATGCTTCAAGAAGGCATTTTACCAATGTGTGAACAGAACAGTGTGTCAAGCCAAAGTATGTCGGTCCAGCCCATACAGTTGAAAGCCCTGAGGACTCTGCTTCATATGAGGTTTTTCACCTGCAGGATTGTTATTCTCAGGTTACGTCTAAACAAACATCTTTAGAATGACAGTGTTTCATGGCAATGTGAAAACAATGTGAAATGGCTCCTCTGAGCTTTACACACTTTCAGCTCATTGTTTAGCTGCCTGGCTGCAACTCCACTCTCACCACTGTAATAGGCAGCTTTTTATTTATTTCTTTATTTTTATTTATTTTTGCAAAAAAGCTCTAAAAACCCACTTTACATTATCTGCTGAGCATCAAACACAGACAGACACAGTTAGCGAGTAGCTGGTGAACACAGTGGAGCATTTAGCGGCCAAAGAGCCAGATGTTTCCCTCAGGCGTTGGTGGAGACCAAAAATAAAGCTAAAACAGAATAGGTGGCTGGAGGATTTCCTCCATCTTTTAAGCATGGAGAATACTGCCTCCATCCTCTGGTACCTAGACCAGGATGCAGGTGAGCATAGAGACACTGTAAGCTCCTTTCTAGTTTCACAAGAGCATAGACATATAATCAGTGCTCACAGTATACCTGCCCAGTCCGCACTAACCTAAGATCTCCCTGCCTGCAGCATCTATCTTTACCCATCGAACTGCATCTGGAATCATCTGCACAGCTTCTGACATGAGACCCCCTCCTCCATAGCTGATTGTTATTGTTTGCTGCTTGCTGTTGTATCATGTGCTGTGTCTTTATTTGGTCATGAAAATGCAAAGGACATAAAAAATTAGGCTATAAAGGTGGAAAATTACTGGATGTGTGAATAAACACCTGTTTATTGGCCAAATGTGGGTGGCCAAAAAAACAAAAAATAAATAAATAAAATCAGTTCTTGCTAAATATGTTCTCTGATGCAGCGAATCACATTAAAAATATGTGGTTTGGTGGTAGTTCCCTTGTACTGTGTAATCTCTTTCCAACAACCTGACATTTTCCATAGAAAGTGTGGCATTTCATTTTCACTGTGTTGATTTGTCTCCACCTGTATGGATGTCAGATAAATTTTTTTTTAAATCCAATTACTTTGTTTTACTGCGGATGGAAACACTTACGGTGGTTCTGGTTTCTGCTGGGACACTTTCAAAGAATGTTTTAACTGATAGCTGCAGACACATTTCATGATTATCCACAGGGAGTTGACTTGTAAGAGCAGACTGAGTGACTTATAGCTGTGTTATAAAATTTAAATTGCTCAATTTTACAGCAGAAATAAACATGTTTACAACCTGGTATAAAAAAGGGTTTTGGTTTCTATAGCCAATTTCCCCATTCATGACAACTTCCCTGTTCAACTCAATCACTGAAATTATATTATGATGTTATGCGTAATTATGGGCATGGTTGCTTTGAGCGTCAGTTAGCTGATAGGTTTCAGCAACCAAGCCTTATTGGGCCCTCGGCCAGTGATATGGAACTTTTTTTACCTCTGATATATTTCTCAGGAGGTCACATTTTCTGACCTGCTCACTGACTTTTAGTGTGTGAGATAAAAGCTATCAAGTTATTTCCTGCCGCTGTTTTCTGGATCTTTTAATCATGATCGATCTAAACCCAAAGTTTCTTCAAACAGTAACTCAATCATCACTCAATCATGCTCTGTAAGTACATTCCCAGAGGACCAGCACACCTGTTTGGTTAGGTTTTGGCACACAAACAACTTGGTTAGTTCCGGGCAGAGATCTGTCCTTTAATCATGAACCCTGATGTAATTCATTACCAGCTTTAGAGGTGCTGGTACAGTAGGTGCCTTCAGACTGAGCTGCTTCCCCTTGTAAACAGTCTATGAGCTAAACTAAGCTAGGCTAACCAACTGTAGCTTCACATTTGCTTACAGACGGAACAGTGACATCTATCATCTCATCTAACTCTTGAAAAGAATGACAGCCTCTCCGGGCGTTTTATAGTCTGATGATGAATAATATTTTGATGGTAAAGGCCCGTGAAATCTTGCAGCAGCTCAGATGACAAGATGTCAAATCTTCATCAGCAAAATGTCCTGTTCAAGTATCAAACCTAAAGGTAATCACTGGGTAAAATGACCCCTTTCAGAATCTTCTATAATCATATATTATTTATTATATATTATAGTATTGGAATAGTTTGACTGGCATATTAAAGGATGAGTAGCTTTTTAATGTCACAGCAGGTTGAGGTGAATTCATTTATTTTTATACTTTCTTGTGAACTGTAATCTGTAACGATGCGTTATTTGTTGATGACCATGTGTTTTATATATAAAAATCTTGTAAGGTTACAGAAACTAAAGCTATCAAACAAATATAGTGGAAAAGTTCAGTATTTGCCTATATATTGTGGTGGAGTGGAAGTAAACAGGAGCTAAAAATATTGGAAATACCCAAGTAAAGTACCTCAAAATTGCACTTCAGTACAGTACTTTCACAAGCATATTTAGTTATTTTCCATCACTGCTGAATATTCTTGGTCTTTAACCTCCATAAGATCCACCAGCACCAGCTACTGGGGGGGGGGGGGGGGGGTTATGTCCTGCCAAAGTTAAAGATGCAAAGCAGGAACAACGAGGTGGCAAAGTTCCCATGGTGTAATAAATTGCACTTGCGTTAAAAAAAAAAAAAGCACAACACACTTTATGCGCAGACAAAGACCTCCTGTTTCTACAAACATTCCTGCTTTGCGAACATTCGGATCATCATTTCAACGTGTATTTTTTCATCTCCATGAGATGGCAGTGCTGTTGGGTTAGCAGGCTCTTTCCACATGCTGCACCACATTACACTGAGTTTCCGTTTCTGGTGAGAATTCCTCCCCCCAGCCGATTGTGCAATAACTATCATACCGTTTCCTTGGCAGGCTCGGCTATTAACACAGAAAAAGGTGCAGGAGAGAAACACAATTGTTGATATTTACGTGTTGACAAGAACTCTCCCAAGCAACTACAAAGAAAAGTCCAAACTTTGTTGTAGCATGCAACATGGCTTGAACAAACATTATGTTACTTTGTTTGCCTCCCGATGTTTAATCCAAGTTGCCTTGCACATCATAATATAGCATCTTTACACCGACCTATATGCATACATTTTTGTTTAACATGTTAAAAGTGCATGTTTATATGATTATTTCAAAATTCTCATTAATGATTATCCTTTTATTTCTCGTGTAACTCGTTATTGCTTCACTGGCCTAGTTTACACTCAATGTTCAGTGAAGTTTTATTTGATCTCACCATAAATTGCTCTCTGCTGACAACAAGAACACTTCCTTCTTCCACATCCTCACTCTGATACATGTGTGCGTGTAATGTGTATTTGAGTATGTTAATATGTGTTTAGTTGGTATCATTTTGCAGTGTTAGGTGGGAAAGTACAGTAAGAGCACATCAATGGAAAACTGTTTCCGTGAATGAGTCATAATGTCACTGTTAGAGTTTTCCCCGGCACCTTGTTGTGCGTCTTTGCTAAGCGTCCCATGACTGAACGTGTTCGCTCTGTAACAATATATTGTATGAAGCAGTCAGTGAACACAGCACTCCTTATTTTCAACACCTGCCTCATGCAAACACAGTATGTGGTAACTGTGGGTGAGTCCATGGAAGTTTAACTGTTTTGTTTTTCGCATTAAAAGACATTAAAATCATTAAAAAAGGAGCTGAGTAGCTTTTGTTCCCCCGCTGTCAGTAACTGATTTAAAATGAAACTGTCTCCCACCTCTGCACATGCTGTTTAATCTGATACCCACAAAATGCATCATTATCTGATCCCCCTGCAAAAACATTTAACTTTGATCATTAGAAGAGCTGCTTTGGTTTCTCATAACTTTTTCTTTTTTCTCTCACTGTGTGGACTTATGGAGATGATATTAAAATGTGGTTTAGCTGTGTGTTTGTGTTGGAGAACAAGTTTTGACGGCTCACGGTGTTTGTTTTAACCTGTACCTCTGATGACCTGTGGACTCTTTGCATTCAGACTGCAGAGATGTTTTATGTTCACAGGCATCGGAGCTATGCAAGGACTTCAAAGCTGTTTCACATACTGTAGTACATGTATATACTCCTCTGCTTGTGTGGCTGTAGTCGGTGGTGGAACAATGAACTAAAAGAAGCACATTTACTCACTGTACTTAGATATAGATGTAAGGTACTTGGACTTCACTTGAGTATTTCCATTTTATGCCAGCTCTGTGAGGACGGCGCAGCAGCTAAATGTGAGCTAAATGCTAACATCAGCCTGTTAACATGCTCACAATGACAATGCTAACATGCCCATGTTTAGCTTTTAACAGTTACATACAGTATTGTTTTAAAAAAAAAAACTCTTAAAGAACTAATTTCTAATTAGTTGTGACTTGTAATTAAATAATAAAATGAAGATTAAATGTTTTGTTTAAAATTTGGGATGAAAAGTGCTTAACTGCTTTACCACAATATCAGTTTTCTTCATTTTAATGCAACAAACCAGTGTTTTTGCATGATTTGTCCGATTCACTAAAAGTCAAACATACCTTACACTACAATTAACCATTCTGCTCACAATTTTGCTGTGTTTAGAGTCTACAGCCATGCTACTAGCTCTGTGAGGTTCTACTTTGTGCTAAATGCTAATGTCAGCATGCTAACATGCTCACCATAAGAAGGTTGATGTATAGCATGTACAATGTTTATTTTGTTCACCATGTCAGTTTAGCATGCTAACATTAGCTAATTAGCACTAAACACAAAGTTCAGTTGAGGCTGATGGAAATGTCATTACTTTGTCAGGTCAGATGAGCTGCAAACACACATACTAACACACTCACATACAGCCAAATGAATGATTTCCTGCAGGATTGTTGGGCAGAGACAATTAAGAGTTATGCAAAACACCTGAAGGGGTGTGATGAACAGGACTTTCTTGTGCAGACAAGACTGCAGCCAAAGACTGCACAGCTCTCTTACACACACACACACACACACACACACACACACACACACACACACACACACACACACACACACACACACACACACACACACACACACAGTATCTGTGTTGTCAGCTGGTGTTTACTCAGAGTATATCAATCACCGTGGCATGTACAATGTACAAAAGTTTATTTTCATATCATAACAGTGATGTTCATTGCTATTAAAATGAAAACAATCGTTCATCATTCTCAGTCAACCATCAGTAAATTTGCACTTTTAAATACTATGACTGAAACAATAAATGATAACTGACACATGTTAAATGGTTGTGTTGCATTCCCAAGAAGTTGAACTATTACAAAGGATCTAATTTCTCAATATGGCAAAATAGCAAATACACAAACAGACAAACACATTAAATAAACTGGGAATATTAAAGCCACTTTTTACATTTTCAAATGTCATTATCTCTGAGATTATTACTTGCACCTATGAAGCATTGCCTAAAATATCACAATATCTCAACACTTTTATTTCATCATGTCAACTTTATTGAAGGGTTGAAACTAGTTAATAATTGCCCAACCCTGTGCAATAGTTGGCTGTAAAAGCACAGTGCACAGTGCCAATATGACACAACGTCATTTCTAAAGAGTTCTTTTCATCCATGCCACACTAAACATATAATTAAACACGTCCAGGATAGCGTCAGCATAGTAGAAGCAGATTAGATGTCAGAACAGTGGTAAACCATAAGAGTGTCAGGGCGTTACCGCTTTCAATACCATTATCTGGCCTTAAAATCCACTTTTTCCTTTTACATTTTTAAATAAAGATACAATTTGTATCAACTGCATACTGGCTCTTATTTTATCCAGTTCATCGAGGCAACTTAAAACCTCGTTCCAATGTATTCTAATACAGTTTATAGCAAGGTGGATACCACAATACAAAAATACACAAACTCATGTTTATCTTGGCTTCTGCAGCCTTGTCAGTCTTTCCACTGAAAGACGAGGATTCAGACCGGCCATGGACTTCATCTCATCTCAGAGACCTGTTCTGACTCTGCAGCATGAGGATCTCAGCAACCAGCAACTGTGGATCCATCAGCTGAGGAAACATGTCCATGGCCGTGTCCACCAAGTGGACACTGAAGATAGCGAGAAGTTTCTTTCGGACAACCTCTCTCTCCCCCCCCTCGCTTGGTTGTGTCCCCTGAGGAGGTTCCCACTGTAAGCGCTCCCCCGGCAGGGTGCGCCTTGCCGGATGAGCCCCGAACAGATCGGAGCAGTACTGCTGCTGTTGGTGGCAGTGGACTCTGCTGTGCTGGAAATCTGTGGGCTGACTGTACGCACGAATGCTAACTGGGTAGGTACCATAGCTGGGGTAATGAGGCGAGTTGTAGGGGATCATATCAGAGCTGTGGCTGCTGACAGGCCCAAGGCTGTAATGCTGGTTGTGGTGCAGGAAAGCTGGTGTGGTCCCCTGAGTGGAAGGGCCATGTGAGCAGCAGCTGCACGGTGCACTTCTAGGAGGGCAATACTGCTTTCTTGCACCGTGAGTGTGCTGAGAGCTCCCGTATGTCACCCCATACTGGTGGTCACTCCGAGGAGCCTCCATTGGCTGACTGTCTATGGAGCCCAAGCCAGAGTCCAGCTGCTCCTGAGAGCCGCTATGCCGCACTGAGCCGTGGTCAGAAGAGGAGTGCTGGCTGGTCTTCTCCTTTCTAGATGTCAGTCTCTTGCTGGAGCGGTGACTCGCCTTGACCTGAGTTACATGCTCATTTTTATGGTCTTTCTTTAAGGAGCCACTCTCATGTCCCATGGTCAGTTTGTTTGCCATGTCCTCCACCAACGAGAGGCTTTGTCCAGGCACAGGGCTGGAGTGAACTGACGACTGCTTCTGAGCAGTGGAAGGGTGCTTAGCGTTCTCCCGAAGCTCATCGGCAACCAAGCGATTGGACTGTTTGGCACGCTCAGGATGGTGGAATTTACATTTGATTCCATACGTGCATTTCTTTCCTGAAAGAAGAACAAAACAGAAGATTGTAGCAGTGCTGATAAGAATCACACAATGCTCACAGTGACAATGTTAACATGCTAATGTTTAGCTTTTTACTATTAGTGTTCAAATACTTCCAAGAGAACGGTGGTGGTCTGGCATGATTTATCCCATTCACAAGTAATCAAATATACCTCACACAACAATTTACCATTCTGCGAACAATTTTGCTGTGTTTTAACACAGCCATGCTACCAGCTCTGGGAGGCTGTACTGTGAGCTCAATGCTAACGTCAGCATGCTAACATGCTCGCAATAATAATGTTGATGTTGAGCAGGTACAAAATTGTTTCACGCTCACCATGTCAGTCTAGCATGCTAACATTTCCTAATTAGCACTAAACACGAAGTAGTTGTGGTGAACCAGTCAACATACAGCCACACTGCTAGTACAGTTAAACTATTACTCGTATTATTAGTATTTGTGTCACATTTCATTTAAAAATAATGGCACGTTACTGGCCTTAGTAATGTTTTACACAGGTTCTCTCACCATAAGGGCACGGCTGCTTTTTCTGAGTCTTTGGAAATCTCCGCAGGAAGTTCTCCAAGGTCGGCCCATGGCGACCCAGAGGATCATCAGGAGGCATAAACCTGCATCAGGGTGAAATTCAAACATTAGTCCACACTGACTCATTTATCATCTACCTGTGTGACATTTCAGGATGACAGCAGGAAGGGAAACCCTGTACCAAGAAGGCAGAACTCACTTGTTATTAACAAAGGAGTACATGAGCAGCCTCTCTTCGATGAAGCGCTTCCACTTCGGCTTCTCTCCCTGAAGGTCCCGGTACGTGTCGTTGGACACGATGATGCCGTCGGACTCGTAGGCCAACTTGACGATGAAGCAGTCATCATTGCAGACCACCCGTTTCCCCGCAACACGTCGCGACGGCGTGAACACCAAAATCTTCCTCCTCTCCAGGTCTCTCAGAATGTGCTGATCTGTCAACCAAACATTAAGTACTTATCAGGCCATTATCACACCGGCAGCAACTGTTTTGGCCTCCTGGGGGCACCAGCAACAAGTTGTGAATGCATTACGACAACATTACCTGAGTAAGAACCACATAAGTGCTTATTTACACATCCAGCAGTTCTGGAGCAACATTATCATTCATTTGGTGTCATGGGATAATAATAATAATAAAATGACAATTCCGATATTCAATCTTTTATTTCGGATTTTGGTCTCCACCAGTTTCTGAGGTAAATATCTGGCTCTTTAGCTGCTACAGATGGTTTTTAGAGCTCTTTCACTGAAATCAACAGCCTCCTGTGGCAAAAAAACAACATTATTAGAGAGATGAGAGTGATCTAGACAGCTAAACAATGAGCTGAAACTCAGTATAGCAGCTCTTCACATTGCCATAACACATTGTTATAATAATAATAATAATAATAATAATATGAATTATAGCCACTTAAAGTAAAGGCACATTAAACTTCATGCACAACCGAAACTGTCATTCTACAGGAAGCCACTGTTGCATTTTGAATTGAGTCAGACTGATTAACCCAGTTTAATATTAACTAAGGGCCCTAAAAGTACATCGTGATTAAAAAAAAAACCCTTTATGTCAGCATGCGCAATCTGTTCATCTACATAAACCAAACAAGCGATTTGGTGTCAGTCGGCGCTTGCAAATCACTGACGCCAACAGTTCAAATTATTATCTTCTGGCATCACAAACCATCGGAAAAACCCTGCATTTACTGTGCATCTTTTGAGTTATAGCCACGCAGATTACAGATAAAGATCATTTACTCAGCATTTGAAAAAAACAAAAGTACTTGGGGTTTTTCCCATTTTGAGAAATACAGCAATATCATCAGAGCCAATCACATCCTGCTCCTTTTAACCTTGGCTGTGGCTTTGCAGTCTATACAAGCCACAAACCATTTGACACGGGGCTGCGACTTGCAGTTGTTTAATTTCCCCAATAATCTTTTAGGCTATAAAATATCAGTTCATGACGATGCACTCACAACCTGCTTCCTGATAACAATAATGAGTATAATAAGCCATCACAGAGATCCCACCACACCTTGATCTCAATTAACAATGAGGGCAGTGTTGTGTGCTCAGCGCTGCCAGGAAAAGAAGGAAATAGAAAACTTTAAAGCAAACATGAAGCCCCATCTTCTTACCCGCGATGGGAACATCTGGCCTGGGCTGCTCCTTCCTCCATGAGGGAACAAACACTGTGATTTCAGTGTGGCCTCTGTCCAGGAAGAAGTCCACAGTCAACTGGATTCCCAGGCAAGAGAAAATTTCCTTGTTCCCATGGCTGAATGAATGAATGGAAACCAGGAAACATGAATGAGAAAACAGAAACTATTCATCTTCTTGGAATTAAGTGTTTGTGGATGAAAGCTTCCCCTGAGCACAATGACAGAGGTGTCCTCACTCTTATCAATACAGCTTATCACAATATTCACTATGTAACCTTGAGGATCACAAGCTTGATGATTTAGCCAACTGTTAATGGTTAATCTCACTATTATTTTCTGGACTGCTCAGCCTATAAAATGTCCCTCACAAGTTCTCAGAGGCCAAGGTGACATCTTCAAATGTCTCAATCTGCAATCCAGCAGTCCAAAAATCAAAGATATTGAATTTACTATCATAGAGAATGAAGACAAACAGCAAATGTTCACATTTGAGGAGCTTAAAAAATGAAAAATTATTAATCAATTGTTCAAATAGTTGTTGATTTATAGTGCTGTCAATCGACCAATCAAATAACCTGATTGGCTCAGTTCTGATGGCTAACGGTCAGACTAGCATAGAGAATCTGAGTTAGCTTAGCTTAGCATAAAGGCTGGAAACAAAGGGAAACAGCTAGCCTGGCTCAGTTCAGAGAAAACTCAATCAGCCTCCCAGCACCTAAAAACTCACTAATTAACATGTTATATCTCATTTGTTTAATCTGTTCACAAACAGAAGCATAAAATCAGGAAGTTGTAGATTTACAGGGAGTTCTATGGCAAACAATTTGTTGGCTGGGAGCAGTGAACAAGCGTTACTTCAGACTGTTTGTTTACACCTGAAGAGACAACAATAATCCAGTATTTTACAATAAAAAAGCAATTAGAGAAACATCTAAAAATGTAATAGAAATACAATAATAATAATTTGGGAAACAAAAATATTTTGTCTCTCTTGTTTTCATTCTTTCATCTTCAGATTCATCTTGCCCAGACGCCAATGCAGTAACCCACAAAGGTTTAAAACTAAGCTGATTGCTCTTCTTGGCAGCAGTTTCACGATGATCTACGACTAACAACAAATCTGTCAGCAGCAAACACCGATATCAGAGCATCTAACCTGAGGAACAGTCACAAATCTAAAGACACAACAGGCAGTCACTGCTTATTTACTTTAGCAGAGCTCTGCGATAAAAATTTGACAGTTGTTAGTGTTCTTAGCCCTCAGGAGCTTTTTTGGATGAGTCGCGATTAAAGCCAAGGCAAACAGCAGAACAGTGGAAGATGACTGCTTATAGGAGAGCAGAGGCGTAAAATGCTGTCAGGCCTGTTTTTGTCAAAATGAGGCCTTTCTCTATAAGAAGTGCTGGTCTGCAAGGAAACAAGAAGGCTCTCATAGACGTACGTATTCGCTCTGATTTGCATACTCAAGCAGCTTGTCTGCAACGAGCCTGAACGGGCGTGCCTGGCTGGGAAAGGCAAGGGGTGTGTATACTCTGCACACACACACACACACACACACACACACACACACACACACACACACACACACACACACACACACACACACACACACACACACAGAGTTTACACACTGTGCTTTTTGTGTCTTGTTCTCTGACCTCTGTTCTACAAACTGTGTGTGCATGTATGAGAAGGTGCATGAGGGGAGAGACAGCATACCAGTCTAATGGTGCTGGAAAGTGAGAAAACGGCAACAGTTTCTGTTTGTTGTTGAACTCTATGACATCCGCTAACACTGAGGAAGAATCTCAGTGTTCGAGAGAGTGCAGAGGCCATGATGGACACGCTGTCCTTTTCTGTCAGTGACAGAGAAGAAGCTGAAATTGTAAAACTGGTCCATGAGTCCTCTGAGTAAAATGTGAACAATCCCTCAAAGCTCAGTGCAAATACAGAGAAAACAAACAGCATGTTATTTCTCTTCTATTCCTTGTGTTTACTGCTAGTTAGCATATGTTAGGGTGCTAATATGCTAAACATGGATAGTGGGCATTGTAAACATTATACCTGCTTAACATTAGCATTAAGCATGGTCATTCTGAGCATGTTAGCATGCTGACATTACCTTTTAGCTTTTAGGGTCTGTGTAGCCTCACAGCGCTGCTAATCATGTGTCATCAACTTAATTACACATTTGTTTATGTCAAATCCTGCGTTGATTTACTTACATTAAAAATTAAGATTTTAGATTAGATGTCAGAAGTGACTCATCACTACAACACTAACGAGACAGCGCAGCTGAGACTGTTTAAAAATGTGCTGGTCCCGCCTGAAAGGTCACAGAAAGCTGCACATCACTTTATCTTTATTAAACCTTTACCACAAAAAACTCCCACTGCATCTTCTCGCTGTACTTACAACAAAAATACAACTACGACGTCAATCTGAGTGAAGCTGGAGCTCACTTTGTTGGCTATCAGACACATCTACCATCGCCTCACTGACGATGGCGTTAAACTCAAAAACACAACGTGAATCATCGGACGACTTGAGGTCAAACGAAACATCTGCAGACGAACATCTCATATTTGTCACGGTGTTATTTTCACTGACGGGTAGTTTGACAACTCACGAGCGAGTAGTTTGACAACTCACAACAACTTGACATGAAAGAGTCATTTTGGCCACAAAACCACATTAAAGGTGAAATACATGGTGGCTAGCTTCTGTGGGACAGATTAAGATAAGTTAAGAATAAATAAAACAAAAACATTAAGAGCTTCGCTAAACCAAACAAAGAGACAAAAGGCTTTATTACTCTGGACACAGGTGAGGAAACAGTTACAGCAGGAGAGATGCTGCAAGCTGCAAATCCTCACAGTTGAGAAGCTGTGATGTGAATTTGGAGCATTAAAAAAAAAACGGACTAATTGATTAACAAAGTAGGTGCCGATCAACTGATCAATCATTTCAGCTGTAGTTTTTACTCTGTGGAGTTTCTCACCTCATGGCCACATTGCTGCCGTCTATAACAATGGGTCTGAGAGCGTCTTCATCCTCACCACTCTCCTCTCTGCTCTGAGGAGAAGATACAGGGAAAGGCAGCAGTAGGGTGGGGCCCGCAGCCTGGACGTCCCCTCTGGGCACCAGCACCGACATTGTGGTCACCGGCCCCTGCTTGGCCCCCTGATTGGCCTCCCGACTGGCCCCGATCCGAACCAGCTCCCCCAGGACTTTATCTGTGTCCATGTTGTGGCCGAACAGCTGCTGAACGGCCTGAACCTGAGCCGTGGAGTACCCCAGCTTGTGGAAGAAGTCCAGCTGGGCCTCCAGGTGCTGGGGGTCCGGGGACGGGTCGGGATCGCTGGAATGCATGCTCTCGCAGGAGGAGTTTGGGGGAAGTGAAGGGAAGATCTACACAGCTGTGTCACGGCCTGTGAGGATTTTACGCCACAGGTGAACAGATGGTACGAAAGTACCTTCAGCATTTATGTCTTCTCTCTCATGTTCCACCTGTTTGAAAAAACACATTATTGTTACTGTGATCAGTCTGTAGCCCTAAACAACAGCATAATAATTGATCAATCATTGATTCAAACACTTCTTCCAGCTTCTCAAATGTGAGAAAGTTGAGCTTTTCTTTGTCTTATGTTACAGCAAACTGAGCATATTTAGGTTTTGGCCTGTCGGTCACATAGAACAAAGAACCTGAACACATCCTGTTGGGCAATGATAATAAAGGGCATTCTTCATTATTTTTTGTTATTTTATAAACAAATCTATGAATCAATTACGGGAAACATGACAGGTGAAAGCATCTGGTCTGTTTTGAGATTCTGGGCTATTTTCCTTCTCTAACATGTCGTCTTTCAGACTAGTGGACAGAAAACATTCAAGATATACATTTGGGTGTTGAGTTCAGATTTCTGTTCTGGACGGTTATGCAAATTAGCACAGTTAACAGTTAATGTCTCATTTGCATATGCGGCTGTAATGCGTAAGAAAATTTCCAATATAAAAAAAATTATTGTCAGTCATTAATGTAAGTCATCATCTGGGAAAGCTTCATGTTGAAGTGTTCAATTTTTTACACAACTCCTGTAGTGTCTCCACTTAACTGAGAAAATAATCAGCAGATAAATGGATAATGAAAATAATGATTAACTGCAGCCCATTATTCCATTAATATTGTCTTTTAATGAAATGATTTTATTTCTTTCTCTCAAACTTACTTTGTTACTTTACTAG
This sequence comes from Chaetodon trifascialis, assembly GCF_039877785.1. Taxonomy (NCBI): domain Eukaryota; kingdom Metazoa; phylum Chordata; class Actinopteri; order Chaetodontiformes; family Chaetodontidae; genus Chaetodon; species Chaetodon trifascialis. The sequence continues at coordinate 5,625,529 of NC_092072.1, forward strand.
TCATTTCTTATCATTTCTATTCTTCTTTCTGTCTTAAACACCTTTTAGTTTGTCCAAAATCAGATTATTACTCATCTCTAGAGATGCAACTAATCATTATTTTCATTACTTATTCATCTGCAGATTACTTTTTGATTAATAAGTCGCTGTTATGTCTATAAAATGGGAAATAGTTAATAGTTTAAAAAGCCCAGGATGTCATATTTGCAATGTCTTTAATAGAGAAAAAAGCAAATCCACATATTTGAGAGGTTGAAATCTGTGAATATTTGGCATTTGCTGCGTTTTAGGTGACTGAAATGTTTCATAGGTTATCAATATTAGACTTTAGACTTTAGAGTGCTTCTTTATTGATCCCAATTTGGGAATTATTTTGTTGCAGCAGCAAATAAACATACAGACAAACACAGAATGTATACAACAGGAATAACAGCAGTTTGTTAAAAATAAAAATATAACTATAACTAAGTATATAGTTATATAATATGTTTACATTTATATTATATTATATTATATTATATTATATTATATTATATTATATTATATTATATTATATTATATTACATTTATAGTACATATTATATAATTTATAATAATAAAAATACAATATAACAAAGTATATAAATAAGCATGTACAAGCAAGGAAACAGTAAACAGTATGTGCAATATTGCAGTAGTGCAAGTAATATGTCAAATACTGGGGTTTGTGAGGTTGGTGGATTAACTGTGTAAGTTACTGTTGTACAGTGTTATGGCTCGTGGCAGGAATGAAATAAGTGCAGATAATCGATAAACGGACTAATCATGAGCACTTCATCTCTGTAAACTTCTCCTCCTCATCCCATCTGATGCGGTAAAAACGTGAAGTGAGAGAGTGATTCTCGTGTCCATCTCTCGTTATCTACATGAATAAGTGAAACTTCTCGTTCTGCTGTGGATCCGCTGTGAACACAGAGCAGAATCTAACCTTGTGCCAGGATCACAACCGAGTTCAGAAAGTCGCTCCTGCTGTTTCTGCCTAAAACTTAACAGGACGAAGAAAGAAACTCACCTGAAAAGCCTCTAATGGACGCGTCTTTTCGCGCAGGTTAACGAATCTGTGGCAGCTGATGAGCGCGGAGACCAGAAGCTTCTGTCTGTGTTGTGAGCTGGTTCAAGGAAGTTGGGTTTTTTCTTTTTCTCGACATCATCAAACAACCAGCAGGCGACCAACGTGGAGATTTGGGCGAGTCACATGCTGAGACTCCAGTCAGAGCTCTGACTCATCCAGTCCGCTGAGATCAATTACGCACGAATAAATGAGGAGCATTAAGAGAATAAATACATGTAAAAGCAGAGGTGGGAAAGGTACTCAGAGCTTTTACTGCAGTAAAAGTGGCAATAACACAGTGTAGAAGTACTCAGTTACAAATACAAGTCCTGAATTCAAGTAAAAATACAAAGGTATAGCATCAAAATATACTCAAAGTGCTAAAAGTAAAAGCACTCATTATTAAGAATTATGTATTTTATTTGATTCTGATTATTGATGTACTCATGGCTTTAATGTTGCACCTAGTACAAGTGAGGCCACTTTTAATTACTTGCTGGGTAACATCTTAATCTATAATAATACTTCATAATTTATTCATCGATTGTGTATTGTATCTGAAAAGTAACTCAAATCGTCAAATAAATCTTATCTAAAAAGTAACATTTGTCTCTGATATCCTTTGTAAAGTGTAAAGGATGTATAAAGTAGCAGAAAATAGTAATACTCAAGTACAGTATAAGTACCTCAAAACTGTACTGAAGAACAGAGCTTGAATACATAATTACTGGGTGACATAAGCTTCTTTGAAATTGACGTCTACTCACAAAAAATACTGCAAGAGCTGTGATACAATAAGTCAAAACCTGGTCTATTTTCCACCAGTAGTAACAGACACCTTTTAACTTTATTAAATTACAATAAAGTTATTACCACATGATGGAGCTGAAGGGCAGTGACCAGTTTTATCCAGCTTTACAGCAGTAGAGCCTGTGACATCTCATTACTGGTTAGAACCTTAGTATGGACTTAAATTGTAAGGAGTTCAAACAAAAGGTGATTTCTTTGCATTTCTGATTGTTTCATTTTAAGTGTTTTACAAAATTAAATAAAAGAAAAAGGCAGAAAAAATCTTAACTTGTGTATCTACTGAAGTTTCTATGTATTTTATGAGTGGACATTCACAGTAAACACTGTCATTAATCCTGTGTCAGCAAGTCTTGACCTGAATTCTGACTCTGCTCTTTAAAGTCTCATAACTTTAGCCTCAGAGTTTAAACAATCTTCTGACTAAACTGAGGTCTAAGATTGCTAAAATTAGACTCAGAACTCTGAAAATGAAATCAGCAATCTGAGATTAACCTCGATGCTAATTGTTTCCTCGCTTCCCTACTCCTCCATCCCTGACACGAAGAGGAGAGTATATTCATTTTGATGTCTTTTACATGTCATAATTTATTTATTTTACACCATTAAACACTCATTTAATTCATTTTCATATAGATTACTGACTGTGTGGTTGGATTTATTTAAAGGCATCATGAGTCTTTTGAGCCACACAGAAACAAAGGAACACGATCACACGACAGTGACGGAGGAATTTTCTCAGTGTGGCAATGAAAAGATGATGACATCATCATGGTCTTGTACTTCAGCTGCGATGACATCACTGCACATGAATGATATGATTGGATAGAACACATTTTATTAATTAAATTGTTTCCTCTTTTTGTGTGTATCACAGTTACATGATTGCAGGTATAAATATGTGATTTAATGCATTGTTTTGAAAAAGGTGGTTGTTTAGTCTTTTTCATGTCTTTTGGGTTATTATATTTGTCTTTAAAGACGGTTGTGTGATTTTTCAAAGGCTTGTCTGTTACTGTTTCTAACAATACATCTCAGTTTTAAAGAAAAGCTGGTCAATTAGATACATAATATAATAATGCAAAATAATGTTCTGTTTATTTTTTGTTAGAGTTTATTTATGTTTTCAGGACAGACGCAATCTAATGATATATATAATATAATGACAATCTTTTACTTTACTGATTAATTTCTCCCTCAATTTATCCTCTATGACAATTACGGCCTCTCCATTTTGGTTCTGGCTTGAGCGATGTTTTAGGTGGCAAGTTAGGAAGCACGGCAGGATATAACTCAGGTAGTACTGCAGGCACAGTGGCTGGTGAATTTATTGGCTGTGGTCCATGTTCTGCTGAATCAGATCCATGTGAGTGTTCATCTTTATTTGTGGTGAGTGACTCAGGAGCTGCTTTCCAGTCATCCTCAGATATTGGTGTTTCCACCTGATGTCCTCCTGTGGGTGTGAAGTGTGACTCAGCTGGTGTGTTTGAAATGTGACCAGATGCTGATTCTGGTGCAGGTGTTGCTTCAAGCTGGGTGTGTGGGAGAACAGACTCATGCTGATGTGTTGGTGATTCTGGTGCTGGAGTGGTGTGTGCCTCAAGTGTTGGTCCTGAGATTTGCCCAGGCATTGGTGATTCAGGTGCATGTGCTGGTTTAGAGGGGGTATTGGAATCCTGCACAGATGTTGCTGATTCTGGCAAAGCCCCTGGTTGAGAGGATGGTTCTGAAGGCTGTCCAGATGCTGATTCTGGTGCAGATGTTGCTTCAGGCTCGGTGTGTGGGAGAACATAATCATACTGGTGTGTTGGTGATTCTGGTGCAGGTTCTGGTTCAGCGGAGGGTTCTGAATCCGGCCCAGATGTTGGTGGTTCTGGTGAAGCCCCTGATTCAGAGGAGGGTTCTGAATCCGGCCCAGATGTTGGTGATTCTGGTGAAGCCCCTGATTCAGCGGAGGGTTCTGAATTCGGCCCAGATGTTGGTGATTCTGCTGCAGGTTCTGGTTCAGCGGAGGGCTCTGAATCCGGCCCAGATGTTGGTGATTCTGCTGCAGGTTCTGGTTCAGCGGAGGGCTCTGAATCCGGCCCAGATGTTGGTGATTCTGCTGCAGGTTCTGGTTCAGAGGAATCTGGCCCAGATGTTGGTGATTCTGCTGCAGGTTCTGGTTCAGAGGAGGGCTCTGAATCCGGCCCAGGTGTTGGTGATTCTGCTGCAGGTTCTGGTTCAGCGGAGGGCTCTGAATCCGGCCCAGATGTAGGTGATTCTGCTGCAGGTTCTGGTTCAGAGGAGGGCTCTGAATCCGGCCCAGATGTTGGTGATTCTGCTGCAGGTTCTGGTTCAGCGGAGGGCTCTGAATCCGGCCCAGATGTTGGTGATTCTGCTGCAGGTTCTGGTTCAGCGGAGGGCTCTGAATCCGGATCAGATGTTGGTGATTCTGCTGCAGGTTCTGGTTCAGCGGAGGGCTCTGAATCCGGCCCAGATGTTGGTGATTCTGCTGCAGGTTCTGGTTCAGCGGAGGGCTCTGAATCCGGCCCAGATGTTGGTGATTCTGCTGCAGGTTCTGGTTCAGAGGATGGCTCTGAATCCGGTCCAGATGTTGGTGATTCTGCTGCAGGTTCTGGTTCAGCGGAGGGCTCTGAATCCGGCCCAGATGTTGGTGATTCTGCTGCAGGTTCTGGTTCAGAGGAATCCGGCCCAGATGTTGGCGATTCTGCTGTAGGTTCTGGTTCAGAGGAGGGCTCTGAATCCGGCCCAGATGTTGGTGATTCTGCTGCAGGTTCTGGTTCAGCGGAGGGCTCTGAATCCGGCCCAGATGTTGGTGGTTCAGGTGAAGCCCCTGATTCAGAGGAGGGTTCTGAATCCGGCCCAGATGTTGGTGATTCTGCTGCAGGTTCTGGTTCAGCGGAGGGCTCTGAATCCGGCCCAGATGTTGGTGATTCTGCTGCAGGTTCTGGTTCAGAGGAATCTGGCCCAGATGTTGGCGATTCTGCTGTAGGTTCTGGTTCAGAGGAGGGTTCTGAATCCGGCCCAGATGTTGGTGATTCTGCTGCAGGTTCTGGTTCAGCGGAGGGCTCTGAATCCGGCCCAGATGTTGGTGGTTCTGGTGAAGCCCCTGATTCAGAGGAGGGTTCTGAATCCGGTCCAGATGTTGGTGATTCTGGTGAAGCCCCTGATTCAGCGGAGGGTTCTGAATTCGGCCCAGATGTTGGTGATTCTGCTGCAGGTTCTGGTTCAGCGGAGGGCTCTGAATCCGGCCCAGATGTTGGTGATTCTGGTGCAGGTTCTGGTTCAGAGGAGGGCTCTGAATCCAGCCCAGATGTTGGTGATTCTGCTGCAGGTTCTGGTTCAGAGGAATCCGGCCCAGATGTTGGCGATTCTGCTGCAGGTTCTGGTTCAGCGGAGGGCTCTGAATCCGGCCCAGATGTAGGTGATTCTGCTGCAGGTTCTGGTTCAGAGGAGGGCTCTGAATCCGGCCCAGATGTTGGTGATTCTGCTGCAGGTTCTGGTTCAGCGGAGGGCTCTGAATCCGGCCCAGATGTTGGTGATTCTGCTGCAGGTTCTGGTTCAGCGGAGGGCTCTGAATCCGGATCAGATGTTGGTGATTCTGCTGCAGGTTCTGGTTCAGCGGAGGGCTCTGAATCCGGCCCAGATGTTGGTGATTCTGCTGCAGGTTCTGGTTCAGCAGAGGGCTCTGAATCCGGCCCAGATGTAGGTGATTCTGCTGCAGGTTCTGGTTCAGAGGAGGGCTCTGAATCCGGTCCAGATGTTGGTGATTCTGCTGCAGGTTCTGGTTTAGCGGAGGGCTCTGAATCCGGCCCAGATGTTGGTGATTCTGCTGCAGGTTCTGGTTCAGAGGAGGGCTCTGAATCCGGATCAGATGTTGGTGATTCTGCTGCGGGTTCTGGTTCAGAGGAGGGCTCTGAATCCGGCACAGATGTTGGTGATTCTGCTGCAGGTTCTGGTTCAGAGGAATCCGGCCCAGACGTTGGCGATTCTGCTGTAGGTTCTGGTTCAGAGGAGGGCTCTGAATCCGGCCCAGATGTTGGTGATTCTGCTGCAGGTTCTTGTTCAGCGGAGGGCTCTGAATCCGGCCCAGATGTTGGTGATTCTGCTGCAGGTTCTGGTTCAGAGGAGGGCTCTGAATCCGGTCCAGATGTTGGTGTTTCTGCTGCAGGTTCTGGTTCAGCGGAGGGCTCTGAATCTGGCCCAGATGTTGGTGATTCTGCTGCAGGTTCTGGTTCAGCGGAGGGCTCTGAATCTGGCCCAGATGTTGGTGATTCTGCTGCAGGTTCTGGTTCAGAGGAGGGCTCTGAATCCGGCCCAGATGTTGGTGATTCTGCTGCAGGTTCTGGTTCAGAGGAATCCCGCCCAGATGTTGGCGATTCTGCTGTAGGTTCTGGTTCAGAGGAGGGCTCTGAATCCGGCCCAGATGTTGGTGATTCTGCTGCGGGTTCTGGTTCAGAGGAGGGCTCTGAATCCGGCCCAGATGTTGGTGATTCTGCTGCGGGTTCTGGTTCAGAGGAGGGCTCTGAATCCGGCCCAGATGTTGGTGATTCTGCTGCAGGTTCTGGTTCAGCGGAGGGCTCTGAATCTGGCCCAGATGTTGGTGATTCTGCTGCAGGTTCTGGTTCAGCGGAGGGCTCTGAATCAGGCCCAGATGTTGGTGATTCTGCTGCAGGTTCTGGTTCAGCGGAGGGCTCTGAATCCGGCCCAGATGTAGGTGATTCTGCTGCAGGTTCTGGTTCAGAGGAGGGCTCTGAATCCGGCCCAGATGTTGGTGATTCTGCTGCAGGTTCTGGTTCAGAGGAGGGCTCTGAATCCGGTCCAGATGTTGGTGATTCTGCTGCAGGTTCTGGTTCAGCGGAGGGCTCTGAATCTGGCCCAGATGTTGGTGATTCTGCTGCAGGTTCTGGTTCAGCGGAGGGCTCTGAATCAGGCCCAGATGTTGGTGATTCTGCTGCAGGTTCTGGTTCAGCGGAGGGCTCTGAATCCGGCCCAGATGTAGGTGATTCTGCTGCAGGTTCTGGTTCAGAGGAGGGCTCTGAATCCGGTCCAGATGTTGGTGATTCTGCTGCAGGTTCTGGTTCAGCGGAGGGCTCTGAATCCGGCCCAGATGTTGGTGATTCTGCTGCAGGTTCTGGTTCAGAGGAGGGCTCTGAATCCGGATCAGATGTTGATGATTCTGCTGCGGGTTCAGGTTCAGAGGAGGGCTCTGAATCCGGCACAGATGTTGGTGATTCTGCTGTAGGTTCTGGTTCAGAGGAATCCGGCCCAGACGTTGGCGATTCTGCTGTAGGTTCTGGTTCAGAGGAGGGCTCTGAATCCGGCCCAGATGTTGGTGATTCTGCTGCAGGTTCTTGTTCAGCGGAGGGCCCTGAATCCGGCCCAGATGTTGGTGATTCTGCTGCAGGTTCTGGTTCAGAGGAGGGTTCTGAATCCGGCCCAGATGTTGGTGATTCTGCTGCAGGTTCTGGTTCAGAGGAGGGCTCTGAATCCGGTCCAGATGTTGGTGATTCTGCTGCAGGTTCTGGTTCAGCGGAGGGCTCTGAATCCGGCCCAGATGTTGGTGATTCTGCTGCAGGTTCCGGTTCAGAGGAGGGCTCTGAATCCGGCCCAGATGTTGGTGATTCTGCTGCAGGTTCTGGTTCAGAGGAATCCGGCCCAGATGTTGGCGATTCTGCTGTAGGTTCTGGTTCAGAGGAGGGCTCTGAATCCGGCCCAGATGTTGGTGATTCTGCTGCAGGTTCTGGTTCAGAGGAATCCGGCCCAGATGTTGGCGATTCTGCTGTAGGTTCTGGTTCAGAGGAGGGCTCTGAATCCGGCCCAGATGTTGGCGATTCTGCTGCAGGTTCTGGTTCAGTGGAGGGCTCTGAATTTGGCCCAGATGTTGGTGATTCTGCTGCAGGTTCTGGTTCAGAGGAGGGCTCTGAATCCGGTTCAGATGTTGGTGATTCTGCTGCAGGTTCTGGTTCAGCGGAGGGCTCTGAATCTGGCCCAGATGTTGGTGATTCTGCTGCAGGTTCTGGTTCAGCGGAGGGCTCTGAATCCGGCCCAGATGGTGGTGATTCTGCTGCAGGTTCTGGTTCAGCGGAGGGCTCTGAATCCGGTCCAGATGTTGGTGATTCTGCTGCAGGTTCTGGTTCAGCGGAGGGCTCTGAATCCGGCCCAGATGTTGGTGATTCTGCTGCAGGTTCTGGTTCAGAGGAGGGCTCTGAATCCGGATCAGATGTTGGTGATTCTGCTGCAGGTTCTGGTTCAGAGGAGGGCTCTGAATCCGGCACAGATGTTGGTGATTCTGCTGCAGGTTCTGGTTCAGAGGAATCCGGCTCAGACGTTGGCGATTCTGCTGTAGGTTCTGGTTCAGAGGAGGGCTCTGAATCCGGCCCAGATGTTGGTGATTCTGCTGCAGGTTCTGGTTCAGCGGAGGGCTCTGAATCCGGCCCAGATGTTGGTGATTCTGCTGCAGGTTCTGGTTCAGAGGAGGGCTCTGAATCCGGTCCAGATGTTGGTGATTCTGCTGCAGGTTCTGGTTCAGCGGAGGGCTCTGAATCCGGCCCAGATGTTGGTGATTCTGCTGCAGGTTCTGGTTCAGAGGAGGGCTCTGAATCCGGCCCAGATGTTGGTGATTCTGCTGCAGGTTCTGGTTCAGAGGAATCCGGCCCAGATGTTGGCGATTCTGCTGTAGGTTCTGGTTCAGAGGAGGGCTCTGAATCCGGCCCAGATGTTGATGATTCTGCTGCAGGTTCTGGTTCAGCGGAGGGTTCTGAATCCGGCCCAGATGTTGGTGATTCTGCTGCAGGTTCTGCTTCAGAGGAGGGCTCTGAATCCGGTCCAGATGTTGGTGATTCTGCTGCAGGTTCTGGTTCAGCGGAGGGCTCTGAATCCGGCCCAGATGTTGGTGATTCTGCTGCAGGTTCTGGTTCAGCGGAGGGCTCTGAATCCGGCCCAGATGTTGGTGATTCTGCTGCAGGTTCTGGTTCAGAGGAGGGCTCTGAATCCGGTCCAGATGTTGGTGATTCTGCTGCAGGTTCTGGTTCAGCGGAGGGCTCTGAATCCGGCCCAGATGTTGGTGATTCTTCTGCAGGTTCTGGTTCAGAGGAATCCGGCCCAGATGTTGGCGATTCTACTGTAGGTTCTGGTTCAGAGGAGGGCTCTGAATCCGGCCCAGATGTTGGTGATTCTGCTGCAGGTTCTGGTTCAGCGGAGGGCTCTGAATCCGGCCCAGATGTTGGTGGTTCTGGTGAAGCCCCTGATTCAGAGGAGGGTTCTGAATCCGGCGCAGATGTTGGTGATTCTGGTGAAGCCCCTGATTCAGCGGAGGGTTCTGAATTCGGCCCAGATGTTGGTGATTCTTTTTGAGAGGAGGGTTCCCAAGCCTGACCAGGACCTTTTTCTGCGCCTTGAACACAACTGCATGGTTTGAGTTGAATGATGTTTTTAATGAGATCAGCACTGGGGAAGTTCATGCTCAAGACACCTAAACAACCTTCGTTTACGGAGCTTTTCTTGTGTTGCACCACAAAATCATTAAGATTTTTGTTAACTGTCTTCGCCAACTTTTTTGGACTTTCAAGAAGTGACGGTGCACTATCAGTCAGCACAATGTGATGATCACAGAGGTGTGGCTTAATTTGCTTTATTTTATCTTCAACATTTTTTAGCTTGTTATGTTCAAAGAAAAATGATTTACGATTTTCTATTCCAGTGAGGAGGGCTTTACTCTGGAGGAAAACAATCTTTCCCCTTGCCTGTTGCATGTTTGGTATTGATAATTCAGTCCATATTTTATCCTTGAACCTTGAAATCAGTTTTTTCAGCAATTCTTCAACTTTCATCTTGTGAAACCCATGTAGTTCCACTTTCAAAAGCACAGTCTCACTACTGTTGATTTCTAAGAAACTGAAAATGATCTTCAGGACTTCATCAAATTGAATTTTTTGCCAAAACATGAAGCGACTATCCCGGATATATATATGTTCTTGGGTAAATAACCAAATCCCAGCATGCACATCAAAATACCGTAGTCCCACTTGAAGCTGCTTCTCCAAGTTCCAGACATGACAAATAAGAAGTGGTCCTCCATGTAATGACAAGCTTTCGTGTGTTCCAGGAATGGTGATAGTGGATAATGGAGTCTCATCAGGTATAGACTTCATCCAGTTCAGGTTATAAAATCTTGGATCAAGGACTGGGTTATCATTGAAACCTGTCCCTGAACCCAAACACGTAGTTATCCTGATGGGGGAAGACAGCATACTTGCTAATTGGAATATTTCTTTGGAAATTTCACCATTAGAAAAAAAAAATGCAATAATTATTTAACAACTGCAAATAAAAACAGAAGAATTGGCTAAATATGGATATGAAATATTTGCTGAATATCTTATCAGACATTCTTAGATTAATAAAATACAGCACAATGCAATTATCAATATTAGGTTCGACTTACATAGAGAGAAGCCAGAGGCAATGATGGATCTCCATAATTGGTTTGTTGGCTAATCTATAGTCTGATTAGCTCAGTCAGGATCTGTTTAGCTCGCTGGCCCAGATGTTTTCACATCTCTGTCTCAACTTTCAATTTGTAAAATGTTTCATGAGCCTCTGAGACTGTCGACATGACTGTGACAAAAAGGCAATTGTCTCTCTTGGAGTGAGCAGCAGTGACAGTGAGCATAAAGATAAACTTTCATTTACATGTTTCTACTCTCTAATCTTGCATTTGGACTGGGAGGGAGAGAGAGAGAAAGAAAGAGACAAAGACATGGGCATTGTAAAAGTGCGAAACAGGTCATATCATAACACTTCAGTTAGTAAAATGTGGCTTCATGAACAGTCATGGAGATGCACATGTCATTTCTGTCTACCCTTTATATACACTGCATGTAGAAGTCATCAATAACATAAAATATATTATTCCAACTAAGATTTGTGAGGGCAGTCACTTTGATTGCAACAAATATCAGTATGCAATATCCATATATCCGTGTAGGCAGATACATCCCACAGCTAAGCCTATTAATCACAAATAAAATAAATCTCAAAGTAGTTGTTTGTAATTTTGGAAAGCTTCACTTTCTTGCAGAGAGTCACAAGAAGTTTGACACCACTCTCATGTCTCATGTCAAGCCAGTTAGCTTGGCTCGGCATCAACATTGGACAAAGGGACAAACACTTACAGATGCTGGTACACAGATTTTGTTACTTCAATCTGAAGCTCACTAGTAAGCTGTATCTCATTGTGTAATCTGTTAAAACTGAAGGGTGAAAACATGCTGTAAATGCCGTAGCTGTAGCTTCTGTGGTTGGTTGTGCTGTGCTGTCACATCATCCTTATCCTGGCCAATAAGCTTGTGTCTGGCCTCTGCTGATCCTCTTCCTGACCACCTGTTGCATCTTAGTGCCACAGGTTATCTACAGAAGCATGACCAGACGAGACTTAACATGGACAATTTGTTGCAAGTGGAAATTAACGAAAGAAACACTCAGATAATGCCGCTGAAATAACAAGAGTGCTTTTGATCTGCAAGGGGCTCGACTGTTTCTAACACCTACTTCTCCACCAGCCTTTGCCCAAGGGTTAATCCCTTCTTTGTCGTTGCAAGATGTCTGTGAGAACTCTGCCTCTGGTTATCATTAATCTTGGTGGAGAGATGCTTTACATACTGGACCAACGCCTGCAAGCTCTCAACACGTCTGAGGACAATTCAGAGAAAGGTAGAGGTAGCTAGAGACCTGACAGGCTTGGTCGACGTGTATGTGTTTAGCTCCCAGTCATCCCTTCACCTGACAAGCTGTACCTGTCTGCTTGTAAATTGAACATGTGCATCACATATTTCTCATGTGGAACACAACAAATGACAGGGCTATTTTCTTCTTTTCTTTCTAACTCGCATGCAGGAGTGTGGTCAGAAAATGACCGGAAAAGAGGTATCCATGCCATATTTCAGTTTATCATTAGTGAGCTCCTTCTGCCCCTGTAGTGTCCATTACTGTAGTGCTCATTAGAATAAACTGAGGTCAGATGTGAGATTATATGAATATGGATATAAAAAATGATTATGCCATATAAATGTCAACATTTGTCTGAAAACACTTCATAAAATTGTCAGAGAGACAGACAACTGCACAGCTAACTACAGTAAAACTATACATATGTGTTAGCTAGCCAGGACGGTAGCTCCAGTTAGCTAAAACTAAATTTGCTCACTGATTTTACTTTAATTGTAGTACTGCATGAAAACAAAGATAAATAAACATGTTGATAATTCAATTCTAAGTTTTAATTCTCATAACTAAATGAGGCATTAGCTAGGCCTAATCCAAATGTGACAGAGAAATTAAGCTAGCTAAACTCTTGCTAATGGTCACTAGCTTAGCAGAGTAGCCATAACTGCCATCAGCTTCTGACTCTAGAAGAATTTGTGTGATTTGGTGGATTAAGCGACATTTAAATGACAATGTGTGTTATAGATGTATTTTTATCGTTGATTTTCATGTACTGTACTGTCTGTGCTGCATTAACAAAACAAAGCTTGTCTGTGCTACTTCTTCCTATATGTGAACCAAAAAGTTTCAATAGCAAATCCCAGTCAGAATTAACCATATTTCTATTTCTGTCTATTTCCCCATTCATAGTTATGAATGACATCGTTCGGACCATGTTTAGCAAATCCTTAATAGATGAACTTCTCAAACCTCAGCAGCTGTATTCTCACAGGACACTGAAAACCGTGCTAACTCGGTTAGCGCACGCCTCCATCATGAGGCTGAACCCAGCCAGCATGGACAGGGTATGTACAAGATAAGTTAAAGTTGTTAAAGTATTAAAGTATTTTAGCTATAGGCCTGCCTGACCCTGTCTACTTTTGTTGTTTCCAGGATAGTACTAGGTCAAGTCTTGAGGTTTTAATCTTTTAAACTGTTCAAAGTCAAGTCTTCAAAGGAGCCAAGCCTCAAAGTAGACTAAGTCAACTCTTACGTGCTCATTTTTAATTCTGCAGCTTTTATTCTAGTTTCATGTCATTATGGGAGCACAAAAGTAGTGTTGTTTGATTACAGGTGTGTTCATATCATCTTTCTTTTTTCCTCGTGTAGCTTTATGAGCTGATGATCATGGCGTTCAAATACCAAGTCTTCCTTTGTCCACGGCCAAAGGATTTGCTGCTCATCTCTTACAATCACATAGACGCCATCAGGGAATTCGTAAAAGACACTCCTGTGGTTGTGAACCAAGTGGATGAGACACATAGGAAGATCATTGAGGTATATTGAGAGCTCTCATTAAATCAACCTTGACTTATCATATACCATTATTTAATGTTCAAATCAAACACAGCTGCCACACATTGCAGTAGTTTATACAGTTCTGTAGAGTAAGTTAGTCTAGCTGCCAGTGTTATTGTCTGTACTGTATGTACATCCTGGCTTTGTTCTTGTTGTAGGTTTACTCATCTTTATCAGAAGGTGAATTTCAGCTTCTCAGACAGACACTGCTCATATTTTTTCAAGACATGCATGTTCGCGTGAGTTCTCTCCTCCTTACTCAGTCTTTCAAGTGAGATGAAAATATAACAGCCTTTTTCCAATCAGCATTTTCTTATGTTTTCCCTCCTCTTAGGTGTCACTTTTCCTCAAAAGTCAAGTCCAGAATCCCAACGGACGCTTTGCCCTGTCGCCATCAGGCCCAGTGCCTCATGGGATAGATGTTCCAGGGCTTATTAGGTAGGCAGCTAATGAGCCACAGCATGTGCTCTAATGATGATGATGACATACAAAGTGCTGTCAGACAACATTCATCTTCCTCTCAGGACGAATTGTACTAACTTTGGTGATTCCTTAACTTTTCGTCCAGAGCCACTTGTCCAGACAAATGGACAAATGGCTGAGACTGATGGGAATGTTAGTTTTGCAGATATTTGGTCAGACACCAAAGTACTGGATAAATTTAAATGATGATGATGATGACGGTAGTGCAAGATGAGAAGTCAATGGATCACCAAAGTCATGAGAATTTATGGGAACCATTGATGTCTGTAGCAATCCATTTAGTAGAGATATTTCAATTGATATGCGAAAAGTGAAAACTTTGACGTGCCAGTGGAGCTAATGGTGCCAATTAGTGAAATGTTAGCATGCTAACACAACAAAGTTAAGATGCTAAACATAGCAAACATTATGCACGCTAAACACCAGCTTGCTATCATTGGCAGTTAGCATTTAGCTCAAAGCACCGCTATGGCTGTAGATTTTGTTACTTTGACATTAGCTTAGAGACTTTTTGCTTCTCAGAAAAAGATGAAGCAAAATAATTTCTCGTTGAAAGTTACCTTACAGAATCTAACAGAGGTGATTAGCTAGAAAAGCTAATAGCAATAAAAAGTTATATTCACTCAGCGTAAGTGGGAAGTATGGACAATGGACACCAATTGTTTTTCCAACCTTACTGTTAGGCATATTTACACAGCCAATTTTACACTCGACCATCATTAATAGCACCAGACGTGGCGGCTTGTAGACATCTTAGATGGCAAGGTAAACATTCTTAAATTTGCATCTCAGATTTCTTCTGACTGCTCGTAGGAAATATCTCAATATTCCAGAGTGTTGTCATCAGCTTCCTGTTTCCACAGGACGTTTGACAGTCAGGCCAGAGAAGTGAGACGAAGTGAGTTCCCCACAGGAGGAAGTTACACCAGCCCCATCAGAGAGGGATCTTTTGACCTGCATGGAGACAGAGTCACCAGACTGGGCATGAACATGTGTGTATGAACCGCATGCGAGCACACCACATGTGCTTTGACTTAAAATAGTCCACTGAATAAGTGGATTAGAACATGACACTGCTGTGTGTTCAATGAATTAAAGGTACACTGTGAATCATCCAGAGGAGACACACACATCCAAGGCTCCCTCTGTCAAGGTAATGACAGGCCTTTTTCTTCTGCTGACTGGTACAGATGATTTAATAAACAGACTTAGCCTCAGGTGGCACTAAAGCCAGAACCTTTGTTTGAAGTGTCACAAGCATTTAGTTTTGGGTCACAAGGCTTGGAAGGAGACAGGAATGTCCTGCTTGTGTTTTCTGCTTCTGAAGTTTTTGTTTTTATTTATGTATATTCATCATATTACATATTCATTTTCCCTACATACAGTAATATTCTGCACAATTCCTCAGGCAACAGTACACCCACATTAAAATCAATAGCTCTGCTTTATGAAAACATGAACTGCATCATGTGCTCCCATGGGCCCCAGAACCTATGGAGAGGTCTGGACACTTTGGGAAAGATTTCTGCAACCTATGTTCACCTCCAGCACGGACAGAGTATTGATGTTCAGACTATATGCTCAACCACCAGCTGAAGTTCAGGTTCACCTAAATGCAAAGCAGCCCTCCTTAAGTGCTAAAGAGCGGCATTTATATAGAGCTTTTATCTCATGTTATCTCATTCACACACACTCACACACACCGTGCCAGGTGCTGGTCTAACCGCAGTTGTTCAGTTCAATTTTACATACAAACCGTATGTTCATCCTATTAAATATGATGCATTGTTAAAAATTAAACTACCCAACTGTAGTTAAAAGTAGCTCCTCTGAGGAGCAGTGCTGATAATATAATATAATAATATAATGTTTAGTAATAGAACACTCAAAGTGCCATTTTTGTGTAATAAGTACCTTTATGTACATTTTGATGATAATCTTATGTACATTTACTAAATAAGATTTTGAATGTTGGAATTGAGTATTTTTACAAAGTGGTACTTTTTGGTAAGGTAAGGTAAAGGATCTGGATACGTTTTCCATCCCTGCACAGTACACTGTGCTGTGACCATCTTTCTGTGCACCTCCTTCCTGCTGCAGACAGATGACACTCCCAACCTGCTGGCCAAAGAGGAGCTGAACCTGCTGGCTCGCCTGATGGGCAGCATGAAGTCCGAGGACTTGCCCAAAGCTGAAACTGGCTTTCGGATCAATCTGTTTACTACAGACCAAGAGGAGGAGGAGGCGTGAGTGCTCTTCTTTTCTTGGGTCTTTGTCTGCAGTTACAGCATATTAATTCCAACAAATATGGCTTTTATTGTGGTTAACAGGGGAGCTTCAGGTGGAGTTGAGGAGTCCTTGTTTGGAGTGATAAATATTCAAGCGATGCAGGTACAGTAGAGTTAAAAGCTCCATGTAATGACATTACTGGAGTGACATGAATTGTAATGCATCAGACATCATTATAAGTAGATTAAATGTGATATTTGTAGATTATGAACATGCGTACTGCTGACATGTTTGGTTTTTGTTTGATTCAGGATGAACAGGCTGCGACTGAGCTGGCCCGAATCGCCGGAGAGTTTGCAGAACGAGAGGAGCAGCCTGAAGAAACCAACAGTAACAAAGGAGACGACCTGCTGGCCATGATGGACGAGCTCTGATCCTGCTCTGTAGGTTCAATGAGATGTTTTCAGTTGTACTGCAGAACTCTGATTCATGCCAGACTCGTTATCTCAGGTGAAATCACATTACCTGTCACTGTGAACTTCTATTCAAACTGTTATGTATGCAGTTGTTGATGTTCTACACTTGGTTGTTGAACACTGAAGTAGGTAAATCTGACTTTATACTGTAGCACATATGTACTGACTGTCGTGAGACAATAAAAAAAACAACTTTTTATTGAATTTAACTATGTTTTAAATTGCTAGCAGGTGGAGAAGTATCACATGAATGGACAACAAATTGTAAAACTGCTATGTTTGATAATCTATTTTCTATATAATAATTTTATGTTTTCAATAAACCACTTATTCATATTTTGGTGTTAATGAGCTTCTTTTTACACATTTTGAATAAGTCACTCTGTTGCTGGGGTCTCGACAGGATTCCAGGAGAGTCAGATTTTCTTATTATTTATTTGATTTCTCTATTAATCATTCATTTTTAAGGTGATGATGATACTTAGATTTAGGTGTATTTTTAGCTATCTTTTTTATCTTTAATTTTTATCCGTTTAGATTTAGATCTGTTTTTATGCAACTGGCCCTGCTGTGGGGTCTAGAGATACGTACATGCAGAAACATACTGTATGTAAATATACAGTCTGACTAATGCATGATTGCATTAATCCCTTGTATTTATTGATTTTAGAAATCTTAATGATACACGCATCTTTTTTTGTTTTTATTAATATTTTATCAGTTTTTCATGATCCCTCTGATCATAATTGTGATTATTCGCTTCATGAATTTTGTCTGGAGCCGCCAGCAGAGGGCGGTGTTGTTCCGTGTTGAAGCAAACCTGCGACGCAAGTTCTGACGTCATTACGCTGCGCTTCCTTGTTTGGACTTCTTGAGGGAAAACTAACTTGTTGTTTGAACAGTTTAACGCCACCTGTAAAGATTGTCAGCGGTTTTCAGACTAAATAAGGACTTAACTACTGCAGGTAAATCAAACACACAGTACATGTAAGAGTAACCGTGTAATATGTGTCTCTAGAGCCTGTGTTGCTAAAGCTAACAGGGAAGCTTGCTAACTCTAACTTCTGTTAGCGTCTGATGATGAAAATGGCCACATTTTGATCTGAAGATGAATAACTATAATTACACGCATCCTTTGTGGTGTTCTCCATAATACTGTCGTTCACACCCTCTCTTCTCTCGCCACCAGTTTTTGTAAGAAACCTGTTGTTTTTGACTGTTACAGGTTCAATATGTGGCTAATTTGACAGCTGAATTAATGTCAGTGAGCTTAAGTTTGCCTCCCGCAGTCACCGCTCAGTTTCTTACGTGCTCCATCAGTCATTGTGCATCTCTGAGATGCTGAAGGACTCGTAATTCGTGCTTTATTAAATGCAGGTGTGCCCTCGTCCATGGCTGTATGTGAGAAATGACAGCAGTCAATCTGCACAGCATGTTGTGCTTCTCACATTTTCATTTGAATGATACTGAAGAAGTTAAGTTTTCATTTTTCAAAGTTTTTGGTTTCTGTTCGTGTCAGTTTTACTTCAATGATCAATAAATAACAAAGCTAACGTCTTCCTGTCTGCAGGGATCCCTGACCTCTGGAGATCCTCTTCATCAGATTTCATGGAGTCACAGGGAAATGAATCTCCGCCGTCGGGTCCGGTTCTAACCGAAGTCATCAGCTCCATCCGGGAGCGCGCAATCACAGAAAACAGCATGGTGGTCCTGCTGCAGGGTCTGCAGGGCGAGGTGACCACAGTGGACATGAAGAACGAGAGCACGGCGCGGGGCCGCGTGGTCAGCGTGGACGCCTTCATGAACGTACGCCTGCAGAATGTGCTGTACCGGGACAGACGGGGTCAGCTCACCCGGCTGCAGGACCTGTTTATCACCGGCAGGAACATTCGCTATGTTCACATCCCAGACCACATAGACATAATGAAGACCATCCAGAGCCAGCTGGCCAGGATCCAGAGAGTAAACAACTTTGCCAGTCATGGAGGAGGCAGAAATGAGTACGCCAAGAAGAAAAAATAACTCTTTTTCACAGAAGGATGCAAAACTCTGTTGGGTACTGCTTGTGCAGCGTCAAGAAGTCCAAAAATACTTGGAGGTGAAAAGTAATTTTTCTTTTTTTTTTCTCAGATTTGAGGACAAGTTTCACTCAGCTGTTTACAACCTGAGGAGTCACAGAATGAGTCAAGGCATCAAAACAAAAGTCAGTTATACACAAACATTGTTTTTCTGACTTTTTCTCGCCTTTTATTGTGAAATAGTGGTTACTTTCACCTCAGGCCTACCGTTACACTTTCCCGGAGCCCAATGACGTCTTCAGATATCTTAGGACATGTATGACCAACAGTCTAGACCAAAAAACTTACAGTGATGTGAAACAGAAAAGCAGTAAAGTCTGACATTTATAAAACCAGAGAATGACTGAAACAGTTCATCGATAATAAAAATAGTTGACATTCGGTTAATCAGCTCAGCTGTTGCAGTTCTACACACCTTTGATTCTTCTGTTTGAAGAGTGATGAAGATGTGCTCTGATATTGACATCAGGCAGGCGCCTTTTTTGGGGGGTAATTTGGTTTTAGGTTTAGGTACGAACCATATTTTGAACAATGTAGAGAAATTCTGAATAAAGATGCTCATAATTAAACCTCTCTAACATTAAAAGGAACATATTACAATTAACAGTGGGTGCAGGTGTGGCCCAGAGTGTATTTCCTCCTCAGTATTCCTGGCACGCACCACAAAGCTCATCTGTTTGTGTGTGTGTGTGTGTGTGTGTGTGTGTGTGTGTGTGTGTGTGTGTGTGTGTGTGTGTGTGTGTGTGTGTGTGTGTGTGTGTGTGTGTGTGTGTGTGTGAAACCAGCCCAAAGTTAATAACTGCCCATATGCAGAAAAACATTAGTCATGATCAGTGCCAGTCTGGTGGAGGGAAAAACAAGCAGTCATGTTTCCACAGCTTCCACCCCACAAACATCTCCTCTGCATGCATCAGTGAGCTGTCACTCTCCCCTGTGACATCCAGCCGGGCAGGACGGGACGCCGCTCAGCCAATGGAAACGAGCAGAGCGGGTGAAAGGAAGACAGTGTTTCGCTTGGAAACTGCCGTCCCAGTGTTCTCCCGATACACAAATACGATTGGGAATTTGAGGAATTTGCGATGTGATGTTATTCCTACACAGTGTCAGGAAGAGGACAGGCCTGACACAACACAGGCGGAGGCAGCCGCTGTGGATAAACCCGGCTCTGTAGATAGATGGGAGCGCTTTCGCCAGCCGTATCATTTCAACTGAAACACTGCAGTAAATTAAGAGCAGTATGCACACAGGAATGTCCCTCAGCGGTTGGGTCATTGTTTTGGCTGTGGCCTCAGTGTGTTTTTAGGGACATATTTTTCTCTCGACTGCTTTAAAACCAACCTTGAGAGCGTCTGAATGACAGCAGCCCACATAATGACCGCTTACTGCTTTGCTAAAAACATGACCAAGTGCCACATCAACACTCACTAAACTCAGAATAGCACTTTACAGAGGCTCGACCGCATAAACAATTCCTTTACAATACCGAACATGACCCGGTTTACACTCCAGCAGTGGTCAAAGGAGTGCTCAGATCCTGCACCTAAGTAAAAGTGCATAAGTATTATCAGCAAAATGTACTTAAAGCATCAAAAGTACAAGTACATAAGTAGAATTCTGAGGTACTTGAATGTTTTAGTTTTAAGTGACTTGATTCTCCTCTGCTGCTACATTTCATTTATTTGACTGCTTTACTTTCTTGTCACCTTACAGATTTAGATTTTATATAAAATAAACGTTTTAAACCAGGGGTGGGCAAACTGTTCCACAAAGGGCCGCTGTGGCTGCAGGTTTTCTTTCCAACCAATCAAGAGCTCACAGTTTGACCAATCATCTGTCTGAAGAGTGAGATCAGTTGATTGAATGAGTCAAGTCTGGTGTGCTGCTGCTTGGTTGGAAAGAAGACCTGCAGCCACAGCGGCCCTTTGTGGAACAGTTTGCCCACCCCTGTTTTAAACTAATAAAAATACAACACATTGTTAAAGATTAAACTCGTGTTTCGCTACATTTTTGGTGTGTGATGCCTTCAGGGACATTTAAGATGTGTATGAGTTGTTTTCAGCTCCACCGAAGAGACATTTCTCCTCCTCTTTAATGATACTGAAGAAATGAAAATGTCCAATATTTCACAACAAATGAGAAAAGGCTTAAAAAGATTAAAACAAATTTGGGTAGCTGAACTTTATTATTATTATTTTTTTCCTCTTTCCTCTTCTGTTGTTCATCTCACAGCCCCTCAGATTTATCTTGTGACTCTTAGGAGGGGCCTGACCCCAAGGTTGGGAACCACTGGGCTGAATTAGCTGAATGTATATAAAGTAATTCAAATTAACTATCGATGTTACTTATAAGAATAAGAACAATTGAGGACCATGGGCTAAAATGATTAAATATAGTGTAAACTGGCATAAAATGCAACAATAATTCTACTTAGTTACAATACTGGAGTAAATTTAATTGATCACTTTCCACCAAACAACAGCCCCTCGGTGCCCCTCCACTGTTTGCTTCTCCCCTCCCTCAACGCTGAGATTAAAATACAAAGAGCTCAATTAATCCACGAAGTGCCGCGACCTGCGCCCATAGCAGCCGACGAGCTATTTCCTGTTCCACCCTCCTGGCTTAGCGGTGAACAGAGCTCACTGTGGTGCGTTTGTGGCCGGCAGAGGAGAGATCGCCTCCCTCCGGTCAGCAGTGAGGCTCATCTGCACAGAGGCAGAGTAGCTCCAGTAAAGGGGGATTTCTATGAAAGTGAGGACTCTGCATTTGGAGACTTTTATTTTGGAGTCAGATGCCAGTGGTGCGTTCACTTGTCTCTCAGGAAAGGGAAACACCTCCTCCTCAGTGTGAGTGAGGTCCTCCTCCTCTAAAGGATGACAGGGAGTGGATCGTAGTGGAGTGCTGCTCCCTCTCCGGCAGTCCAGCAGCTACATCAGCTCCTCGGCAGCCTCTCACTGCGTCTCTGTCCACATTATGGGATCTTATCCAAGTGTTTTCTGACAGACCAGGTCCAGATCTGCATCTGAGCCCTTTGCCTCCCAGTGGAAACTTTGTGTTGGTCAAACCTGTGCAGCTCTCACCCAGGACCGAGGTGAGTGATGGTCTTCTGTTTGTCTTTTACTCTTCAGATATATTTGATTTTCACATAAATCATGTTTTGATTGCACATTACAGGGACTTTCTGGCTGTTTACAAACTCAGATTTTGAAACATTTTCACAAGGATCTTCCCAATATACTGTATTTACTCTGCTGTCAGTCAGTAAACAAGGCAACAAACAAGTTTATTAGTGGGGCCTGCACCCTGTTCTGTACAGTCCAACAGACCATAAAACTTCTTTATTGGTGCAGTAGCTACTGCGTTCCTCAAATCATCAACACTTTGAATATAAACTCACAGAGAAAACGCAGCTTGTTTCATGTATTTTTATACTGTCTGTAATTCTCTTTCTGCTCTGCTGGATGCTGATGATTTTTAACGTCACCTCCCGCCTGAGAGACTGTAAACATTAGTGGAAGCAGGTGTGACTACTGTAAAATAACACGTCTTATTTTCAAATGTTTCAGGTTTCATCTTTTGACTTAAATAGGATTATCTAAGCAGGAAGTGTTGGAGGGTTGAACAGCAGCGCACTTTATGGGGTTACATAAACAGCTGCAGCTGCCGGGCTTTGCATGTGTATAGTTAAGTCGAGAAGTTATTGGACTTGTCTGGAAATGTTAGGTGTTAAATCTGTCTGCCGGGGATTGTGGCTGCATAAAATGGACATTTGTCTCCCTTTGGTATTTGTGTTGTGCTTCCAAGCTCGGACAAACTTCACCACAAACTGCCTGTCGCTCTTTGGAGCTCTGTGTAAAAATTTATGTAGAGTTTTATTCTGCAAGTGAGAAAACAGAAGAGGAGTGTGGCCGTGCTTCTGCGAGGATACCATTTTGTTAAACTTATTCGTGTTGTTTGTATAATTAGTCGACTGTGGCTCTGCAAAGAGTCTGATTAGGTCATAAAACTGTTCTTAAAACAAGAGCTGTCAGCCTGTTTCCCATAGAAATTAACTTGTTTGAAGAAGTTTCCAGTAATTAGTGTCTGGATCTTAAACCATGAGAGAGTTCAAAGAGCACGAGAATCAGGAAAAATTTAACTTGATTTTGCTTTCAAACACTGTGCTTTGTGTTGGAAACAAGCAATTAGTTCCTCTTCTCTTAAGAAAATGATGAAGCAATGATCGATACCATTCTCTGAGTGTGAAGTTACAGCCAGCAGCCAGTTAGCTTAGCTTAGCACAGAGACTGGAAACGGGGGGGGGAACAGCTAGCCTGGCTCTGTCTAACAGTAAAAAATCCACCTAAAAACCAGTGAAGCTCTTGTTAATTAACATGTTACATCTTGTTCGTTGAATCCACATATAAACCAAAGTGTAAAAACTATATTTTGCCGTTTTATGACATGCTAAGCTAGCTCTTGGTCAGGAGCAACTGCCTGGCACCCTCTGCAAGAAACATCTTGGCACAAAACCCCCATAAAACAACAAACTGGTGTTTTTATGCAAACAAGATATAACATGTAAATTTGTGGTTTCTAGATCTGTGTTTTTTTTGTTTTGTTTTGTTTTTTACTTCTGGACAGAGCCAAGCTGGCTGTTTGCAATCTTTATGCTAAGCTAAACGGCTGCTGCAACTCTCAACAAGAAAATGAATATATCCCAAAATGTCAAACTATTCTTTAAACACTGATACGAGGGTGATGTCTGCATTGTGATAAAGGAGTCTGATGAACAGCCTGATCGCTCTGATCGGGCGTAAAGGTAATTAAAACAAACAGTTTGACTTTACACCAGCTCAACCGAAAACTAAATTGCCCACTTATGTTGTTAAGGTCTGGGGGCTGCAAATGGAGGGTGCAGATGGAGTCGTGCGTGTTCTGTCAGTGAGTTAAATGCCAAACAGAAGGCAGCGCTGGTGGAGACCCATCGGTTCCCATGAGTCAGCGGGCCCTGAGTCAGACACCAAAACGGCTATCGCTGTAACTGCCCCCCAAACAAAACAGAGAAGAAAGCCTTTGACAGCGTACAGGCTCTGCCAAGAGTGACCAGGATAAAGATCAGGGCGGGAGAGACTCGAGCCCCCAGCGGCAGCGACTGGAGCAGGGGCATGATTTCGTTCTCCCTGGAGAGAAAGCGCCAGAAAGAAAAACATCGAGCTCCCACGCACACTGTTGTTGTAATGACAGGGAATGTGAGGGGGTGGGAAATATCAGTCATCATGTTTACATCAAGCTTTACTGTAACCGTGGGACCATCTGCAACCAGGCTTCATACCAAATCCCCCAGTTCAGCCTCAGTCGCACACACTCCTGAAGGATTGGTTCACCCACATTACAAAAATAGGGACTATTTTTTCGGTAGAAAGTAGTTCCAGTGAGGTCTGTGGATTGTCCAGAATAACCAGCGGCATTGTTTCTGGACACACGTTGCTGTTAGTGCTGGCCACACAGCCCGGACAGAAATATCTCTCAGGATCGGCAAAGAAGTCGGTCCAAACATTCATGTTCCCCACAAGACGAAACGATGAACTTAGTGATTCCCTGGCTGCTCCTGTAGCGCCACCATCAGGTCAAAATGTTCAGTTCAGTGAAATGCCTGATGGACTGTCGTAAAATACTGTATAGACATTCATGGTTCTCAGTGGATGAATCCTGATGACTGTGGTCATCTGGTGATATTAACTCAGACACTGGGCTGCTCAAAGAACGGCCTTGGGGCCAAAGTTGGGCCACCTCAAGCTTTGACTTGGCCCGTGAGATCTCTTTAGCAAGAAATAGTTCAAAAAATCTTATAAACTGCTGATCATGCTGTGAGGTAAAATACTAGTTAGTTAGTCAATTAAGGAAACCTGGGAAATCCTTTTGCATCTTAGCTTTGTCCCTCAAAGGGAGAAATCCCTGCTCCAGCACCACCCTGAGGGTGACATTTGTGGTTGTAAGTGAAGCCTCAGCTGCACTTTGTTGTTAGTGTTAATGAGCAAACATTAGCATGCTAACATGTGTTATTATGGATCCCACTGAACAAAGCAAACATCACACCTGCTAAAGCTCAGTGTTGGCGTTGGTATTGTGACTGTTCTTGCAGGCTGTCTACAGTGAATCAACATACTGAACCACTTTATACTAACAGGAAATCATACGCAGTACTCGAACTGATGCACGTCAGTCAAACTACGACTGGAATGTCGCAACCGATTAAACTTCACAAACAGACGTTTATCACAAGTGTTTTTCTCTCCAAATAGTTATTGTTTTCGGAGGTGACTCTGGAGCTGATTCACCACCATCCACAGTGAGCTTGGATGTTTTGTATCTGGCTCCTCTGCTTCTTTAGTGGGACAATTGTGTCCACATACAGAAATCCATCTTTTTTAGTGTCCTTACTGACTTTTTTAAGTAAACCATCAAGCATTTATGAAGAAAAGCTAAACACCAGCAGAAGCCCATAAAATAAAGTCATTAGTTAGAAGTTTCCATCATTCAAAACACAGATATTTCAAAATAAAAGACAATGAAAATTTACTTTGTAACAACAGCTTTTATGAGCTGTAGTTTCCAGTTCCCAGTGGACACATAATTCAGTCTGGGTGAACGTGTGAAATCTGTCTTGTCACTTCTTCTGTGGGAAAGACTAAAAAAAAGCATTTCCTGGATGCCGGAAAAGAGCCTCCTCAGGCACTGATGTCATAAATATAAACATCCCTATCAGACTCGGAGGGCCCCACGTCGTCCTGACCGCAGGCCTGAGTGTAAAACACTTACGAGGAACAACATGTTCGCCTCTCCTGACCTCTGACACCAGTTTAGATCACGGGAATGATGGGTGGGAACACACTTTGTCAGGGTTCTGGTATCTGCTGGAGTTCAGACTTCCCTAGTGGCTTTACAAGTGACACTATTTGTTCCTCCATCAAAGAATATTGTGTCAGATTGAAACATTAATCCTAAACCAACTGTCTGCTTGTGTTTTTCTTGTGACAGGATCTGTTGTTGGTGGACAGTCCAGCGGTTCAGGGTGTAGAAGAAAGTCCTGGAGATGGTAGATATCTGAGCCCACAGTGAATCAGGATGGAGCCTGTTAAGAGAGATATGGAGCTGCTCAGTAACAGCATGGCGACCTACGCTCACATCAAAGGTAAAACTCAGTGTGACTGTGGCTCCCGGCCTGGCGCTCAGGACTCGATGGGTCACCACGTTACATAAGAAAAAACTACATTTTGCCACACAAAATGTTGCTTTCCAACTTTCCTCTGATCTTTCTGGCAAAATACTTCTTCAGGTCACTTTCATGTCTGTACAGCAAATATAAAGCTAGCACGAGCAGCCAGTTAGCTTAGCTTAGCACAAAGGGCTCTGTCCAAAGGTGACAAAAAGATTTGCTTCGATTAAAGAAGAAGTCTGCCTCATATTAAAGGAACAGTTCACAGTTTTCTTGCTCGCTGTAGCTGCTCCTCCTGCTCAAACTGCTGCTCGAAATCACTGCAGATCCCAACAGAAGACTTTTCTTTCGTGCTTTCAGGATTCATTTCACCGTCTAGCCTGAATCCGTTCCGGGGACTTCAGTGTCCTGTTTTCTTTGGCTCTCACCACTGCTGCACTTTCTCAGTCTATCTGCTCACACTGCTGAATTTCTGCTGCTCAAACCTTGAGGCTAAATGACAGACGGCACTGACTTTGGTCTTTTTTTCGGGTCAGGCAAACACTCATCATGTAGTACCAATACATTCATGTAAAGCTCCAGTAGAAGTAAAAGTCTGGAGAAAACAGCCACTGTGAGTGATGTATGATGATATATAGACTGTTAATACTGATGCACCTACACACACCAGTAAATAAAATTTTAGTGGTGATCATTTCAGCTACTTTCTGTAATCTGGGGTAGTTCACCAGCATGTGGGTTAGGCCCCTCCAGAGGGTCACAAGACGAATGTGAGGGGTCTTGAGATGATTAATGCAGTGAGAAACAAGAAAAAAACAAAGTTCTGCTACATAAATTTTTGCTCATTTTTGGGATTTTTCTCAAATCTTTGGTTGTTTTTGTAAAACATTGGATAGTTTTGCTTCGTTGGGCCTCAGTTATTTAAAGGAAACGAGGGAAATGCCTCTCTGATGGATCTGAAAATGGGCCAAAATGTTGGGAACCACTGATTAAACTATAAACAAAGCTTTTAATTTCATGAGTTTATTATGTTTTTTAATGTAAAATGTTAATATGAAAAGTAAGATGTCAGCTACTATGTCCCTGAAATGTGAAATGTAGTGCAGATTAAGTATAAAGTAGCACAAACATACTTTTTTTGACATGGTTTTTCTCTACTGTTTACTTTCTGTTTCTGCCCTCACAGCAAACCCAGAGAGCTTCGCCCTCTACTTCATGATGGGCGTCTGTTTCGGCCTCCTCATGGCGCTGTGCCTCCTGGTGGCGGGCATCGCCTGCAGGACTCGCCGCCACCCCAGGCCTCCCCCTTCTCCCGAGAGGAGACAGCTGAAGGAGTCCAGCGAGGAAGAGGATGATGAGAGTATCGCGGAGGAGGATGTGGAGGAGGCTGAGATCCCTAAAATGACAATGGGGCCCATGAGTGATCGCAGCAGCCAGTCTAACGGTACTCTGAGGAGCGTGAATGTGTTCGCGTCAGCTGAGGAGCTGGAGAAGGCCCGACGTCTGGAGGAGAGGGAGCGAATCGTCAGGGAGATCTGGAGGAACGGGCAGCCGGACATCCTGGTCACAGGGACGGGGACTATTGGACGAGTGCATTACCACTAACAGACGCTTTGACTGTGCCCTAAAAACCCCTCCGACAGACTGCACAGGGCAGGAGATGCACTGTGCACTGGATAGAAATTTTCACCTTGGCAAACCAAAGTGCTCAATATTAATATAAGGGACTGTATGAAAGTGATTTGGGGAAATAACTCAGATATAATGTTAACCATGTCTGCCAACTTAGTTTGGCCTGTTGGTATGTTAACATTTGCTACATAGCAAAGGGATCAGCAAAGTGATTCCTGTTCATCACATGCTGACCTCATGGTGGCGCCAGAGGAACATCACAGGATCACAAAAGGATTTTCCATTTGGGAACAATGAAGGCCTGCACCAGTTTTTGTGCCAACCCATGTCGTAGATGTCGAGATATTTCGCTGGTATAGTGAAAACTTAGACCTGCTAGAGGCACTAAAAACAGGAGGTCACCAAAGTGAGTAGGATTCATCCTCTGGGGGCCATGAATGTTTGTACAAAACATAAAGGCAATAATCAAATAGTTGCTGAGATTTTTCAGTCTAGACCAAACTACTTTCAGCCAAAATAGAAATTATAATCCTCCCTTTTCTGAGCCCCTGACCCCATAATAACTTTCCTACAGTCCATAAATACATAATACATTGTGAAGTGAGTGATCATATGAATAAAAACAGACAAATGTACAATATCCACATCTTCAAATGACTGAATACGTCTTTAAACCTCAGCTCAGTGTTATAGATGTTATTTTATTTTGCTTCTTTTCACATCTTTATTGATCAATAAACATCAATTTGTCCTCACTGAAAAGTGTCAAATTAGAACAGTGTTTGGGTAATGTCCTAAAAAAGACCTGCCGGAATAAAAAAATTTTAAAAATTCAATCAATGAAAAGAAGCAGGACAAAATATAATAATGAGCTGAGTTTTAAAAATCTTTAATTTGTGTGGTCTCTATTTATTCGTTTGATTATTTATTTCTTCATGTTATTCATGGATTTAATATTGTGCATTTTTGTCCTCCATAGATTTATCATATTGCTTGTGAAGACATTTTTGTACCCGTCACATTTGGCTTCATCTGTATTATTACAACAAAGATAATTAAAACATTAACCACTTTTTAAATCAACAACTGGCCATTTATTTATCATTGGATGCACTGGCCTGATTATTTGTGCATCAAACAATTTGCTTGTTTGATTTCTTGTTGAGAATTAGATGAGACAATCGATACTGTCGGTTTGGTCGACTTAGCATAATTAGCTTAGCATCTACCGGTATTTCAGTGTGTCTTTATGAGGTTGCTAGGCAACCAGGGCGTGCTCCACGAAGTCCCTGGTCGCACCCAAGAAATAGTCGGGCCCCGCAGCCATTTTCAAGCAGAAATGCAAAACTTTCTCTGGTTCCAGCCTCAAATGTTATAAATTTGCTTATTTTTTTGTCTTATATCACAGCAAATTGAATATGTTTTGATTTTGGATGCAATAATGTTAAATTTACAATTATTCAAAAGAGAAAAACAGCAAATCCTGATGTGATAAATTTGAATCAGTGATAATTGACAGTAAACTACAAATAATTAATCACTTATACAAATTTCTGTTTTCCGAGAATTATGACCTTTCACTTATTTCCATTTTCAAGCCAAATGATCACTGGAGAAAATAATCTGTACATCAGTCACAAAGGAAATCAGTAATTAGTTGCGGCCATAGTGTCAAACTGCTCCCACAGAGGATGTTGCATTGTGGTTAATCTTAGCAGAGAAGTGGGCTTCCCACAGAAACCCTTTTCCCAGCCTTTATGCTGACATGCATCTCTGACCCCATCACTTCCTGTGTTTCCCTTTCCACAGTTCCCAGTACCTTCTCTCCCAGTTTCACCTCCAACACTGCAGCTCTCTGGGCTGAAAACATGTCTGTCTGAGTCTATGAAAGAGCCATTTACCTCAGCCGTACTGTAGATTTTACCAATGCAGAGCTTCCCCAAGTGGATCCAAGTGATGTCCCAGGAGACGGTCTATTTTCTGTGGGCTGGAGTTTCCTCCTCCGACCATGAAAAGGCCGACTGTTACAAGTGGAGCACTTGTGTTTAGTGTCCATTGAGCAGCTGAATTGGAGATTGTTGGTTTTAGAGAAAACTCTCAATACTGAGTTACATGGCCTGATGGTGTGTGAGCAACCAACTGTCACAACTGGTTTAACAGCTCAAAATACATATTTAACATTGTTTAATTCCTCATAAACATCATTTTGAAATGAAAAATGGTTCAATATAACATATTTTAAAATGCTTTATATCTAAGTGTTGAATGTGTTTTGGAAAACAAATTGAATATATGCAGTATTTGGTCATGCATAGCCCATTTAACATAGCGCAAGGAGTATTTCCTTCCTTCAATCATTAGCTGATTGAGCTCTGATGACGCTGATCTCCATCAAAATGCCACGTTAAAACTGTCTGAAGCCAGTTTGTCTTCAAATGATTAGTCTGATCAAGCTCAATTTACTTTCACATAAAAGAAACGCAGAAAATCCTCAGAATTGAGAAGCTGAATGTGTGAAACATCTTGCATTTTTGCTTGATTTCAATTAGTTAACAATCAGCTAATTGGTTGTTTCAATTACTCTGCAGATATTTTGACAATCGAAAAGCAAAAATACCAAATATTTCCTTTAGGAATTGATACTTTTCTTTCTTGTATTTTACATTAAACTGACTGTTGGTCAGATTAAAGAAGTTCTTCAAACATGTCACATTGGGAAATTTGAATTTTTCACTTTGCCATTTTATGGACAAAACTATCAAAAAAAAATAATGAATGATAAGATCAGAAGAAGGAAAAAAATGATTTTGCATCTTTGAACATGTTCCCTCTGACAGCACCGGGTATGTGAGACCCCAAACAAGGAAGCACGAGACAAACCATTGAACACAGCGGGCTGTTTTAATGTTTCTACAGTCTGTTCATTTGTAGATCTGACAAAAAAACCTCACAGAATCGCCCTGAATCAAAAAGAAATCTATTGAAAATTAAAAGACAAGTACATCAAAGCTCTTGAGAACAGTAAAAAAGTTTTCAGCGTCGGATAAAACAAAAAGAAAACGACAGTCCTACAGTTGTTCAGTACATGCAGTATGTACAGTCAAAAGTGGGCCAAAGCAGCACAGTGAGATTGACAAAGTCGGCATGGTTCTGCTGCTTTGTGCCACCTCCTCTTAAAAATATACACTTTCACCTTTGATTCGGACAAAAGATCAATCACAGATTTGAGGGTTTCCTCTGATAGAAGATTACACTATGGATCTTTTTCGGGAGGTGATCACTGCAAGAAGAAAACAATCAGCTCTTATTTATTTTTCTCTCCCTCAGATGTTAAGATTACAATAATTTAGGTCTAATAATTCTATGCACATATTAGCCTTTTGTAATAACTATCCATTTTTTCTTGAAAATCTAAAGGAACAGTATGACAGAGGAAGAAAACCTACGTTTACTCGTCTAAAGCAAATCAGGGGATTCTGGTGCCTTTACAATTCACACTCCTCTTTACCCGAGAACGTCCACGATCAATGAGAACATACTGCAGCACACACACACATTAAAATGTCTTCACTTCCCGATGAGACGCACAGGTGAAGGGGCACGATATGAAAAGGCTTGGATAATATAAGTGACTAACATCACTGAAGGGTTTCACAGACAGTAACTTTAATGAGTGATAATTTGACGATCAGGAGCCCTGAGCCCGCTGCTGATTGGTCCCGTGGAGCGAGGTATGAATCATGCAGTAACATTGGAGACAAATCCCAGCCCCCAAAATCAAACCGAAACAATGAGGTGGACATCGATTAACGCCTTCACACACTGACAAACAGGGCTGTGCCTCTCACAGCCGGGGCTCTACCTTCAAACCGGTAACGTAAAAATGGCCGACGCGACAGCCCCCGAAAAAGTGAAGCCAAAACATCTTGATTGCCCCCTGGTGGCTGCTCAGAGACCCCGCCTCCTCCTCATTAGCGGAGGGGACAAACTAGAAATAAAAAAAAAAATTTAAAAATGTACGTCAAATAAGTTTTTCCCAAAGACAGTTTCTGTAAATTTAGGTTGTTTTTCTGCTAAGTTTTGTTTAAATTAGTTATTTGAGGACTTAAAAGGGGGCGTATTGTCAATGAGTGATTGTGATTGAGAGGGGCGGGACCTCGATATGGCGGCTCATCCCCTGATCAGCAGCGCCTGCATCCTGGACGTTCTGGCTTCACTTCTGGACAGCAGGAGGAAGCCGACACGCGTTGTCCATCTTTATTTACAGCCATTGCTTCAAACACGTTACACATTACTGTATTATTATTTTCTAAGGCACAAATTCATGTCGTATTTCCTCATGCGTCCAGAAAATATTGATCTTTGAACTTTGTTGCCTCGGTTATTTCTCCCTTACAAAGATGCATTTAAGTGGACCGGCTGCAAAACAAAACTCACCTTCACGTAAAGAAAAGACGCTCTGAAATGAAGCTGAAACCTCACGTACAAAAGTCAGTGCTGCTCCTCTTTCAAGTCGGCTCCTTCTTAACCTTAACTGAGCAGTCTCAAACTCACTGAACACATTTTAACCGTTAAACGATGGCGTGACAGGAGGGGACAACAGAGAATAACCCCCCCTCATCATCGCTGACGCTCATCAACACGTGTGATGGTCTACTGCTTCAGGGCGGAGGCGTCTCCGGCGCTCTTCGTTTCCTTACGCTCTACTTCTATATTGTCGTCTCCCAGCTCCCCCTCCTCTCCCCCCTGGAACATGTCGTGGGTCCACTTCGGGCTGCTCCCTCCCTTGCGGTAGACGAAGCGTCCGCGGCGAGCCGGGAAGGAGCCGCGGCCTCTTCCACGGTTGTCTATCCAGGTTTTCTCGCCATCGCGGTCATCGTGCTGGAAGGGGACACATTGAGGAAAATCAAGTCAGAATCATGAAACCAGGTGCTGGTCTTGTCAGAACAGACACACCCAACACAGACTCTAGACACCACCGTTCACTGTCTTCTTAAAGGTTTGCGGTGCAGTAGATTCTCCTACAGACTCAGGAAGGGACAGTGAGGTGAGGGGGTATTCAGCTGGCTGCAATCTGCAAATTCACCACTAAATATCACTAAATCCCAAACACTGGGCCTTAAAAATCATCATCAGATACTTTCCAGTAGCAAATCTACTACATCCCAGTTCACGGAAGCTTTATCTTGGCTACAGTCGGCATCATGTGGTCTTCACTTAAAAATCATTGTTTTCCCTATTTGTGACTTGAAGCAGAGCAAAAGTTATGACTCAGATAAAAATCCAAACCCTGAGGCTCATCCAGTTTAATCCCAAAATCCTCAGTCTGACTCAGATTCCTTAATTCAGCCATCATTCCTTTAATTTCTTCTTCACTTCTCCTGTGACGTGTCTCAATGTCTTCAGTGAAGGAAGCCTTTGTTTTTAGGCCTTGAACGTCTCTGTATGCCTGTAAATATGGATGAGACTCACCAGATAATACTTCCTGCTCTTGGGTGTGTATTCAGGGTCCCACTCCTCCTCCGGAGGGCGCAGTGGAGGATTCATATTAGCAGGGTTTCCATTGCTGTTGTTGCCGGGATAATTTCCCCTGGACCAACCTCTCCCTCTCACTCTGGGGAACTGAAATCAAAACAACAGGCGGATTTAAACTCGAGCGACAAACACATTTTCCACAATAAGATGGAAGAATATGTTATAAACTTGATCCAAGTCAAAGTCAAAAATCGACCCAGGGATGATGAGAACGACAGAACACACAAATAAAAGCCATACTGATGGAAATCAGGCATTTGTTTAGTGATGAGGTGAAATTCCACTCATATGCGCTACATTACCTTATTAAAAATCAGGTAGTGCATGGAATATGTATGATAGTGTCATCATCATTATCATCACCATCCACATTATGTTCCTTTAATAGGAGGAAGGAACAGAGCAGAGAAGCGTAGTCTACTGTGATGCCATTAGGACAGAGAATTGCAAGAAGATGAGATGTCAGTACCTCAGTCAAAAAAAAAACAAATACAGCAGAAGACGTGAACAAAGCTCGGACAGGAACTTACAAATCCGCGGCCTCGGCCTCGCTCTGCGCCGTGGCCCTCGTAATCTCGAGGCCCTCTGTCTGCGGGCCCGCTGTAGTCCCGTGGAGGATAACGAGGCTGAGCGTAGCCCTCCTCCGAGTGCTCCATCCCCTCTCCCATGTACTCCTTACCCCTGAAAGGTGGAGGATAAGGGGACGGAGAGGATGAAGAGGAGGAGGAGGATGGCGAGCGATCCCGCTTCTTTTTGCCCTTCCTGTGAGCACAAACATAAAAGTTGAGTGAGTGGTGCAAAAATGGAGATTTATAGCCAAAAATGTGTCAAAACACTTGAAATGTGCAGGCTGTGGTTTGAAGAGCGGTTACAATAGTTAGAGGAGACATGACTGATGGTTTCACCTCTTCCTCCTTCACACAAACAAACAACTTTCCAAATATGCCTCACACGTTAAATATGTATGACTCTTCAACCACTACATTGTTGCAGTATCCAGCAAATCACACATTCCCTGCTGCTGCTTCATACCAAGCTTTCCATTAGTGAAACACAAGGATGCTTTTGTTTTGAAGGTAAATAGGAAATGCGATGTATTCCTAGTTAATCATCATTGTCTAGCAAACAACTACCGTGTGGCCTGAGAGACACACGACTCTTCGCAGCAGTAAGCTGTTTAAGTTAGACTTTAAAGTGTGAAGAGGTCACACTCAGTCATCTCAGTCCTCAAACATGGCATCATGTCTCCTAACGCACAGTAACCGCTCCTCCAGCATCTCCCACGCGAGCGCTGGACTGTGTCAGCCTCTAGTGGAGACGCTGAGACAACACGCTGAACGTACTTTGATTTCTTGTGGTGTTTCCCGGATTTCTCAGAGGACCTCTCTCTGCTCGGTCCTCGGGAGCCTCCTGGGCTCCTGCCGCCCTCACGCTTGTAGTCACGCTCCTTCCCTGCAAACCTCTTACGCCTTTCAATATCCAGGCGAAGGTCCATCACGTCACCTTTGAACTTTTGACTTGGGTCCTGCAGAGATACGTCTTTGTCAGCAACTCCAGCAGCCCTTTGTAATACTGATGATGGCTATTTTTGAATGAAGCAATCAAGCACACATTTTACTACAGACTGTAAAATGTAACACTGAAGACAGAGAACACATAAAGAGGCACAACATATGTAAAGCACTGTGTTTCCTCTTGTGGTTAACATATTACATTAAACACTAGCAACATAAATAACAATACAGAATGCTCACTTATTAAAAAATTACTTTCACAAGTCAATATAAAAGTATGTGTGGAAACCAGCAGCATGCATGTAGCTTATTAAAATAAATAGAATTTCACAGTTTTTTGTGGCTTGATTTTTTCTTTTTAAGAAAAATACTTACAAGGTAAAGGCACTGATAAGCGTCCCTTGAGAGGCTTGGACTCAGGATCTTAATTCACTTCCTTTAAGCCTTGGGTTCGTACATACCCAATCAATAACCATATCTCATAGGCTGGGGGGCTTGCTTGGCACTTACAAAACACAATTGGGCTCTTTTGATTTAGAAATATGCATCCTTTGAAAGAAAAGCACAAAGCTGAACACTGCTGCTTTGGATCGTCTCAAATTTGCTTGCTCCATACACGTCAAATTTCAAAAGGGCTGGTCACCTTGTAGCTTGACTCCTCCATATCCTCAAACAGGTGAGAGTGCCTCTTAAAGGCACTGGGGGAAACATCAATTCTCCTAAGAGAGGAGAGAGAGCTCTGATGTCAGCAGGCAACGATTATGAGGAGAGTGCACGATGGAGATGTTGAATAAATGAGTGAAGATCTGATCATGTTTTCGATACCTGTGGATTTCTGGGCTCTTCCTTGGCTTCCTCATTTCTACCTCTGCAGCTTTTCTTTGGTACATGGCAAACCGCTCACTTAAAGTCATGTCTGAGGAGTGGAAATGTTGAGCTGAAAATAAAGAACAAAAGAAATATTATTCCACATCCAGCGGCGCCAGTGAACTCATCATTCAGGTAATGAAATGTCCAGAGGCTCTCGTCAACCTTCCAAACTGCTGTTGTCTCGATATCTTGAGCCTGTAGAGGGCGGACAGAGCCGGCACAGATCATACTCTACCTTTGATGTAGTGCACAATTGAGACTATGTGCTGAGCAAACAGCTCAGAGGGGCTGCGACGGAGCTGTGCTGACTGAATGTGCTGGAAAATGGAACGAAACTCCGGATCTTTCTTAGTGGGATTGATCAGATCTCGGGGCAGGACGCGATCTTTAGACAGGGAAGAGCTGAGAGGACAGAGGAAGTGAGGAGCATGGGTTAAAAATGGGGGATGTCTTATATTTTGTCACAGTGTGCATTATGTGAACGAATCCTGCGGCACATACCTGGGCATTTCATCTGAAGAACCGATTCTCAGTTCAAAGTCCTCCCTTGATGCAGCCAGGTGTCGGGCAGGTGACCCCTCACGAGGAGGGAACGCTCCGGGGAACAGCGGCCGCTCCTTCTCTCTGGAAGTTGCGGGAGGGGACGGACTCCTTCTGGGCCTCTCCTTTTCTTTCTTCTCCTTCTTCTTGGGCTTGTCCTCTTTCTTGGAGCTGTGCTTGCGGCTTCGGTACATCTCCTCCTCCATGGGATCCAGGGTGTCCGCCTCTTCGGCGTCTCTCCGGCTTTTCTCTTTAATTGACGGGTACGATGTTGAATAGCTTGGCTCGTCGCCCCATTTTCCGAAAATGTCCCGAGCTGTGAGGGTGGTTTTGGCCTCGCCATCCTCCTCAAGGTCCCTTTCTTTCAGCCCGTGACACTTGAGGAACTCCTCTTCTCCAGCGTCAAAGAAAGGCACAGTCTTGTCTTCCTTCGAGTCGGTGAAGGAAGTGGACAAGATGTTGAAAAGGTCCCCAGACTTGATTCCTTTCTCTCGCTCTCTGTCCACGGTGCTCTGCTCCTTGTCGCGACCGTTCTCCTTTTCAGCGGCCTGCTTTTTGCTTTTATTCTCAGCCAAGAACCTGAAACAAAGAACCGAACTGAACTTTAGTGCCTGCAACGCCATGAACATCACTAATGTGCTTATTTTTACAACAATACTTCAGACTGAGATTAGACAGTGGAAAAACAAGACACGAGTACACATTCTCACAAACTGAAAAAGAAAAAAACACATCAGGGATGGGCACATGAGCAAAAAACTACATTTATAATGTTATTCATTGGATTATTAACTTCTGTCATCTGATGCAAAAACAATGAAACTTCACACATTCTTTTAACAGTAAATGTGACAGAACTTTATGATGAGGACAGCCTGAAAAGTGTGTTTGCAAACAGATCCACCGAACGTGACATTCATAATGTGCATGATATGTTAATTTAAATAAAAACTAACAATGCAGCACAGTTTTAACTGGATTATTATGCAAAGCAAAGCTGTTGAGAGTAACTCACATACTCTTAATGCCTCAGAACTTTAATATCACATGTTGACAGTGTTGGTATTATATTTTCACTGTGCCAAAAGGTTTTAAAAATATATTTAAAAAGCCCATCCCTAATGCAAACAGTGCAGGCCAGGACTCAAATTGCAATAATTATACTCACATAACCACCACCGTTTCATACAACTTCCTCTCAGAAAAGGACAACAGCCGGCTACATTTTCAACGCACTTAAAATCAGGAGTCTTATGTTTTCCTTCTTAACCTGTATTCTTCCAAGGGTCTTTGAAAAAGGCTAAACACGTTCGAAAGAAAAATAACTATGATAAATTGTTACGAAAATGAAAAAGAAAGCAAAGTAATCACATTCAAAGTAGTTGAAAAGTGATGGACGTACTTTTTGAAGGCAGCAGAGATCATAGTGCTATCTCCAGTTTTGGCCTCTTCCTTTGAGAAGAACCCAAAGCCGCTGAAGGAGGCTGTTTGTCCAGACTTTGTGGGGCTCTTTGCTGGAGGGGGCGACGGGCTGCCGATGGTTTTCCACAGAGGACCGCCACTCCCGGGTCCTTTGCCATCAGGACCAACGGAAGCGTCCTCTTTCTTAGTTTCCGGGGTGGTTCTTTTAGGGCTGGTGTCATAGTCAATCCATTTTCCTCCAGAGGCCTTCTCGATGGCAGTGCCGTCTGCTGCCTGACCTGATTTCTCTGGTTGATTTTCTGTTTGCTTTTCCTTAGTTTCCTTGGCGCCAGGCTTGCCTTTGCTGCGATGGCGTGGTGATGAGGACCGGGACCGTGAAGAGTAGCTGGAGCGCCTGGAGCGTCGAGATCTCCCCGAAGACGAGCGGTCAGAGTAGCGGGAGCGGCTCCGACTGCCTGAGCGCTTCCTCGGTGTGCGTGAGCGTCCCCTCCTGGGGCTGTGTGAGTGGTGGTCCTGGTCATGGTGGCGATCATGCCAACCTCCACCGCCACCCTGCCAATTGGCCTTATAGCCATAACCACCGCCTCCTCCCCTGTTCTGGTAATGGCCGCGTTGGAAATAGCCTCGGTTCCTGCCACGGTAGTGGTAGGGTCTTCGGTAGCCTCGGTTGTAGCCTCTGAACCCACCTCTGTTATTCTGATAGTCCCTGGTAGGATAGTTTCTGTAGGACGGAGAATGAGAACGAGAGCGAGAACGAGACCTAGAACTGACAGAGAAGAGAGAACAGACAGAGGAAGAACAATAATGTTCCTGAAGGCAAAGAATGAGGTGGAACAACTACTGGATTAAGGGATTAGTCTGCTGACAGCAACCACTTTAACTGATGTTTTAAGAAAAAATGTCAGAAATTCACTGATTCCAACTTTTAAGTTAAAATTTGCTCCTTTATTCTCTAAATTCAGTATCTCTGGCTTTTTATCAGACAAATAGACATTTTCTTCGCCGCTTCTCATGTTTTATGCAAAATTATGAATCGACTAATCCAGAAAATAATAATAAGGATTACTAGACAATCGATTTAATTGTTAGTTGCAGCTCTATGTTATATTATACACTTGTAAGACACCATTTAAAAGATAGGACAGGTGATTCAGTTTTCTGAACAGCAGATGGAGCCCACGGCAAATGCTGATTGCAACACTGGGGAGAAGGAAAGTTCTCCATCTACTTCTGTTGTGTTAATCTTTGAGACTGAAATCATTTCGATAAACTATGGCTCACTCTTTTGTGGAGGTGTATGTAGAGCCTAAAGAGCCTAAAGTCAGAGTTTTCAATGTCACAAAGGTGTCTCTCTTTAAACCTGGACAGATCAATGGTAACTCATGCTCCTAACCTGCTCTGGAGGAGGTTATGTTCAGAGTTTTGATTTAAGTCAGCTACAGAAAGAGCTACCTTTTCCTGATGATACTCTCTAAGGGTGATATAGAGCTTCAGCTGAGGGAATATGTTATATATGCAAACCTGCTGAGCTGTATGCAAAAAATGCCACTGAACGAAGCTGTCCACAGCAGCACAAACTATATGTATCATGCTGTGTTTTTTGCCACAGGAACCATCATGCATTCAATTGATAATGCAAACAATCAGTTTTCTCCTGTTTGCTTCAAGGAATATGAACACTTTAAATTTTACACAGCATATCATCCACACACTAAAAGAATGATGAAGGCGCAGCACCCATAGACCAACATGGCATTAAAACAATAACAATATTAACACTAACACTGCACCTGTCCTGTAAAACCACACAAAACCATGAAGACTGCAAGTACATGCCAACAACATCAATGCAAACACACAATTGTCCTCTCTGCTTACCCCTTGCAAATTTTCATTGGAAAAGAGCAGCTCTGGACTGTGCTGCAGTGAAAATAAAATACAGTGTAGTCTCACAAGCAGGACAGCCTGTGTCGCCTTAATGTAAGTGCTGAACGAAGGGTACACCCAGGACACAACCTGCTCTAATCCAGAGGGAGGAGGCAGTGAAGGGGGAGGGAGATACAGCAAGGTTAAGAGTACTTGCTCCACTCCTTTTCCCTTTGACAATCATTGACATGCAGTGTAGCATTGCTCTTCATGGAAAAAATCCACTCCAACAACTCGCTGTCTGGGAAAGTGCTCAACCTTTGAGCTTCAAACACAAACACGGACTGACGATGCAGCAGCCAGCACGGGAAGCACTCCCTCATTCAAATGAGTAAACAACACAACATTAAATTAAATTAAAGTAAAACATCATAAGGTGTATATTGGCTGACATCTTAAATTCTAACACATGGCAGAAATGATGATGGGAGATTGCCACTGCCAACAAGAAGATGAGCTGATGCAAATTGTTGCTTCCACACAGGAAAAGCATTTATGCAAATTGGGAGAAAACCTAGAAAGAGCACGGTCCAGTGAAGAAACAACAAGCAACTAACTTCCCATTGCATTTGAGTGTAACTAGTGTTAACTGAAAGAAACCCTGAATGTGCTTATATAAGACATCTGGTAACTCACTCACCACTGAACAAATAAAACCCTGCAGCAGCTCCAGAACATAGACGGACTACTTAAATAAGTACTCCACCTATTTAGCATTGCATCGTCTTTTCTGTTCCACACAAAACCTTTGTCAAAACCTGCCACCTAAATTACCCACAGTGCAACTAGACTACAGATGGTTCAGTGGGAGTGCGCCTGGTAAGATCACTTTTATACCCTACATAATTTATATATAATAGTTTTGTTCTCCAATTCCAATTGGTTGACTCAGCAGCTGCTCTATAATCACTGTACAAAATCTCCTTTCAAATCACTACATACACCACAAAAACAGTTAATGATGTAAGTAGAGTCAGAAACACGGAGAAGTCATTGGATTTACCTGTAGCGACGTTTTCTGGATCGTGAGCGGGAGCGGCTTCTGGAGTGAGATCTGGAGTAAGATCTCGATCTGGACCTTGATCTGGAGCGGGACCGAGCAGGAGAATCCGGAGCTTTTGACATCTTTGCACTTAGGCCAGTTTAAATATTCTTTTCCTTAAAAAAAAAAATAACAAGAAAACAAGTGAATTTTACTGCTGTGCTGTTACTGCAAATGTTTTGCTTGCACACACAATCTACTTACTCAGTTTTAGCTGTATGAATGAAACAGATATCAAATGTTATGTTGAGCAATTAAACTGCTTAAGAGAAAAACAGAAAAGTCACGAAGACCCCTGCACCTAGCTGCTTTCAAACCTGCCGCTTAAGCCTCACGTGAACTTGAACCATCAGAGCAAAATAACTTGAAAGATAAGCAGCGATAATGCACAGAGGCCAGCAGGTTGGCTTTAAAACTGTATCTTAAACCGTTGGCTTTAAAAACTGACAGCTGGAGCAGCATGTAAACATGTGCACATGAGCCGGCAGCAATGTGAGACAGGTTGAGCATCTGCGCAGCAAGATGTGAAGTCTGTTGCTGTAAAGGAGTGAACGCTGGCTCAGCATCTAACGCAATTCAGTCGAAACAGCGCGGCTGTGACATGAACCTTGTAAAAAGTGGATACAACCTACAACACGTGATCACATTCTGTAAATTAGTCATCTTTACAACAAAAATCATCCAACAAGGTTAACTGGAATGAAACAAAGAACTCTGTAGGAAACTGCATTCTGTGTTGTTGTGAGAGGATTATCCTATCAGTAATACTACAATATTCTGTTCATAAAGTCCTTTGTTGGGGTGTCCACATGGCTGTAATGTCTAAGTTCAAATCTTTATTCGTTGCAGATAAAAAGATTCAAAGTGCTGCTGTAAAGGTGGACAAATGTCAGACAATTCTAATCCCAAAATCATCAAACCAGTGACGATTAGCAGCGATCCTAATACGACTGCATCCCATACTCTGATTATGATGGCCGACAGGAAAAAGTTCAAAGAAAGAACAGCTTAATTTAAAAGGAGATGTCTGAATTTACAGAGGTCAAAAAACAAACCCATCAGCATTCAAGAGACTCAACCACGCAAATCACTGGTTGAGTACAAAATGTCTTTTTAAACTCTAACCACCAAAAATCATCAATTCAATTCAATTCAATTCAATTCAATATTCCTTCATCCCAACACTTGATAACTTCTACTAAGCAACTTATTACTCTTTCACTGCTGCTTAACATCATTCTATTTAGGTAGAACCTAACTCTGAGGTAAACAAACAGAGCTCCAGTTGAGTGACCTTGACCCCCTGGTTAACTGGTGAATCAACAATGAATGAAAATGACGATCTAAGGCGTGAAAGATTAAAGCGGTGAATGGAGAGTACAACATGGTGTCACGTCTATCCTCCCAACCCTTCAAGACAAGAAAAATTATTTCCTTTAATTTTAATGCCAGCTTCTGCCACATTAATATTAAATTTATCAGGCATTTTTACAAGTTTATCAACCAAAATTCAGCATTTGTCCGTCTTGCTGCCTATTTCCCAAGATGCTCAAATAAAGCCTCAAAACAGTTTTTCCTCTTTATGCATCTCTTCAATAAAAAGGAGCAGAGCACCGGCCTCTTACAAAGCAGCAGCCCTGGAGCAGGTAGTGTGCTTTGGTGCAGTCGTGCAAGGAGAAAGCTTCTACTACCACAAAGACTTCCTAATGTTAAAAAGGCAGCATCCCTGATACCAATGACGTCAATCTGCTGCTGCAATGGTTAAGTCAAAGTCTGAAGCATTTGCATTTTATTCAATTCCTTTGTGAACCCAATGAAATGCACAACAGGGGTTTTCACAGAACGCTGTGAACTGCCTGTTTTCTGTCACGTTTTAAGGGACAAACAGTTGCTATGTGCCAAACAACAGTTGCTACGTGTCCATACAGGGTTGTCCCGGTCTGTTCAACTCTAAAGCGGGACACTTGAGTGCGTTTTTGACAACCTAGGCCAATCTGGGGGACAAAAGGACTGCTCGTCCACTGACCAACAAAATTTCAAGATACACCATTAAGGTAGGCATCTAAAAACGCATAGAGACAAACATTAAAATATTATTAGCATTATGGTTCACAATTAGGTCTTTTAAGAGTTTGTATTCATAGCATCATCTCTGCTTCTGCTATTCTCTGGAACAGGCTCTGCAGACTTCATGTATGCCCTGAATGATAATTACAGGGAGGTGCACTGGTAAATCGACGTTTCCCACATTCTACAGTAAGCTGGCAAAGCCTCACTCTCCCTCCAGCATTAAAGCAAAACAGGAAGTGAAACTGAGTACCTCTAATTTCAAGTTTCTCCATTTCATCGGTCCATGCTGTCTCTGACAGTATTGGGGACAGCGTGTACAGCTATACGCCTGCGTACATCTAATAAAATTAACAGCCAGGTGTAAAGAAATTCAAATATGCCTATGCAGTATTTCTCAGCTTCCTCAACTCATCATGCATCACATAATATGTGCTCTGGGGTAATATGACGCAGAACTGGTTCTAGTGTAGCATGAATAGGACCCTGGCTGCTTGTGTGGGTTGATGTTAAAATGAAGCGTGTGCATCATCCAACCAAAGACAAACACAACAGAACAGTGAAGGAAAATATCTGTGTGTCAAACCTGCAAAGCGGAAATGACAGTGGCCAACAAACTGGTTTAGAGTTGCTCAAGTCAAAACCAAATCAAGTCTAGATTGAGTGTTTTTAAAATGATGGAATTCCGTAAAGTTAAGCTCATGAAAAAAAAAATCAGCCGCCAAAATATAATATCAGATAGCAGCTTAATATAACCACTGCACATGCATTACACTTCATTTAAACGCAAATAAATTGTCCTCCATCTGAACAAACACACTGTCATACATGTCAGGGTGACAAAAACGTTTGACCGACAAAAGTTTCAAATGGGTTAATGGTCAACTCTTTTGTTTATTTAGTTAATTTCGTTAATAATTCCCATCTACGGCAAAGAGACAACCCGCTGTAAGGTTATCTTACACTGCAGAGAACCGGCGCCACTGGGTTGCAAATAAATGGCAAAGAAATAGAAATAACCACAGTCAAAATTATTCCAAAACCAGTTAGTTTTGCTAGAGGTGCAGCTGCGGGGCCACACAACACTGAAGTCAATACTAAGGTCCATTAAAACTGACCAAGGCTGCCAGCAATGCTCCTCGAAGCACTGACGTTAACGACATGCCTAACGTTACTCAATCTCTTACTATAAGCAAAGCAGGAGGTTAAGCTAACTTTAACTACCGACTGGGCTACGAAACGAAACTGAGTTGTAATTACCTTTTCGCCTTTTTCACAAGACAAGACGAGGTCCGCTTTTATGAATAAATGTTCGCAGAAGTGGAGCAACCTTTGAGGCCAAGCTGCCTGCTCGTCCGGTCCCTCCTTCCTGGTTTTACTGTACGGAACGAGTGTGAAGGGATGTTAGCAGCCTAGCTACAACCTAGCTAGTTAGCAGCTGCACATTTGCCAACAGAGCTAGCAACAGTTACGGACACACTGCGCCTTTCCAACGGGCAAGGTGTTCGAGATACTGCGTCGCTTCCCATCAGATGTATCCGAGAATGATTCTATGAATTTGTCAACTGTGCTAAATGTATGTTTTCGGAGGCATCGAGACTTAACGGTAGCTAACAATCGACAGAAACTATTAGCTCACGATGCTATGATCGGGCGCTACGTTCAAATCTCGCGAGACTTTGTGTGACCAAGGGTAACGTTCGAGGGGGTAGAGAGGGTCAAATTTCTTCTGTGTGTGTGTCTACCGCTGAGTGTAATGAAGTACAGCTCATTATCTTCTGCTGTAGCCTATTTTTTCTTGCTGTACCACCTGTGGCACTGGGACATTGCAGGATCTGTGTGGGGCTCCTGGGGCAAAAATGAGCCACGGGGCCCTTATGAACAGGCTGTTCTCCCCCCTCTCTGTGCATTTGATTAAACACAAAATACTTAAGGAATACACTCCAATGTCCTCACAAAAGGCTTCAAGGAAACAAGGACATAAACTGTATCACAAGT
Organism: Chaetodon trifascialis; assembly: GCF_039877785.1. Classification (NCBI taxonomy): domain Eukaryota; kingdom Metazoa; phylum Chordata; class Actinopteri; order Chaetodontiformes; family Chaetodontidae; genus Chaetodon; species Chaetodon trifascialis. Next base: position 5,669,719 of record NC_092072.1, read on the forward strand.
TCACCGTGATGGTTCCTTATTTTGGGTAAGATCTGTGGAGCAGCGCAGACTGCTATCTCTTTACTACCTGATCCCCGTCCATGGGATCCCGTAATAAAGCATGACCCACTTTAAGGCCCTTATCATGTCTCTTGGTAATGTGTATTAGTGGGGCATATTCTCATATTCCCAAAGAACCTGCCGGCCAGTGAACCAACCAAATAAACCAATCATTAATCAAAGAATGAAGAATTTCCTGCTGCACTGAACAGCATTTGTTGTTGTTGTTGTTGTTGTTGTTGTTGTTTCTCAAGTGACAAAATTCATTTTTTGCAAGGTTTGCATGTAAGGTTTCCTCCCACATTTAAAACGAACTGGGCATTATAAGCTTTAAAAGTGCTATGCACAAACCTACATTTATACTTATACGTGTTGGGGAGGCATTTTTTATGTCTTCATGATAATAAATTGTAAAAACAGAATAGGTTTTAGTATCCCTTCCTTGGTTTTCTGGTGGGAGAAGCTGCTCCGAAAAATTTAAAACATCTCGTTGTTGGAAACGTGGCTAACAGTGAAATGCTGATGCATGTGCTTTCTCTACGTAAATAAATAAATCAAACACAATGAAAACACCTGCAGCTGATTGTATTCAGTATGTGGGTCAGGGTCTTCAAATGCTGCCTATTGTTTTTGGGTTGATAACATCACTGAAACAAGACCTTTCACCAGCTACTGTTTACAGTCTCCTAGCAGCCCCAAACACACAGCTGCCTTTTAGCTTGAAGTTAGTGTCATTAGGGCCAATGCTCTTTGGAGAGCTGTGCACTATTTTTATCAGACTAAAAGCCTCATAACGCCTCCTATCACACACACAGATTCCATCCTTAACACCACTCAGCGCCGCTTGGCCTTGGCCAAACACAAATACATTTAGTTAGTTTCTAAAGTTATATTCTGTCTCATCTCACTGACATGTTTTCTATTAGAGATCTGAGAGTCACTCGTAGAGGAAAAACAAAGACGTCTTTTATACTAAGGCTGTAAGAATCTGCTGCCTGATAGTGTTCTCCTTGTTATTACTCATTTCCTTTTTTGAGATTAATATATCAGAGTCAGTTTTTCTCCAAAATACAGACAATAAGTCATTTCATATAAGGGTACAAACTGAATCACTCGCTTTCTGGCCTGCAAATTTTAACTTTTTCTCAGGTCGTGCACCACATGTTGACCTGAAACCAGTCCTCAGCAACCAGAAACTAGTCTGAAATCAGTCCTCAACAACTAGACTAGAGTGTTGTAACATTTGCTTTATTGTTTGAGTGTTTTAAATTGTTTCCTTGTGACTCCCATGTGTAATCTTCTGTGTGTGCAGTCAGTCAGATGTTCCAAACAAGATGTCACATCACAAAATGATTTGACCAAGAGGCTAATAACACATATTAATACATGTAGTACAAGTATAATATTATAATGTAGTCAGTAATATTTCATATCTCCTGTCTTAAGACAATGCTGTGTAACAATGTCATACTTTCTGCACCACAGTTGTTGTTGTTGTTGTTGTTACACTTCAGCTATTTTCCTGAGCTTTAAACCCAACTTTCTGTCTTCCATTCTGCACTCTAGTAACATGACATCCAGTCCACATCCTGCACCTGGTTTGAATTTTCACAGCTCTGCAAGGCACGCAGCGATCAAATCACCCCTCGTTGACCTTCGGCAAAGGTATGCAAGCAGTTCCCATTCACTGTCATTTTCCTTTGCAGCACAGGTGACGGACACTCGAACGTGCCAGAGTTAAATTTAACCACCGACAAATCTCTGCTGTGGCTACAATGTGAGACCACACACGGCTCCTTGTCTGTCACTCACAGTTACGAGCTGCTTAGGGGCTCACCGGAGGCTTGAATTCCAGGGGGCAGAGGACAACTCTGAGCAGTGAGATCACTTGATGAAAGTGAAATAAAGTCAGGAAGATTGAAGGACGCCGTCTTTACTCACTGCAACATGAGACCTTAGTAGCATTTGTGTCATCATTCAAAATAGAGCAAACAAGCAACAAAGGAGCAAAATGCAAAGAAGTTCCAATACATCACCTTTTATACACTTATCTATCTATCTATCTATCTATCTATCTATCTATCTATCTATCTATCTATCTATCTATCTATCTATCTATCTATCTATCTATCTATCTATCTATCTATCTATCTATCTATCTCCTTAGTTTAGTTCCTTAGTTTCTCTATTTTCTTAGTTAAAATAGAGAATTAGAAAACAGAGACCATTAAATCTTACACTTACAACTATAAAAACTGTAAATGAGTATATTGCTTTTGATATCTGCATTTAATTATCCTCCACTGTTTTATCTTTGTTTATTTAAATTCATCAAGTATCTCTGTTCATTCTTGTTTGTCTTGTCTTTCTCTCTGTTCCTTCTGTAATGTGGACCCCCACTCTGACTTAATGAATTCATTAAAGAAGTTAAACTTTGAAACCTACAACTCAAAGTCAAAACCCAGCAGTGCTCTGAGATTTTTTTCTAGCCACAAAAACAGCAGCACGATGCATGTAAAGCATGTAAGCAGAAGAGAAAAGAAAAGGCTCACCTTGCAGGGGAGAGCGAGGCGTCTCTGCCTCCTCGCTCATGGAAACATGTGAAGACAGAGGGGGTTAAGAACGTGTGCAGCCTCATGCAACCAATGCCTGACAACCACTTGGTGAAATTGCGTCTGAATTATAAATAGTTCACTCCACGCCTTTTCAATGATGTTGTTTGAAGAAAGCACTTGTGATGGTGTGTGAGTTACAGTACGTGATACGTCTGCGGGGGAAAAGGTAGACTTTGTATTTGTATACAGACGTTTCAGGTGTTCAGATGTTCAGCATTGTTCATTGATATCATTTCGTTTGCTGTGTGAATAATGGGCAGGTTGAATCACTCAGCTACATGACGTGTTTTGACTTTTGTATCCTGTGGCTTCCGGCTGAAGTCACGCTTCCTGTTCAGCCTCGGCCCTCTCAGACAGACACTGATATCATAGTTGTAAAGTGATTATGCAAAAACCAAACACTGCAGGAACATGAAAGCAAAACATTTTCAACAGGATTAAATAATCCCCTGAGTTACTTCCACATCTTTATTAGAATAATCCTGTGTGTGCTTGTACATGTACAGCACATACTCCTCTGCATTGATGGTAGGATCAAGCTCCCTTGTCACAAGACTGAGCCCAAGCATGAGAACAGCAAAGAGTTTGCTAAAATTACAGCTAATGTAGCCATGCTAGCAGCTCTGTGAGGCTGCATTAAAGAACAGCAGTGCTTTGAGCTAATGCTAACATCAGTACTTTACCATGCTAATAATAACAATGCTAACATACAGTGCTTATATTTAGCAGGAATAATGTTAACCATGTTTCTCAGCTTAGTTTAGTGTTTTAGCATGCTAGCATTTGCTAATTAGCAAAGTACAGCTGAGGCTAATGGGAATGGCATTAATAAGTATAGGACAGATTCAAATTTTGTCGCAGTGATAGCGAAAAATTAAACATCGAAGGATCATCAAATTTATTATAATTCATCCTGAGGGGATCATGAATGTCAGTTCCACATTTCATGGCCATCCATCCAACAGCTGGTGACATTTCACTCAAAGCCATCGATGAAGGAGCAGTTCTAAAGGAAAAGTCAGGGCATCACCAAAGTCATGAGGATTCATCCTCTGGGAACCATGAACGTCTGTAGATTTCAAGCCGATCCATCTGATGCTGTATAGGTTGTGAAAAAAGTTTGACCTGCTGGTGGCGCTAGAGGAAAAGTTAGGGGATCACAAACATCAGTAGGATTCATCATCTGCGGAACATGAATGTCTGTACAGAGTTTCATGGCTATCTGTCCAATAGCTGTTGAGATATTGAGACAGATGTTTCCATAAATAGGTAAGAAATATTAGTTTTAGTGATGATAGAGCTGTGTTGCACCTGTCTCAGGCAGGTGAAACCGGAGAAACGTTGCCATGTGAACATCAGGCAAACACCAGTCAAACAACAGAATATAACAGAACCAGGAACTGCAGCTCTACTCAGACAGAAAGACAAACAGGGTCTCATTATCTGGCTGCATTGTACAGTGAGTAAGCTTTCTAATTACAAAACACCATCCAAACCAAAGCAAACAGACACAGACGACATGTCCAGCCCCGGGTTTCTGTCCAGAATCACATCTCTGTGCCAAATGGCAGCAAATGGCACAGTGAAACAAGGTCCAGTGTATTTTGTTAGACATTTGATACGCTCGCGACCCTGTGACAGATGCACTGTGGCTGAAAGCGACGGGCCGCTGCAGCAATGAGAGTCCTGTCTGAGGACAAAGTTGCCTGGAACTGAAGCGACAACATGAGCGACCACAAGGCTTCTAATGTTTGATTGCTAGAGTGCATTATAGCAAGCAGACAGCAAATCTCACACAAGCGCCTTTGATCCTTTGGCCGGATGTCACCTCAGATCTGTCTGAGGTCAGTCCTCGTCTCTGTGTAACTGAAAGCCACAGCCAAACAAACAGTGACTGCAAAGAGAGGAACCCTGTTAAAGTCTTAATTCTGTCATCCATGAAGCCCTGTTTCCCAGAATGAAGAGTCTGTTATCAAATAAGCAAAGCAAACATGTCAAGATATAATTTTTTTTAATGGTTTCAGTCACTTGTGGCTCATGAAGATGAAACGCAACCAAGTAAAGTACAATCTTTATGTACTTCTACTTCACTATATTTATTTGACAACACAGTTGCTTTGCAGATTCAATACAATCTATAAATCAATTAATAAATTACAGTTTTACTATGGATGAAGGTACTCAGCAGTATATAAAGTAAATTAGAAAAAGCTTCACTTTTACCAGCTGCAACATTAAAATGATGAACACATCAATGCATCAATTATTTTAATCCAGTAATATTCTGCATAATGGGTGTTTTTAATTCATATCTGTATAAGTTAAAAGAGTATATATTGTACAGTAGATATATTTTTTCTTTTTTGCCTTGTTTTTTTAATCGTTTTCCCTTTGCTTTTGATCTTGAGCTGCTGTAATAAGTGAATTTTCCCATTGTGGGACCAGTAAAGAGTATGATATCGTTTTTGTACGGCACCAATTTTACAAATTAAATGTTAAATATTTTTGTCACTAATCAGCTTATCAAGACAGCTGTGAGACATCCTCTGAGACCCTGGAGGTGGTTTGATAAGCCTGAGAAAATAACCCTGTAGATGTCACCGTGGTTATCTAAAGCCTGCTTTAATGACGCTGCACTGAGTTTGACAGACAGCATTTAGGAGGTGTTGCATTATGGGAAATGTAGGATCTAGTGGTTTTGGAGCTTGACCCATACTCAGAGGAGCAAAAGTTAGGATATCTTGGCATCTACTGCTTGAATGTTTATAATGTGAGTATATCACACACACACACACACACACACACACACACACACACACACACACACACACACACACACACACACACACACACACACATTGAAATTATGCTCATCACTGGCTCATTAAGCTTTATATTCTGTGCTGCCACCTTCTGGTCTCTCAGAATATTTTACTCTGTAATGCAGCTCTGGTCCGGCATTTACTACAGACTTAATAAGTACCCAGATCCTTTACTTATTTAAAAGTACTAATACCACAATGTGAAAATACTCCACAATGAGTGAAAGTCTACATTGCCAAGGAAAAGTATGTCAGCGTTATCAGCAAAATGCACTTGAAGTATCAAAAGTAAAAGTACTTCTTCTGCAGGATTAGTGCAGCTTTAGGTACTTAAGTCCTGTGGTTTCCAACCTGAGGGCTGAGGCCCTCTGATGAGTCACAACATAAATATGACTGGTCGTGAAATGGGTAATAATTTCATGAGAAATAAGAAAAAATACTTAAGTTCCTCAAAATTGTGCTTAGTTGTACTTGATTAAATGTACTTTGTTACTTGTGATACATTAGTGTTAATACATTATGTTTGTATACTATAATTGTGCAGCTTTAATGTAGAATTAAAGCTGCACAATTATAAGAAACCCAGATTAAAGAAAATATCAGAATTTTAACATTAAATTTATAGTTTCTTTCAGATTTCTGTAGTTATATCTTATATGTAATGTTTTTTAATGTCTTCTAATGTCCTCTAATGTCTCAGCGTGGATGGACGCAGACGGACAGACACGGAGTCCCTTTCATAAAGCTTTATTTCACAGATCCCCTTTAACAGGAGGCCGAGGCAGCCAGGCTCATAATACATTTACATACACTGTCTGTGGCCGGTCCTTACAATGCTCCCCATGTTAAATAACTCAATAATTCAAGACACAAACAACAAACACACACACACACTGTTCAACTTAAGGTAACAATAACAATATCGTAACGACGGTAATAATAACAACCATTGTCAAATATTATGTATTTCCAGGGTCTTATACTGTATTTTCTAAAATCTGTTACACAGTCAGTCATCTTTAAGGTGCACCAAAAAATCTGTATGTGACATTTCAATAAAACTTGACAAATGCTGCACCATAACACGCGGTGAAGACAGAGAATACTTTTTTTATATTTCAGATGAGAGGTTTTTTTCTCCTCCAGGCAGAGTTTTCTTCCTCCTCCTCCTCCTCCTCCTCCTCCTCCTCCTCCTCCTCCTCCTCCTCCTCCTCGTCTTTGTCCTCTGTGGCAGATGCTGTAGATGTGAATTCAGCGCAGGTCGTTGTTTGTTTGGCACACTATCTTTTTAAGCCGCTGTGGTGTGGCATGAATCTCATAGCTCAAGCTGAGGCGTAAGGCGCGTCTCCGTGGAAGTGTGGGGACTCACAGGACCTCTGCAGGGACACAGAACCAGCAGGTGAGACGACATGTTCCAGGTGGAATCAAAAACATCTGTTTCCAGCTTCTCAGACGTGAGGATTTGATGCTTTTCTTTGTCATGTGTGACGTTAAACCGAACATCTTTTGGTTAAATGAAACAAAGAATTTGATGATGTAAATTTGGGCTGTAGGAAATTATGATTTATCACATTTTATAAGGTTTGTTCCCAAATTTGGACCCAGGACCCTCAAAGCGGTGCTGGGACAGACCAGAACACTCTGCTGTATTATCGCAGTGTCACCTGGTGTCTCTTCATCGTACCTGCAACATGCTGAGGCTTCATAGGGCCCGTCTTCATCATGAAGGGCTCTCCGCCCTCGAACGCCAGGATCGGCTCGCTGACCAGCCCACTCTGAGTCTGCACCGGGGTGCCGCTGCTGTTGTTCAGCTGGATGATCTCCTCGAAGTCAGCCGCCTCTCCGTTGGCTGAGACGCCGTTCTGGTGGGCGGCGGGCTGGACGCCGTTCACAACAGGAGCTGACGTGCTTTGTGCCGGGCTGAGGACTGCAGCGGCGGGACTCTGCAGGCTTCCAGCTGCTGCAGGAAGATAACGAATCAGCGAGGTTATCAGATTCATTTCAGACTTCATATGTGAAACAGCAGCTTGACTGATGTGAAGATGTGACACTTACCCCTGGCCGGCTCCGTGTCTTTGCCATTGACCTGTGGAGAAGCTTTGACGTCCTTCTGTGATCGTGAGGAACAAAAAGATGTGTGTGATTTCAAAATAAGACGAGAGGAAGTCGAGTTTCTTCAAGCCTGTTTAAAAGGAGTCACACAAACCTTATCTCCTGCGTCACTCTTCCGAGTCCTCTTCATGATCTCCTCGAGGCGCTGTGCAGATCAGACAGAGAAATAGTGAGTGACAGGCAGATGTTTGTTAAGGGGGAGGAACCAGTGGGACTCCAGTGTGACCTTCTGAACTCTGAACGCTGTTTTTCTCCTCACCTTCTTCCTCTCCAGCCGCTCCTGCTCTTCTTTCTGGAAGTGTTTCTCCCTCTCTAGACGCTGACGCTCGGCCTCCTCGCGAGCTTTGGCTTCTGCCTCCTCCCTCTGGAAAAAGAAAACCTGAATATGAAGCTGACGAAATACTTTTACTTCGTGTGAGTACTTCTTCCACCACTGGTGTTCACATTGCCTGTAAATGTGCAGTAATAGAGAACAGCTGTGGACCAGCAGGGGGCAGCACACGCTCAGTCTGCTCTGCAGCCTTCGGGCCACGGTTGATATTATGTGAGAAACTCGATTACATGCTCCACTGAGTATTTAGACTCAGCACCAACCAAACAGACATGTTGAAGTCAGCGGCGAAAACCAAAATTATGATGAGCACAAATCACATCTGTCAGCTGTTGAAACCTGCTGTTTTTAAAGTCTACAGTTTCACATGTTTAACCACAGTAAACTGCAACTGTCTGCATTTTATCGGCACAAATCTTAAACAGTCACACACATTTTCACACTGTTTCCATTGCAGAGAGGACAACACTTAAACTGAGCTCTGAAATGTATGAGGCCGCTCTCATCTCGAGCGAGTGAGCTGTCAGGGCGGAACAATGGTCCGATTGAGGGGAGAAGGGGAGTCGGGCACAGCCGTTAGCTTCAGGCATGGCGTACACTGACGCTGCTTATCCGACTATCAGCCCGCTGCAGAGCCAAGTGTACGAGACGGAGGCAACGCAGGCCTGTCACGATCACAATGGCTCCCTCAGCCTCTGTTCATCACCATTATGGAGGTCACCAGCTGGCATCTGCCCGGGCAGACAAGGGGCCTCTGACGAACAGGGCTCAAGCATGACACACATCGTCCGTGACAGCAGCACGTATTCTCCTCCTTTAATCTGCCCAGATGCCAGACAGTCAGGGGGTGAGCGAGTCAGACCAGGGCCTGATGTTTGGGCTCACATACTCCTACCCCCCCTGCCCCCCCACCCCACCCCTCCCACCAGACAGCTCAGGCATCCTCATGCGCATTAATCTGCCCAGATGGCGAATGGGCTTTCTGCTGGTGGGGATCACAGGGATTCATGTTGGTTAATGGAAAATTAGAAGGTTTTCAGTGCTTACAGTATTTACAGTTGAGCCTGGCACAAGGTTGAGGGTTTGATTCCCACTAGACATCAAGAGCCCTCTCTCACTGCTTTTCCTGCCTCCTGGATGGGAGAACTCTGGGCTCTCAGTAAGTTGGATTCATTAAAGGGATCATGAGTCAAAGCAAAGATGCCTCGCAGACAAAGTAAAACACCACGACAGCACTGACCTGTCTCTGCAGCCTCTCGTTCTCCTCCTGCTCGACTTTGGCTCTCTCCTGCGCCTCCTTCTCCTCCTGAGCTCTCTGGTTTTCGTCCCTCAGACGCTGCTGCTCGGCCATGAATCGAGCCTCCTCCTCTCTGCGCTTCCTCTCTTCTGCCTCCCGCGCCATCGCCTCCTCCCGGAGCAACCTGAAATAGCATACCTGTGTTACGTACAGTATTGCACGTGCTCATGTTGTGTATTTAGCAGGGAGATCAGCAGTTTTTGGGGTGAATGCAGTGGTGGAGGAAGTATTCAGATGCTTTATTGAAGTAACACCACACTCTGTTACAGGTAAAAATCCTGCATTGAAATGTTACTCTAACTTCTATGGAGGGACAAAAATCCCCTTTCAATGACGCAATGCAAGTTTAAAAGATGTTTCATGTTGCAGGACTGCTGTATTGGATTACATCATACTGGAGGGTGTTCCTGTTATTTTGTCAGTTTCACACATTGTTGACAATCCTAACAGATTGTGAGGTTTTAGGATGGATAACGAGGGGTTTGGTTGACACAGCATCAGCAACAGACTGATATTCATTAAGTCTGACCTGTTCTTGCGCTCCTGCTCCAGACGCTCCTGCTCCTCTCTCTCCCGCTGCTCCCGGGCTTGTCTGCGTTTCTCTGCCAGGGCACGAGCAGCCTCCTCCGGGTCGTTGGTGCCGGCTGACGGCCTGCTGGCCGGCGCAGCTGGGGCTGCGGTGGGTGTAGCAGAAGGAGCGGGATTAGCGGTGGAGGCTGCAGCAGGAGAAGCGTCCGAGGCAGCCGGCTCTGCGTTTGGCACAGTCGGAGAGGCCGCTGATACAACCAGCGGGCTGAGGGAAGGAGGCGTGACTGGTGCAGAGGACACCACGATGGCTGGAACATTACTGGAGTCTGCGAGAGAGAAGACAAAGAGACAAAAACATAGTCAGAAGGAGGCAAACATTTGGTTTACCGGGAACGTATTTCAATAAAAATATCTGAAGAGAAAGATGAGGACAGATCGCCACATGATGCATTTTCAAATCATATCACAGAGCTGCGAATCAACGTATAAATGAACAATTTAAAGCATGTCCTGACGAACGCATCTGGTAATTTTGCATCCAGGCTTGTCTGACAGTTTGGGAATCCTGTGTCTGAGTTTTCCTCGGAGGACACTTACTGTTGTCTGGGATGTGCAGAGTTTCAAATATGAATACAGCAGCTGCCAAGATGACAGATGATGTCTGTTAAGTTGAATTCCTGCACATGCTGAAGATCCTATGTCATGTTTTCTGTGATTTTACTCGACATCACTGTGATCCATCTGCAGTTAAATTAAGTATTTCCCAAAATGTAACCAGTGTGATTGTGACAACATCACAACAGACAGAGGCTGCAGGTGGACCGACACACACACACACACACACACACGCGCACACACACACACACACACACACACACACACACACAAACACACAAACACACACACTCTCTCTGTATTCAGGTGTGTTCACGCTGCTTTTACACTACGATGTGAATGTCGGCCAAAACCTCACGGTCACCTTGAGGCTTGGATATCATCTCCATGGTAACCACACTCACTCTTTTTCTCCTCTGGGGTGTCTGGCTGCTGGGGTTCATGGCCCGTTTCCATGGCGACCGCAGCAACCGTCTGGGGCTGCACCCTGGCGGGCGTCTGGGCTCGTTTGGGTCTGGTCTTGGTGCCAGGAGGAGGTGTCTTCTTGCCCGTGGGCGTCTTGGAGGCCACTGCAGGGACCAAGGGGGACAAGGGCCGACTTTTGGGGGCGGCGGGCGATGGAGGTCTGTTTTTGGGCTTCGGGGTGCTGATGAGAAGAGAGGAGATGGCAGCGGAGGTGAAATACGAGCAAGAGAAGAGTCAAAGAGAAGAGAGAGTGAGTAGGCGGCACAGGAGATGAGATTTCATAGCAGTGCAGGAAAAGGTAATGAAGCTCCCAGCAGGCTACATAAAGCTCCTAACTAGGCCAAGTGGAAGATATGAGTGACTCCATCTGAAACTCTGTCCTCGGCCGCCATGACTCTTTGGCTGTAGGGGGGCGTAACATGAGAGGGGGGGATGCAGGGAGCCATCTTCCTCCCCTCTTTCAGCCTGAGAGCGCGTGTCTCTGGTCCGGGGGCAGACTGGCCCTCAGCCGCCGACTGAACGGTGTCCAGCAGAGTCTGTTTTAGTAGTTAGATTATAACACCTCGGACCATCTGTCAGACATTAACCTGCTCCAAGGATTAAGCACAGGAACACACCATCTCTCAGCCTCTCTCCTACGTTGACTCCATACAGAATTCATTTAACATTTTTACAGTTAAAAATACAGATTTTATGGGATGTATTCTGGACAGCAGATTGTCTGTCTCCAGGTGATACCTGGTCTCTGGCCTGGACCTCTGGGTCATGGTGGTGGGTGATGTCGTCTGTCTCTTCCTCTGCACTTTCTCTTTTGTAAGAGCGTTCTTCTCTTTTTCGTTCTCCCTCTCCTTGTCCTTCTTTTCTTTCTTCTTTTTGTCCACCTTGAAGAAAGACGTGACACCAGTTACGACCACAGGCGATGGCTGACGCATCTAAATCTCTGGATTTAATCACTCTAGTGCAGGTTTTAAGTCCAAACTGAGTTTCCATTCCCATTTAAAACATAAATCAATCAACTGAAAGAACGATGGGCCTCTAACACAGTTAAATCCTAATCCCACATTAAATGATCCGTGGATATATTCACAGTCGGTTATGAGACTCATCGTGTGTGTATCCGGTTACCGGTGTGGAGTTTCGTCGGCGCTGGCGCTGGGTGATGTCTGGCGTGCTGGCGGAGGAGACCCTCCAGCGCTCGGCGGCGTTCTGGTGCGGGTGGTGATGGGAGCAGGCGTTCAGCGGGCTGGCAGAGGCTGAACGGGAGCAGTGGTGAGAGTCTGAGTGACACATAAACATGCAGAGAGCGGCAGCAGGGCCGAGGTCAGGGCCCCAGCACACACACACACACACACACACACACACACACACACACACACACACACACACACACACATACATACATACATACATACAGACGCCATGCAGAGTGATAACAAAAGTCTCAGTGAGGCCACACGATCATCACAACGTGCCATGAGACAATGACTCCCATCAAGCTGAATGACGGCTGGGGGGGGGGGGGGGCTTATTTTGCTGTTCTTTTCTTATTTATCGTTATCTGTTAGTGTCTTTTGAAGCTTTATTCTTTATAACAGCAATGACCCCAATCCACTCGACAATCATTAAAGTGGTTTATAAGGAAAAAAAAGGCTGAATATTTGCTGGTTCCAGCTTCTCAACTGTGAGATTTTGCAGCTTTTTATTGCTGAAAATTAAATATTTTTTGGTTTCTACTGTTTTAAGCACTTTAAAGGTGCCACCTTGGGATCTGACAATCCTGCGTGTGCCTTTTTTACTACGTTTTGACATTTTTAGATTGAGCATTTAATCAATTAATGCAACAAATAATTGACAGATTAACTGATATTGAAGATAATGGTTTGTTGCAGCCTTATTAAACCAAATGTCACTGCAGGGTTTTTTACATTATATGAATGCAGAGATACATAGAGAAAGAGAGAGGTGAAAAGATAAAGCCTGCAACATGTTATTTATAAAGCAAAAATACAACATATCTACTGTTCCTGCTTATAAAATGTGAGATTTTGCTCCCTTTAGGTTTTTCGTAACATTGTACTTTCTTATATTTTTAGATTTTAACAATCTAACAACAAATCAAAGATTTATCACTGTTGAATTATTGTTGAGAAAACAATGTGACCACAATCTTTAGCTGCAGCTTTATCTTTTCATCAAACCAAATATCACCACAGAGTTTTATATGAAGACATAAAGAGGAAAGGAAAAACGCTTAAGGTGACCAAACGGGATTATGGGTACACTGAGAGAAAGACTTAGGCGTGGTCTCACACTCACGAGAGTCGCTGTTGTTGAGGAGGGTGGCGGCGCTGCGACTGCGGGCCAGGAAGGACAGCGTCGGCGTCATGAGCCGCTCCACGATCCGGCTCTCCCACGGGCTCAGGCGCAGGCTGCGGGCTGACACAAGAGGGCGCCGTCAGTGTCGGGTTACTGTCAGTGCACAGAGGCACTCACAGGTACTCCAAACAAACTCACAGCTCCTGCACACAGGTATGCTGTCGCACAGGCGCACACTCACACTGCAGGAGGTGTGCAGCTCCTCACCGATGACACGGCAGCACCTCACACACACACACACACACACACACCAGTAACACAATCTGCCTCTGTTTTCACTGCATTCATGTGCTGCTGGAAACATCATAAAAACTACATTCCTCAAAGCGGTGTGATGAAGTTGGAAAGTCTGAGGAAATGTTCATGACTTTGACCCTGTTACTGTCACTTAATGTTTATTTAGGCAGAAAAACCTGAAAACCTCTGAAAAGCAAGCACAAGCATCTTCCTGGTGCACATGAACAAACTGTAGGATTATTCAGATCTTTCCAGCAGCACATGAACGTTCCCTCAAGTATAGAAATGCTTCTCCCAGAGGCGCCAGGAGCATCAATAATCTCATTGGCTGATTTAGACATCAGGGGGCGGAGCCAAGACTCCACAGTATGGCTGAAGTGAGCTAACTGGCAAATCTGACATTCAAAAATAAATTATAAGAACTCTTTCCTTCTGTTTATTGAGGACAGGGAAGCAGGGAAGCTAGCTCGCTTATACAGCACAGGCTAGTCGGGCTAGTTTGAGCGTGGACAGTTTTTCACGAGAAGAGTCTTTTTGAACGATCCATTGATGTGGTCACGACTACATCAGTAGAAATTTTCTGCCGTTTTTTTTGGAACAAGGTGACGTCAATTTATAAGGTCACCGAACAAAAGCGCTCTTATTACTCAAACCACGTGAAGAATAATTTGTCTTTGACCTCTCAAAGTTCTGTTTTAAGGTAGCGAAGCTACACTTTGATGCAGCAGCTGTGTTTTTTGGCTTTAGACAGTCATTTTATGGGTTATTTTAATACAGATCTTACAGGTAGTAAACAAGCACACTTTAGCCACATTAGCTTCCATTTTATGCACCCATAATGTTGCTAATAATCCCTCACTGCACAGGAGAACAGTGAGTCTGCACAACTGAGGGTCATATTGTAGGTCAAGGTGGAAGCAGATAATCAGTCTGTGAGCTTTGAAGGATTTTTGTTACAGGTTGCATTTTATTTTGGGGGATTTGTTGAAAACCTGTCTGATCATCTGACCGCTCGTGTTTCTATTTTTTTTAAGCCTCACACACTGAGGTTTAACTCATCCAGCGAGATTATTACTGCGGCCAGGACGTGTTTGTCTGCCAATCAGACGGACAAGATATGGAGAAGTGGAACAGGATGAATGATGGCACTTCAGCCTACTCCTTACACACAGTACCACACATTAGAAAACACACAGGGAAGCAAACCCAAGTTAATTTCTGCTACTTACCGCCCAAAAACACATCACACAAGAAGCCAGAGGGGCTGCTTACTCGAGCCCACTCAAACCCAATGCAATGCAAAAACCTGGCGTGGTATTAGTGCTGTTTGCTCGACAAGCAACACGCTCTGACCCGAACACCATTGTGGGATCATACGGTGTGTATCGAACTGTTATTGAGCATCATGTGATGACAATTCAGCACTTATGACGTCCAACAACAGCAGAATATAATCAAATGCATTGTAATGATGGGTGGAAAGAAACACTCACACCAGTAAATCACTCTCTCATATGAGCAAATTAATGTCAGAGGATAAAGCTGCTTTTAGTCAAAGGTCGGCGCCGCCTTTGACTATCGATGCCTGTGTATGAATTACATAAAGCACAACACAAATACCAGAAGTGAGAAAGAGACGTATGAATGAAGCAGAGAGCTCAGATTTAGAGACTCTTCACACAGATTATCATCAAGAACAAAGCTCAAACTTGGAAGTGAAATAAAGAAACACACATCTGAAGCATTTTCCTTCGAATCATTTCAACTTTAGACCTTCAGTGGTGGAAAGTACAACATTTACTCAATATGTGTTTGAGTTTTGAGGTATTTTGCTCCAGTATTTTCATTTAATGCTACTTTATACTTAAACTTCAATAGATTTCAGATAGCCATTCACTCCACTGCATGTATTTAAAAGCTGTAGTTACTAGTTGGATTGCAGTTTAAGATTTTTCTAAAATCTAATCTGGTTTAAATGTTCCTCAACTAAGTATTACACATTAATGCATCAGTAGTATTACTGTATGACACTGACAGCAGTACAGCAGCTAAAGTCATTTTACTTTTGATATTTAGGTACTTTGAGATAATACAAGTGTAAATTTACTTATTTACATTTTTAATGCAGGACTTTTATACTTGTTTTTTTTTTCTAGTTTGACATGTTTGTATATTCCCTTACTTGCTTTCCTGCTGACAGTTAGATGAGAAACTCAGTTCCATGCTCACGTCTTGTCAACATGAAGCTACAACCAGCAGTCGGTTAGCTTAGCTTAGCACAAACCCTGGACGAAGACTCCAGGAAGTCAGTGAGCCAGGCTAGCCTTTTCCCTCTGTTTCCAGTCTTTATTTTAAGCTAAGCTAACTGGCTGCTGGTTGTGGCTTTGTGATAAGCGTGCAGACATGTTAGCAGTATTAATTTTCTCTCCTTACAAGAACAATAATCAGTAGATTTCCCAAACTGTCGGATTTATTGAAAAACACCTGAATCCTTCATTTGCTGCTGCCTGGTAGCTTGATATTGGCACATGATGTGTTCATTTTGGTTTTGCTCTCTTTTTATTTTACTGTTCGGTCCTGCTACAACAGAAAACACGTAAGTGCACAGGAGACATGAAACAAACAGATGGATACAGACTGCACCATCTCAACGTGAGATCTGATGACAGACGACAGCAAGTCCAGTTTGTGCAAGTTTCCCGTCTCTCATAACCAAAACTTCTGCTGACGACATGCGATCATGTGCGCGGCTTCTTTTCAATGCTCTATTGAAGTGTATCGCTGTGCTGACATACACAAAGGTATGCATGACACCTACAAACACATACCACACATACACATGATAATAGTGCAATCACAACAGCGCTGCAACAACGACGCGAGGGGCCTGCGGGTCTCCTTTAACACCAAACACCAAAACAAACACTCCTGCAACGTAGAGCGGCCTTTCTTATGTAACAGCTCCTGCAGTCACCTCTGCTGCACGCCGGCCAGATCATTTTAACGTGTTTTATGACTAACTGATAACCCGACTACCTCCTGTTGCTAGGCAACAGTCGTTTCCCGCCTCCTCCTCTTTCTCCATTGCGGCAAGAGGAGGCTGAGCTGAGCTGCTGCCTGGTGATCGACTGTTCACCTGGAGGAAGACTGACGCCTGGATCTATAAATGTCACCAGTCCAGCATGGCTACCCCCCCCCTCCTCCCACCACTGTATTACTGGTACACTGCACAGAGCATCTGTCAAGGCCAGAGACGCCCGCTCTGATATCGACTCTGGCCTTGCAGAAATATGATTCAGCTCCGACTTGTTCATGTTCCCGCAGTGTCGGAGCGTCGGTTATAGTCGTTATCGAGCACGAAATCTGAATCTCTCTTGTTGTGACGGCGGAGACGAGAGCCGAACTGCTGATTGCACTGTGGGTGATACGATCTATAATGTCACATGTTATGAGGCGAGACGAATCTGAGATGAAGACAGTGCTGCTTACGTACATGTGGAAACTCAGGGGTCTGATGAAATGAGATCGATACTACAAGTTAATTTAAATATCTGTCATAATACAGCAGCGTATTGTTGCCACGGTGACAAAAAAATCAGCATTTTCTTGTCACAATGTGAAAAGTTTTAATATATTATACATATATTTTATACACCAAATTATTCAAATCTTACAAGAAACTCTATGACAACATATCACTTTATCGTTTCATATCACAAAACCTTCCTCTTAAAAGAACAGATGGAAGTTTTAGCCACACACTGGATGGCAGTGTAGGTGAGTCGGTCCAGACTCAATGACTGTTGGATGGATTGCAATGAAACTTTGTATTCATGGTCTCCAGAATGCTTTAGATTATGATTTAAAGCAAGCCTACAGTATGTAATTTCTGAAATTAAATGATTCATTCATAAGCAATGAAACACATCATTTTTCAACCAGTGCACTCAGAGGTTTTTCTGTTAGAGCCTCCCTTGGTCTGGTACGACCAGTAGCTGATGGTGGCTAAGATTAGCAAACTTTACATAGCTGCTGTTGGAGACATTCGCTGACTTCATGACTCTCCTGCTACATTTAAAATTATCCTGTAATCGTGGTGTGTGACCACACTGTGACCAAACTTCACATCAGTCTCATATTTTGTGTTTAGTGCTGATTAGCAAATGTTAGCATGCTAACATGCTAAACTAAGATGGTGAAGATGTAAAAATTATACCTACCTAGCTTTGTGCACGTTAGCATGCTGATGTTAGCATTTGGCTCAAAGCAATGTCTGTTGGAGCTAGCACGGCTGAGACTCTTGGTCTTGCTCACTATGTTACGATGAGAAAATGTTCTTGTTTTAATCGTATGTTGCTTTTGCGTAATTACGGGCAAGTTTGTGATACAACAAGCCAAAGTGATGTGTTATAATGACAAAAGTTTCTTGAAAAAGCAGAATAAATTAGCATGTAGTAAAAACAAAAAATACTCCAACACCAAATATGAGCAATTTCAGTGCTGCAGTGAGAAACTTTTCATGTTATAACAACAAAATGAACATTTTTTTCTCATGTGGCAGCAATACGTTGAAAGAGAGGCTTAATCTCTATGTAAACAGGCTCTATAGTAACACAAAATAATACATAAAATTAAAATATGATCATTGAATATAGTTGCTTTACTTCCATTTGCAGCAGTCACACTTATATTCACCACTAATACCACCACCACCACACCAAACCACCAACAGTAAAGTGGAGGGGACCAACCAATAAAGGAGGTGCTGATGAACTGATAAACCTATGAAACACACCAAAACATACCACAAAACATGGCTCGGTGATGTCGATGTGAAAGGGAGGCTGATCAAAAATGCAGAAAGGAGTCAAATCAATGACAACCACCAACTGAAATTAAAAACCACGATGCATACGAGACCGAGAGCGTGATAAGAGGGGGGGGTAGGTGGTAAATGACCAGTCACCAAGCACAGGCAGGCAGGCAGGCCACCAGAGACGACAGTTATAATAATAAAGAACAAAAACCAGATTAGGGTAAGAGGAGGAGGGAGGTGGAGGGGGATGAAGAGGAAGGGAAAGGGAGGGAAGAGGAAGCCTGGTGGACATTGACGTCGGGTCGTCCTTACTTCTGTTGGGGGAGTTCCAGAGCGTGGCAGAGGACTTGGACAGCCTGTTGTTAATGACAGGGTCCACCTGTCTCGGCAAGTTGACCGTGGAGGCCGAGCATCTGCCTGCACCGGAGAGAACGCAACAGACAACAACTGTTCACAAGGCGGCCGGGGTGCAGGCGGCCCCAGCTGAGGACTGAGGGCTGCCGACTCCCTCGATCTGGATCCGGAGGAGAGCGGGGACTCACCGTCCTCTGAGGTCAAACTGGCTTCTCATTCATATTTAGGAGGAGATTACTCTGAATTCAGACTTGTGGGAAACGGGGAGGAAATTTGAGGAAAGCGTGGAAGGGTTTGGTAAAGTCAGAAATCACATTTGGTTACTACTACTTTTATGTGCTGCAAGGAATTAGCGTCAAATATCACACAGGCGCTCTCACACACACTCAGGATCTTTCACACTCTGAAGGAGAGAAACTTGACCTCGGCGTCAGGGATCCGACAGAAGCAGCCCGTCACACACAGGACAGCTAGAAAAGGGAAATGATCTCACAGCTGCCTGAAAAACACTGTTCACACTGCTAATCTAATGAAACATGCTCACAGCAGCTACCTGGCTGCTCAGCCCTCTGCCTCTCTGATCACTTTTAAATGGAGAAAGTTGATACTCAAACCAATGTCTGCCTAAAGAGCAGAGACATTCACAGAGGGATTACAAGGTTTTAACATCATAAATTACTGAATGGGTCATTTGTACCCACACCCTTATGTTAGCAGCTATTTCCTTCAATTGCATCACTTGAACCAGTGAGTCACAATCTGTGCAGCGTTGCTCAACTTGAAGGCTGTGAGGACGTGAGGATGTGATGTACGCCTGCCATTGTGTTGTTCTCTGAGTGTCCGTGTGGTTGCGGTTCGTTTGAAACTCACTTTCTCTGCGGGAGGTCTGGTTGAGTCCGCCCGCCCAGGACCACCTCTGCTGGCGGATCTCAGCCCACGTCTTCTTTGTTGACCTCTTGATAGCTGCCTCATACCTCTCCTGGAGGACAGTCACAAGTGAATCAGCCTTTGCACATATTTACACTCATAACACTTTAACTGATAGTGTGCCATTTTGTGAAATAGACCTAGAACGGGCTAGCCGTTTCCACCTGCGTCCAGTCTTTATGCTAAGCTAGGAAAGCTTCTACAATAACTAAAATTTAACAATCTGCGGCCAGAAAATAAACAGCTCATAGGCCCGTATAAGGACTCACAATGAGACACTGTTTCATTTCCAGAGGTCGTCACCGCTGTGATCAATAACAGGTAAATCAAATTACAGTCAATGAAAAATCTGCACTTATGAACACTGGAAACTTGGCTGCACGCCGCTCCTTGGCATCATGAATGATATTCAAGATGGGACCAAATCCCTGTTACGCCGGCAATTTTCCAGTGGTCAAAAAACTGCACTAAGCATTAGGCTTGTTTAAACACTGGCATAGTGTTGATTTTTCCACCCTGACTTCAATTAACGCTAAATATTTTGGCGAGCAGGACACGGTGCTGTGACCGGCAATAGCAGAAATCTGTCTGTGTTACTGAAGAGTCGCCCGTGGACACGATACCATAAATCACCAGCAGATCAGCTCAGCGTTGGTATCTAGAAACAAGCTTTGAAATGAAACCAGCGTTTGTTCACATTCTATGCTTGGATGAGTTAAACTTGGCCGTTCTGCGTTTTCTGACCTTGTTCTTTTCTAGTTTCTGTCTCTGTTTCTCCTCCAGCAGAGCTCGACGTTTCTCAGCCTTCAGCCTCTGCTCCTCCAGCTTCCTCCTGCGGTCCTCCAGCTGGCTCTCCCTCAGACGTCGGGCCTTCTCCTCCTTCTCCAGCCACTGGGCCTTCTTTGCCGCTGCAGGGTCGCCACAGAAAGTCGTTAAACTTCTTTGTTGTTTATGACAGTTTTCTTAAATTATGTTTAGGAAGTGGCTCTGTGAGGCTACACTCAGTCACATCAGTGCTTTTAGCTAAATGCTAACATGACCATGCTAACATGCTCACAATAGCAAAGTTAACATCTTGAAGTTTAGTTGATATTCTTGCCATGTTCATCATTTTAATTTAGCGTGTTAGCATGCTAACATTTGCCAATTAGCACAAAACAAAAGAAAGTAAAGCTCATTAGTTTTGCAGGTATTTTGTCACAAAAACAATGAAGGTTTTAACTTGATGTATTGGAAAAATGAAAGAGATCACCAATGTTTTAATTCATTCTGAAGGGAAACATGGTTGTCTGCACCAAATTTCATGGGAAACAGTCATTCAGATCCACAAATGTGAACTGCAAGTTGATGTTAGAGGAAGATTTAGGTGAACACCAAAGCCAGCAGGATTCATCCTGAGTGTTCGCACAGAATCGTGTGCCAGTCCATCTGGTGCATGTGGAGATATTTCACTCGATGAAAGAAAGCTTTGGTGTAGAGAAGAGTCAAGGATTGGTCCTCTGGGGATCATGAATATCGGCGCCAACTTTCATGGCAGTCAAACCAAAGTGGTGAGCCAATCAACAGGCTGAGGTTACAGCACGAGAGCCATGTGTTAAAATCAGCTAAAGCTATTAAACAGCACATCAGAAAAACACATAATCTGTGCATTATATAGTAATTCAGCAGCGATTTAAAGAAATGTCCTCTTTTGTAGTTTATTCCAAACTTCACATTCCACACTGCATAATCACTTAAACTCTTGATAAGCCTCTTTTACCGACACCCCGGCAGAAAGGGTGAAGCAGATGGAAGACAGCGTGTTCATTACACTGTAATCCTGATAACAGTAAATAAGCAGAAGTTCCCTGCTGTGTTTTACAGCAGCCTCCAGCAGATGCCAGTTTGTCTGCTGAGGCTCATTTCTTGAAGGAACAATTAAGCAACAATCAGTCCTCTTAAATTAAACCGTCTTTATGGTGGACAGCAGCTGCGTCGCTCTCTTCCTTACATTTACATTTTTCTTATCATTTGCATATAAGCCTCAGCACGGTGAAGAGGCCAGTGTGGGCGATGACGTTACGTTACCGAAGTCATGGCGTAACAAGTTTCAATATCACCTCATAATGCTGTGAGTTAGACGGCTTCAGAAACATTTTTAGTGGGTTTAGCTCAGCGGGGATGTGGCAGTGTTGTGAGGCAAAGACATGTTTGGTATTTAGTTCAGTATTCTGTGGCTCATCTTCACTAATGAGCCAAAGAGGCACACGAGCCTGAGCCTCATCAACAATAAGAAAGCCGTCTTCATTCCTCCATAAATCCAATTCCTGAAAAAATCCAATTATCTGCATTCTGTGCAGCTGGACTGAAAAATATGTCGGTTTAATGCTTATCAGCGTGCTTTTCACGTACTTATTTTTGCAGAGATTTACCACTGCACAGCACATTCAATGCACAGCGGCTGTTATATAACAACAATACAGATGTGTTTAAGGGTTAAACAAACAGTAAACATGGTATTTTGTGACCTTCATGCAATTAAGTCTGTACAGTTTTCAACAAATTGCATGCTGCACGTGAAAAAGGCCTAAATATGGTAACTTGTAATTACAGACAGAAGCAGATCGCAGGAAACTGAATTTATCTCAGAGCAACTAAAGCCGAGTAAACCTTATTTTATCGATAAAAAGGCAGCGGAATTCCCCTTTAACTGTTCTGCAGCTGCTGCTCGACCACATTAATGATGCAAATTAAAGTAGTAATTAAATCTAATCTGTCTGAGAGGCCTGGTCTCAGTTCATGCTAATGACTGCTCATTTTTCACGCCCGTGGGACGTTTCTGCAAGGAGACGCCCACCAGACTCCGCTCCGACTGCCTGCTCACACTTTGGCCTCCATCCACAGGGAGAAGCCCTGTGTTTGAAAAGCTGATACGGCCTTTCGTGTCTTTGTGCTAGAGCAATATTTTCATAAGAGAGAAAAGCTTCAGTCTGCAGCCACAAAGTCAAACCATGATTATATGCACGGGACATGCACGCTGGGTGGGAGTGCAGGAGAACATAAAGTAAAATTACATTTAAAATAACCTGAGTGGAAACATTAAAGCCAAAAAGCGAAACTGCTGAGGGCTCACAGGGTTGAAAAGCTCCCAATGACGAGAGAAAACCAAACAAACAACATAATCGATTCATGGAGGGGAGAAGAAAGGGCACGACTGTTCAGGCTGGAGCCGGGGGAAATGGAAGGAAATGGGATTCCCATCACAAGTCTGATTATTCCCGAATGGCATGACCGCTGCGGACGCGGAGGGTTTTAGTGAAGCCCCTTACCTTGCAGCTGAGTTTGCTGTTCTGAAAGCCGTGCAAGGAGAAACAACAAGAGACGTCAACAACCGTCAGTCACGTCAGAGCGGAGTGACAGAGGACAGAGGAAAGTTAATACTCCACAGAGAAGAGAAGATGTGCATGCTTCGGGTTTGTTATTCAGGTTCATGCAGGACCAGCAGAGTCTCTTTTGGGAAAATCCGATTTGTTCAAAAATTTCTCACCGATATATCTGGCTCGTTCCTCCCTCCGCTCCTTGGCAAGTTTTTGTCGTTGCTCTGAGCTCATTGAATCTGAAGAGAGAAAGAAAATATAAAGTTTTCAGTAAGGGCATAACCTTTAGATGTATAGACTCTGGGGGGATTACATATCCCATCTGGCCTGGAAGAACGTCTGCTTTACATTGCTTCGCCTGCTGCCACCAAACGCTAGACCAGGATAAGATGCATAAAATGTGTCATTCCTGGAATAATGTCTTGTTACTTACATTAATCCACAATCTTGCAAACAGCTTTTAGTGGAGCTGCTTTGTACCGTAGAAACGGCAGAAAGTGTGACAAACTGTTCACAGTGGGGGCTGTGGGTTGTGAGGAATGTTGTTACTGGAATTAAACATGTTGTAGATTCATTTATGTCATTTTTCAAAGTTGTGAGCGCCACAAACGAGATTTGATGGACCTTTACTGCACTGGGGTGGTGGCAGGGAAACGCCAAAGCTACATGCAGATGTATGTAGATTTCACTTGAGGTAATTGAGAAACTTCTTAAATGATCATGAACTGAGCCTTTAACGATGAATCTTCTTCACCTATAAAAACACTCAGACTCATCACAGAAGTAAAGAGAGCAGGTTTCATCTCAAGGTCAGCGCAGCTCCATCTCTCTGCACACAGACGATGTTTAACTCTCGTGCAGCTCAGCTGTGATGTACATGTGCTTTTCAGCCGCTCTCATCTGCAGCGATAACGAGCGTGAACCCTCGCGCTCTTTGAACGACGCCGCGCTGCAACACGACGATTTCTGTCACTCCCTCCGTCTTGAGACTGGCCGTGAAGAGCGGCGACTGAAGAGGCGCGCACGCCGTCGAACACCAGGACCCCTGGGGTGCTCGCTGAGCCCGTCTTCTCCATGCTTTGTAATATGCATGCCGCGCATTCTCAACCAATCGCAGAGGGCCCTGCAGCACTTCAGCCCCGTCTCCATAGCAACCTGAATTTCCTCCCTCTCTCCCCACCTTTCAGAGTTTCCTGCACGGCTGCAGACTTCAGTCTGGCTGATATGCCCGTCGCACTGAGATGTCACTTAATGCATCAGTCCCTCCCGCCTCCGCCTCCCCCCTCGCCACCATCACTCTTCCTCCACACTATACGTCCTGTCCCCCCATAGCAAATGACGATTTGGCTTTCAGCCACGACCATCTGTGTGATGATGACCCAATATACAATCCATCAAAACTTCCATTAGGACAGACAGTATGCAGAAGATCATGGACGACTGCTTTTAGTTTGGACTCTGTGATGCGTTGATTATGTCTTTGAAGGAAGGTCAGAGATGAAACACGGAGGAAAATACTTTAATTACTTTCTTACTACTCCTTTCATACTTTCAATGCCTTTCAATGCGTCCTGTGTTTTAGAGAATGAGGGCGGCGCTGCAGTGTTTCATGGGAGTGACTGAATGATTAACGCCGAGCAGGTTTTTATCAGAAAACAAACGAGCCCACAGCCTGACTGTCACATGGGCGGCAGCAGGGGGAGAAAATGCTGACTCTGCATTTTACACATCATCAGCCTTTAAAAAACCAATACTGTGAACAACAGGGCAGAAAACGGACCAGTTTACAACAGAAAAAGCAGAAAAAGGCAGCACTTTTTTCTGTTTCTTATCTACTTTGGGATGTTTCACCACCAATTTAGTTTAAAATTGGGCAAATGTGATTTATTGGCATGTTTCCACTCCGGACTTTGCAAGCTAAATCAAGACATGACCGTTATTAAACAACTAAAACATCCATAACTCCACCTTTCTTGGGCTGAGGGCTGGTGCTGCTGCCCGGGGTCGATGGCCTGACGTCTGTCTTGGAGGAGGCATCTGTCTTGGTGGGGGTCTCCGTTTGGAGGCTGGAGTTCGTTTTAGGAGAGAGGTCTGTGACAGCGGAGTCGTCTGAAGTCAGCGGGTCCTTCCCCAAAGACTTGTCCCCATTCTGGATGGACTGAGGCTCTGTCTGCAGGGGCAGAGCTGGAAGACAGACACAAGATGTCACAGTTTAATTATCTGAGATATCACAGCATGAAATCATCCCAATAATTGATTAACCCTCTTTTCTTTGCGCTGTCACTGAGGCTCTTAGTCGAACATGTGACGTCTTGCTGTTGCGTCACTGCTGTTGCGTGCAGCCTTCAGTAAACACTGGTGACTTTTCTTCTACATCCATCCATCACACGTCCTCTGTGACTTCATTAACACAACACTCTCGCCTCATTAGAAATCATTAACATCTCTTTCACGCGCACTTCGCACACATCAGGCGATCTGCAGCAAGGCGTTACGCTCCCCCCGCCGTCCCTGAGGGTTTCAGTCCTGCAGCCCCGTCAACAGCGTTTAACACACCAGCAGCGGGTGAGACACGAGCGTGGGAACAAACCTCAGTTTTCTTTTAATCAGTGTAACACATTTACAGTAAAAGTAAGACACAGAGGCTGAGATTTATTTTCCCTGTAGGGGAAGAGGAAAACACTGGAGATTGTGGTTTAAGGCAGCTTGATTCCCTTAAAGAAGAATGCTCACATAGTGATTATCATGGCGATAGTTAATGATAATTGCTTTAATTACCCCCACAGAGCGACCTAAACTCATCTATAAATCCCCCGACCTGAAAATTAATCAACAAAACGTTCATGATAAATAACTGTTTAAGTCTTTTTTTCAGTGTTTCACTTGTTGCTTTTCTCTGTTTTAATTTACTGTAAAATGAAAATCTTGTTCTGGACAGTTGGTCAAACTGCTTATAAAGCAACTTGACTGTATTTTTCATTATTCTGTGTTTATGTCATAAACATGATATTGTTATTAATAAGTCATAATTACGTCTGGGAAACTCTCTGAAAGCTCTCATGAGTCACAATTGATATACTTCCTATAGCAAATTACTCAAGTAATTCAATGTTTAATGTAAGATGAAACCTCTAGAGGTCTCTAAGAAAACTGTCATCAACTAGTGCCATCGATTTCTCCATGCAGATCCGGTCATGTGACCAGACTTCCTGACCTCTGACCCTTGCGGAAGGTGACAAAGAGGCCGCAAAAAGCCACAGAACACTTCCTGTTGTAATGCTCGCTCTGATTTTGTTTTCAAGCTTGGTCGCGCTGCTGATACCGTCACTGAGCTCGGCTGCTGCTTGTCCGAGTCGCTCCCTCCCTTTATCCCTCTCTGGCTGTCATATTGGAGAAGTCAGTGACAAACTGAGCAGAGCTGCAAAGACGCAGGGAGGGGAGGGGGGCTGGAGCAGGAAGAAGAAGAAGAAGAAGAAGAAGAAGAAGAAGAAGAAGAAGAAGAAGAAGAAGAAGAAGAAGAAGGGACAATTTGTGCACTTCTACAAGGACATGTGGAGGGTGTGAACAGAGATTTATAGAGAAAGAAGAGCTGGAGAACAATGAGAGGGAGGAGAGATGGTGTTTTTATAATGACAGAGGGGGAAAAAGGAGAATGGGATTTGAAAAGACAAAAAGGAGGACAGATAAAGACAGTGAGAGCCGAGGCCCAGAGCTGAGAAATAATGAGACAGGAGCTCAGAGACAGTGAGGCAGGAAGGTGAGCGGCTGCAGGCTGGAAGCCAGCTCTCCACTCCAGTCAGCCAGCAGTGGGCAGATGGAGCGTGACGCTCGAGTCAGGCCCGTCCAAACGCTCACCGAACCACATAAATCACAGATTAACACTGGGCTCCTCTCCAGCCACCCCCACTGTACTTCAACACCGAGCTCAACGCACAGGTTGCACTATAGAATACTAATGGGGGAATAATAGGATGTGGATCGGAGCCCTGAGTGCAATGTGAGTAAGAGAGCAACAGTAAGAAAGAATATGCAGGATCATGTTCAAACAGGATGGCACTGCTTCTTCCTGATGTTGAAAAAAGGATTAGGATTTGGCAAAAAGAGGATTGCGGTGCTCCTCCTTACTTGAGAAGATTACTTGTTCACCAAGTGTGTCTGACTTTTTGAATTTGATCGGTTTACAGCCTTACATGGCTGCAAGAGACACCGAGAGGCCAAATTAGGAGTTATGAGGATCACTTGAATTCATAGAATATATAGCTCAACTACACAAAAATGCACATTAACAAGTGGTGCTGATTATACTGCCCCCTTAAAACCAGACTTAAAACCAGACAAACGGCCTGGCTGTAAAAAGAGGCTTGAGCTACTGTAAGAACTTTGTGAGCAGTGCTCATTTTAATTCAATTTTCATCCTCATTTGCTTTTACGCTGTGGGTTGAATGTTTCTTGTAGTTTTTAATTTGGGTCTTTATCTATGGTTCGATTTTATGGAACAAAGACTTTCTCAGTAGTAGTGATGGGGGTGAAGTATCCTCCTCTACTTTCATGTCAACAATTTGGTCACTAAAATAAATTAGTAGAAAGTGTCCAACACTACTGTCTAGTTTACAGTGCTGTGGCTTGTTTGTTGTGGATTATTACCAATATCTAAAAACCAGGTATGACTCTGATAAACTGCACAGAAAAGACCACAGAAAAATGTCCAGTCATGGCAGATCCCTCATAGTTTATGCTGCAGAGCTCACTCTGACTAGTTATTACTGTAAGCATGGCGCAGGTGTGGCTGTTGTGTATTTTCTTGCACCTAAATGTACTGTAAGAGAGGAGTGATGATAGGTGCTGTGTTCAAGCTAAACATCCGAAAGAACTACTTCTACCTCTTACAAATGAACAGTTGAATTCATCAATTCAGTACACTCAGGACTGCACTGCCACAGTCTTACCTGGTCTTGTATAACCATTAGCTTATGGTGGCTAATGTTAGCTAATGTTACACAGCTGATGGAGGCAGTTAAGGTCCCGTAAAACCCTGATTGCTGCACTTTGCACCAAAAATCGCGCTCTGTCTCTGAGTCATAACTGAGTCAAATCAAAACACACAGACGTGACACACATATTTTCAGATTCAGTGTAACTTACGCTTTCTGAGGATATCATTATCTCAGGTGTCTATAAGACGCTCCTTATAACAGAACTTCATTGAGAATCATCCTGTTTTTACGCTTTCCTTCGGTATCAAAGTAATCCAGCGATGTTGGTCAGTACGTCCACGGGTACACAGCCAAACATAAACTTCAAATAACTAATTCAGCATACTTTTAATGGTGCCAGGTTGCAAAGAAATATAACAAAATACAGGCTAAAAACAATAGGCCTATGAGAGCAGAGCTCACTGAATCCAGGGCCACATTATACCTCCTGTTTACCTCCCCCACAGCATTATGGGATTTGTAGTTTGCAAAAGTTAGAGCATGATTATCCCCCAAACAGAAAAATAAGACAAAGGATAATATGAGGACTGACAAAAACCATGAATATTCACTTTTATCATTATAGTTTCTTTCTACATTACCAAGGCTCAGACTGTACCTTCATTAAAGACAAAATCCAATCGCAAAGTTCATAATTGCTTCCAGTTTATTACCAAACTAGAATCATAGCATTGGATAATAATTAATGAAATATGACAGTCTTAACTCTGTGTTTTCAGTGCTGTTCTCCAGCCGTGCAGAAATAGCTCAGCATCAAGTCAACAAGTGCATCTTATCGCACATGATCAGCCATTCATGTGACAGGCTCCATTTAACACAGAAACACAAATTCAGCATGATGTTCACCCGTCGCTCCCTCCCTCTTTGCTTCCTCCCCCTCAGATCTTCATCCCTCCACTGCCATCTCAGGTTTCTGTGCCACTGTGACAGACTCTGGGTTTATAAATAGCATTCAGCACCATACTGAGAATGTCGGCCATAAAAGGGGCTGGCTTCTGTCGAGGCACCTTGGGACCGCACAGTGACCACAAGCTGCAGCGTGTGGTGCACCGGCTTTACTGCAGGGGCAGGGGAGGAAACTTAACTTTGTTTGTGTGTGGGCCATGTTGGCTGGTAAAATCCAAATGCGTCTGGCACAAAAACTGTTAAACCAATAATAGAATAAAACAGAGAGGGACGTCCAAATGAGAGCTGGCAACCTGCCAAACCGGGAGCCAAACTTAGCCACATTAAGTCTCAACCTCAGCTGAAATTGACCAATGAGAGTCAGGAAAAAATCTGTTAACCCTAGATGCTCCAACAATGTTTTCCCTCAGACAGTGGGGGGTATGGATGCTTTAACACCAGGTCTGAGTGCACTGCATTTCCCAGCATTCCTTTCTGAATGAATAACATTTATGAACTGCTATGTCAGACTACACTAATATTAGATAGGTGTACCTAATAAACTGGCAACTGAGTGTATATCCTAGTAACAAAGTTGCTAACTTCAATATTAACATTACCAACAAATAAATTACATTATTAACTATAATTATCTGATTCACTCCCTGTTTACAAGCGTCTGCCTCGGCCACTCGGGACGCATCTTCATATTCTAGAACACTTAGTTTCATTCTCTAAAATAAGAGGTTTTATTCATCAACTTGAGAGCCATTAATGAGGTTGGCTGATAGTAGATACGGGAAACATCTCTTTAATCAGTCGTTTTTGAAAGGTGGAGGGCGGCCCCGAACCCTGTGCTGTGTGAAGCAGGTCAGCCTCTATTGTTTGGAGTTATGTGCATGAGAGAGCCACTATGTAAACGCACATACAGTGTGTGTGTGTGTGTGTGTGTGTGTGTGTGTGTGTGTGTGTGTGTGTGTGTGTGTGTGATGAGTGGGACATGTTGGATCTGGGTCAGGCTAACCTCAGGAATCCCTGGCATTCACATTTCCCGCGCACGTGTTTATACAACAAGCGTGTGTCTTTTGCAGGCCTGTGTGTCTGCATGGCCTGCATGTGCCAAGGAATCAAGAGATTAAAATCAACCAAAAAGAGACGAGATTAAACCCAGTATGTGCAGTCAGAGCGAAAGGACAATGTCTGATTGATTTCACTCGCCCAAAAAGCACAAACTCAGATTGACGGACTCCAGGAATTTGCGATATTTGAACTGAGAACAGGATGAGTTTGACTGCTTACACACTGTCGGAAAGCACGTGTGGACCTTCATGGACGCTTCCGCCACCTCTTCCTCTACGGACAGGAAAAACGGAAATGCTCTTGGGCATCCACACCCCAGGGAAAAGCAGAGGAAGAACATTCCTGAGACATTTACACGACTCCAGCTTGGATGTCTGGAGAGCTACAACCAGCGAGTGAGTGTGAAATGTTTGCAAATTAAAATTCTGAGGTAAATATTCAAGCTCTACACCAAGTGGCTGAGCACAGAACTGAAAATCCAGCATCTCACAACAAGCAACAATGGAACTGCGTAAACCAAAAGGTCGCTGAGTCCATATTCAAGCATGCATGATAGAAAAAAAAAGCCCACAAATAAAATGTCAACCACACCATTGCCTCTGAGGGAACATGAAAACTTCAGGCCTCACGAACAAATGCTGCATGAACCTTTGAACCCCTCAGATTCTGCCATAACGCCGTGAGAGGTGACCACACCAACAGCTGTGACTGTGATGAGTTCCAGGTCACAGCAACAAGCGACAACGACATGCACAGCTACTAATCACTGTCGCAGAGGGAGAAATGTGGCTTCCCTGTAATGATGAAAAAGGAGAAACCTTACATTTAAAGCTGGGCTCCAATTACAGACCACTCACTGTTGTGTCTCAGTCGGGATGCTGCGTTTTCCCTTTAGATCAGTGAATGTGCAATTTGGCACCCTTAGCTTCTTTGGCTACGCCTGTTAGCTTTTCCCCTCTGTCCTTAGCCTTTTTTTTTTTGAAACTATGGGTGTTCTATTTCAAACAGAAGTAGACAAAATAAAGCTTTTCATTTCTAACCAAAAACACAGGATTTAGTCACCTGAAATGACGACTGTCTCAGATTTTATCAGCTGTGGCTAGCTTAAGCTCCTCGTGCTAAACTGTGTTGGTTGAAAGTTGACCTATTTTAAATAAGGACCCTGTAAAGCTAACGCTAAAGCTAACAGGTCACAGGCACAAGCTTACTATAGAAAAAGGTCAAGCAACACAGTGGTTAGATTTATACATTATGTTCCAGAATACGTAACCAAAAAGTGATAAGCTAATGATGTGCCCTTTGCTTTTGGAAATAATGCTCAGTACTAGCTAGTTAGCTGGACGTGCTAATGATTGCAGCTTACTTTAGAGCTGATAAACACGTAAATCAGCACGAGCATGAACAGTGTTGTCGAGCTACGGCTTAAAAGCTACAGAAGTTTAGTTACTGTTTATGTGTACAGTGTTTATTTACAGCCTTCACAATAACATTAGCATGAGCTCTAGCGAACAGAAGCTAACTGGCTAAATGTGAGCTGTAGTGTGTAATCAGGAAAAATGGCAGAATGAAATAACAAAGATTTTTTTAAAAAAGATATTAAATAAAATGTTGATAATGAAATAAAAATAAAAATCAGTCATTATCAAAAAATGAATTATAAAATACACAGAGGCTACTTCTATTGTCTCTTTAATACAAACCCATATGTCCCACTTTCTACTCCAATTGACCAAAGCTTGACCAATCAGGACACAAGATGCTGGTTCATTATAGTATTATAGTAAACATCAGATTGAAGGTCCATCTTCTCATTACCTCAACCTTTCCTCTGTCTTTGCACACAGGGCAAAAACAGGACAAGCTATTAAAAGTACTTATCAAGCACTACGGCGAGTGTATGGGTCTGAACAAGACAGCTCAAACAGACTGAGTCAGAATGGAAAGGGACAGGCAACAGGATGTTACTCCACTGCAAACAGAAGAGATCTGGAGATGCTTTTAACCACAAAGAAGTGGGTTACCCAGTCACAAAGACTTAAAACAGAGCCGAGCGTGAATCATCTATGCGCCATCTATTATTCACTTTTTTCTCCTCCTTTATTCACTGGTTCAGGGTTGATACTAAAGAATAAGGTCAAAGTTGATGCAGCGAGAAAGGAAAAGAGGTTTTTGAACCATTTTTAAATGGCGGGAGCCGCTGAGAAAAGCTGTTCTTCCAGACAGAGGGAAAATAGCTCAGGCGTGGTTTGTTGTGACTGAGGACGTCGTCAGGGAGTTTCACTTCCTCAGTCATGACCTCATCATTATGTCATCGCCACAAGATAGCAACGGTAAGCAAGACACACGATGAAAATAAACAAGTTACCACAAGGTATGTTTCTCTTTACGTTGAAGGCAATAAAGTATTAACAGGCTGACTCAGTCATTAGTGCACACTCTGCAAGGCTGTGCAGTACAAGCTTGATTTAGCCAAACAGATTCATAGCTACTGCTGTAAGAGTGACAAAGAAGAAAGAGAGGCAAAGACAAAAAAAAGAGAAAACTGTGAAGTACTGAAAGCTGGTATTCGATGTCTGTTCCAGTTCCTGATTTAAAAATATTAATGTGTAATGTGAAGGGTGTTCCTCACAGTGATAAGCCTACAAACAACGATCACTCTGCAGCTCCTGTTAGCATGTTAGCATCTTTCACTTCAATGTTTTGATTTTCATGGCCCGTGACTTTAATGTTTTGGTTCACTCTCACCGAATATGTAAGCTATCTGCTCAGCAAAGACAACATTAGTGACTAGCTGGTGCACATAAGGGATCATTTAGCTGCTAAAGAGCCTGATAATTCCCACAGGAGCTGGTGGAGACCAAAAACAGAGCTGAGAGACGATCAATGTTGGACTTAGATTCATCAGGTACTCTGACATGCAAAATGAATGTGGATCCATGTCCACTAGATGAGCAACTACGCAACTGTAGGTTAAAACATTTACCTTAACAACTTTATAAGATAATAATACGTCAATATTGTGTTTAAGGCTTATTGCACAGCTCCTGAGTCGGCAAAAAAATCAATTAATGCAGGTGTAAGGCAAAATTCTTGTACAGCTACTTGTGCTGAAACACTTAATGTCTGTGAACTTTGGCTTCTTTTGTCAAATGAAAAACAGGATTATTGAATTTTTCCATTATTGTCAAAACTCCAGTGCTGTTTCGGCACCAGTGCCATTGAAACAATCCTCAGGCCTGCATAGCACCACTGAAAAAAGATGTTGTAAAGGGATTTGCTGAAATAAAAGCAGAGATAATATGAAAACAGACCAAAAAAGAGACACAGAAGCAAATGAAACAATAGACAGAAAAGAAAGCAAACACAGATCTGCAGTAACAATGAGTCGCATTGCAGCTGTTTACTTCTCTTATAGCCACAGACCACCAGACACTGACCACTTACTGCATCAGACGCTGCAAGAGAGTCTGCAAAGCAAATCCGTCTTGTGTTTTTACAAGGCAGCCATACTGCTAACTTCTTTTACTGCTTTAAACCTACTGTTTTCCAAGAGAGACCTTCTGCACAATAATTTCAACTAACTTGGTGTCAATATTTAGTAAAAACTAAATCTTCGATGGTCTTTTTGTCGTTAAAACATCAGAATCAAGCCACCACAGGTGTATATAGAGCACAGCGGCCTCATCACACTCTTGTTTTGGACTCATAAAGTAGGGCATAACTGTGTCTGGCTGACTAATGTTGACCTGGCAGCACAGTGAGGTGTGACTAAGTTTAATCTCAGCTGAGATCTGGTTTCAGAGCTGTGCGTTCAGCCCGGTCACAGCAGGTCAACAAGTTATACTGTGACAGTCAGGAAAAAGAAGGACCTTCAAGTCAGCAACATGGTCTGTATGAATGGTTTACTGTTGCAAATATATTCCCCAAACATCCATTAACAGTTCGAAATTTGTAAGTGGGAAATAAATCATCATTTTCTGCATTTGTGATAAATTATTACAGTTAATACAGTTGATGTTTGGGAACAGTTTTTAATTTTAATGCACTTTTTGCATCCAGTATTGGCTGCTTGACTCTTCTTATCTGTGGGGTGAAAATAAAACATTCCTTCATTCATAAATGAGACAAAGACAAGGATACAACACCTCTTTTCACTAAAAACAACAGGGAGCTGGGCATCAACTCTGCAGTGTTTGGCTTCAAAAACATCAGATGTTCAGTCATCATCAGAGAAAAAAGAGAAAATCAACATGCCGGAGGACAGGAATGACGCTTCAGAGAGGTCAGACAGCTGCCATGTGATTTACTGCAGCTCAGACACATCAAATCTGGCAACCAAGAGGGTCTCCAATGCCAGCTGAAAGCCCCCGAGACAAGAGGTGAACCTGACCGGCTGCAGCCAAAACTGCAGCAGGAGAAGATCTTTTCGAGGATCATTTCAACGCAACAAAGGGAAGAGTGAGCTGCTCGCTCGGTCAGGAAGAAGCAGCGTGGCGTCATTGTAGGAGACTGCAGCGGTAATCAATTGACTGGTGCGGCAGGAGATGCTGCATTTTAATTGGCTTAATGCTGCTCCGTTCAAAAGAGAAAACACACCACATGACAACGTAATCATTACACAACCAAATGTTTTCTCCTTGCATTGTGTTCGGGAGCTATTTCCTGTTGTCAGATCTGTGTCAAGTCGAGATGAATGATCATATTTTTATTATTATGAGTTCTGCTGTTGCGCTGTCTCACAAATCAAACTGGGTTGCAGTCATGCAATATGTTAGCAGCAAGCATCAGCCATCATCTGCGTTCTAATATTAGAGCCTGTGCGTCCTGTGACTGAGATGTCGTGTGGTCAGTGACGTGTGTGTGTGTGTGTGTGTGTGTGTGTGTGTGTGTGAGCATGAACCTCAAATGTAGCTACATCTGCGCCGCTATCTGCGCACACACACATAAGCACACATACACTTCAAAGCAGGAGGACGCATCTGTTAGCGATTCCCCGGAGGTTGTAGTGACACATCAACAAAAACATGCAGTACATACTGCATACTGCAAGGCAGCATGGGTAACGGGGAGACAAGTCCCGGACAGGAACCAAACAGAAACAGCTGAACGCCTATGAAGCTAAAACACCAAATGCAAAGAAAAGCTTGACATGTTTACGCATCATCTCCTTTGAAGGAAGGAGGTCTCCTGCAGGAAGCGCTGCAAGAAAGCTCCTATTTAACACTAAAAATGAATTCAGCGGCCTTGATATTGCTCAATTAAACTTTAATAGACAGCCAACGCCCAAGGAAGTTAAACAGGGGTGAGCTGAGGAATAAGAAAAGAGAGAGGGGAGTGCCTGCGGGTTAGTAAGAAAGACCCTGAGGACACGATCAATACTGCGGGTACTCAGCACTTCAAAGCAAATCTTCAGCTTGAATATTTAAGATATATTCAAGTGCAGAAGAGCAACGCAACCGCGGCTGGATATCAGACCTCAGCACTCCTTTGTTACTGACCGAAATGTGGCTACAGCACCAAGAATCAGACAACTGACACAGAAAGTCTGCTTGGCTCTGTAATCGTAATATGTTTTGTTTTTGTTTTTGTTTTTTTAATATATCAATTAATCTGCAAATTAAAAAATAGAAAAATACAATCACAATTTCCCAGAGTCCAATGTGACATCTACAAGCAGTGAAAACCCCCAAAGATATTCAAGTTATTATCACATAAGCCAAAGAAAGGCAGCAAATCTGTACTACAGAGAAGCTGGAACTGGAGAATATTTGGCTTTTTTTGCTTGAAAATAAAAATTAAATTGTTAATTATTGTCTCAGCTACAATGAAGTCAAGAACAAGTCGCATCCTTCCTGTTTCAAGTCCTACAAGTCATTTAGTCTGCTGTTCAAGACACATGTTTCCCTCCTGCCCGTGAAACCTGATTGGCTGCTGTCAGACTGATTATTTCCTAACACGTTTTATTACAACGGTTTCAACAAGGGCTCTGGGAGAGAAAGTGAATAAAGGGAGTGATTTAACAGATCATTAGTGTTAAAGTTAAGCTCTAAGTCTTTTCCTTTGTCAAATAAAAGTGTGACGTCATCAGATCGGTGACTCAAATCCACACCTCTGCTGGTCGACGTAACGCAACAATGACGCAAGTTTGAATCATAAAAGCTTTTTCTTTACAATAGTAAACGTCCTCTGGTGCGCAGGCAGGAAGTGATGAGCCTTTCCTGAAGCAGCAGCAGTTCATGTGGAATACAGAGAAGAAGAAACGGGTGGAGATATATATGACGTTAGCATTAGCATTAGCAAGTGCACATCTAACAACACCAAAACAGAAGGCACATTCATCATCGTGATTGAACGCTGGGTCATTTTGGATTATCGTTGAAACATATTCTGTACATATAGTTGAAACAGAAAGAGGTCAACACTATATCTGACTCCCTCCACATTAGCTCTAAAATAGCCACAAATGTGCAGGTGTTGCTACGGTGACTCTACTCTATGAAATGTGATATGACAGTTGCTTTTATGACTACACTCTGCCTCACACCAATCCCTAACAGGATTGTGCTGCAAACAGGATTATTAATATCAATGCCCCATTCATGACTTCTGCTTTTTTGGAGTGTCAGATACGAAGGGAAACATGACTAATGCGTGCATAAGCTCTCAGGAAGCCTCGTCCTTCGTCTTACTCGGCAGCAGAATGGAGCATTTCCTCTCCTTTCCTGTGCGAGCGGCTCTTGTCATGGCTGTGATTTATAGCATCTGGTCACAGGGATCGCTGACGTGGAGCGTTGGGGGAGAGCGCTCCGGTCTGGTCGGCCTCCTCCTCCCTCCTCCTTCTTCAAGGATCCGCTCAAACCACAACAACTTGCCTAAACCTCGACTCCCCGTCCAGTTTCTCAGAGTCATTCTAGCCGATCCCGTCCACACCCGGCCCTCCCACCCACACGTACAAGCCCCCAGGCCGCAAACGAGACACTGTTGGTAGCATTGTGAAAACTTGACTGCAAGAGCTGAGAAGAGCTTTCTCTTTTGGGTTTTTCACTTTTAGTTTCACCCTCAGATGTTGTAAGAAATCAGGATTAAATAATCTAAGGTGCAACAATTAATTGATTTATCAATTATCTGATCAGGAGATGATTCACTGGCAACTATTTTGATTTGACAATTAGCCACTGATGGTACACCAGTTTTCCATTCGCACACCACACGTATACAATTTACTATGATATGGGTGACATTTAGCTACCACTTAAATTAATTAGCTACTTTTGAAACAATGGGACAAAAGAAGTAATCTCATTTCTGTGAGCGGAGATTAATGATTTTGAAAGCAAAAAAGAAAAGATGGTTGTTGCTACCAGACTGTGTAAGCTGTATAGGAGTTAGCTAGCCAATTAAGCTAACGTTAGCTCCATGATTTGGTTGAAACCACCATCTCTGGCTGACTTTCAGCTGACTTGTTTTAAACTGAGAATCCTGTAAAATGGTCTTATATATGCACTTGATGGCTATACACGCGTAATATTATGCTAAAATGATGAGGCTAAAGCTAAGAGGTCCCTAGCAAACACCAATATACTCACCGGTGGATGATCCATACAGAGGTCAAAGAAATACTGCCGTTTAGAGCTAGTTATCCTCCTAAGTTTAAAATGTTAAGATAATCATGTTTGGCTGCTTATCTTGCATACTTAGACAAAAATAAGGTTAGATTTATGTTGAGAGAAAAAGCTTTTAGGATGGGGACGGAAAAGCATCTTTAGCAAAAAAAAACGTCTCTCAGCTAACATTGGCTGAGGCTAAACTAATAAACAGCAGGACAGAGCAGCTAACGTTAGCCTGAACTCTGTAGCATCCTTTCACGTTCACATCCTTACTTGAGCTCATTATTCATTTTCCTTTCCATTTATTTTCCATTTTTATGGAATTTAACCCGACAAAATAAGTTAGTTTAAGTTTCCTTGGCCTTGAAAGTAACACTGGATTCACTTAGCTAGTTAGCTGAACATGCTAACATTAGCAGTTTCTGATAGAGCAGACTGTTTAATCCATTTCTTACTCCTTTTTTTTTGCTCTTGTATTTTTGTTTTATAAAAGACTATTAAAGAAACCACCCCTCATTTTCTATTATTTATGTAAATTCACTTTGTTTCGGATGCTGTAACAATGCTGCTATGGTCATGTGTTACAGTGATTTCAATAAAAAAAATGATATTTTAAGATATTTTGGCCTCTGGGAAAGTATGCTTAGCATTTTCCCTATTTTCTGGCATTTTACATACAATTCACCAAAGAATTGATAAAATACTCAGCAGATTTATTGATAATGAAAGTAGTTCAACTCCTCAGATCAAGGTCACTTCACGAGTTTGAGGATGGCTCACGACGGTGGCAAATCAAAAGCCAGTGGAAGAAGGTTTTCCAGCCTGGCTGCGATGTTGAACGTGTGCCAAGAACATAACGTCAGCATGACTGGGAAGCTCGCCGGGCCGAAGGGAGTCCACGTCTCATGATTACTTCCACAGAGGAGCATTAAACTCCACACTGAGACTCTGACTGCAGGCCAGCCAGCCTGGAAAAGTTGGTGGAGTGACAGTGCAGATATGAGGGAGGAGAAGCTTTGCTCTGGGAGGGAGGTGTTGTGCAGACAATTTA
Organism: Chaetodon trifascialis; assembly: GCF_039877785.1. Classification (NCBI taxonomy): domain Eukaryota; kingdom Metazoa; phylum Chordata; class Actinopteri; order Chaetodontiformes; family Chaetodontidae; genus Chaetodon; species Chaetodon trifascialis. The sequence continues at coordinate 5,708,226 of NC_092072.1, forward strand.
AACTCCTTCAGAAACAAGTGCCGATGTTTTCTGTCTGCTTCACACAAAAGGTGGATTGTTTCTGCGATGGTGCCGCTCCTACTGCGAGCCGCAAAACAGAGAGTCTTTGAACATGTTGTGTCTCGGAAAGGCTCGGTTTGACTCCAGCGCTCGCCAGTAAGAAAGGAAGCTCGCTGTGTCTCCTCAAAGACAAACACTGACTCCAGAAGGAAGAAAAGACTCTGATTAGGTCGCATAACGTTGCTGGTCGGCTGGTTTCAGGGGTTTTGAGGGATGACAGGAGGGATGAGGTCAGGAGGGGTGAGTGTGTGTATGTGTGTGGAGGGTGGGTGTTCAGGATTTGGATAGTCCACATGCATTAGGGCTAAACCAAAGGTCTGCCAACCTCAGACCTGAATGAATCACTTTGATATGGGATTATGAGCCCTCTCACAGCTCTGCAGGGCTGGAAAAAACAAACCCTAGTTGGCTTTTCGTTCTATCTTTCCTTTTTTTTTTTGGACAGGAATGAGACTCGCAGCTCTCGGAGTCAGAGAGAAAGAATGTTGCTGTTGATCTAACGCCTCTGCCTTTTTCGGCATCTCGCATTCCCGATAACGTCACATGTTGATCGAGCCTGTTGGAGCTCTGGGTAGAGGTCCTGCAACCAAAACATCCTTTGTTTGTCGTCATAGATCACTCATTGATGGGTGAATTTGCTCAAAAACAATACGAGGGTGTTGAGTATTTCAGTAATGACACCTACAACACAAAAGTCTCATGACTAAGCTGCATTTCTTGCACCAAAAGAACATCACAATCTAATTTTTTAAACTCCAAAATCCTGATATCAGTATTGGCGTCAGAATTACAGCATCCGCCTCGCTGTGGTTTCTATCCTTCTCGCAGCAGCCGATGTACATACAGACTCCCACACATGTAGCGAGCGGGCACCATGACAGCATGCCTTTGCGGTGATAAAAAGCTGCAGCAGACGTTTCTCCCTCCATCCAACGCTCTCCACATCCAGTAGAAATGGGGGGGAGGGCTGCCAATGAACAGAAAGTCACCTTCTACCACTACACAGGTCAAGGGGAGGTGTGTGTGATGGAGGCGGAGGCACCATCAGGGTCGTCCGCTGTGTTTTTAAATGTTAATATAGATGAACTGTTGTGCAATCATATCATCAGACCAAGTCCACAGAAAACCCTTTAAATCACTGACAAGAACATTTACTCTGCAGTAATTAATCAATTTGTTGACACACTTTGATAATCAGTTAACCAGTTGGAGTAATTTTTTAGGGAAAAGAAGTCAAAATTCTCTGATTCAAGCATCTTAAATGTGAATATTCTCTGTTTTCTTTCCTCCTCTAGGACAGTAAACTGAATGTCTTTGGATTGTGGACAAAACAAGATAATTGAGGACGTCATACTGGGCTTTGGGAAACAGTGATGGACATTTTTCACCATTTTCTGACATTTTATAGACCAAACAACTAATCCATTAATCAAGAAACTAATCAGCGGAGAAATCAACAATGAAAATAACTGTTAGTTGCAGCCCTGCGCGATAAAACTGGAGAAATTATCGTGAATACTATCCTAATTAAATAGTCCATGAAGCCTTCTTTTGAGACAAAGCTCGCAAACACATCATTATAAGTACCGTAAATCATTATAGTACAGCATGTACAGTACAGGAGGAAATATGACCACTAATATCAGCGTATTTGTGCATAATTACAAGGATTTCACTGATTGAAATCTGGGCTCTCAGACCAGCAGAGAGAGGCTGAGCAGTGTGAGACGCAGATGTTTAACCTCTGCATCTGCTGCTGAAGTGCTCCTGAGCAAGACACTGATTCCCAACACCAGAGGGAGGTAGAAGAGGGCTTTTCCTGCCTCACTGGCTGGTTGTTTTTGCAGGGAGCGGCGTGTGTCTTCAGCTGCACCGGCCTGCCTGTGTGTTGCATATGTGGGGCCATTTTTCACCCTGACGCGTTTGGTAATGGAGACCACAGCTCGCTGCTGCATTTCCAGGGTCTCTGCTAGGTGAGAGCCGCCTGTTAGAGATGCGGACAACCCGCTGTTTGCTGTGGCGGAATTACGGCGGGCTGCCAGAGCGGACAAACATCCCATTTTTTAAGATTCAAGGGGGGAAATCTGAGGTGTTGCATTGCTGCAGCTGTTGAATCTAAGGTGCGTTTCATCAACAAGGCTGGAAAATACCGACACACTTTTATTGTGATCGGAACCAAAAAAAGGAAAATAACAAGGAGGTATCATTTTTACAATCAAAGCCCCCAACACCACCCCACTGTCACCGTAATTCTACAGTAATGTTATTCATGACCTATTTTTTTATGTGTGTTGGCTGTAAAATACTCACATTTGTCTGTTAGTGTCAGCTTCTCCTCGAAATTCAGTCCCAGCTCCTTATAATCCATTGTTTCCATTCAGGCGGATCGCAGTCCCTTTCCAGTTGCTGTCATTCCTCAGAGTCGCACAAGTACAGGAGATGAAACTCCCGGTACAGATCGCCCAAACACGCCCTTTGTAAATCCAACCGGAATAGAGGAAAAAGTGGCCCAAAAATAAAAGTGGAAATAAAGCAGGATCTGAGCGAAAACACCTGTGAGTGTTTGAACTATTAAATTGTAATAAAACTTGTTAAAATGTGTTGTTAAATTATAGAGAGTCAGTCCAGTCCAGCGGCTCTTCGGAGGAAAATCTACAGTGCGGGAATAAAAAAAGCGTCAGTGAGTCCTGAAAGCAGCAGGAGTCAAGTTACAAAGATTAGGAAAAGCACTTCCGGTGAAAAAAATCAGAATAAAATATATATTAGACAAAAGCAGAACTCAAGATCCACTAACTAGGGTTTTCCAGGGCTGTCAATTTCATAATTCTCTCAGTTTGAGAGGGTTTAGCTGTCATCACGTGACCTAGAAAGCTGAGTTATCTCCATGACAACTGTAAAAACCATCTCTGGGGTGAGGACTCCAGAAAAAAAAACTAGTAAGTGGATCTTTAGATAGCTTTCTTGTCAAACTATGATTTCTGAGGTCAAGAATTTCTGTGAGTAGTTGCCGATTTGTCCTCATAAACACATATTTCAACTAGCTTTTCTTATTTTCACAGACAGTAAGTGGCAAACTGTGGCATGCATTAAACATACACAGAGCAAACACTGTGATAAAATAAAATTAAAAGAAACAATACATTTCAACAGGGGCTGTAATAAATAAATATAATAAAAAACAAAATATTTTGAAGTAGAATATCATACACATATGACATTAGACAAAATGTTGCCCTTGAATGTGTTGCAGTAGACTTACTTTGAAGCCAGTTTTGGTCTAAATCACAATTGTATCATACAAACGATGATGTTTAACACAATAACACTGAACAGACAGGACAGGACACGCAATACAAAAGCACTATTAATAATTTAGTATTATTTTCTTGCTTGAAATACACCTATTGTCCCAGAATTGTCTTCGTGGCACAGGGTTAAAGCCCCGATAATTTAATGGAAATGCCTACTACTGCTCTGGTTGAAACCGACAATTATTGATGACAGTTTTTGAACAATTTTATTCAAATGTTTCGGGTGTCTATTTTTACTCCATTTTGTAGTAGCCGTTTTATTCTGAAGGCACGATTGCTTAATTTCCGGCTGTAGTCACTTTCGCCTCTTGCTAGCTTGATGTCGTCGATCGGAGCGAAAAACCGCATGCCGGACAACTGGACTATACCAACTGGCTCACAAGGGACGAAACTAATTTGCCCATGAAACTAGGCCAAAAAAATCTATCGGAGACGTATTAGCAACGTGAAACAGTAGATTCTATTCCCCGCACGGCCTCTCTCATCGCTTTTAGCCGCAGTGACAGACGTTTCCTCTTAACTCTTAAAGCCAGTGAATGGTTTGATCCATCAGATGATTTCCAGCAGCTGAAATCAGCCCTGCTGCCTGGAACGAGGTGAGTTGTTATTACAGCATAAAAAACGGACCGCGTGTGTAATTACAGCAATTAGGCACACTTTAATTAACAACTTGTATCAGTAAATGTCATTCTACACTTCACGGACAAGATATCCATTAGGAAAAATACTTAATATTGTAATAATGATACCTTAATTAAGGCCTATTGGCTTAATTACCACAGGAAATATGAGATCTCACTGAAATATTACTGGAAATCCAATAAACAAAAAATAGTAATAATACTAATAACACTAAGTAGTCATCAAAGGTGTCTATAAACCTACAATGAATAGACCAACGATGCTTTGGCCGTTGTATTTCTTTAGTATATACCCTATATGCAAAATGTTGTATTCCTAAATCATCTTTCCTGCTTATAAAAAAGTGACAGTACATCATCTGCCTGTACGCTGCTCACTGTACTGATGATGACAAGCTGATTAACAATTGATGTGACCTTCCCGCCATCGGAGGAGACAGAGGATAGTCCTCCAGGAGGAAATCTGCTGCCAAGTCTTATCTGATAAAAAGAGAAGCAGCAGGAAGATGAAAAAAAAATTATCTCGAGGAAACAAACCCAGACATTTCAAACAGTGACGAGTGAAATGTATATGACACCATGGCAGTATTAAACACTGTTTTATTTGGGGCTTATTTGATCAAAATACACATATACGTGACAATCACTGGATAATTTGGATATTGTCAAAACACTTTTGCATCAGTGGTTATGGCATGAAAATGACATTTATTTATCAAAATGACGATAAATTTTCAATGACGTCTTCTCTCACAGATGAAGAAAGAAGAGCAAAAAGTGGAGGGTTGAGGAGGCGTGTCATTCATTTTTTAAAGGAGGCATTTTATAAATAGGCTGACCAGAACAACATCGACAACGCTTTTTGGTCATTTGGATAAAAAATTCAGATTAATTATTGATGAGGTCATCTGTGTTTTTTTTTTTCCTTGAATCTGCAGGACATTAAGGATGAGACCGAGCACAAATATATGTTAAAAAACATAATAAAAAGTCCTTGAAATGTCATTTTGAGCATCTTTGGAGCAGGACAGATAGTTTTACATGATGACGTGGTCGAGCTACACTAAATACTGAACGGCAGAACGTATGTGAGCGTTACCACAGATAAAATATGCATGACCCACTTAGCTTGGTGAAGACACTTAAGACTTCAGGACCTGAAACACTTGAGTTGTGGCTGATGTTAGAGACTTCTCAACGTCCAGATCGTTCACTATGGTTGACCCATCTTTTTATCGCTTTCCTCTTAAAGTTCGGCCTAAAATTAAATATTTGACAGTTAAAACCATCTTTGTGAAAAAAACAGCTGAGCTATGGACAACCAGGTGACATTGTTTTTGTTTTAAGTGTTCCTTTAAACATGCTACACGGAGGATAAAGATGAGCTGAAACACTGCTAATCAATCCACTGGCCTCCCTCAGACACATGAAAGGGGAAGAGAGGCAGCTCCATCAGGGCTAATGGAGTTGGATCTGACCTGTTGGTGCCTGTGAGGGAGCGGCCAGCACTGTTGTTGAGTCTGGAGTCTGGTAAAAAAAATGATTTGTTGATGCAGTAATAAGATTTGGAAATGCAGTGACAGGAAATGTAATAGAGCAGTAGGAGGAAGGCAGGCAGCGCTCAATAAACCTCACCTATCTTGTTCATCTGCAGGAGAAACTTGGCTCGTGGAAAGTATGGATGGGAGGATGGATGGAGCATTTGTGTTTCCATGTCTCGCCACTACATATCTCGAGTTGCAATCTCCAGAACAAATCTGATCTCAGACAGGTTGAGAAGCGCTTGCTGACACTGATCACACAGTGGACTTGTTTTCGAGAAAAAGCTGCTACTGTAAGTCATGTGTTATGGGGGGGGGGGGGGGGGGGGGGGGGGTTCAAAGCCACTACCACAAAATAATAAATTACCTAATTCATCAAAGCACATCTTGATCAGTGAAGGGACTCTTTGTTGCAGTGGTGATGGTCTTCAGACACAGATGGCAGTGAAATGAAAACTAGACCACAGCTAAACCTTTAAGTTCCCCTCAGGTTTCATTGACCATACAAAACACAATGTCTGCTGACAGCTATGCTCTCTCTATGAGGACATGCAGGAGAAAAGAACAAGAGTCTGCAGTCATGCTAGCTGCTCTGTGATGCTGTCCTGAGGCACAACAGCGCTTTGGGCTAAATGCTAACATGCTCACCGTGACAACGCCAAAATGCTGATGTTCAGCTTTTATAATGTTGACCATGTTCTTAGTTTTAGCTTAGCATGCTAACATTTGCTATCTAGGGCAAAGTATAAAGTACAGCTGAGGCTGATGGGAATGTCAATAGTTTTGCAGGCGTTTGATCATAAACCAAAGGCAAATTACATTTTTGGATGGTGTTAGATAAAACAGCAGTAAAGCTATGATAATTAAACTGGAGTCAACATGTCCTGTATGTCTGTGGGCTATGAAATTTCATGGTGATCCATGTAGTTGTTGTCACTCAAAAGCAAAATTTTCAAACTGATGGTCCCGCTAGAGGAAAAATCTGGGTAAAGTTGTGAGGCTTCATCCTCTGGGAACCATGAACGCTGTTCGAGTTATTTCAGCCTGGTGGTTTTCAGCCTGGCTGAACCACACTGTCAACACTGAAGCCCACCGCTCGCTGGCATGGCGATAAAACAAAACAAGATGGACAAACAGGATATAAAAGTCCTCCTTTTCTGTAGCTCTCACATGTCATTATCTTTCTACCTTCATGTTCTTAAGGACTCCATAAATACACACCATGTGTCTTCAAGCGTTTTGGGCCTCAACACTCATGAAATTACAGCAGAACAAATTGTGCCTGCAGTCCACTGATGTACTGCCAAGCAGCAGACATAAGCCCAAGTTGACATTGTAAGCTGTTCACTTCGGTGCAGGCAGCGTCACTTTAGCAAGACAAATAGGATCCTCAGACTATTACTGGTATCACGTCTGACCCTAACAAACCTGGTTAGAGCACATGCCTGAGTATTTAAGATTTTTAATCCGCCATGATAGACAAGCTAGTGATTCAGTCTCCACGTATCCTTGAGCTTTTTCCGACAACAAAGAGTTTTCTCAATGAGACTTTCTTTGAGGGAGTGCATGTCCGTACTCGCCTGCACCTGACTGAGACCTGGGGAGGTTCAGAGAGCCTCCCATAAACCCATAGAGGCATGTAGTTAATTGCCCCTCCTACACACAGGGCACTACAAAAAGGCTCTTAACAAAAAGCCTGCAGTTACACTTAAAACATTCGTCTGGATCCTCCCTGCACGTTTGACCAGAGGGGAGAGCACATTTGTGTCTGCAGAAGGGAGTTATGAAACGCTTTTTCATTGTAAAAGCTCCGAGTACACAATGGTTTGGTTTTACAGGGCGAGTACACATATTTGGAGAGCACACTGCTGAAGTCAGAGTCTGAATATAACCACAGCTGCTGCAGAGTGGGAGTCAAGCATGTCTGCAGTTGGTGTGGTTATCGAGAGCAGAGCTGAGGAAAAATGTCCAACTGATTTGCTTGTGAGCAGATGACTCTGCGGTTTGAGGCTGGATCGCATCCTGTGTCTCTGCAGATGGAAATAAGCATGAGGTATAATTAACTCTCGCGCTATGTTGTTGTTTTTTCTGTTGTTTCCAGAGAGCGGATATCTCTCTGTGACATTCATTTCCATGTTCACAGATGCGTCTGGTGAACTCAAAATACCACATCAATGTTCGAGACGGCTTTCCAGAGAGAGAACTTGTCTCAAAGCAAAAGTTCGACTTTCGCTTTTTGGTGGAGAGTTTGATAAGAGCCACTCTCACATCTGTATGGTAAATATGAAGCGGCAGCCAGCAGGCGCTTAGCTTAGCTTAGCTTAGCCTGGAAACAGCTAGCCTGGCTCTCTCGACAGCACGTCTACAGCTAACTAATTTTTTTTGCAGTTGCTTGGCAACCAGCAGCTTTACTTTAAACTGGCAATATGCTCCGCTATGTTCACCAGCTAGTCGCTAACCTTGGCTGCTGTTTGGGCTGAGCAGGCGGTGTACAGTGGGTTATCACACCTTTCTCTCTGAAAAGAGCTGCCGGCTGTGGTGACCACGACACCACGAGAGCGGCGTGAGTCAACCAACCAGTGACGCAGTGGGCCAGACATTTAAACAACGAGCTGAAATTCATTATAAAGCTCCGTAATGCTGCAGCTAGCTGCACATTCAGGTGATAGATTGATCGCCTCCAGTGACGTTATCTCATTGTTTTTATATTTGTCATTTGATACATTGTTACGAGTAAAATATCAGTTTTAGCCGCCTTAAAAGAAAGTGGGGTCAATCCTCTCATTTAACTATTTCCCAAAACTGCTGCTTTACAGGTGGTGCAACATGGTGCAGATTAGATTAGACAACAAGATTCTTAGTTTCAGATGATTATATACTAATGGAAACATACTTAGGGATATTATATTTCATTTCTGCCAATAAATCCCCTTAATCACGCATGTAGGACCTTTAAAACGACACAAAAGTGGGATCAGAAGAGTCCTGCGGCAACAATCCAGCATCTGATAAAGGGAGTGACCTTTGTGTCCATTTGTCTCTCGGGTTAAACGCCATCCCTGCATCATGCCCAGTCAGTCACATTGCTCACATACAGAGCCACACTCCACCCCTCTGCCTGCCCTCTAGCAGTTGGCGCAGTGGTGTCATCTCGAGCTCTCAGCTGTTACTGTGGCGTACCACTGGCTGGACCAGCAGCTGCTGGGGACTGCAGCAACACTTGCTGCTATATCAGCTCCAGCTTAGAGCATCGGGAAACTGGGGTGAGGATGAAACATATGGCTTTTCAAGAGTTTTGGCATTGTTTTACATCACCATTACTGAATATGACTCATCTTCCAAACAGACTAACATCTCATTGGCCAACTTAAACAAAGAAATAGAAATTAAATGGTTAAACGTTTCATTTTCATCTTTTTTTCTCAACGAATACTGATCTAAAAAAAGTCAGAGATATATGGACCCATACATATTTAAATACAGACACCGTGCATAGAAGCATTTTGGTACAGATGATCGTAGCTTGTGTGTGTGAGCAGTTTACATATCTGCAGTGCAGTTTTCCTTCTAAGCTTCATACAGGAACCCAGACTCTGGAGTCATTGTAGAAGAAGGATCGCTTTGGCAAAATCAGTGGATCATAGAAACCTGGAAAGATGGAGAGAAAGTTTAACTTCAGGCTTTCATACCTGCAACTGTATGAGCAACTGAAATACTCAAATTAAGACTGAATATGTTATTGCTAATGCAAACAACTGTTCAAAAACATCAGACACCTGGACGAGCTGAGCAACTAACACCAAAAATGAGTCATGCACTGAATGCACGAGTTAGACTTTTGTCTGAAAGTTTAAATCAAGTTGAATTTCATGTAATAGGACAGCGACCAGTTGCTCTTCTCTCTTGCTTTCCGGTGATAAGAGACAGAGATGAACGTATCACACAGCTTTATGTAAGTAGAGAATTTACCCATTCAGCCAGCAGGCCAAAAATGCATTTTTGTGCTACTTGTGTTACTAATTACAAGTTACTAATCAGTGAAATCTGTGAGGTTTGTGGTGCGGCTGACAGCAAATCACTCTCAGCACATCATCATAACAATAAATACCACAAGTGAAAGAAACGCTAAAGCCAAAGTACTCCACTAAAACCTCATTAACCCTTCTGACTTTACAGGCGTCAGGGTCACAACCTAGACCGTAAGTTATTTACAAAAGCATCATAGCTAATAAATAACAGAGGCAAACATTGTTTTTTCCATTTTTTGGATAGCCATTTAGTTCTAACTATTGAAATGTAGATAAAGCATGAGATTTAAAAAGTGGGACTGACGGGGTTAAAGCAAAAATCCTAAACAGATTCTTGGAGTTACTTTATGATGAAATGTTGTCATTAAATTTTTATGCAAACCTACTTTCCCTTACCCTGCCTCATTTACATATACTTAAGTCAGCAATTTCCTACATTTACCACACTCAGCTCCCAGAGTAGGGATGCACATTTACTGCATACCTAGTCTCAATGCTTATTTAAAGATGTACAAATTAGCCTGTGGCTACAATGTGCAAACCATCATATAACCTATATTTGTCAGAGAAATAAGAAAAAAATCAACCAAATATCCAGTAAAATGCATGTTTTTTTATTACCTGGACCTGGCCTCATGTCAGCCTGTGAGTTCTGGGGTATTCTTAGAGTTCTGGATGCAAATGCAGCAGTGGGCATGTGATGCTTAGACCGCCTGTTATCATTTCCTATGTCGTACTGCCCAGGGCCTGGCAAGGGAGGGTCCTTAGGAACCATCAGAGGAGGTGCTGATATTGCCAAATAATATCCCCTCCTTGAAACAGAATGAACATTTTTACACATCAAAAAGAAACAACTGGGTAACACAAACCCAAACCATGAATACTGTGTGTTTACTCACGGCAGAATGGTCCTCTTCACCAGTGCAGGGGTCTGATGGGGACTGTAGGCCCCTGGACCTGGTACATGTTGGTCCACTGGAGCAGGGATTCTCTGGGTTTTTGATTTGAAGGGTGACAAAACGGCCTTGCAGCCGTGCTTTGTCACACTGTCGTTCACTTCATAGTGGCCTTGAACAAATTCATGATGTGAGGTTAAAATAAAATACGATTGCTGCAAGAATAACAAAGATGTAACTCAAAAGAAAACCTATAAACTGAGATTATGCATGAATGCACATAGAGAACTTGGAGAGATAGAGGTAGTTACATGGTGATGGCACATTTCTGCTTGGGTAAAAAGAGCCTCGTCCAGATTTTGACAGGAAAGCTGATGTACCAACCACTGAGGAGAGTCTCTGTCTACTACCACAACGGACCTGTCCATACAGAAGAAACAAAAAACTACACATTAACAACAGGATGCACAACACAGTCTCAGAAAACCGTCTTTAAAAGCAACTGGCATAATTCACACACATACATCATATTGATTCGGCGCTGGAGTTTCGTGCTTCGGACCATCCAGCTGCACAGCCACGGGCAGCCTGAACACCCTGGAGACTCCAGTGTTGAAGTCATACTTGTCTCTGAGGGAGCTCTGCAGGTTGTATGCATTCGGCCCTGGAGTGCCTCTCTGTGGGTTTCTGGTAGCCCGGGAAGCCTGTTGGAGAGGATGATATGACAAAGACAGTTTAACAATTTATGCTGACATATTTCACAGTACGAACTTTGACCTGCTGGTGCTACAGAAAAAGTCAGGGGATGGTCAAAGACAGTAGGATGCATCCTCTGTGGACCACGAGCTAGCTGTTCCACAGCTGTTGAGGTATTTTCGGAAATCAGTGCAATGACTCTGGGACCTGACCTTGGATGCAACGAAGCCTGTTGTGCCTTTCTTTGAGAAGGAAGGACTTGTGATTTCAACGCTGGAGGTACAGCCATAGCTGCCAGGTCCTGGATTTTCATTCTGAAACAAATACACATCATCACAATGATGTCGCATTGCTGGTTCTCTTTAGCTGATCATTCACAGGGATGTCAGGTGAGACGGATTTCCTACCAGACAGACTTGTGAAGGGAATCTCTGAGCTTGGGACGAAAAGCCCTTCTTTTCATGATTTCTTGTCGTCGCTCTTTGGTATTTTGTTGTTACTGAAGATGAAACGGCGTAAGATGGAATCTCATCTGCTTTGAGATCAAAAGAACAATTGAGTCACATGTTTTTAAGCTAAAAAAAAATGAAATAATGTTTTCATTTAGACTCACTTTTATGGGATCCTCGGTACATGTTGCCCATGGTTCAGTTGGATATCACGCAAAGTTAACTACTGTTGAAGTCAGTAAATCTGAAGCCATAAAAAAAACCTCTGTTTCCTCTCTGAACATGTTTCTATGGCGACGTAATAACAGAGTGAGGTCGATCTCACGTCCTGTTGTCTTTTAGCGCCACCTATCGGCAAAATGGTGGTTTATCAGGCGCTAAATACCAACCCATACCAACCCGCCTCTGTTTTGTTTCTAGATAGCTACATCCATCATGGCGATGCATGCGAAGGCGACCCCGCCGCAGATCCCGGACACCCGCCGGGAGCTCGCTGAACTAGTGAAGAGGAAACAAGAACTAGCTGTAAGTACACGTTGCCGCAATATTGTCGAAACGGAAAGCGACAATAAGCGCTTCGCCATTCAGAATTACAGCTGTCTCTAACTTAAACCTCAGCGTTCGGCGGTTGCTAACTGGGGCCTTGCTAAGTGCTAAGCTAATGATAGCACTTGCTTGTTGGCTCTCTCCCGGTTTGCTCCTGCACAGTTCCCTCCAGTGGTGGGTTGTTCCTGCTAACTTAGCCAGAGAGCTAACGTTTCTGTACCGACAATTACGTGAGAGAGCCGTAAAGTTAACGTTATTAACGGTTATCTAGCTGCCTGGCGTCGTCTCTGATGGTCATTTTTGATAACAGCAACCAAATTTAACTTGCTTTTTAAATACGTTTTATAGCTGCAGCGTTGTTCGCCGTGTGTGCTGCTAGCTAGCATAGCTAAGTTGCATTGTAGCCGCCCGGCTACACCAAGTAACGGTAGATCTCGCGATAGTATAGCAAGCCATCAGTTATTTAGGTTCTAAACATTTAAGGCAGGATTATAAACCAAACACATCCTTCTGATCATCTGTACACACTTTTCAAAATTAATTCAAGTTTAATATCTTTTCTTCTCTGTCCCAGGAGACACTGGTGAACTTGGAAAGACAAATATATGCATTTGAAGGCAGCTACCTAGAAGATACTCAGATGTATGGCAACATCATCAGAGGATGGGACCGATACCTCACCAACCAAAAGTAAGTGTTAGATGGTGTACAGAAGAGGAGAAGATAAGGGAACGTTTGAATACCTTACAGCTATCACAAGAGCAAAACCAACTCAAAATAAACAAGGTCAAGCTGTTTCTATGCTTTTTTATTACATGAAACCTGACTCGTTATTTTCTTTTCTTTGAAGCTTAAGAAGTGGTTCAATGCTGTTGAAGTGTCATGGAATTAACGGTGCCGTGTGGAGGATTTAGGGGGATCTACTGGCATGACTTACTTACCTAACCATATTTCTGTAATTTTATCAGGAACTCCAATAGTAAGACCGATAGACGGAATAGGAAATTCAAGGAGGCAGAGCGTTTGTTCAGCAAGTCATCAGTCACATCAGTTGCAGTAAGTCCAACTCTCACTGGACTTTCTCCACACAGTACATTATTTTCTCATTTGCTGCATGACAAGACAAGAAAAGAACTGCTAATGTGACTGCACCCTCTCTTTTGATTTGCAGGCAGTTTGTGCACTCGGAGGGATACCAGATCACATGAATGAAAAACGTGAGTTGTGTCTGTAACTTTCTCAAACCAAGCAGTGTTAAAAAGAGTTCGTCCATCTTACGCCTTTGTGCTTTCTGACATTGTGTTGGTGCTGTTGTTTGCGTCAGGTGAGGCAGGCAGCGGTACAGAAAGTGACGCTTCTCCAGACCTCCAGAACCAAGAGAACGAGCCCAGCCAGGAGGATACAGAAGACGTGGACTCAACGCTGCAGGACCTAAAGCCTCAGAAGGCTGCTTCCTCGTCTTCCTCAGGCAGCCATCATGGTAGCCACAAGAAGAGGAAGAACAAAAACAGACACAGGTACACAATCGAGACACAAGACTGTGTATCAGCTGGAAGATGGGCGACATATTTACATGAAGTGTAGTAAAACCTGGTTATTGTAAAATCCATGTATACATGCAACAAGATTTCCTCATCCCCTTGCCTTATTTTGATGCCATGGTTTTGTCTGATTTAGATTAAACTCTTCCTGACAGCAGACTGAATGTTACAACAAGTCAGATGTTCAGCTGTGGAAACTCAGAGTTGTATTTAGGCTGCTTTTTGTCAGATTCAGCCAGACTTTGAACCAGATAAATCAGCTGGAGATACGGAGACCGGGTAGTGTTAGGGTTGGCATTTCAATCCCAGGCTCCTCTTGACCACATGTCAGTCTGTCCTTATGACACTGAGTCCCTGTAGCTTGTGGTGTATGGTGTATATAAATGAACTCTTTTTACATCCTGCTGTCACAGCAGTACTTTCTTGGCCAATTTGAAAGTCAGTTACACATATACATAGCAGAGAAACAGTTTTTGTCCTGGATAAAATCTGGCTTTAGACATTAATTCAACACTAATTTTTGAGCACTTCAACCAAAGAGTGATTTTTCTTTTTCCAGTTTGTGTCATTTCACAGATGTCTAGAAACCCAGAGGGGTGTGTCAGGTATTTTAAACAGAGTGCAATCATTAGAGCGAAGTCTGGAAAAATCAACATTATTTTGTGTAAGAGAAACATACCGTAGTGGGCTGAATATAAGATGGTCTCCCTGAGACACTCTTAATAAGGATAAGATAATCCTCACCCCCTTTGTCTTATTATGGTGAAATGACAACCAACAAATAACTGGTTTGTTAAGTAGACTTGTTGTTTACACTTTCACAAAACAAAGAAGGACTAATTAGTTTCTTGGCAGCGTTCAGCGTCGCTGTGTTAGCCTCCTGTTTAATGTCGACCTGTTTGTCCTGACTCAGGCTTCACTGTTCTAACCACGTATTAACACAGCAGGTGCTCCACCTGACACGCTGTGAACAAGTGGTTCTCTCACTCTGTAAAGTCTGGACTGCAGTTTTGTGTAGACGTAGGGCTTTAGACTCAGGTTGGTAAACTAACAGCTGCTGCTTTCTTCCTTCCCCTAATGCTGACCCCCCAGTCCTTCTGCCATGTTTGATTATGACTTTGAGTAAGTCCGAATTTTACTTCCTGCTCCTGTGGTGTTAACATCCTGCCTGCTGTAAACCCCATCCTCAACTCCTCCACCGTTTTTCCTGCTCTCTGTCTGCTCCTGTTGGCCTAGAGTTTGAGTTTAAGCCTGCTAGTGATTCAGTCGTACTGCATGTCCAACACGTCTCTCTTTCATTTTGAACGCACATCAGCATCCAGCACTCTCAGCTTCATTAGATATTCCTGCTTGTTTCTGGGGTGCTTTCATATCTTTCTTACCCCAGGTTCCTTTTCAAGTGTGCTTCCACATTTCCAACAAATCAATGAACTATTGCTGGTCTTGTCAGGTGCTGGGTTGGCTACAGATTTGTGAACAAACAAGAACAAACACATGCTCATTTAGTGTTCTTGTTATGGGCTTGTTTTTAGGCTTCTTCATGATACAGTAGTGATACCACTTTTTATTTTCCCCCATAATTAACATCAAACCCATGTTTATGATCTGTTGGTGTCTAATGCAGCCTTGATTTGTTTTCTTGCAGATTTGACATGAAGGTTAACAAGAAACCGAGAGCTGTAAGTTGAGTTTTTTTTGTTATTTATTTGTCTGAAACTGCTTGTTTTTACGATTATGTTCATGTGTGACAAAGAAAAGCATTCAGTTCTCACGTTTTGAAAGGTGGAAATGGTGCATACTTGGCATTTCTCTTAGACGTGACTCAAACGGTCATTCAGTGATCAGTTAAGCTGCTGATTGATGCTTGCATCTGTGACTGATCACCGTCTTTGCCTCAGTGATTTTCCTCATTGTTCGTCCTCTGTCGTCCTGCAGGATTATTCAACTTAACAAAGAGGACTGGAACGCCTGGACACACATGAGGATTCGTGAAGAGAAACACAAATTTTATGGGCTTTGTGAACTTTTTATGCCTTTTTTTGTTGTTATTGTTGTTCGAGTTGTCATATTTCAGCCTGTACTTTGTGCATTGCTTGAAACATTCCCCCTTCCACCTATCTTTGGTCACGGTTAATGTTTTGACTGACCAGTTAAGCAGAAATATGGTTGTGCATGTTACTCGAGACCTGATGAGGCCCACCTCCAGTAACACACCATCTTGTATAGTGTTAAAAAAGATTGTATTTATTATGTAGTTAATTTCCACGTTTGCCATTGTAAGAAAGAAGTTTTTGCTTTTTGTTAAGCGTCACATAGTCATCTAACGCCCCAAAACCCGGATTCTTTTATTACGTGGTTTGTTTTTCAAAAAAATAATAAAATACCAGCAACGTGATCGTGTTTTGGCTTTTTATTTAAATCTCTGGAGCGGTTCGTGAAGGCAGTGCTTTGCATCAGTCATCACAGCAGCTGAGGGGTTGGTGGATGTTGTGAATTGGCTGAATTACTGAAATCTTTGTTTCTTGTTGGTAGATGCATGCCAGTGAAACTTTGAAACTGACCAATTTTTGGATGGAGTTCCCACACATACAGTCCATGAAAAGTTATTTTATGGAAGAGTCCAAATATACTCTGTGTTTACCTAACTAATGTAGAGAATAGCTAGCACATTCCCTTCTGACAGTTCTCTGTTTGTTTTCTGAGAATAGTTACTAAAGTAAACGGGCATCTCGGAGCACGAGCTGCTGACAGCACCAGGCTGTTTACGCTGTGCTGTCTGTAGATGACGAAAATACATTAAAAGTTGTGTCTTTGATACAGTTTGGTCAACAGATGTTTGAAAGTTGCATCTTTTAACTTGTTTTTAATCTTTATGTAATCAGGCTGCAGTGTCCAAAGCTATCACTAGGGGGCGCCAAAACATGGATGGCTACAGCGTTGAAACAATGACAGAAGGTTTATCCACTTGTTCAGATTGGACAATTATGCTTGCTGTCAAGATTGTACAAATTCTACACAATAATTCGCCTTTTTTATTGAGTGCATGTGGGCATCACATAATTGTAACAATAGTACACATTACGCTAATGACTAAGTACAGACAATACAGTAATGGAAACAGCTAAATAGCGCCTATCATACAAAAACATTAGTACAACATTCTTCACAAAACACAAAGGCACAGAAGGACCCATGCTGGTGTAGAAACATTAAAAATAAAAGCAAAAAGACAATGAAATTAACTCTAAATATCTCCTGTCGGTGAGGTAAAGTATTGTAGAAGTTTCCAGGTAAAACAATTTTGAAAGGATGAGCTTTCAATATATATATATATATATATATATATATATATATATATGGTTTTAATATTGGTGTATTGATTGCAATGGAGTGTGATATGCTAAACTAAGCTAACCACTTGCTGGCTGTAGTTTCATATTTAATGGACAGAAATGAGTATAAGTGGTATTCGTCTTCTTATCAAACTCTCAGCAAGAAAGTGAATCAGCATATTTCCCAAAATGTCACACTTTGCCTCTAAGGCTGTTTTAGTGGGCCCTCGCTCGATCCATCCCTATTTGGATATTTGGATCAAAAACATATTTTAAATCCTGCTTAGACTAACTCACAACTGGAAGGGCTTGGGTTTTGCATCGAGTAGCACCATCAGTCACAACTGGCCTGAAACATCGCCACATGGGGGGATGGAGACGAACGTCCTGAGGATCCAGAGCTGCTGACAAACACATATGATGGAGGGACTGACTGGGAAGAGTCCATCCCTGGAATGCACTCTTTGGTTTCATGCTGCTCCATCCCAGAGTCACATTTCATCTGGTATGTATGACACAATGACTGCTTTTTGTTTTTCTGCTCCATTTAGCATTATGATCAGTATTTAGCCATGCTAGCAGTGTAACTACAAAGTAGGCCTTGTTTCCAATGGCACATTTTCCATTTAATATGTGGGATTATTCCTGTTTTAGGATCATTCTTTGGGCATGTATACAGCACATTCAGAATTTGCTGGCACAGAGATGCATACACCAAAGAAATGAAATACACCTACTTTTAAACATGAAAGACAGGCTCAAACAGGTTTTTAATGTGCTCAAGTATCACAACACTGACCTTTTCAACAAGGTGGTTGGATGAATGGAAGAGGGAGGCTGTGGCTGTTAATCGCAGTGTGCACAGCCGCACGTTAACAGATATATTAGTGGAATATTCATGCTTATTAGGGTCAGCCGCTAGGACCGCTGTAGATTGTTTATGCTTGTATTTCACTCTTTTCACTACTTTATTGCTCCCAGAGGCAGATATCATTTTGAAGGGGGTGCTGTGAATGCTTCCCACCCCCTTACTTCACAGGTAGGTATCAGTGTGGCCTTCACTTCTTTACCTGTTTGTGATTCAGAACTAATGACAGTGCATTGAGCATTAACACAGGTCGGAGACATACTTCACATTTTTTCTCCCAGCGGCATTATTTCCCCGTCTCCTCCCACGTCTTCACCAGCCATCCGACACATAGATACTGTAGAGGCTGTGGCTGAGACCAGGTTACATGTCAGCCTATGACTCACTCACCAGTCACATTCAAGCTGCTCAACATCACCTACGACGTAATGCAATCTGGCTGGAAACTCACACTCACACCAGAGTGCATTCCACACATTTAACTTTGGGGTGTGTGAGTAATGAGGTATGAATGCACACTGTGTGTTTCACCACTTAACAGCAAATCTTTGTCTCATTTCCTGTCACTTCAGGAAATTATCTGCAAAGCGTTGACCAAGGCGAAGTTTAATTGAGCTGTTTGGAGCCAAACAGGATTCCTGAAGTTTAACTTAAATGACTCAACTGTATGGCGTTAGGGCCATTCTTCTTTTTGAGTCCAGATTAGAAAGTGCAAACTGTAGTCTAGGCCTTAAAAGAAATCTGATTTGCTGCCAAACGCTCTGGAGTTTGACTCTTAACATGCAAATGTTTCATTTGTGATGGTCAGTGTCCAAAAGTGGATTACCACGGCTCTCCGGGGAGGCTTCCTCATCCTAATGAATGAACTTGTTGTTGAAAACCAGCATGTGTGCTCAGCTAAGTGTCGGCCCCACTATGAAAAAACAGCAGCTTTGAATAATGATTCCTTCAACAAGAGACTGAAGAAGTGCAGAAAAACTTCATTTCAACCCTGCTGACCTTTTACTGGAAATGGAGCTTTTCTACTCGACTGTGCTGTTCGTCATTTCTGGTGGTGTTGTTACATTCCCTGATGAAGACCAGTCAGACGATGATTAAATATCAGAACTGAGTTTATATTTCTGTTCAACTCTCCTGAAATACAGTTAAGATGTACAGCAGAGTCTTAAAAAGTAACTTCAGTTTTTTTAGGACCTGAAGCTAAAGAGATGAACAAGTCTCAGGAAGTACACAGGAAACATGTAGCTGGGAAGTCCTGAGAGCAGCAGGTGAGGCACGAGGTACTGAAGTGGAGAACAGTTCAGAGATATGCTTGAGTGCACAGAGCTCAGGTGGTGTGAGTCGGCTGAGGGCACGTGGTAGTGGAGGCACAGGTGAAGCAAAGTAGTGATGGTTGAGGGCATGAGGTCTGAGGTAGGTGGAGGCAAGAGTCTGGGAGGCGTGGTGGCACTAGAGCTGGCGATCGGTGCAGGAGAACTCACTGAGCAAACTGGAAAAAGACACAGATCAGGCACTGGTAAAATACACTAATACTCGCAGGTAGCACTGACAAACAGCCAACTCCGCTAAGCAGCAGAAGCAATCTGACAACAAGTCCTCTGCAGTCCACAGTCTTTATGCTGTGCTTGATTGTGACGAGTCCCAGCTGAGTTGGAGCCACCTGGAGAACCACGTCCAGCCTCTGCCAAAAAAGACAGAAAATAGACAGGAAACAAAGAACCACACCTCTCCACAGCACACAAGAAAACACAGTTTTCCAAATCACCACTTATACTTAATAAAACGACTATTTCCTCTGAAGTGCAAGCAAAAAGAAAAATCCAAAAATTCTATTTCCATTTACTTTTAGCAAAGGCTGAAACTATTGCTTTGATATTACTGGGTGCACTGTGGGCAATGCTACAGATCAATAACCAGGATTGGTTTATGGCAATATTGTTATTATTGACGAGGTGTTCAGTTCACTGGATTAGCCAAAAACATGCATTCCTATCAGTTTTATCAGTTGCCAAAGCGATCACCTCCACAGGCTACATTCAGCAGCTGTTCTGCAGCTTTTGATTGATCATACGATCTTCCTCAGCAGATCCAGTTTTCCCAGTTGTCACAGAATCGTAGAAGTTCCCATTTCCGCTCCTCTGATCTCTCCAAGGACGTCTCGTCCATGTTGGTTCAGCTTTTGGGGCCACTGGATAAAGTCCATGTGGTATCTGACCAGCAGGAAGTTTTGCTGCGGGTTTATCTGAAGTTCCTGCCACTCCTCTAAACCAGTGGAGGTTTATCGAATTTCCTTTGTGATGCTCACAACTTTGAAGAAATCCACAGGACAAAACGAGTGCTGAAGAAGAAAACTGATTAAACCACAGCACACAGTTCACTTCCATCATATTGCTAGAGAGGCAGAGAGAGAGAGAGGATGGATATCTGAAAACCAGGGAACTACAACCACAATGATCAGCTTGGCCAGAAACCACAAATGTGTTTTGGTAATTCACATGAACTGACCCTCTTTAGAGAAGTCCACATCATTCACAACTTTCAACAGGGTAAAACACACACAAACAGAGCGCACTGAGCTGGCAAAGGCTCAAATGTGAATTCCCGCTTATAGTAAACACAGCACAAGGACCTTAGATGACTTAAAGAAACATTCAGTCCAAATACTGCAGAAGCTGGAGGGTCTCGTGCGAGGCGTAGTCCCCATCCTTCTTCTGTGGTCTGTCGGTCACAGTAATGTCGCCTAATTACTTTAACAGCCTCCACCAGTGGGATCCAGCTGAATGTGAGTCCCTGGCCCCTCAGAGGCTGAGCGGGATGACGTGAAATCTTAAATATTCACTGAGGAGCTTCGACCCCCATCCTTCCTCCTCCTCCTCCTCCTCCTGGGACCAAACAAGACTGCTCTCCTTCATCCCCGCAAACAAGGTCAAAAATATTTCAGGAAGAGTCATGGGAAAAGCTCAAACAAATAACAGCACCACATGGAGCTTTTATTTTTCATCTGGAGTGAATCTTGTGATAAGATTTTAATAGCGTGTAAAAAACAGGCTTGTTGCAGCAAGTCAACACTTTTACACTCGCTCATAAATGATGATCAAAAGCAGGAAGTCACAGGAATGTACTTCACTTCTTGACAGCTACATTTCTCAGTTTATGAGGGAATACCAGGGGCCTGCAGTGCTCATATTTTCACATTAGCACCAGTCAGGGCCAAACCCATAAATTCATGTCTTTTGAAAATTTGACTAAATCATCTCAACTCAAAGTCCATTCATTGGCTTTTTGTGGAGTTGCGGAAGAGGACTTTTTTATTTTGTAAAACTTTTATACTGCTCCCCATAAGAATGTTTCAGTTAGCATACAGAACACAGGCTAAAACTATTTTGACGTAAAACTTTTTTTTTTTCCCCCATCTCTGTTGCCTCCTCTTGACGTGGACACTAGCCTGGCACAGCCTCTGTATAAACACAATCAGAACAGATCATTGCAGAGGCTCTGAACTGTAAATATTTATGCAGATTATCTAAGTAATAGTAAGGGAAAGTCTGCATGGGATTACTCACAGAAGACCATCTTTGGGAAATGGGGTTATGGTGTTTTAAAGGACCATTTTCCCTGACTTTTGACGGTTTTATCATTGCAGTTTAAGATGATATAAATACAAATATGACTTTAAACACTTCTGCGGGACAGAAAACTTTGAAATTACAGTATAATTTTACAGAAGAATACAATTTTTTTTGCATTTGTGAGTGTATTATTTGAGCAGTGATTCACAAATGGTTTCACATTGTGACCACTACTCAGGTGGTTTTTAGCCATGTTAGCTGTGTTGCTAACTATGTGTGTTGCTAACGGAAATATCTCAACAGTTGTTGGATGTATCTCCATGAAAGTTGGTTCAGGTTTTCATGGTTCCCAGATGTTGTGTCCTAAGACTGAGGCGACCCCCTGGCTTTTCCTCTAGCACCACAGTAAGCTTGACATTTGTACTTTTGAGTGAAACAACAGTTAGTGAATCACTATCTCATTCATGTCCCTTTCAGGAAACCTGAAAAATCAACAACATTCTTATTAATTGTACTTTGTGCTCTGTGCTAATCAGCTAATGTTAGCCTGCTAACATGCTAAACTAATATGGTGAACATGGTAAACCTCATAACTGCTAAACATCAGCATATCAGTTAGCATTGTCATTGTGTGCATGTTAGCATGCTAATGTTAGCACCTAGCTCAAAGCATTACTGTGTAATGTAAGTCCAGCCTCACAGCGCCACTAGCATGGCTGTAAACTCTTAGTCTTGTTAGAGCTCCAAAATTTACTAAATAACTCTGAAGAGGGAAAAGATATGAGCAAAGGTAAAAGTATTAAACACCTCTGTGTGCAGATGCTAACAACTTGAAAGGCTAACTGACACTGTGAGGATATTGTGTTCAGGTCATATGGAAAAACATCCCATTTATTAATAGATTTATACACAACCCTTTGTTTTATGACATTTTATTGAATGTATGCCAGTTAAGATTTTTCAAAAAATACGTTTACATACAGCAAGCAGTGGAAGAAGCGGATGTGATATTGTTTTTAACAAAGCATAGCATACAAGCATAACATTCAAATTTTGGTTCTATCTAGCAGTCATGAAGGAAAAGTGTTATAAAATGCTGCATTACCTCCTTTTTGAGTAAACGTACAGCTTAATTTAAAGGTTTACATGTATCTTTAGTATATTTATCTAGTCTTTGATGTGCAAAACATATAAAATAAAGAAAAACAAGTCGTACACAATCACAGGACATTTCTGCAGAATTTATACATACATTTCAATGTGCTAAAAGCGGACTAGAGTTTTGAGGTGTAAATACTGAGCTTTGTATCAGCTTTCCACTGTGAGTGAATTAGTAATATTGCAGTGTTCATGTGCATGGCTGAGGTTTTAGTTTTTTCTGCTGGGCTCAGCAGTGTTTTGATGTTTGCTGTGCAGGTGTAGTCAGTGTTGGTCAGTCGTCATTGTTGCAGTCTGTGCACAGAATCTGGTCGCGGTCAGGGAAAAAGCCAGAGCCCACCAGCGACACAGAGCATCGTGAACACTTAAAGCATGGCTGGTGCCACTGCCGGTCCTCAAAAGAAACGTACTTCCCATCTCCGAACCCTGTGAGACACAAACACAGCACATGAGCAGCTAATGAAGGAATGTATTACCAGGCGTGGAAAACAGGGTCTAATAACAGCCTTGTAACATTGCAGGAATGACATACATGAATTCAAGATAACATCAGCAGTTGGCAGAAACCATAACAAAACATTGCCAGCTCTGTCAACCTGCTGGTGTTCTAGTTCATAGTTGTGGTGAAAAGCATCTAATTCAAGTTCTCATTTAAGTTTTCTTTGCCAACAGCACAAAGAGATTAGATGAAGACGATAATGGCCTTTGCTGTACTTAAACTGTCTTTTCTTTAACTGTCTTGTTCCTCTGTGCTCATTTAAAGCCAAGGTTTTTATGTGATTATGGCGCCTTTTAAACGTCTTTGTTTTTGCAGTTCTGGTGGAAACTGGTTCAGCCTGCGGTTTGTTTGCAGGATGCTTGTGTTTGTGTCACCAGGTTGGAACTACCTACATTAAGTGTCTTTAAAGTGGCTATAACTGATGTATTCATAATAACGTTGTATCAAACGACAATTACCATTCCAGTAAAAATGAGCCTAAACTGATAGCTGTTCTTGATCATTTGGTGCACATGCATGGTTTTGGTCTCTTTTGAGAGGTAACACTCTGAACTTTTATCCCCAGCAGTAACAATTGCTGTAAGCACTACTGGCATTGAGTAATAGAATCTTGAACACACTGAAGTAGAAGAGTATTTTTTCCGTCTGAATTTTTTGGCAACTAGATGCTTGCAGATGACTGTATCTGGGACTTATTAACTGGAAAACACAATAGGACCACAGCATGACCCTCATCCAAGTTCAATAAAAACGGATAACAATACCACAGAAACTTAATATTTTCATGTTTTTTCTAATAGTATGTTTGGACGTTTCTCCAATTTATGATATATTTATCTACAAAAATATCTATATTTATATCAATGAAAGCTTGAAGTTAAAGAGTCAGATATTTCCCTCAGGAGATGGTGGAGACCAAAACAGAGCGTGACAGAGAGTGAATATGGAACTCTCTTTTGATAAATGGTGTCCAGAAACATGACTCCAAATGAATGATAATGTTGCTTGATTAGTATTGGATGTATAACTAACGAACTGTTCTAACAAGTCCACAATATTAACTATACAATACTAATAAAACCAACATTTTCTAGTGCCGCAGTCAACAGGCGAAACACAACATGTCAAGGCTTTTATATTGTGAAATCACTTCTTTGGACAATATGAAGAAACCATACAACACAAGAAGAGGATATGCATACCACACAGGAAGGATAAGAGCCTACACATAAAACCTGACTCACCTGACTGCCTACACCTGTTTGTTGAAGATAATTCTTTTGGCATTTTACTGATAGTAGATACTTGAGACAGACAGGAATCTTTGGACCAAAGGGGAAGATGATAAATAACAAAACTGAACTGAACCATGTTATCTTGCTTCAACCTGCCATGTTAACCAACAGACTGGTGAGTTTCCTCCGTGGTCTTGCACATGTCACTGACCTGTGATGGCCGTTTTGCAGCCGGCACACTTTTTGGCATACAGGCTGCTGAAACACTTGACACAGTATGGACTTTCTCCCTGCGAGGTGAAAGGTTGGCCGGCCAGAGGAGCTTTGCAGCCCGTGCAGAGGAAACACTCTTTGTGCCACACCTCGTCCTTGTAGGTCACCCCTCCTTTAGTCAGAGCCTGCAGCACACAAACACAGACTGTGTGAGTAAAACATGATGAGTCAAGACAATTGTTTAGTGGAAACATTTTGGTGCAGAGTTGTTACCGCTGTGATGTCTCTGTTGGCTTTTTCATTTGGTTTCTGTTGATAAAGTTTGAGCTTCAGTGGGTGGTACTGCTCATGCTAACTGCTCAGTTCTTCTTGTAGATTTTGTCCCATGCTTAGTCTTTAACCTTACACCTGCATGTTTACAAAACATTTAAGTTTTATGGGCTAATTGAACATGAGAATTAATTCAATTCAATTCAATTTTATTTGTATAGCGCCAAATCACAACAGAAGTTGTCTCAGGACACTTTCCATATAGAGCTGGTACAGACCAAGCTCTTTTATCTACAAAGAAACCAACAATTAAGGAAGAGGTCTCTGGTTCTAAGTCTCTCTCTCTGGTTCTCTCTCTGGTTCTAAGTCTCAGTTGTGTGGATTTGCTGCTTGTGTTTTATCGTGAACTGGATATCTTTAGGTGTTGGACTGATGGCTGTTAGTTGCAGCCCTACAGTCATTTTTAAGAAGTGTTTATTGAAGGTAAACATCAGCCATTGTGCTGTACGTGAGGCCTGTTTCACCTGTTTGCAGTGGCTGCACTGAGGAGCAACCCTGCCCTCGTAGCACGGCACACAGTAGTAGTTGTTTTTGTCTGGGATGAAGGCCTCGGCGCCGATCGGCTTCTCGCAGCCGTGACACATGAAGCAGTCCTCGTGCCACGCCGAGCCACCGTACTCCAACATCCTCGATCCTGTCAGACAAAAAGAGCGGATCAGAGGGAGCAGACCAAGACGGAAACTGAGACGTTCGTGATTGTTTGTTGAAATGTTCGCTGACATTTGCAAACCCGTGTGTCACTTCGGGCACTCCTTTGATCTCTGCTGTAACTATAAGCTGGAATGAAATCCGATAGCGCTCATGCGAAGACTGAGAAGACCAAAAGTGATGATTCAGTGTGACGGATAAACCTGTTCTTACACAGCCCTCCAGCACTGTACAATTACATCAGCTTATCTTCAATCAAAACAATGTGAAAAGCTGTAATAAAGCAATTCCCCGGCTGGGATACACGGCTGCACAGCATCCGAACACTGCTTTTTATTTAATTTACAGTTTTAAGCATTTCATAAGTGGCTGTTTGTCCACTCCCCTGTTCATAAACACATGCTTCACTTCAGAGCTTTACAAAAGTCAGGAGCCAGATATGCTTATGAAACTGGACGTCAGATCCTTTAATCACTGGCCTTGCCTTACGACTTTTGGGGCCTGAAATGAGGCTGAAAAGCCATGACGGTGTCTTGAACTTGAACTTGGCTTCACTTTTGAGAAAACGAGAGAGGGCAGCAGCTTTTAAAGGCATTCCAGGCTGAGCAGAAACTGAAGAAAATGACCGCTCAGTTCAGAAAAGAACTGGTGAGTTATAATATCCCACACTACCCACAGGCCCGGGTAATTTTCAGTCATCCGACACCACTGCAGCACTCGTGTCGTCACAGCGCCCCGAGCTGAAAACCCTGCTGGGAGATATTTTCAGCAGAGCAAGGAAGTAATCATTCTGTCACATCTAAGCTGTCACACCCCAGATAACAAAAACTCATTAGCCTCTTTATCCCTGCACAGACAGGGTGTGAACTTTAAGACTATTTGAGAGATTACTCAATAATCTGTCCCCAAGGACGTTTGGGATCTTGGTGTTGTGGGTAAAAGTGACACAGCTAGTCTTTACTATCACTACCTGGCATGACTGTCTTGTCGCAGGCCGCGCACTTGGAGGAAAACTCGTTGCAGTAGCAGTCGCTGCACACCAGCGCGTCACCCTGGCTGGTGAAGGGCTCGTCTGCCAGAGAGCGGTCACAGCGGAAACAGCGGAAACAGTGTGCGTGGTAATGTCTGTTCTCATAGAAGAGCTCCTGGAGGAAGAGGAGAGCGCAGTGCATCACATTATCATAAAGAATGTAAACAACAAACATGGCTGTTGTTACTCACAGCCGGCTAATTTGCGTGTTCGCATAGATTAGGTATAGGTATAGGTATAGGTATAGGTATAGGTATAGGTATAGGTAGATTCTGACTGCACTTTCTCTTCTTTTCTTGTGTGACTAGCTCACTTTAGCTTTAGCAATATATCTGCATAACCCTGTGGGAGACTCCAGTCATGCGCAATAAGTGGCTACCTGGAGACAGGTAGGCAGGTACAAAGGTAGACAGGAAGCTAGACCATCCAATCATTTCATTCAAGCCAAATGAAGTGATTGGATGGGTTGATTACAGGCCTGCAACAACTGCAGGTACCAGATTTTTTGAGTTTGAGTTTTTGAGTTGAGATTCTGAGTCAATCCCACATACCAAATGTGTGTTAATCTGCGCCTGAAAGTAGTACCATATGCACCAATTAAACCTGTTTGAGTGAGGGTTGCTTAAAACTACAGTGCCCAGCTCTTCGAGGACGTCCCTTTGCATTTTTTTTGTCTTTAGTAGGAACCAGTGGGCTTTGGGTGAGAGCTACAACGTCAGAAATAATTGAGAAATGGACTAAATGTATTGTTGGTTTTGGTCTTCTTATGGATTTTGTTGATAATAAGAAAAATATGGCGGAACACCCTCATCCTTTAACAGTGAATAATACAGGAACTCAAGCAATTTATCCTGAACTTTAAGCTCTGCTTGGAGGTCAGAGGTCAACCACAGGATTCAGTTTCCTGCACGAGGTCACGTAAGAGTTTTGGATGTTTGCCGACACAGCAGACTAAACCCAAAATTACCTTTGTACGGCGCCCTGAGACATTTTTGAGCGTACCCTTTTCTTCATCTTAAAAATCAGAATAACCCACTTTGTGATTTGCTCTTCTCACAGCTGCTTGTGTTCCAGTTCATCTGCAGTTCAAGCGAACTCTGTGATAAATGGCCTCATTGAACGGTGGGAGAAAAACTTATTTTTGAGGCGTGGAGTTTCACAGTAAAAGAAACAACTAAAGCAGAGGGACAGCGAGGGATGAAGGATGAATGTTGTTATGTCTTGTGTGGAGGAGGGACGGCCAAAGCAAGCAGGAGCATAATTTACGGCTGGTCCCTCACAGGGAGCCCATAATTCACAGGGTGCTGATGGCCTCATGGCGTCTGTGGGTGTTTCCTTCAGGACACTGTTTTTAATTTTAACTAATGACAACTTTCAGGAAATTTAAAGCGGATTACAGACAATTTGATGTTCTAGTAGAGTTATGTTTTCTAGGAATGCAGCCAGTTTGTAAAAGCACTTCATGAAAAACTGAGAAATTGATCATAATGCAGTCCATCATTTCTTGAGTAAAAGTAGCAATACTACAATGTAAAAATATTCTACTATAAGTAAATCCCTGTGCTTATAGCATTACTGGAGTAAAAGTACCCAAGTAATATTATTACCAAAAGTAAAACTACTTGTTAAGGATGATGAATCAACATTTTTCAATGAAATGCCAACTATTTGCTGGTTTCAGAGGAGGATTTGCTGCTTTTTCCTGTTTTAAATAATTGTAAACTAAATATCTTTGAATTCTGGACTGTTGATCAAACCAACAACTCAAGCAAACTTTGACGGGCATTTTTCACTATTCTTAGAAGTTTAAGTACAATAGTTGCATAAATGTACTTTATTACTTCCCAGCACTGTGCAAGTTCAGCTCACCTTGGCATTATGACCGATGATTTCTTTACATTCCTGGCAGGTGTTGGCATGCAGGCGGTCGTAGCAGGGGATGCAGTGAGGATTGTCCTCCACCTGGATGTATTTGCGTCCACACAGGGACTCTTTGCAGTTCTTGCAGTTGAACTGGTCACTCATGATGTCTTTCTCTGGCTGACTTCCTGCAAAACAGAGAATTCACAGGCGCAGTTTAGCATTCGCTATCAGCAAGAAGACAGCGCAGGAAGGAGGAGAAGTGAGATTAGTAAGACAGAGAGCAAGAGCAGGATGAAGGGAGGCAGACAGTTTTTGGATATACAGCTAGGAAGTAACGACCAACATGAGGGACAGAAATGGGAGAAAAAACATTTTCTCACCTAAAAAACCAAAAGACAGTCAAGGACGCTTCACAAGGTAAGTTAGAAAGATCTGAGAGAAGAATAAGAATTATAAATGATACAGATGTATGGGGAGTTACAGAGGGGAGTTATCGATGGCAAGGCAGATGTTGTGAATGGTTTTGAGGGATTTGGGACCAGTGATGATCATATCGTATTGAGCACAGTTTAAGTTTGAGAAAGCCGGCTTGCCTCCTTGGTTTAATTTCGGTGATGGGTTGCAGTGAGGATGGATTTAATGGAAATATAAAGCCGGACATCATCAGCATAGCAGTGGACACAGAGACAACGGATGGTGTTACCAAGAGAGAGCATGTAGAGAACGAACATGAGAGGACTGAGCACTGAGCCCTGAGGGATGCCATGAGACAGGAGGTGATGCAGGAGGTGATTTAAGGTGGAAGAATGCTCTCTGGAGAAAAGAGATGACCAGAGTCTCAGAGGATGAGGAGGCTGAAAAAGTGGTGAAACTGGCGAAAACAGAATCATTTACAGACCTGTTAGCATTAACCTCTAACATGCAAGAAAAGGAGGTGGTTTACTGAAAGGCATCTAACTGCAGTTAACGGTTAAATATTATTCAAATTGTTCCACATCCAGAAATTATTTCCTGCAAACAAAGAAAGGGCTGAGTGAGCACTTTAACTCAAGAGTTATGGCTGACTTATTGTAAATCAGTCCAGTAATGATATAACTGCTTCTCCTGTTTCATCATAACTCACTAATAAGTGAACGCTCTTTGTCTTCCTCCCCCTCATTCTTACCCGAAACCCCCCACGGCGGTTTGGCATCGAGAAAGAACAACTAAACAACATTAATTGTTGGGAGCTGAACTGAAACAGCGTTCTCTATTTCAAAGGCTGTCTCCAGGGCTTTTTCATCTGTTTGGCTTGAGGTTAAAGGGCAATACCACTCATTTATCTAGTCTATTCCTTGTGTCCATGACTTTCTCTCAAATCTCTCTCAAAAAAAACTGCCATCAAGATGTTTAATCACTGCAAATTTACCATGATCTTGACAATGCATTGCACTTTATAACAGCTGTGAATGTTTCATAGGGATGATTATATCTGACTTGGAAAATTACTAGGGCTTCTTACAAAATCACCACTGCTTGTTTACTGCAGTCACTTTACACAGAGCACTTGTGTCACAATAAGCCTGGACCCTTTTGTTTCAGAGGACAACTGGTTTGTCTGACTCCAAACTACCAACAAATACAAAAACATCTCCCAGGACACTTTTTAACTTCAGCAGGGTTTCCTCCAAAAGCACAACTTTGTCCAAGTTTTAACTCGACCAGAGTTTCTCATAAAAATCTTTTAATCTTTTAAATCTCAGTTGTCTCATTAAGGAGCTTTTAATGTCTTGCCTGGCTGCATGACACTGAAAACAATCCCACTGGGGAAATGGGGTCGCTCTCCAAGTTTAACTCAAGTTTAACTCCACGCACGTCTTTGTCATCTGTCATCATATTGACCATGAAGATAAATATTGAATTTCTGGCTCATCAATGACCCAACATTGGCTCTTAGGAGAAATGTGACTCAGAGGAGAAGCTTTTGGTTCTTTGTGCTTTTGGTTTTTGGCCCATCAGGAATGCAGCTGAAAGCCACACATCGGCGAGCAAGAAATTAGAATGAGACAACAACAGGGTTCAAATTGACAATGCTCGGCAAAAGTGGTTTTATCGTCATTTGTAGACAAAAAAAGCTGGGCTGCTTTGTAAAGTTTGTTTATATAGCAGTGATCTCAGTGTGTAGTTACTGAAATGCAGTCGTTGTAATGCTGTTGAAAAAATAGTTTTATAAAACTTTGACTTCTAAATAAATAAATGTCCACCAAGTTTCTCCCAAATTTAACTTCTGGACAACTTTTGACCGAAAGCAGTTGGTAAAATGTAATGACTTACAGGAGATAGGCTCTTGGTATAAGTCGCTACGTGAACCGAGAATAACTTCCAAGCAACCTGAAAATGGCAAGTTTTGACAAAGATTTGGATTGTGCAAAAAGGAAGGCCTGCTTGGTTCTTTTGCAGATATTTTGCCATTTTAATGGCTTGTTCCACCAAAACAAGTTCCTCCCCCGACACTATTTTACAGCACTGTCGCTGAATCTTGGGTTTAGTGCCACCCAAGATGCCTGTCATTGGTTTAAAGAAATACAAATAAGCTAG
This sequence comes from Chaetodon trifascialis, assembly GCF_039877785.1. Classification (NCBI taxonomy): domain Eukaryota; kingdom Metazoa; phylum Chordata; class Actinopteri; order Chaetodontiformes; family Chaetodontidae; genus Chaetodon; species Chaetodon trifascialis. Next base: position 5,739,257 of record NC_092072.1, read on the forward strand.
AGCATTTTCCCATATAACAGAATAATAATGATCAGTAAAGACCTTCCCCCAGCACTGACACAGTGCTAAAACATCTGGTCTGGCTGTGTGAGACTGGGAGCCTCTTTAAAACAAGATGATGCATTTCAAGAGACTTTTCCTAAATAAATGACTGAACAGAGGAAAGACAGGCGGAAATAAAGCAGCGCACATGGACAATACCATCATCCCGTCATTGCTACTGAACACAGTGAGGCATGAGCAGGGTATGTGACCCCATGGTCTGCAGCAGCAAAGGGAAATGAGCGAGGAAATGAGGTGTGGGAGGTTAAAATACCCTCCTGTGGTAGCTCAGGAAGATATATACAGTGTGGATGAAGATTGTGGGTAAGTCTGCAGAGTTTGGGTATATGTTCATGCTCAGGATCACAGCATCTGGAACATTTACAAAAGCAGACACTAAAGTATTTCACATGGAAACAGTCATTGTTTATAATTTGGCTGCCTATTTTGGGCAAAGGGTGGCTTTGACATGTTTCTTCAATGTCAGAAAAGAGGAGGTGTGTTCAACAAAGTGCAGCTGAGAAACCGCATGGCTTTGAAAGATCCCCGACGGATCGAGGAATGAGCCGAGTCTTCCTCTCCTCAGCGGTGGAAGACGTCACTGGCTTGGTAGAAACGATGAGATGACCCAGAGCTCGGCGCCAACCGATGACGACCACTTGTTTTTGAGGTTGTTATGAAGCTGGTTACAATTAAACGAAGGTTCCCCACTGCTCAACGCTGAACCTTTCAGGTGCTGCGCTTCATGCTATGTAACCTCCAAGTATTTGCATCTGGTCCGTTAAGGAGTCGTCTTGAAAGTGCGGTTTACATTCCTTATGTCTGACTGCTATCACATACTTTGTTTCTAATAACCAATGATGCACCAATTTCAGATAAACATAAAAAAAGATAAACACAGTCTGCTCTCAATCATGTGCTAAAGCCAGTGCCAGAAGCAGAAACTCCCTGTCCTCCGCAGCTCATTTAGAGACTTATTCTCCCAATGCCATGTTAACACCGAGGACATCCCTCGTGCTGTACATCCCTCCAGATAACAGCGCTGCTTCCTCTTCAAGGCCATCAAACTAGGTCAACAAAACAAGGTGGAAAACCAAACTGAGACAAAACATCACATCCTATGTCTGCTTTCTGTCAGACTGCTGTCTGGATGGCGAAATCAGACCAACTTCCCTCCAAAAATGTCTAAAGAGGTTTGGGTTTCTATTCTCGTCCATCCATGTCTACGATGAAGGCAGTGATAGAACAATGGCTTTCCTTCCGGACATAGTCTTCCAGGTTTTGAGCTTTATGTTTCTCTTCCTGAGCCACAACATCTGCGAACACATTTTGTGGTCTCCAGCTGTTGTCTGTCGTTGAATTCATCCAATTAAATTAAAGTCCATCATTGTTGAAAATAAAATTTTATGGTTCCTACAGGACAATCCATTATAAGTTTAAGGTCAGCCACACAATAGGAAAATATGATAAGACTCACTTACTGTAGAAAATGGAGCGTTAAATACGGAGCAAAACAAAGGAGGCGATTAGCTTAGCTTAGATAAAGAGTGGAAGCAGAAGAGACGTGGATAAAAAATGCCTAAAAGTTACTTATTAACATGTTTAATCGCCTATGTTTAATCATATTTATCTAATCATATATATATAGTTTCTAGCCAGGCTAGCTGTTTACCCCTGCTCCCAGTGTTTATGCTAAGCTAAGCTAATAACCTGTATTTTTTAATGAAGAAAAAATGTCACTAACGTAACAGCGCTGTCCAATTTCAGCAACCACATCAAAATTAGCTAATTGAATTTGAACAATTTTAATATAGTTTTTGAATAGTTACATCAAACCTATTTTTATTTATACGGTTTAAAATCTGCCATTATTTGCTTCCATATGTCTCGCTTTGAGGGCACAACCGACTGCAAGTCAAAATGCGTTCAGCAGCTGTTCATCTTCACACCATCCAGAGTGTCTGACATTAATAGCCTAAAACGCTGGCTCACATGTCGTCAGCACCTTCTTTAAGAGGCGTCCAGGTTACTCTACAGGTGTTCTTCTGGACCGCACCCAGGAATACTTGTCACCCCTGTTCTCCTCCTTACCACGAGACATTTAACCAAACAGTCATCCATCCTGTATAAGTGCTCTCTCTCGAGCAGCAAGGCTGCTGAAGCTATTCAAGCCCACAATTCAGCTTGATGAGTGGACATGTTGAATTCTTCCCTGATACACTATGTGTCCCGTGAGAGATTTACCGGAGTCACTTGGCTCTCAGAGCTTTGTAGTAGCGGCCAAATGGCAACTGTCTCCCAGGACCAGCCACCAGGCCTCCTGTCTCATGTCCCTTCATGGCTCGCTGCTGTTTTACTCCTCAACAACCTGACAGCTTCTTACGACCGGAGCCAGGAACTCTGCGAGCCATGAGAGCTGCTGCTGGGTGTTAGTGTTTATTTTCCCAGTGCAGGAATTTAGACTTGTGTCTGAGGTTTACAAACCAGATTATTCCATGATGAAAACCGCTGTCACACGTAATAAAATTTAGTGGAACAAATATGTAGGTAAGTGTTAAATCTGTCACAGCCACAAAATATCAATTCATGCATTATAAAACAGCCTCAGGGCCTTTTTTGGGTTGACGCTGTTACTGTACATTGCCTCTCTGCAACAGGCACCAGAATCAGAGCCGCACGCCCTCCTGTATGTTTTAATAAAGACTTTTTTGATGGCTTGCAAACTCTGTCAAGCTTGAACTTACAATCACTGCTTTCTCTTTTTTACTCTAACACCTACTGAAGACCTGGGAACGTTGGGGCAGTTAAAAGTGGGTAACAAACTGGGTTTTTAGTCTCGTTAGCAAAGTGGTTCAGACATTAAAGTAGATGACGGTCCATGACTTTAAAAATCCCAACAACTACTGGATGGATTCCCACGAAATTCATGGTCCCCTCAGGATGAACTGTAACGACTGTGAAGGTGTTTTATCTGGCACCATCATCAGGTCAAATACTTTGGTTTATGACCTGCAAAACTGATGAGATTCCCAACAGCCTCAGCTGTACTTTGTGTTGTGCTAATTAGCAAATGTTAGCATGCTAACAAGGTGAACACATGGTAGACATTTTACCTGCATGTTCACATTATCTCTGTGAGCATGTTAGCATACTGATGTTAGCAATTAGCTCAAAGCACCACTGGGTCTCAAGCTGCATTCATGTCAGCAGCACGAGGAAAAAACTTGTATTACTCTTATTTGGGAGCATTCATGCAGTATTCCTAGATGCTAACCATGTAGTCACATTATTTAAATAACCCGAATCAGCTACTTTTGCTACCACTCAGAGATTTTTGACATTGCTCGTTATGACCGTCTAAACAATAGGACATGAGCAGCTTTACAGGGCTGCTAGTGCGGCTGCAGGCTCACTCTCTTAATGCTTTAACTGACAATCACTACCTTCTCTTTTGTTGTGACACTCACTAAATAACCTAAACTGTGTGTGCATTCACATAAAACAGGAAAGCGTATAATAAAGTTGGTTTTTAATTACCACTATTGTTTATTCCCGTGAAATGGATTAGGGTACTTGAACAGCCTCTGAAGCTCAGAACAGGCCTCATATTGTGTGACTCCTGGGTTGCATAACCTGGATTTGAGAAGGTGAATGGGAATATTGACAGAGGCACAATACATGCTAACAACAGAGGAGCCCTGCAGCACTGAAGGAAAAGTGACACCCTCATGGCTGCAGCTATAAACTGTTACAGAAAAAAAGAAAAACAGGACGGTCTCTCATGGCCGTCAGATGACTGCGCTGCCTTTCATCCCCAGCACAAAGATGCTCAATGTGGTGCGGCTTCCTGCAGATCACAAGGCCAATTTCAGCTGCACGCACACAAATCAAAATGAATGCACATTGTGCATTTTGTCGTCGCTGATTAAAGATCTCCTCAGGGTGAATTACTTCTTGCTGTTTTAAACAATGAGGATATTCTGAGATGCTGAGCTGGCAGATCTGAAACGTCATTTTGGCGACTTGAACATGAAAAACAGCTGCAGCTTTTTAAGCGAAATCCTAAAATCGTAACACAATCAGTGTGGTCAGGTATTACTGACAATTAAACTGACATTAAACCTGTAACAGCGAATAAGGAGTGCTCTTAAAAGTAGGATACAAGTCTGGCTTTGTAGATCACATGCTCCATTTCAGCTGAACACCCAAATCAAAACAAACACACAATGTACATTTGGTCTTCTCTGATTAAAGATCTTATCAGGATGAATTGCTTTTCTTAAATGCTGATGTTATCGTGAGATACTGAGTCGGCATAAATGTGAAGTTATTCTTGTTATTTGAATGTGAAAATGATAAAAAACTGTCAGGCTGTAAAGTTCACTTAGTTTAGCCCAACATCATCCACACTGAACTCCACTAAAACCAGAACACGATCAGTATCGTTGGATATTAATGACACATAACCTGTAACACTAAGCCTTTAACATGAGGGAATGAAGCACCTTTAAAGACAGAGTACATGTCTGGCTTTGTTTTATGAGCCTCCAGCTGCCTGTTTGTTTATCCAGTGAAACAATGTGGGCTGCAGCTGCAGTTTCACCTCTGCAACTGTCGACTAAACCGACAAACAGGTCTCAGTCAGACAACAAGTAAACAAGCCACCACCATGAGAAGACTTCACACACAGTGGCCTGATACGACGGTTCCCGACATGGGGGTCAGGACCCCCACCGGGGTCACAAGATGATTACTGAGGCAGGAAGAAAAAACTACACTTTTGAGCTTTTCTCTGATTTCTTTTCACACACTGCATAGTTTTACTAAAATGCTTTATTTTAAAGATGTATAACATCCAAATAATTTCCATGGGATTAAATGTGTAGTTTCCAGCTGCTGAGCTGTCACACATCTCATGGTCTTCTTCAGTGGATGATGTTTGCTCGGTTGTCACGTGACTTCATGTGGATCTTCAGTCATGTGTCTTTATCCACAGAGGAAGACCATGAGATGTGGCTAAAAGCTGTGGGAAAAAGCTCAAGAGTTCCACTCATAGTTTTTGTGTAGCATTCACCAGTTTAGTGAAGCATGTTAGCATGCTAACATTTGCTAATTAGCACTAAACACAAAGTACATCTGAAGCTGATGGGAGTGTCATTAGTTTTGTGGGTGGTTAGTCATAAACCAAAGTTCAGAACATTAAAATGTAGATGTTTTGGGTCTTAGAGAGGAAGTCTGCAATGATTGGGATTCCTCCTGTAGGGATTATGAACGTGTGTACAGAATTTAATGCCAATGCATCCAGTAGTTGTTGAGATATTTCAGTCTCGCCCACGTCTGAACACGTCTGAACGTTCTGATGACAAAGACAAGAGTTAAAGCAGAAAGAAAGATTGAAAAGATTAGAATCACGTGTGATCATGAAGTCTCTTAAAGTGAAGTATTTTTAGTAAAGTTGCTTTTGGCCACATAGTTGTTGCACTTGGATTGTACTTGCAGGCGAACACTGACTGATGCAAATAAACTGAGTGTTCTTAAATACCGACCACTATTCTCCAAAACAAATACACAAGTAAACATATTCTCCCATCAGCTGCCAGCTGGCGCTGGAGAGGTCAAGACCTGGGTGTTAATGCTAACACGTGTTTGTTTTCTGAGAGACTGCTGGACCTGCCGTCTCTGGTTCATGTTTGCTGATGGATTTATTTGACTTTGATTCAGAGCTTTGTGTTGGAGAGCTTCAGGAAGGCTGGTTGGTTTCAGACAGAATCGTTTTGACAGGTCAGTGTTTTCAGGTTGTGCACACAAAAAGAGAGGAACCGGTGGTCAAAATCAGCCTTTACTGTACACCTGCAGAAAGTACAGATTTAGCCCCCTGAAAAGGGCATTTAGTCCAAACTGAAGTAGAATCTGTACCCTACATGTGGGATGAAAGAAGTCTTTAATCCTTCGAGGAAACACGCTTATTTGCTTTCTTTGCCAGAGTTAGATGAGAAGACTGATACCACTTTGAAGCCTAAAAACAGCGGAGCAGTGAGTTATCTTAGCTTAGCATAAAGACTCAAAGTAGGAGGGAGCAGCTAACCTGGCTCTGTCCAAAGATAACAAAATCCAAAGACCTAAAGCTCACTGATTAACGTATATCACGTTAGTTTAAACAAAAACAGAAATCTAAAAATTATAATTTGTGGTTTGACAGACTGATTGATTGATTGATTCACATACAGAAAAATCAGTGTTGAATCCAGATGCGTCTGTGATGCACTGTTTCTGTTTTTATCCAATGGGTTAGATAATTATGAGAAGGACAGAACATGATATCGTCTATGTAAGCGATGAAAACCTGTATAATTTTTTAAATTATTGTTTTAATCGTTGTGAAAACTGGACATTTTAGAATTTTACAGATTCCACCTCGAAACCAGGACGATCCCAGAGGAACCAGAACATCTGGGTACCGAATATTTGGTAAAACTGGTGTTAATAAGAAGGCAAATCAGCATCTTTACCAAAATGTCAAACTACTCCTTTAAAACTCTTCCCAGGCTTAACCGCAGCAATGGGAAATGGAAAAGACGGTGATGATGAGTCATGATGAGACTCTGATTTTATGACCATCAGTCGCTTGACAATCCAAAAACATCTTCCTCTAACTGTTTTTATTTGTCTCTGGCTCGTCTCCAGTGATTGTGCACAGACCCAACCTTCGCCCAATGCAAGAATTTCAGAGGAATGTGACTGTGGTCAAAACGTGGCAAAATCGTGCGGTTCCGACTCTGAGAAGAAGAAGAAGAAGAAGAAGAAGAAGAAGAAAAAGAAGAAAAAGAGCAAACAAAAACAGCATTTTTCTTCCGCCCTCTGTTTTCTAAAAAAAGACAAAAGTCAGGAATTCCTTTCTGCGTGAAACAAAAAATAATGCACCCCCCCCTCACACACACATTTCTTCAAGGAGTGAAAGCAACTCGAGCTGGACTGCTTCAATGAGTGTATTAATTTCACCCAAATGGATTGGAACATGGTGGTGGTGTGGGGATGGTGTGCGGTGATGGAAACTATGAGCGCTGCCGGAGGGGGGTGGGGGGGGTGGGGGGTGGGGGGGGTTTGCTGAGTCTCCAGCAGAAAATTTGTAATCTGAAGGAGACATGACATCACTCCAACTCAACAAGACTGAAAGGCTTGCTAACATGCCTCCAAGTACATTTAATAAAAAGACACGGTTGCACAACATATTCAGCTTTCATGAGGCCTTATTTTGAGTTCCACCCAATTCGAGGGATTGAAACATTAAAGCGAGGGATTGTTTCCTCAAAGGCCTCCTTGTTCTTTTTCTCATAAATCCTACTTGAAAACGGGGCCGCAGCGCTTATTCGCAGTATCAGTTACTCACTTTGGACCCCGTTCAGGCCCCCAACCCCCAATAACATCCACTATTTCCTCACTCTGAAGAAAGAACATCCTTTCTGGTCCATCCTGGATGTTTGGGGCTGGGGCTGGGGGTGGGGGGGGGGTGGGAGGGTTCATGCATGATTGATTTTTCTTTCAATTAAGTTTGTGTATTACCACAAAGAAATTCTTTGCGATGGGCTAATATTTTATTTATTAATATCTTTACTGTTAATGAATTGTTTACTAAAGCTTCAAAGATCAATAAGAAGTCTTTCATAGGAGCAAACTTTGGGTTGCCAGGTTGGGGAAAATCCTGCAGGCAGCTGTTCCAATTTGATGTTGTTATAGCTGTTGCTGACACTGATATTAATAAATTAAATGCTCTGATCCTCAGATTCTAATATGCAGTTATCAACTCATTAATAAATGGATTTTTGTCCAGAGTCTCTGCAGCACGTTTCTAGATATCTCATTGACGGCATTTGACAGATCTAAAAAGCTTTTTTAAATGACTTATTAACCCTTAATTACCGGTTATGATTTATAGAGGAATTCTCATTAAAGAGTGGTGCTTTTTCATTTCAAAGTCTCTCCGTGTGAACTAACACTGGGGAAAAGGTTTTCAAAATGTGTTTGACGCTTCAGTAATGCGCCGTTTTGCAGCAGGTGGAGGCAGGTGAGGATCCGTGCACGCCTCAGTGGAGCAGACACCAAAGCTTCGGGAGATTATGCGAACTCTTCAAAACACTCTAAATATTAACTTATCATCCACTTGTTCACATTACAAAGCTGAAATACCAGCCGCGTAAAGCAGTGTAGAAACATAGACGCACCTCTTTGCGCACCAGCAGCCTCTGGAGATGCTCACCGGAGACTCGGTCCGTCCGTCCGTCCGCGCAGGATCTGAGCAGTCCGCTGCTGCTGCTCTGGCGTATAAAATGACAGATGATTAAATCCTCCTCGTGGTCTCCTGCGAGCTCCACACTGACGGATTTCCACTGACTGAAGCATCTGTGACTGGTGCGTAAAACCAAAACCAGTCCTCCAAACGCCGCCCCTTTCGGCCTCCGGCTGTCTTTCCACTCCCTCTGCCTCTCCTTCACCTTGTGGCGAGTTCAAGCTGACAGAAGGTGGACTCGTGTGTTTTTTGGATGTCACTGAATATTTTAAATACATGGTAGACTTTGTGCTCGCAGCTGCCCGTGTAAACCACTTTATTATCTCTCTAAATGGAAAATCCCCATAATAATACCGGGAGCAATGGAAGTGCTGAATGATGAGAGTGTAATGTGCTCATTTTAATCTCACATGATATCACAATGAAAGTCATTTGGGGACATTATTTATGTATAGGAGAGCTGATATTTGTGCAGCATCGCTTTAGCATTTAGAAGCAATAAACTGTAGTTGTAGCAGGTATTATTACAATACAAAAGTTTCCTTCTTGACCTTGAAAATAGACGTTTGACTGAAGTTTACTTACTGGATTTCCCCCCGGAGCTCTCAGCAGCATCTTGTAGCTCTCACCTGAGATGGAGAAAGTTTCAATGAAAAGATTTCTAAATTAATGACTTCAATATTTGAATTTGTACCGTTTACCAGTTTCCATCCATCACAGATGAGGATGCTGGGCAGCTTCGTGCCCCCACACACTCACGTATTGTCTTTCACTCTCTCGTCTTTTGTTTCTCCTGAGTTTTTCTGGTTATATGAAATCGTCTGTGGTCAGGAGCAAACTGCAGGGTCCTGGAAAGCGAGATATCATTTTCCCTCTCATTGACCTCCATTTTCCACAGTGGTGAGCAGGAGGTCTGGGGACGATTAGAGGCTTCAGCTGTGGCTGCATCCTGCCACTACCCATTAAGTCAGGATGTAAGACGTGTATATGATGTGATGAAGGCTTTTCATTCACGTGTGTGGCGTCTTTAAGCTTATTCACGGGACCTGCTGATGGACTGCAAGGGCTCAGACCTCATGGTGGAGTATTTGTAGAAATGATTAACTTATTTGAACTGTTGTCCACAAGTGAGTGAGGGTGAAATCTTCTTCGCTGTCCAGAAATATCAGATATTTACACGTGAATATGCTGCCACCTGCTGTTCAAACCTGTTAGTTACAATGGTTCAGCTAAGAGTGGATGCACAGACAGCAGTTAGATTTTAATTTTAAAAATAGTCTGAAAGCTTTTTTCACAAGGAAATAATCAACACTTGATAATGTATAATAATGATGAGGCAATGCCTAAATATTATGACTTGAATCAGAGAATATCATGATTCTAGGGCGAAAAACACTTGATGGCAGGTATTTAATTAACTCTATTTCATTATCATGGGACAGTTTCTGAACAGTGCAGTTATTAGGAACTGTCTCAGCATTATGAGACGCTTCATGATGAACTTATCAAATGCTAATTATGAGAAAAAAGCTTTATATTGCAAAAATTAGGTGACTGATTTTAATTCATTTAATATCTCATACATACAGTATAAGATTACACCTGACCTGGTAAACTGTGAGATATTATGAGACACACTTAATCTTAATTAAGAGATTAAGTTTCTCATAATTATAACTTAATATCGCATGATGAGAAACTCAAAATCATGACCTCATAATAAAAAGTATAGTTAACTAACGCTATCTCATTTTAATACATTTCTCATATTTATGACTTAGCACATCATAAATATAAAAAAATCTTTCTCAAAATTACCACAAATTATCTAATAATTATAATAAAGTTCTTAAAATTATAAAATACTTAATGTGGTGGATTTTTTTTCCTAAGTGGGCTTCCATATGGAAGATACAGCTAAGCATGACTCAGCAAAAATATGAAACATATTTTATTAAAGAAATATGTACAATAGTAAAAACAAATCCTGGAGTTGTTTGAAATATTATTCAGGTCGGACTCAACACTCGTCCCGAAGCAAAACAAATGGCTACAAACTGAACCTGCGAAGTAAAAAAAACGTTCATCAAGCTACATAAAGTCAGCCGTCAGCAGGCGTGGCAGGAAACGCATCACCAGTTATTTCCAGACTCCATTAGGACCAACATGCTGCCCCCCCCCTCCGTTGACTAACCAAGGCTCTAATGGTGTAACTGGCACAGTTCTGGTCTGTGGAGATCCTGAGCAGAGCACCGGTCCTGGTCTCACGAGTCATTATCAACAGAAGACACACTGAAGAACAAACACTGCTTTTTTTTTCCACACGGGGATTAAATCCATTTACAGCACTCAATATTTCAATGGAAAATGAGCAGGAAGGTGAAAGTCTAATATGAAGTCTAGTTCCTGGAAACGCAGCTTGAGCTCGAGTCGACGGAGCATTCACACTGAGCTCAATTTGACAAGCACTTAGACGGGATCAGGAGTGTTTTTAGGTTGCACAGAATCAACGTGCTGAGACGGTAAACAGCTGACAGATGTCTTAGACATTTCAGTACCGATACATGTGCGGAAAGAAGGAACCACAGTTGAGTTTTTTTTTTTGGCTTATGTGACCTGAACAATACAGGCAGATCAGATTGAGTCGTCACTCTGAGCTCAGTTCATCGCTAACTGATCCACGATCAGCTGCGCACAGTAAGGCATCATTTGTGTGTCAGGAGGCATGTGTGCGTTCGTGCTGTTTCTCCACGTCGTGCCGCCTCGCCGCACTTCAGGGAAACCAAACAATCCCACTTTGTCTCATCTTCGGCCTTTTAAACGGCGCTCCCGTTCAGCGCGGCGTACTTCAGCTTGTTTCTGGACGAGCTGACGTCTTGTGGTGAGGCGCCAACTTCAAACACCTCGTGGATGGCTTTTCGGAAACAATGAAAGTTGTACTCTATCAAACCTACAAAGACAAAAAAGGATCAATGGAAAGCCTTAAATTTCAAATGTGGCAGAGCTTTTGCAGTGTAGAAGACAGCGTCCAAAACACAAGACATGTACTGCTGTGGACACACAACACACTTTGACCACCTAAAGAAGGCTCAGCTACAAAAAATAATCAATATCAATTTAAATGTACGTTATATTTTGAACATTTTCACCACTTCATATCACTCTCTCCAGACTCCTTTGACAAAAACAGTAATTTTACCTCACAGAAGACAATTTGTTTTTTTGTCCACTGCCGCCTCGATCGGTTGCTTAGTTTGTCTCATTGTGTGACTTCGGTGAATTCAAATTTACTGTTTAAAACACAGAAGTCACACAATAACACAAACAAACTAAGGGATCTTGGCAGTGGTGGACCACCAACTCCTGTGTTCTGTGAGGTAAAATGACTGTCTTTGTCAAAGGAGTCTGGGGCTTTGGACGGCTTCAGCTCCCACTGGAAAGGGCTGTCTAATGGCAAAGTGGTGAAAATGTTCAAAATATAACGTACACTTAAACTTTTAGGTGCCTAAAATCCCTGTTACTGCTGCCCCCGTCCATAGCAGTACACGGCTTGCTTCTACAACCTAAAACTCCACACCTTTCCTCTCAAAGCTCTCCTCTCTGAGGATGCAGACGAGCGCGAGGAACTTCGTGACCTCTTTCAAATAAAGCACTGTCGTGTTGTTGAGCTTGATGATAGCCAAAGACTCCTTGTCATAAGCACAGCCGCTGCCGTCCTGCATGAGCCTGCCAAGAGGCAGAGGACAGAAAGACATTTACACTTTGCATAGGAAGGATGCAGTCACTGCCAACACTGAGAACAAACAGGATGTAATTCTTCTCACCCGTAAATACAGGAGACATCGATGACGACATCTATCATGTCGCAGCACAGCTCGTAGGACTGCATGTCCACAGGAGAGCTGTCTGTGGCGATGTAGATCTTGCTAACAACATCGAACAGGAAGGCTTTCTCGATCCCAGAGTGCTGCAAAACACGCAGGATGTTAACAAGACAGAGCACAGAGAGGGCTTTCTTTCTGTAGTTAAGTTAGAAAATGAAGCGACGTACAGATATGAAAATGTTCAAAAGGTTCTCCAGCGTCGGTAACTGAGGAATGAGCTTCTGGACGACTTTGCTGAAGGCCTCGAATATGGAGTGGTCGTAGATGCTGGTTAAGTAGAAGCTGAGGAGGGGAAGAAGGAGAGTTAACACACTAAAACATACAGCGCCACCAAATGAGTTAAAGCCCAGGTGGTGTCATATCTGCTTCCTGTGAGGATGAGGCAATGAACCACAAATGTCTGACCCTACCTACAGGCCTCCTACCAAAAGGTGGAAGATGCAACTCCAGAAACAGCTGTTTGTTAGGTGGAAGAGTTGCACAACACGACTGTACATTTTAAAGCTGAGACCCGATTACTGAAGATAATCCACAGATCTTGTTGTGAGCAGTTTCATGCAGGAACTATTTTCTTTCTACTAAACTACACCGACTGTATCACTGCACAGAGGGAAGCGACGCATCTACTCCCCTGACTGTGATCTGACATTGTTAGGAGCCCTGTGAATGTCAGCGTAACAGCACACCGGGCTGATCTGATGCGCTCACCACAAAACTAACCGTGATGGAAACTGAGAGCAGTGCGACTCGCTTCTGTTCACCGCTCTGACCGTCAGCTAAACGTTAAGAAGTGCAGCTTCAGTGTACACGAGGTTATTTCACACATGGCTCCTCGGAGCGACCTGCAGCTAATCTCGGCTTTCAGTATCTAACCTGTGCAGACATGCCGCACGCTCACCTGAGGTGTAGCTTCTCCAGGCTGGCGTCTGCCAGGTCATCGTTGGCCCTCTGATGAATGTCTCTCTGTGTCTCTATCTTGTGGTCGTCTGACAGACCGTCTACTTTATGGATGAACACCTCAAAGTTGATGTCCGGATTCACTTTGTAGGCTCGAGACACGGTGAGGTGAAGCCGCCCGAGAGCCTCGACGTAGTCGTCCTGACAAGAGGAGAGGCGTGTTCAGCACAGGAAGAGCTGACGTGCTGATTCATCTCACACAGGAAGCCTTACAAACCTACGGTGTACCTGAGCGTCGATGACGAAGATCAAGGCCCCGGTCCCCTTGAAGATCATCTCACTGTCAAACGTGGGGTCGAAGAAGTCCACCTGGCCGGGAAAGTCCCAGATCTGGAAGTTGACGAAGGAGCTGCTGGAGATGTCGTCCTTGTAGATTTTGTTGGTGCTCTCGAGGAACAGCGTCTCATTGGGGGACATCTTGTGGAATACAACCTGGACAGAGGCAGATTATTGTCTCAGTCTACTGTTACATTCAATGTCTCGTCTGGTTCACAGTCAGATTCACCTCAGACCTTTTTAATATGTTTAATACTTAGTTATGTTTTTTACTCCAATTGTGTTTTGTAATTCTACTTTTGTTACTTCTGTCTTCTGTGTGTGTATCCTGTTTAAGGGAATCAATATTAAAATGGACAGAGTGCCTCATACTGACTGTTTTTCAAACCGTTTTCCAGAAGAGGAATATATCCATGTTATAGCCAAGCATGTGAAATGTCTCGTTACCAATGAGCCAACATATATACAAACACTGATGTGTCTGTGATGAGCAAGCGCCTGACTGATTTATTCATTGGACTTTCGAGTCAACAGACGTCATGACAGGGCAAGTTATTTGGGTCATAATTACAGTCAGCTGCCAGATTTTAAAGCGCAGTGAGCTAAAACTAAACCTGCATTAAATCCTTCCTTCATAAAGGTCATAATGGTCAGTTTTTGCTGAAGCTGCTTTTAAAAGGTGCTGATTCAAGTTTATGCTCATTTTGGCTGCTGTACTTTGAGTTGTGGTGAAACATTTTTAAGAAATACTGAGAAGCGTCTCTAAATTTTGGACAACTGCATTTATATTAATGAACACAGATTAAACAGTACAAACACCTTTCAGTACATGGCAAGAGAGCTCCAGTATTATGATTTTGAATGAACACCTCTGTTAAACAGTTTAAACAGAAGCTGATCATAATAATCCTCATAAAGGTGAGATTCATTTCAGATCTGTTGATTTAGCTCGAGCCAGGTGTACCTCATAAGAAGCCAGGTGTGCATGGTATTTATACATGTCCCACTCATGTAACGTAAGAAGTGTATTCTCGGTTAATTTGGCGGTAGTTTTAGGTAATTTACCTTCTGAATTGATGACTTTCCACTCCGCCTCAGTCCCATCAGCAGTATCCTGGGTTTGTCAGCTGATGTGGAGCTCTCCTCCATGTCCGGCTCCTCCACCCCATAGCCAAAACTTTTAGGAAACGAACCCACAACATCGTAACTCCCCGTTAACGTTGGCTCCTCATACTGAATAGACATCCTGCACTTCACAGCCTGGCCTGCTCTCTCTTAGTTCTGCTCTCCTTGAAGCCGGTCAGTATCTGAACTTTTCGTTAACTGGATAAATAATCCGTACCGGAATGTTGTTGTCGATGATTTTCACAACGAGCTAGCATGGCAAGCTAATCAGCTAGCAGCTGGAGCGCGGTGTTTAGATGTTAAAAAGACACGTCAGGCCGTAACGAATCCAAACAGGGTTCTAGATAAAAAATACCAAGATATTAAACAACCACAAATCGGCAACGATTTCGTTAAATAAGATTGGACGACAGAGAGGATTACTAAAAAAAGCTAGTCATTAGTTAGACACTTCCGCCCTCTTAGCTGTTAGCCACGCCCCCAGAATCTGATTGGCTTTTCGTTCTAAACATAGTCATGTGATTCACAGTGACAAACAAGAAGTAGGAAGAGTACATCAACGGTGAGTAATGTTTTTGGTAATTTAGGATCTTTGGAACACTAATTAGACTTATTACATCAAAACTATTTGTTTTTTTTTAAATCGTGGGTTAATTTTAACCTTCTTCATTGCAGAAATCTGCGACAGCAAAGGTCAAAATGTATTTAGTCATTGATTTATTTGATGGAAACCTTGTGCTCTTTCATTAGTTGGTTAGCTTGCTCGAGCTAACTTCCTCAGGATTCATTGAAAGCATTTCTGTCTCGTGGTCGTACTAATACTGAGCCATCTCACCGTTTTATCCTCCCTGTTGTGCTGATATATATCTAAGACAGTGTCTGTGCAGTTGTAATGAATTAAAGTCATTGTAGATAACAGGAAATGTAAAACTAAGATTATATTTTTCACATGATAATAACATGTCTGTTTCAGTCTGAATGTTGGTTTAACCATTTTTACTGTTATTCCGTTTTGCTTTATATTTAATTATATTAGTAAGACATTAACAATAAAGAGTTTGACAAAAACAGCAACAAAACAAACTCATTTTTAAAGGTGAACACTTCATAAAAAAGTGTACAAAGACAGCAGGAATAATGTTCACAGTGACAGATTACACTGAATCCTCAGGCCTGAGATGAGAGATTGAAACATGTTCATGATAACAATCTGTAAATATTTACACTGAACAGTGGAGAAAGTGTTTCTAATGTGACATTGGATTTTAATCCAAGTTTTAATACCTGAACTGAAAATGGATCATGAGTTATGTGTTTATAAAACAGCACAAAGCGAAGAAGAGAAAAGGTAATTAAGCTTTACAACAGAGAAAAGTGCACTTTGACCTCCTGTTTGTTGGTTTCAGGGTCCAGGATGACAGCAGCCCTCCTGTGTCTCCTCCTGGCTGCTCCAGTGCTGCTGGTCGCTGGCAGCCCAGTTTACAAAGCCAACAATGGGACGGTCCCAGTGGTGCTGTGGCACGGGATGGGTGAGTGACCCTGCTGCCCATTCTCACACCGAAAGGATAAAAACATTTACCTAGTTAGGAATAAACCTGTTTTGAGGAATCATTTGTTCCTAGAATCATTTCTTTATTTCTCCTTACACAGCTTTAAGGTTGAAAAAACATCGTATTCAACTGACATTATCATTCATATTAACATGAAGTTAAAGAAACTGAGGCTACATCTCTACTCCGTGCAAAGTACAAGTGTGATCGTCTCCTTTGTGTCACAATCTGTAGGCCGCAAGGAGACAGGAAACTCAGAAAAAGCACTTTGAGATCTTGTCTCAAAGACTTATGAAGGGACAAAATGTCAACAGCGATATCTGTTTCTGGTCCTCAGACAGACTTTCAGAACAGAGTGGGGAAGAAATACAGCAGGAGAGCGTGGACAGCAAGTTCCACCTTTACACACAATGCATCCGCTCATGTTATCGCCCACATTTTGGCGAAAGTGAAAGCAAAAAACCCCCCAAGACACCACTTCTTCTTCTCAGGCAGCAGCACAGCTAAACGCAGACCTTACCAAACCTGTAATGTGAGATGAGGTGCGACGTGCAGCCCGACACTTATGGAAGGTTGCTCGCTTTAATTCCATGGTGGCTTGGAACGAAGCTTCATGGGAAGTGAAAAACAAAAACACTTTCTCTTCTCCTTCAACAACACTGGCTCAGGTGACCCAGAGGCACCTCCGTCAGGTCACATGGGCTACGATGACTCGTCTAGACTGAACCGTCTGTGCGTTTCACTCACCTGCTCTCTCATTCGTATGTTTAACAGATGTTAATATGAGCCAGAACATTTCTTAAAAAGAGCTTTTGTTTACGCCCACCCTCCTATGATACAGCTCGCATCCCTTTATAGTTTCTCTTGCTGTCAGTAAGGACAGTACGATGTCTGTCACACACAAGACGGTTTGTTCCCACTTTCTACCAAACACTGCTCAAACAGTAGTAAATAGTGCATTTTCTCCTGTTTTCCTCATGTAAATGTTTAAAAATTGCTCACAAATTCATGGCTTCATTTTTAAAAAGGGCAAAACCGTTCCCTCAAACAGCTGGGCACCGTAGCCTTCAGCAAACATTACTCAGACAAGACTAAACCGTACGTTTGTAGGGGACTAATTTCAGCAGCGGATTAATACACATATGGTGCCTTATTGACAGCAGCAGAACAAAGCATGCAGCGATAAATCATGTCACAGGGATTTAAGTGTTAGTAAAATAAATCTTCGCGTGTCCACCAGGCGACAGCTGCTGTAACCCGCTCAGCATGGGAGCAATAAAGAAGATGATCGAGGAGGAGATCCCTGGCGTTTACGTGCTCTCGCTGATGATCGGAAAGAACGTCATCCAGGTACTTTAAAGTGGACATACTTCCTAACTCTTATGAAGGAGACTGTTAGCTTCGTCTCTGCTCCACCTTCATCCCAAAACTAAGCCGCTTCTGTTTTGTCCGTTTAATGTTTATTTATTTGTTTGAGTTTAACGAGCATGAAGCTGATGTGATGCGCTGAGAGTTTGTAGCTACAGCTGATTTTCAACTCTTGTCTTGTGTTGGGCTTTCACGTGTACAGTGTTATTAAAATGCACCAATACACAAAAACAGTTAAAAGATAAGGACAGACAAATAAAGAAAATTAAAAGAATGAATAATTGTATAAGTGTATAAAATAAAACAGTAGAAAAAGAGCATTTCAACGCAGAATTACACGTACGATTAGCCATCGTCTCAGGTGACGTAGTGGTGTGGTTAGTGGCAGCAATACAGCAGGTTTGATTGATACATCCACCTGACGTGAGGATTGCTCCTCTGTGATATTTGCAGTGCTGGTGGGACAAGTTACATCAGAAAAATAGCTCCTTTACACCTTCACTATGTCATATTTCAGTGTTAATATTCATAGCAATCCAGCATGACTCTGTCGCTTTTTGCTTTGATCCGTCGTAACGCCGCGACTTTATCTCTCAGCGCTTCTCCTCGTAGACGGGGCTCGTTTTCTTCTCCTAATCTGTCTGTCATGCTCTGAGCTTTTCATGTTTCTCCTCCTGCAGGACACAGAAAATGGGTTTTTCATGGATGTGAATGAGCAGGTGTCCATGGTGTGCAGTCAGCTGGCTCAGGACCCAAAGTTGAAGGGAGGATACAATGCTATGGGCTTCTCCCAGGGGGCACAATTCCTGTATGTCGCCACTGTTCTGGACACTGAATGGTTTTGTTATGTGAATGCGGTCGAAATTGAGCAAATTGTGTGTTTGTGCAGCTTCCCTTCTCGCCTGATTCTACCACAGAGTGAATGAAATACTTCAAAAAAATAGCAATATGCTCGAGAACAGCGTGATTTTAACCTTGTTTGAGAGAGTGACGATAGTAAGGTTCAAGTCCTGAGCTTCATTCTCAGGTCGCAGCCTCTGTTCAAACATGTCCTCTATTTAAAGTATTTGTCTCCTGACAAGAATGAGGAAGCTCTCCTTGACTCCTCCCGGTTCCTCTCTTCACAGACGAGCTGTGGCTCAGCGCTGTCCCTCTCCACCAATGAAGAACCTGATCTCCATCGGCGGACAGCACCAAGGTAACATCGTGATGAAAACACCGGTTTGCTCAGTTCCTCCGAAAAACCGAGCTCTAAAAATCATTTTGGATGGAAAGTCTCTCCTCCTCAGTGCTGCAGACAGAAAGTATTACTATGAAGTATAGAGAGATTACACTGTTGATTTTGGTCTTTTCATTGTTCACAGTGAGAAAACTTGAATTAAATCAGACTGTGAAGTAATTTCTTCATTGCGAACGTAGCTTACAAGCCTTCATCTTTAAGAACAAGCTGCCACGTCATGATGTTAATTCAGTTCAAGTATTTTATATTTGCACATATGTACCTGATAATCAGGTATTTTCTGGTTTTCACAAATGCATGTTAGCATGTGAAATATTTCCAGGTTATAAGTACATAAAAAACGCACAGCTGAGATGATGAAGCTTCATTTAGGCACTCATATTTTGACTCTAATAGCTGTGAGCATATATCCAGACTTCTTTTTAAGCTCTGTGAATCATCATTATCACAAGCTCTTGTTAAGGTACAACACCTGCCCTGTCTCTCAATCCTCAGGTGTGTACGGGCTGCCCAGGTGTCCCGGAGAGAGCTCCCACATCTGCGACATGATCCGCAAAGCTCTGAACAATGGCGCTTACAGCGACTTGGTTCAGAAACAGTGAGTTGTCTTTCGCTCCCTCCCTGAATGACTGCGTGTCCGTGACGCTGGTGTCTTCCAGCGGCCTGGACACTGTGTGCTGTGTTTCACTGATTCTGTTTGTGCTTATCAGCCTGGTGCAGGCGCAGTACTGGCACGACCCCCTGAACGACGACCTGTACAAGAAGCACAGCCTCTTCCTGGCCGACATCAATCAGGAGAGGGTCAGTATGCGGCTGCAGCGCCGTCACAACAGCTCCCACCTGCAGCCATTCACGCACAATTCAGAGCACTTAGTTCAGACACTGGGACAGCATTTCTTTTTTAAGTTCCAACATATAAACTCTTTGTGAAGGGCGACTTATTACAAGTGATATGAACTTATTTTGTCAAACTAATACATACATGCAGTCTGAGTCAAGCTGGCCATAACCAGCTTTGTGAATATGTTTTGTGATATCTTTTTTCTGCTTTAAAGGCCGTAAATGAGACTTATAAGAAGAATCTTCAGCAGCTGGAGAAGTTCGTCATGGTCAAGTTCCTGCAGGACTCTGTGGTGGATCCTGTTGATTCGGAGGTATCGCACACACTCGACAGCAGCCCTGAATAACCGCTCATAACGAAGCAGCAGCTCAAACCCTCCTGTCCCGACTCTCCCTGCAGTGGTTCGGCTTCCTGAAAATCGGCCAGGCCAAAGAGACTGAAACTCTGCAGGAGAGCGTTCTCTACAAAGAGGTAATGTGTCCAGGTTGCATAATGTCGCATTTTGTGCCTTTATGATGGCGAGTCAGCTGCTTCGGCCGCCGTGCCACACCGTTAACGTTTGAGGGTGAAAACCAAACTCTAACTGTGTCCACATGCAGGACCGTCTGGGCCTGGCAGCGATGGATAAGGCCGGAAAGCTGGTTTTTCTGGCAACTGAGGGGGACCATCTGCAGTTAACCAGAGAGTGGTTCGACGCACACCTGCTGCCTTATTTGCGTTAAAACACTCCCAGCCAGTCGCCTCAGAGCTGATGTCCGACTTCAGCTATTGAAATGGAATAATTTGCTTCGATGTAATGAAAGAGTAAAGATCAATAACCAGAGCAGGGATGCAGAAAGCTCGTAATTCCTTCCATTTGCACTGATGACTTGTAGCACGTTGATGCCGTTTTTGTGACGCTTTGTGAAACTTTAGCAGCTAATTTTGTTCTGATGAGGTCAAACTGTTTTGTTTTTATTTACCTTCGTCTAACAGGCTAACGTACGCTGTTTAACCTGTACATACTACACGTTCAATCCAATAAAGACAAACCCAAAAGACGCTTTATTGCAACATTTTTAATGATGTCTCCAGTACTAATGAGCAGAATTCTGATTTTTGGACCCAAAAAAACAAAAGAGGTAAGAGAAAAAGAGACGATATAAAAGAAAATTAGGCGAAGAGCTTCACAGCTTGGAGAGCTGAAGAGTGCCGACACTGTAAGGAGCAAGAGGAGAGACGATGGTGGTCGGGCTAATCTTTTAAGACCATTCAGAAATTCTTCGGATCTACACAGATGATTACAGCAGATCTTCCCAATCTGGAGACTGAGGAGGAGGTGAAGCATTAAACGACCGTTACGCCCTTCAGTCTCTTTTCTCTTCCACTCTGAACAAACGTCTCCTGGCTCTTGATCGCAGACCTTTTCCTACATGCCTCCTTGAATGGAATGTTTTTTCTTTTTAATAATCAGGAATGTCCTATGTGTGGTTTAATGGAAAGCACGCGGAATGATCATTTTCCTGCTATCTTAATTGTTCCAGCATCGTCTAGATGGAGGTTTCATGATGTGACAGTGGTCTTGTGACAACTTTTTACTCCTATTTATGTGCTTTTTCTTTTTTTTTCTGTCATTATCCACCACGAATGTTAATATTGTTACGGTCAACATCAGCGGAGGTGATATGGATGCCATTATCTTCTGTGAAAGGGTTGTGTCTGACAAGTGCTTCACCGCTGAATTGCATATAACGGAACAGAAACTTATCAGGGCAAACTTAAAAACAACACACCAGCCCCTCCGGACCAGGAAGAGGAGAAAGAAAAGAGCAGCCTGAAGCATCCTGATTGGCTGCGGTGCTTTTGTTGCAGTGGAATCAGTGTCCCTGTTCCCATGTTGGCTATTCTACATGTTAAATTTAGCTTAGCATTATCCAGATAGATTAAAAAAAAATCTCAGCATCCCAGCTATTGGCAAAACTCATGAATGTTTTTTAAAAGTGCTCACAGGGAAAAACCAATTGGAATGACAAGCTGCTCCCTGCTGATTGGCTGGAGGATTTGCTCCAGATAGACGTGAGCAGTCCTCTCGTTGGCTTACTGGAGGGACAGCTTAAGCTGTGATTGGCTGATAAGGAGGAAGGGAGGGAGATACGACGCATGAGGTCCAAATCTCAGTCTACAGTGTGAGAGTTAGCTGGGCGGTGGATCAGTCAGGAAGGCATTTGCAAAAAAAAGGGTGGGGATGGTGTCGAGGAGGGGCGGCCGTTTCACGTGCTGCTCCCGTCTATCCGGCGATCTCTGTTGCTGTGGTAACAAGCTTGCTGCCGTCCCAGATGGTCTTGAACTGCTCAGGGACAGGGTGCTCCGACTGAGAGAGGGAGGAAGAGAGAGGTCGTGTTGAAATGTATGTTTCACATGCTGGTCTAACATAAGGACATGGCTGATTTTTGTTTTTGCCAACAACTCACGAAAAGACCGAAATCAACAACGTGCTCGTCTGTCTGACCCTCTCTGTGGTCAACTGGCTCCCTCTGAAGATGAAACTGTCTAATAACAACGTCCACAAATATATATTTTGTTTTCAAAAAAGGCCAATTTTCCTGAAACAAAAGTCAGGGAAAGATGTGGAAAGCCCAAAAAACACCTGTTTGGATCATTCCACAGGTAAACAGGCTCATTGGTAACAGGTGAGAGTGTCATGATTGGGTATGAAAGGGGCGTCCTGGAAAGGCTCAGTCGATCACAAGGGGGATAGAGCGAGGTTCACCACTTTGTGAACACATGATTGTATGAAGGATGTGACTACATGGACTCAGTCCGTGACTCAATCAGTCAAATGTCCCTCCTGACAGGATACTCACAAATTCTCCGTCTTTGTTGGGTACCAGGATGTTCATCTCTGAGCTCTTGGCGCTGACGATCTCGCATTTCAGAGAGTCTTGGCTCAGGTAGACATGGCAGCCGTCCGTCTTGTTGATGGAGATGGTGGGCACTTTACCCATGACCTGCGTACAAACAGGCACCAGAAAGGTTGGATCTGTTTCTGCTGTATCTGACGGGACACACGTCTCTGCACTCAACTCAAGATTTCCTCAAAGGACTGAATTTCACTGTGGAGCTGTTCTGTGGCCAAAAACCGAGCATCTTCCATTGTGTAACTACATGAATATAAAGCAGAGAGTTCATGAAACACGCATTGATGTTCAGCAAAAACAACTGAGGAGTGACAGGACAGCAGGAATCTCTGGGCGATATCATGAAAGGCACCGAAGCTGGTGGGTGGGAACCAAACACCAGCCTCACGCTGCAGTCTGCTGAGCGGATGATGCCCTGTGTCTGTTAGTTTGTTAGCACTCTGCTCGTTGCACACACCTGGACTTTGACATCCTTGCAGTTGATGATGTCTACGATGCCCACGACGTCGTCGAACACCAGGCCCATTTTCTTACAGTTGTCTGACGGAGAGGAACAAACACATATTTGTAGGCCATTAGCAGGTCCTGTCTGCAGCGTACCGATGGATTATTATTTGACACTGAAGGAAACTTAAAATCATGATGATTGTCAGGCAAGTTCTGAAGTTACAGCTAGCGGCTTTTTCTCGGCGCATTCATGTTTATCCACAATGGACATTGGAAATAATGATGTCATTGGGAGAAGGAGGTCACACTGAATCTAAAAACATGTGCATCATGTTGGTTTGCTGAGAACCAAGAGCTTAAGGACCATAAATACCTCCATTAACTGTGTCACAGCCACCGCTGCCGTTCTACCTGCTGACAGCGTTGATAAGCACGCCACAATGCAATAACTTCCTGTTTTCAGAACACCAGCATGCACCTGTCCCTTTCACCTCACACAGGTGCCTCAGCCTTATGCACCCCCCTTCAAGTCTCCGCCCCCTGAGGAGGATTCTGACAAGTGAGTTTAACTCCCTCTGAACATCCAACACACGGTTTTGTTCTTACCTATAGTGATGGAGTTGATTTTGCCTTTGACCTGCAGGGTGCTCTTGTTACACTTGAAAGCATAAACCACTTGTTTAAGCTCAGTTTCGCTGATCACCAGGTCCTGGGCTCCCTCCTGGTTCTCCTGCAGACGGAGAGAAGAAGGGGAAAAAGTGAATAATAATAATAATAGAAGAGTTAATGAAACAGTACTTGTCAAAAGCAGGATGGAACACTGACGTTACTATAAAAGGTTAACTATAAAAGAACACTTCTATCAGAAGTTATTCTGGCTCAATGACTCATTATGGTGCTCTGACAGCCTGCTGCACAAACAAATCAATACAGCCAAAAACAACATCTCCAGTCGAGTTAATCTGGCCTCTTCTCTTTTCCAGTGTCTTTCATTTTATGTGGTGACAAGTTAAAAAAAAAAAAAAAAAAAAACTCAGCTTGCTTAGAGGCGACTTTCTTGTGAGAGTCAACCGACAACTTACCACTTTCCATTTCTTTCCATCCAGCTCCAACACGGGGGGCAGCGAGCGGGTCGGGGTGGCAGAGGCGGCTGGTCGGGGGGATTGGGAAGCGAAAGGTTTTGGTCCAGTACGTACTGAAGTACCCGAAGTCCTCAGGGAGGGATTCTTGTGGGTCTTCTGGTCGTCGCTTACGTGCTTCAGGCCTGGAGGAAAGAGGAAAGAAGGAAACAAATTGTCAGTCCCACAGTACAACATTATCCTTAAATACAACACTGAAGTACTATTCAAGCAGTTCATTTTATTCCACTATGAACATACAAATATGAGGATTTGTTATAGATTAAA
Source organism: Chaetodon trifascialis (assembly GCF_039877785.1). Lineage (NCBI taxonomy): Eukaryota > Metazoa > Chordata > Actinopteri > Chaetodontiformes > Chaetodontidae > Chaetodon > Chaetodon trifascialis. The sequence continues at coordinate 5,763,574 of NC_092072.1, forward strand.
CTATCCAACAATGTATGAAGTAGTTAAAATGAGTTCCACCATGACCAATCACAACACTAAAATTCTGCTTCCACGTTAATGCCTAATGTTAATCTAATAATACAAAATTATGAGGTCAAAGTGTAAAACTGATCAGCAGCTCCTCTGACACTGGCTACCCACCCTTGGTGATGTCCGATCCCTTGTTGATGGAGGCGAACAAAGCGTTGTGATTGCCAGCGCCATCGTTGCCGCCATCACTGGCTCCAGAAAGGTCCGCAGGGGGAGGAGGTCCGGGGGGAGGTGGGGGAGGACACCCACCTGCGGGTGCACAGGGGGGAGCTGCAGAGGGGGGAGCTGCAGAGGCCGAAGCTACGGGACCCTGAGGTGAACAGAAAATCAGAAATGCTGTGACTGAAGCCTTCTCGTGTCAGAAAATATGACTCAGCTGACATGTCTCACAGTTAAGAGCTAATCTGATGGAGGAGACATGAGGAGACACAAAACTGCTCTGCACACGAGAGCAAGAACAGGAAGAACATGAACCATGTGCTGTCTTTGAAGTTAGATAAATAAATTGATAAGTTAAATAAGTTAGTTAAAATGGTTTAAAAAGTTAAAAAGCTATTCCCATTTGGGTTTGAAAACAGTGTCGGAGTGAGCGCTCTGTTTTGTTGTTTGGTTTTCGGAATTAGCCACATAGTGAGCGCTCTTACCTCACAACCTATCTTTGACGTTTCTGTGTTTCTTGCTAGCTAGCTTCATCTCTCACGTCGAGCAGACAGCCAAGACGGTCAGAGCCGAATTCATGATGTCGCTAATGTTTTTATGATACGCTTCTGCCTTGGAGATCATTAGTCTGTAAGTAAAATGTGTACATAAACACAATGTTTTGATAAGTAGTGAAGTTGTGTCTTATGCAGTATATTGCAGATTTGTATGTCGGTAAAAACTTTATGCTCGGTTGCCGTAGTTACGTGTGTATACTTACCGTCAATGTGAATATGTCAGTGCTTATATACTGATCCTTTTTTATTTTCTCTGTAATGTTTCAGTTTTACATAAAAGAAAGAGGTCAAGACTCAAGTAAAATACGGGAAAAGCAAGCCCTGTGTGTTTATTTGAAGACCCCTTTTTGGACGTTAACTAGCTGTCTAGCTACGCACCAGAGCACGCGCTGCAAGGGCAGCATAAACCATATTGATCAAACTGCTGAAACGTTAGACTTTGATGAAAGCTTAAATTCTTTGCTTTTACTCCTGCTTGCACGTTGGTTGAGAGTAGATTCTGGACGTCTGCAGTGCAGAGACAGAGCTTAAGAACACGCCTTCCCACACACGTTTCGAGTGATTTTGCAAATAAACAATAAGAGTAAAGCCGGCTTTGAATTTGTTCACAGTCACTTTCCACCCATCGCCATTCTCTGCATTTACCAACATGGTAATAAATTCCCCTTAAGCCATTTTCCACCACGGGAACTTTCCCCAGGGACCAGGACGTTTTGGAGGAAATCTGTACTTTTTCACCGCAGGGACTGGGGTCTAAATTAAGTTCCAGGGACATTATTTTACCCTTCAAAAAGACTCTGCTTTGTTGGTCTGTTTGTAGAAAACAAACCAGCTGAAGAAACCATTAAGTTATTTAAAAAGTAGACCCTGGGATTGGAGTTCTGGGTACCTTTGGTGGAAACGCAGCTCTATTAGGGGATTTCTCTGATGCATTAAATCCGTAGTTATGAACTTGAATTAAATATGAGGATTTTTTTTGATTATCAGTCATAAACAGGGTAAATCCTGGTCTCTGACTGGCTCTTCCTGCCTAGAACATAACTGTCATGAATCATTTGATCACAAGATGCTGCTCCTAAAAGGTTACTCGTATGCTTGGCTGTGAGTAAGTCGCTTGATAAACAGCTCTTTTCTTCACCATCAGTAAAGACCTTTTTCTATCCATAAACTGATAAACTGGGTCTTTAGATGGTTCTTCAGTGTCATTCATCATTGACTCACACTCTTGTTCCAGCTCAGTCCGACGGTGTGGTACTTTTTGATGTAGCCTTGCAGCTCGTTCCAGATGGAGACGTAGGCCTTCACCCAATCCACGTGGGTCTTGTCCCTGTGAGAGAGAGACACAAACCAGATTGTCTGGTGAACGTCTATTTGCATTCAAATTACATTTCGCGTTTCTTTTTCCTCCTCCAGCAGTATATTGTTCCTTTCCACAGGAAAACACACAATGCACGAGATCCTGCACACACACACACACCTAACCAATGAGCCCATATCTCAGAGCGTATCGTCCTGTGCATTGTATTTATATACAGCATTGCTGTTTTGCATTAAATTCTGCAGAGAGCTCAGTAACTAATCTGAGTAAAAGCTGAGTTTCTGTGCAACTGATCAGCACAAACAGGCTGATTTTAGTCTGCATAACATCTAAACTGACAGCAACTCTGGAAGTCTGCTCATAAAACACAAAAGCTTTGATTTCAGGTCTAAATAGGGGAAGCGCCAGCATGCGTCAGCGCGTCGTGTGGCATGCTGACTCAGTAAAACAGAACTTAAAAAGAGCCGAGAGGAAGGAAAGATGGAAGACAGATGGGTTGAGCAAACTGCTTGGCTGTTTATGAAAGTTCATCTGACTCTTTCAGTTATCCAACGTTAAAACGATTTTCAAAATAAATGACGCAGTTCAAAAAAATTGGCAAAGGAAGGACACTGGATTGTTGTGTTACAATGAAAAATAGTGTGTGGACAAAGTAGGAAACAATACAACGACGCTCACTTACTTTTCCTTGAAATCCTTGAGCACACGGTTGGTGTAGAACATGGCGGCGTCGAGCATCTCTTTAACATAGGGGCAGGGCTTAGGAGCCTGCAGCACAAAGAAAAAGGTGAACAAATGCATCCATGTCTAAACTGAGATTGCATCAACAGTTTGACACTTTAAAAAACGTGCATGTTTGCTTCCTCACAGACAGTTAAAAGAGCATGGAGAGAGAGGAGGGAACTGATAAGCTTAACTAAGGATAAATAAAATAAATTACATCTGGAAGCAGTCTCTCTTCATGCTATGCTAAGCTAAGATAAGCTAAGCAGCTACTGTGTCTTGTTTCATATTTAGCCTACAAACATGCAGGGTTAGTGATCTATCTATTCCTCAAAATGTAGAACTGTTCCTTTAAACTGAAAACTGCAGCTGCAGATGAGTGGACGTTTACAGTGAGATCTTCAATAAACCAGAGTAGGCGTGCAAAGAATGTGAATTTGAAAAGCTGATGTATTATTCATAAGAATCAGAAGGACAACAAACAAAGAGTTAATCATCTAAACTGGAACAGTGAAGCTCTGTTGTTGGTGGTCATGTGTCAGCCAAGAAAATGTTGTTCACCAGACAGTGATGACAGAATCAAAGAGAGGCTTGTTTCCGGCCATTATACACTCATTTATCTGCCCGCACACACACACACACATTTCCGTAGCACACCAACCACAGTCCCAAAAATCGCCCCTTCCTGTCTCACCATGGCGATCCATCCGAGGGCAGGCACGCTCTCGCTCACGGCGGAGAGGTGGTTGAAAAGCGGCGAGCTGCGGTTCTGCTCGCGGAACCCCTGAACCATCTGGATGGCTTTGGACACGGGCTGCAGGAGAGTCGTCAAAACCGCCTGAAGAGGGAAGAGACGGACGAAGGCTCACTCATATGGAAGATTTTAGCAAGCTCAACTTCCAGATTTTTAGGTTCAGGAAACATTTTTTACTTTTTCCGTAATCTTACAAAAACATTTTCTTCTTACAAATTAAAACTAAGTAATTCTTTCTCCAAATCTCCATTTCTTGCAATTCATGCATGGCTCGCCTTTGACTAAAGCTAAATTTATAGCTATAAATCTGACACGATTCATCAGAAATCTGTAGATAACAATGTCAACACCAGGCTCATGGAAATCTCAATAACATCCAATGCTGAAGCACCTAAAATACGGCTACTGCTCCTCATCCCGCATGAGCGTATTTGAGCAGCACTCAGTGCTTAAATTATGTCTGAAACTCAGTAAATAAAAGTAGACCACTGTGCATCATTTGACTCTGGTCTCGCAGAGCAACACAAGACAGAAGTTTGTCAGTCTCGTCCTCCCTCCACCCGTATGAACAACACTGAAAAAGCTGGCCCATAATTCAGCCCACAGGAATTTCTGAAGCCTCTCATAAAGTACATGAACGCATTACTGTGGAGAACATAATTAAAATGTGCTACCGGCTGATCACAAACAATAAACAGATCCCTTGTTGTGGCGGTGCCATGAATGGAGGAAGTCCAGCAGTGAAATATAAATTAAAACCTATGGCACAGATATCTATGATTTGGCTCTCATGCATTAAGTATAAATTCAGCTGGAGTGCTCAACAGTCAGCAGATTTTTAAATCTAAATATAATGCTGGCACGAAAAGGACACCGTGGCAGAGAAGCTGTGGAGGAGAGTGAAGGGGCTGCTGGGATGGAAGCATCATGAATTATGCGAACTGATTGATTAACGCTGTTAGTTAACTGAAGCATTGACTGAGCTTTCAGGAAGAGTGTTTAACTCACATCAGAGGGCTTCTGGCTGGTGGAGGCTGTTACCAGGAGTTTTCTCTGAGCGGAGAACGCCTGTTTCATCAGCTCTGCCTGGAAGGGAAGAGAAGAAGAGAGGGAGCTCAGATATATGAGAGTGAGATAGCATGAAGTAGGGAAGTGACAGAGCTGGCTGTATTTAACATCTAGACTGTAATTTACATGTTTCTGGACGTCACCCCCGATCTTCTGGCTGAGGGAGAGGTACTGGGCCACGGGGCCGCTGACGATCTCGTCAAAGGCCTCGACGAACTCGGATACAGCCGCTGAGAAGAAAAACACAAGGCACAAAAACACTTTAACACATGTTTAAGACCAAAAAGCGGAGCACGAAACAGGATAAAATGAATTAAAAAAAAAAGTAAAAAATTAATCAACACAGGAAGTCATGAGGTGTTAATTCAGACTGGACTGAGGCACGTTTACGATCATGAAGACGATGACTCCATTTGATGGGGGGGCTGAGGGATTTGTCATCTTTGTTTGAGAAGAAGCTGCTCTGAACGGCTGTGGCAGAACCGATGCTGCGCCGACATGTTTCTGATTTCTTATAAGAGGAAAAAGCCCAAAAGCTCCCTTCAGGCTCAGCTTGTTTCTACATGTAAAAATGCACGATTTCACCTGACTAACAGGAAGGTCACCAGACACCTTAGTCATTATAAGTGGAATTATTCCACACTAATGAGGCTTGATCATTACCTCCCCCGGCTGATTCTCCAGGGCCTGACATGGACTCCAGGCGAGACACCGCCACCTCCAGCCGCTGCACCAGACCCGCCAACTCAGCCATACCTGTGAGACGGAGAACATGACAAAACATTGTTATCTGCAACTCAACCACTGCTTTCTTCTCGATGAGCCGATGTGACAGGTTACATACAAAGATGTTTCCAAGGATGAAATGATATCTGGTCCTTTTTGAGTATATTCTCAATCAATATTGACCTACACAGGATGAAGCATGACTTACAGCAAGTTCATTGTGATAAATTAACATATAGTGTGGGAATTGTGTTACTTCCAGTTCAAGTAATCTTCAAATTGGGGACTGAATTACTGCTGGGACTCAAGGTGACGGCAATTACCGCTGGTCAGGATAACAAACAGCCGTGCTTTGGATTCTGAGCTGTTTTTCCCTTTGCTGATTTAGTCCTATGAGACAGAAGTAGAAGTGCGTAACAGGCTGCAACCAGATGTTTTTAGAGGTCAAAATAGGTAAAATGATCCAGTGAGTCATAACAAAAAGATTACACAGGACATACCGTAAAAAAACAAAAAAAAAAACAGTTTATGTAGCAGACATGTATGTCTTCTCTCTGTTTCTCTGTCCTGTTTATCATCTTGCAGCACTCCGCACTGCAGGTTGCAGTTGTCACACAGCAGGTAGAGGAAACTCCAGAAACTACACACACTGGAATTCACTTGGAACTAAAACAGTCTGCACACATATTTTTCGCACACCAGCCCACAATGAAAGTCATTATCCTACATTGCCTGCATAGACCGAGTCCTCCAGAATTCGCATAAAAGGACAGAAAAATGTGAAATTGCACATTTAAAGGAAGCCCTTTTTGGCCCTGCAGTGAAAGCCAATGAATTCCACCTTAAGAGTGGCTAAGTAGTAAAAACACACAAAAAAAAAGAAGCAGTCTGCTGGTAAGCAGGTCAGGACATGCTGAATGAAGACCTGTAGATCAGCACCAGCTACTGCAGGAACTCTGCAGTGTACAGACCTGCCCTGTTAACCCAACTACGTCGTTTAAAGATGCTTGTTTCTCAACCAAATTTCAAACTTAAAGAGGGACCAGCATGGAAGATTCGGCGGCATCTAGCGGCGAGGTTGCAGATTGCAAGCAACTGAACGATTCTTATTTTCAGGTAATTGTACACTAATGAAAATATTATGATTATCATGTTCTGTAGCTTCCAGTAGAGGCCCCTAAATCCTACACATTGGACCTTTAACGACAGCAGCCATAGCCTAAATATAGTCTCTATAGTCCTTGTGCCAACATGTAAACTGATTCTACTAACTTACCCCTTTAAGTACGAGTTTAACTAACTTAAATCCAAGTCCAGCATAATCTCACTCTAACAGACACACACACATCCACAGCTAATGAGAAAGGCTGACATTACATAAGACGGCTGCAACCTGACGCTGCCTCCACCTGTGTGACTGAGTGTGTCCAGTCTCAGGTATTTACACCTGGCTGACGGTGAATGGACACACAGAGCACTCTCACTAATGAGTCCACGCAAGATAAACCTGCCATCTCACTTTCACTACAGAGGGACTGAACTGAATCTGTAGATATCTAATGACTAAGTACTTGACCTTTTTGGCTGTGACAGGTGAAGCACGTTTGCTCGCACTTCTCTGGTTATAATAATGGAGGTATTCATTTCAGCTTTTAGTACCACAACGTCTGGTCAGATTCATAATTTTTTTTTACTTATTGTTGGATCAGATAGCTCTGGATTTGAGTTAATTAAATGAAAAAAAAAAATGCTTTTGGAGACCAAAAAAATGTTTATCCTTCTTTCTTAAGGTATTTTATTGGTACAAGTATCCAACCATATCAAATGGTACAGGCCTGGGCCAGCAGATGACATGTTGTGCCTGTACTAAATCAAATCTGAACTTCAAGTTCAAACCTTAAGGAGATGCAATGTTTCTTCCAAACTATTATTCTTGGCAGGTTGGAAAAGTTTCGAGGGGAGCATTACGCTGTTGTATTGACTCAAACTTTCTGATATCAGTGTTAATCACATTGTTCTAAGCTGGATAATGGCACCTTACAACGGGTGCGGCAGGTTATATATTACATCAACACTAAGGATGTTAAATGTAGTCATATCAACAGGGCAGTGTATCAGCAGCATTATTTTTACAAGCTGTGTAAAATAAATTCAATCATTTGCAAACAAACTGTTCACCGACGACAGTTTTTCAAATTGTTCCTGAGCCCATTTAGTCACATCCTTCATCCAATCATGTGCTCACAAAGTGGTGAACCTCGCTCCATCCTCGCTTGTGAGCGACTGAGCCTTTCCAGGATGCCCCATTCATACCCAATCATGATACTCTCACCTGTTACCAATGAACCTGTTTACCTGTGGAACGTTCCAAACAGGTGTTTTTGGAGCATTTTACACAGCGTCCTGACTTCTTTGGAATCAGTGTTGTATAACGCAAAAAAACTGACTCGAGCCAATGCAGGAGAGGTGGTGACACCTTACATAAACAGAAACACTGTAAAGGACTCAACATGGCCATTAAAGCGCTTTTCCCAACAGCCGACAAGGCATTTACAAAATGACCCAACTTCCCTTTTTCTGCCTCACTCACTCATTCATTCAGACAGAGTGGTGAATTCATTTCTCCACGAGGCATAGAGATTAAACTGGATCATTGCAGGACACACACTTCTACCCCTGACCCAAAAGCCTCAATGTGCGTGGTCAAAGCTGCATTTATGACATGCCTGCAGATACCAGAGCTCAACAGTCACATTTCCTCGTCTCAGCTGAGAGATGACTCAACAGCAGGACAGGAAGGGAGTGGCCCCTGAAGGTGTAGGTGGGAGTAGTACACACCAGAAAACTAACACCTCAATGTGCAAAGTTGCGTCCAAAAAAAAAAAAAAAAAAAAAGTGTACTGTTGATAGCAAACTGTAGTGTTTATAAAAAACACTAACAAACTTCTTCCAGTTCTGCAATTTGCAAATCCCTAACTGGGACACACATGAGCTCACTGGATTTCCTGCTACATCAGTAAATGTGTTGCAGAACATTTGCACTAAAGTGCACTAAAGTCATGTTACCACATATTGCGTGTTCAAGCCAAGTGCTGACCATAAAGGAAAAGCCAGTGTCAAGGAAGCAGAAACAACTTTCCAGAGACATGCCAGCAGATACAGCAACGGCTCGAGCCAGGGAATCACGCCTCTCATAACATTTTCCTTAGATTCAAGCACTATAAAAGGCAAGACAGCAAAAACCGAGGCTCAACCTCAACTTCAGAGGTGGAGGAACCACCCTGTGTTTTTTTTCTTGTCAACAAATCCCATAAAACAGCCAAAACCAACAATGAATTGATCCTACTATCAAGCATTGTCTGGGTATGCAAATCCACATCTGATAATCGTCCTAGTGTACGCACAGTTTTGTTCTGTTTGAGTGACGTTTGCTAAAAATCACAGCACCCAGCTGTTGCACAAAATTACTGCGCCTTTTTAAGAAATATATATATTTATTTGCATATACTTGTTTGCTACAAACAGTGTAGGACCATGACCAACAGGAGTGGTGAAGCAAATGTATGAAGTCAATATCTGTGCATGATCCTTTCAGATATCAAGATCTGTAGAAAGATGCATTCACACCTGGATTATATTAACTTCCTCTGCATTATAGTTCCTGCTGGTCTACCTCCATTACGTAAAACCCTGCCAACTGCATTTACAGACCTACTTTTGTGGACATGTGGCAGAGATGTTCTGCATAAAGCATCATCAGCATGCAGGGGCAGTGAGGCACGTTGGGCCTGTGTGAGGGTTTCTGCCTGGGGGCCACACATCCAGACATAAAGAGGGAAGCGTCCAACTCTCTGTCTCTGTGTGAGTGGCCCTTTCTATCAATCTGCATCGGATAAAACAAAACAGACATCATCTCTTCTTTGTCGCAGAGACAAGAAGTAGGCCAAAGCAATGGCGGTGAGCTCTGACCTTCCTCGCAGTCCTGCTTCGGTGGGCTCAAGGCTCCAACAAATCAAGTTCAAGCCGCTGATGTTAATGCGATCACTGGGGTTTCAATCAGACGGCCAGGGACGCTGGCTAGGCCAAAGCTAGCTAGCATACTGATGGGTGTCGTGCCGACTTTTGTGTCCCCGGTAAGTTCAGTCTCCAGTTGCTCACAAACGGAATATGAGGGGCGAGAAGGCATTTTTGACAGCGTCAGCTTTCTGAGAGTCGACATATGCTTCCCTAAATAACATTAACTTGTGTTGGACAGCTGCTTCATCAATGAGGAAACTGTCTTCTGGGCACACAAAATGTCTCAAAACAGCATCAGCACAATGAGGGGGCTAGCTTGACAAAGCAGCAGAGGCACCATGCTAAGTTAACTAGAAGGTGTACACAGAGACAGCTAACGTTAGCTCGGCTGTTGTTTGTGAATTTCCCCTCCCTGCTGTAGAGACTCTGCCTGTTTCGGCATTTCCTGGATTTTTTACCTCCTCTCTCACACACCCCTCCCTCCGTTAGCTAATGGTGTAGTCTGCAGGAAAAAAAAAACAGAGGTTTCCACATTTCAGCGAGCCAGCGCGTTTTATTACAGAAAGAAGACGTCGGGAATTAGCTGAAGGTTGAAAGCATCTGTTTAATATCTGGGAAAGTTAACGGTTAACCGCCAGGTTGCGTTAGCCATCTCGGCTAGCCGGGTGTGTTAGCATCACACCGATTGCAATAATTTCTGAATGATTGGATTCCGCGGCGACAGACTGTTGTCTCTTTCGTCTGATTTTTTTACGCCATAACGAAGCCGTTAAATGCGCCACAAACCTCACATCGCAACCACTGCATGTCGCTTACCTGCTACTGTGGTCAAGCAGTGATTTGGTGTTTTATATCGCCGTCTATTCCGCCGTGGGAGTGTGCAGTGCGCAGGCTTTCGGGGGCAGACTGGGCTTCGTCTCTTTCTTCCTGTATGTCGCTGAATTTACCCAGCTGTCACCGCGCCGCGTTTCCGCCCTCGCTCGCGCAACTAATTCCTTTCCCATATAAGGAGCGTGAGAGGCAGAGGGCAGCAAAATAAGGAAAGAAGAAGAAACAGCTGCTTTCCTTCCTCGTATGACCTAAGGGAAGGCTATGCAGCAGAGATAATGTTATCATGGCGTTTATTTTTCTTTAAAGAAGACTCAGCTTAATGCCTTTAGAAGAAAAGCCATAAATCCCACATATCTGTCTGCAGGCATGTGCAGGTTGCGTCAATGCCGTGGAGCACAATGAGCTGTTGCATGTTTGTAGTGCTCTGTCGCGTTTCAGCATGTTTGCAGGGCTGTCCTGGCCTGCTGTGTGAGGATATATAAGAATGCACTCATCTTTTTTTTTTCTCATGAATGTGACGTTAAAAATATGCAAACAACACTGCAAATCTTGACTTTTTGTGACAAATTGTGAACTGATTTTTCTGTCTTCAACTAATCGATTAATCAACTAACTGTTGTCAGCAAAAGTGGAATAACAACTAGCTGGAAAGAAGAAATTAATAGATCAGCAGGGGGAAAAATAAGTACACATCTAAGTCTGTTATTTAAATCTTTATATTTTCTCACATTACATCCTCCGTCCACCACCCCACAGTCACTGATGTGTTTACTGACCTCTGCTTCTGTCTACTGTCATCATGAGGTGAAATTAACAGAACCAAAGCAGTGCTTCCATCATCATTATGGACCCCATCATCTCACACATAGTGTTTATGCTGCAACGGGAACAACCATCGAGGTTAATGGGCATCTAAAAGTCAATGAGGAAACACTGACAGATGTGTACAGTGATGTTGGCTTATGTAAGGGTCAGTGCAGCAGAGCTTCAGTTAGGGAGTTAATGGTAGGTACATAACATGCATCCAAAGTGCTGCAGAAAATGCCGCTCACAGATGTAAAAATGATGCCCCTGCAGCACAAAAAGGATGCATTTGGCATGAAATATTGAACATGGTGCACATACAATAAGGTAATAACACACAATGCATCAAGCTACAGTCAAGCCTGGTGAGAGAAAGAAATTCTCTCCCATTGTAACCATTATAAACTATTTTGTCTCTTATTCTTTGGCCAAAAAACAAGAAGCTAATCTGGCACATCACCCAATTTTAGGCTTCCACAGTAACTTCAGTCCACTGTTCTTCAGTATTTCAAACATTACAGGAGTTTAAAAGCCTTTGATGACATGTTAAGTTCAGTGCCACAGCACATGGTCCTTCAGTTTGATTTGTGCACGCTGGGACAGAGAGGACAATCTGGGAAAGAAAAGTCCAGTTTTTGCCACAAGCTTTCATCAGAGTCAAAATTTTTACTCCGAACAACACAAAAAAACTCGAGAACAAATTGAAACATTTTATTTTAATTTACAGATTATCCAGTTGCATCAGGTCTGGTCACACTGAGGGAAAGAAGGGGATAAACCTTCATTAAAACCCTTTCTAAAACATCTTAAATTAAACTGCCTTCAGTGAACAGTTGCTCCCCATGTTCTCTGTTTGCCTTCACAGTGGACTCCATCAGAGTCAAGGTCAATTCACTTCTATAAATCCCGAAAGTGTCTGGCAAAATTTGTACATGTAACAGAAGAAATGCTGAACCTTGTTTTGTCAAATAGGTAAAGAATTATTCTTGAGAAAGTTCACTGTGAGTTTTGGGGGAAAAAGGTACTCAGATAAAGAAGAAATGAGGATAAACCAACAGCAGATTGCAGCGATTTCTCCAAAAAACATTTTCTGTGGTGTGCAAAGAAAAAAAACACAGGAAGAATATGTCGTCATTTTAAAGTGTTCGAAAGGTCGCATTTTAGAGTCGGCACTTGGGTGCGCTTGATTTTAACCTGGCTCACACAAGGTGGCGAAAGATGGCCAGATAAATACAGCAAGTCAGAATGAAACATTTAAAAACAAATATCTCCGCTCTGGCCTGATGTGCCGGGTGCTTTGAGAGCGAACTCGTGCAGCAGAACTGACATCAGCATGAGATGAATTAACAGTGAGAAACGGACATTTTCTTGTAAAACATTCTACATGATTGCTTACTTCACACAGAGCACACGGTGAACGGTCTCAATGGCGCACCCTTTTGACATTCAACAACCAAAGAAAAGGTGACTTACAGGCCAGTTTCACATGCAAAGCAATCGCACACTGAGATGCTGCAGGGAAGAGTTGTTTGGTTGAGGTTTGCCCTTCCTTTGTTTCCGGTTTCTGTTGTATTTATGCCAAACATCCCTCAGAATAAACAAATCATTTCTTCCCACAAACAGAATAAGAGTCTGCTCTTAATCATATTTGTGGGAAGAGCGCAGTTTCAGGTCATTGTGGACACACACCTCACTTTCATCGCGAATGGAAGTTCAGTGATGTCTGTTTCGTGTCTAATTCTTGCCTTGATCATATCAAACGTACAGATTTCCCTCTGGTTTCTGTGGAATTTAGCCAAAAGGAAAGCAGGGACAAATGCGCTCATCCTATCTGGAGCCAAACAAAATGTAATGAAATTGCACAGAAACTGTATATTTGCCTCACAGTATTAAAAAGTTCAAGTCCCACTTTGCCATACGTTAAGCTAACACCATCCATCTCATTCAAGCCTACAGGTACGTAACAATAGCCGAGGTGCTTCTGGACTTGAGCTGCAGTCCTCCATCTTCAAACTCAAGGAAATCAAGTATTTTGTTTCATTTTGAACGCGGTCGAGTCCCGAATTTATGGCTGAACCTTCCAGCTTTAACCATCACAGATCTCCCCTTTCAACCGACCAGAGACAAAGTGAGACTGGAGCTGACAGACATGAAATCAAAGTGCATCGACATCTAATCACAGCCTAAAGGTTGTTTAAGAAAAAAATAAAACAAAAAACTAAGCGTTCTTCACGGTTCAAGCTGTCGTTCCATTAATGAGGCGAGTGAGGGAGCAGGGCCCAGTCCGTCCCACTTGTCGTGTTGTGAACTTCTCCTCATTATCGCCTCGGTCCAGAACAAACTCATTAGTGTTGTGTATTCCAGTGTGTGTTCCAGCAACCCACAGCGAAGCCTTCAGAATAAAAGCATGGCTTTTTTTTTTTTTTTTTCTTTTTTCTTTTAAAAGATCTTCTGCCTCTGACCACTTCGACACTGTGACTCTTCTGGGGGTTAATAACAGACGTACAAACATACAAACTGCTCTGAGCGATCTTTTGGCTCAGACGCCAGAAAAATCCACACATACACCCGACATACAAACATGCAGGCGATTATTCCAGTATCAAATTGCACCTGAACTACAATCTGTCACTCTTCATGCACTTTTTTTTTCTTTTTTTTTTATATTTGGAGGAGCGTCCGTTGCTGTTGGTGGCTCTGTTTTGGTTGAGTTTCCGATTGGTCAGAGCAGAGTTAACCATTGGTTTATCACATGGCAGTGTTTGGTAGCATCAGGTTGACCTGGAACAGTGTGAATACGACGTCTTTGTGTGCGCACATGCGTGTCTACAAGAGGCAAGGTGTGAGCGTGTCAAGTGGCTGGTTTTCGTGTCAATGAAGCTGAGTCTTTTTTTTTTTTTTTTTTAAACCGGAAATTCAAGTGTCACTCCGGCTACGTCCTCTTCCATAGTCTCTAACCAATGTGTGCCATCAGTAAGAGGGGTAATAGTACATTCTTTATGTCTCTGTCTTAAATAACAGGGGTCTACATTTTATTTTCATACCATTCAAAACACAGTGGTCACCCCTAGTTCTCAGTGAAATAGTAGGCTTTTTCCCTCCATATTGGCTCAGTGTGGGAGCAGGGAAATGTCAGTACAGTGGTCTTTCTTCAGTGACAGTGGGACAACATGTTTCCAGCATGTTTCTTTTCCTAAATCCAGGTATCACAAAGTCTGTCTTCATGGATGAGAGGTGTGAGGTTTTTGTGTTGAAAGAACAACAAAAGAGGAAGAGTGAGGAACAGAGGGGCGTGACAGCTGGAGGAGGTGTGCGAGGGCAGCGGCGAGCTCCCCCCTCCTCCCTCGCTATAGCAGCTCCTCCCTTTGCTTTTTGCCCCTCACCGGCCCCTGGCCGTTTCTCAGCGAGCCGTTCTGGGGCCGCAGGAGATGCCCGCGCTCCTGCTCCGTCCACGGGACCCCGCCCTGCCCGTCGTCGCTGTCCAGGTCAGAGTCCGAGTGCATGAGGGCGGAGGAGGTGGGAGCGGGCACGGGCTTCAGGCGGGCTGGAGGGCACATGGTGGAGGAGAAGAGACAGAAACAGTGTGATGTCAACATGATGCTGTGTCAAACCTGGACCATTCGGAATATTTTATTTAATCCTTTATTGGTCTCATTGAGGCCAAAATAGTTTAGACAAGAAAACATGAACGTGGACAAAACACATTCAGAACACACAGAACGTGCATATTTACCTAACAAATACAAATAGCATTCAAAATGCTTAAATACCAGATTTTCTTTAGAAAACTGAAAACACATCAGCCTCTATCGTCTTTGATGTGTGCAGGCTCCACCAGGTGAGCTCCCGGGGTGACCCCCTACCATCCTTTACAGCACATATCTCAAACCTATTCCACAAAGGGCCGAGTGTCTGAAGGTTTTCTTTCCAACCAAGCAGCAGCACACCACACTCGACTCATTTCATCAGCTGATCTCAGCCTTCAGACAGCTGATTGGTCAGACTGCGTGCTCTTGATTGGTTGGAGGAAAAACCTGCAGCCAAACGGCCCTTTGTGGAATAGGTTTGACATGCCTGCTTTAAAGTAAAGGATCACTAGCTGGCTCAGCTGGTTGCACTTTACATTTTATGAGGTGTCAGCTGTGATTCGCAGCTGCAAACATTTTTTAGTTGGAAGTTCCAAAAACTGCTCAACATCGACTGCAAACTAAGGACTGCGCCTGATCTCCTGCCTGCGGCTCTACTGCATCACAACCAACAGTGACCTACAATGTGTGGTAGTGCACATGTGTGACTTACCAGCTCTTGGTGGTTGGAGCTCCAGACTGTCTTGCTCATCAGCTTCTAGTATTTTATATCTGCTTTTGCTTCTGCGTACTTTACTTTTGCGCCTTTCAGGACATAAAAAAACATACCAGATATCATCAGTTTGGTGCAGTTAAAAGAAGAAAATCCAAACCCACGAGTTTAATGCAAATTATATCCTGTATATGCCCAAATACATTTATTAATAACCATAACAATTTTTGATCTGGTTGAACTTGTGCTCACCTGTTGCAGCAGCACACCATCCCCCAGACAATTGTTGCAATAGCAACCACAATCATGAAGGAAGCTATCGTCACATACAGTACGCTCCACTCTGAAAGCAAAGTCATTAGTTAGACACAAAAGCAAAGTAAGTCTGAAATGTCTGATGCAATGACTAACTAAAGCATGCAACGATGATCTCATCTCACCACAGTTGCTCTCCGCATCTCCAAACTGAGCTCTGATGAAGTTCTCCATCCAGAAAGGGTGGCAGACGCAGCGTCGTGTGAAGGAGTCGCACTCGCCGTGACTCGAGCAGTTCAGCTGGCAGACTGAGGAAGGAGAGCGGCAGATGAAACGAGAGCGACATACCACACACGTATTACAGAGCATAAACCTGCAATAGGTGCAGTCAATAAAATAACAGTGTCCAAGTTTTAAAAGCAGAGGGAGGAAGACAAAAAGGAGGAGACATAACTTGCAGTGACAGCTCAAAAATCTTTGACCTTTGAGTCCTATCTGTCATTATTTGAGCATTGTCTTTTGTAACAGAGGTCAAGAGGTAAAAGCAGCTCTGACCCCATGACCAGCCTGAGGCCATCATGAGGCGAAGCGAACAAATAAATTCTGAAATGACAAAAAAAAGTGTCTGAACTTCACATAATTTTAACTGCAAAGCCTGTGTTAGTTTGTAAACTATTTTATACAGTGTAATCCAATCTTGTCCAGCATAGTTTCACTTAATTCACCCTACAAATGACTCTTTTTCTCTTTGTCTTTTACAAACTGTATCTGTCAGCTACTCACTGACTGTGTCCACCCGCCAGGCCTTGTAGATGAGAAAGTCGTTCTTCTGTTTGCGCAGTTTGTTGCGCAGTCCAAGTGCAACGCTGCGGCCAGACAGAGGAGGGCGCCCTGGACCACCTGACACCAGGAAGACCAAACGAGTACTGGAGAGGGAGGAAGGAGGGAAAATGTTTACTTATATAATAATGTCCACCCATCAGACCTTCCTTATTTTTCCTGGTTCTGTTTCTGTGTTTCATGAGCAGGTTTACCCTCGAGAAGTCGGGCTATTTCCCTCGAGCACACCACGACTCACCTGTGCTCATTAAACGCACTGATCTCTCGCACAATGATGTCGCTGTCGAGCACGCCCAGTAAAACGCCGACCTGGCGCAGCAGCATGTCGCGCTGACGGTGGGAGACCTGGGATACGGAGACCTCCAGCACCAGCTCCACCAGGTCATGCTCCCATACGTCTGATGAACAGAGAGAGAGAGAAGGTGAGGGAGGAGATTAAAAACACAGAAGAGACACCGGCAGGGGGAGGGAGGGTAGAGAGGAGAGTGGTGGGAAAGTAACGAGGAGAGAGAGAAACGGACATGAGAAAATCAGGCTGATTGCAGGCAGGATCCATCTGATACTGAAATCTGGGAAAGAGGCCAGAGCACCAAATGACAGATTAGTCTCTGGCTGTGTTTGTGTCTGTTCACCGTATGCTGCACGCTGACCTGCCCAGCCTCTGCTGCTGGTGGTTCAGTCCCTCGCTGTGTGGAAACCTAAACTCACATGCATCCAAGAGCTATTAAAAAGTGATAAAATGCTTTAACTTTTAATGAAGTCGCTTTTCTTGAAAAAAAACCCAAAACCAGCTGTCACAAAACAGCAAAGAGTGAGACATCCAGTCACGCCTGGCATTACAATGCAACCTGGACCCGGACGTGTTATCTGGATGTTAACGCAGGGTGTGAACGCATCGTGATCGAATGTGATCGGATCTGCATGATCATATCTGGAAGTAATCTGGCTTGCGCTGTGTTCAGATCTTAGGTTGGTGTAGAGAGCGAGCAAGAGAGATGGCTAAAAGAAACAGTTGATGAAGTCTGGATACAGATCAGTCTGTATGTGTGTCTGTTGACTTTACCTGGTTTCACCTCCATGGTGCCCCTGCTGGTGCTGGTCTGCCCCTTACTGTCAGTAACAGTCAGGGTGAAGCTGTACTTCCCCTCCACCAGGTTTCCCAGAAACAGCACTGCCTGGTGGTCTGAGTTGTTCAGCACATCCTATCGAAGCAAAAAAGACAGAAGCGTTTAAATGTTTAGAACTTCTGTGGACGTCTGATGTCTGAGTAAAACAGCCATAAAAAGCCCTTCTCACCCCCGCGGCCGGGCTGCTATCATCCCTCGTCCACAGGTAGCTGACTCCACCTTTGTCATCAGTGGAGCGAGATCCATCTAGAATGGCGGTCCTGACGGGCAGAGTGATGGGGGGGCTCGACACAACGTGAGCCACTGGCGGCTGGTCCAGTTCTGGTGGGAAAACATTACATTGCTGTGTAAAACATGAATTAAAAAAAAAAAGATTGTGATGACTTGCTTCCTTTTGACACACATTCAGTGGTAAAAAGACGATATATTTAATGTTTTTTTTTACCTTCATTGATTTATGTAAATACATGCTTACATGCAGAACTTTGAACAGCCATAAACATTAAGGTGATAAAGGAACAGAAAAAAAAACGTATCATCAAGGATAAAAAATGAAACGGGCAGGTGGACCTTCATTTATTTTATAAGCACTAGTTTGTACACATGCAAATGTACGTGTGTACATGAAGTATGTATGAGCAGATCCTGTGTATTTAACTATGTATATCTGACTGTTTGCATGTGTGCAGATGCTCATAATTGTGTGTATATGGGCCGAGAATGCGTTTGCATACAAAATGTTTTATTGTGAATTTATTAAAGGCTCTTGAGAGGTTAGCCTTGAGCTAAAAGATACCTAAATAAACAAATATACACACACTTCCACTGTGCATAAATCAGTGTCAAGTTCGAAAACATGCCCTCAGCATACAAACTGACTATTGTCTTATTTTCCACAAGAAATCGGAGATCAGAGCAACGTCTGCTTTGAAACACACGCAAATAAACGTTTCATGCTCCAAAAGTGCAAATGCTTTAATTACAAATTCATATTTCAAAACAGCAGCCATAATCCTCACCTGTCAGACTCCAACACCTGCCAGCTAACAGAGAGGGATTAGCGAACGCACACACAGAGACACACACACACACACCCTCACCTTCTCTCACGATGACCGTGACGGTGTCGCTACCCTGCAGCTTCCTCTCATCAGTTACTGTCAGGGTGAACTCGTATGTGCCGACCTCCAGACCTGTCACCGTGGCAACAGCGCTGTCTGCATTCTCGATCTTCACCCCATCAGGACCCCTGGTGGAGGAACAGATGGAGACAAAGAGAGAGAGAGAGAGGGCGAGGGAGGGTTTACTGTAAGTGAACGTATGAGCCTGGATGACGCTGAACAACATGGAGTAACAGAGGTCGTTTTTTTAAAGTCTGCTTCTTCTGTACGTTTGAGTTTAACTGTATCTGAAATGAAGCCAACGCAAGCTGCCTGTGCAGATGTGCAGGCCTGTGACTCACTTGGTTTGCTTCCAGTGGTAGGTGGCTATCTTCTGGTCGTCGCTGCTCTTACTGCCATCCAGCGTGGTTCGATCGACTGGCAGCGTCAGCTCTTTCTCTGGTCCCGCATCCGCTACTGGTGGCTTGTTGTTTTCTGGAGGGCGGAGAGTAAGAGGGACGCCAGGATGAGGGAGCTAGAAATTCATCTCCACTGTACAATGAAAGATGGAGTACTAAGCAGGCTAATGGCACGCTGCTGCTTCTCTCAGGTATTATTACTCAAATGGCTGACATGTTTGACCTTGCAGGTGCATGTGAGTTAACATGACAGGCCCAGTTCAAACACTGCCAGTGCATCTTGCCAGTGTGTGTTTGCCTTCTACAGTCCAGGCTCAGCGCTTACCTGGGTGAGTGTACACAAGCACCCAGGTACACCTCCCATTCACTGGGTCAAAACACAGTTAACCAAACACGAAGTGAACAGAAAGCCTTATCAGCTGTCCAAGCACTGACATCAGCTTCGCACATTATGGAAGCCAAATATAAATATGTGTACTGTCGCTCTGTATGTCCGTCATTTTTCATGTTTCTATTTGTCTAAAGCCTGTGGCAGAGAGTAAGGCCAAACAAGAAGTGTACTCAACAGAACAAATAGACTTAAAAAACACGAAACAAATAAAGTACGGAAAGAGTGACAGCTGTAAGAAGCAGCTGATCGACCAAATATTCCTCTCAACTTTTCACTGGAAACACAAGGCCAAAGTCCTCAGGTGGCACAAACGGGAGGTTTACCTGGCTGCACGATCACGGTGACCTGGGCGGTGTCCTGCTGTCCGGCCGAGTCCGTCACCGTCAGCTGGAAGGTGTAGTCTCCCTCCTGCATAGCCGACAGCTGCAAGATCGGTGTCCGTACGCCCTAAAAAGCAGAAAAAGACGCCACTGTTAGCCGTGATTCTTGAATAAACTGACGCATGAGCATCAATTAGACAGTATGTACAGTCCTCGAGCAGCTCACCTGCATCTCCACCACCTTGTCTTTGCTCTCAGGGCTGAGGGACCACTCGTAGGACAGGGGATCATGGTCGTCGGTGCTTTGGTTGCCGTACAGACTGATGGAGTTGCGCGGCAATTGGATGACCTGGATGAAGTTAAAGGAAAGACCAGCTGTTGGTTAGCTGCTAAGTAAAACGGCATTTTGACATTTTTCAGCTTTTACATGATTACAAAAACCGAGCCGTGACGACAAGAAACACTTCAGACCTGGTTAGGGCCGGCATTGGCCACGGGCCGGTAGTCCTTGGCCTTGTTGACAGAGAGGGCGGCCTGTGTGGAGTTCGTGGCTCCGTCTGAGTCAGTCACGGTCAAACTGAGAGAGAACGTTCATTAGGTTAAATACACAAACTGAGTGGCAAACGCTCTTTGTCACTGCTGGAAGGCGATGTCTAAAAATACATCTGACAGCACTGAGGTCCACCTGTACCTGAATGTGTAGTTCCCAGGCACCAGGTTGGTGAGTTTGAGGACTGGGGTGTCAGCAGAGACCTTCTCCTCCCTCAGGGGACCTTTAACCTCTTCCCAGTGCCACGCCACCACCTTGTCATCATCTGTGCTCTCTGTGAGGGGGAGGGAGGAAGGAGGACATGGACAGTCAGATACATTTAGCAGCATTAGAGGAAAAGGGGACATATTTTAAGCACAATTCCTTTTTTATCTTCAGCTGGAGTTAAATCTGCTCGTCGTGAGACACTCACGGCTGCCGTCGATGACCGTGGAGCTGGTTGGCAAGGAGATCTCCAGGAACTTTGGGGAAACCACAGCAACAGGAGGCTTGTTTACTCGCGGCTCTGTCAGGTGGAAAACAAGAAATTAACTCGGCTGTTTGTGTCTGAGGCAGAATGAAAAATCAACGTCTGCCTCGGCAAAAGTCACAACTGCGCGTGGGAGGAAAGCAGCCTCCACTTCCAGCGACGCGATCCGAGTTTGTTGATTCAACGTGAAGCATAACTGTAACATTTACTCTGGCAGTAAGGAAAAACAGTACCTTCAAACATTAGTCATGGCCGTCTGAGGACCCGCTGTCGCAGCAGAGACGCACAATATCGTTGCTTCGCTTAATTAGAATTAGCATGTTGACTATTAGACACTGTTAATATCAAACCACAAGATCCATGAAAGAAAAGAAAGAAGAGTTTGCACGTTGAGTAAAACATTAAAAAAACAGTGTATCCTGACTTTCCTGCGGGCGCCAGCTCACCCACGTTCCTTTCTTGGAGGGACAAGGGAATTCACGTCATTGGCGACTTATTGAGAGATAATACATTACTGTCCTTCCAGCAGTTACAGGAGACATTCAATATTTCCAAGCACCATTTTTTGGGGTATTTACAGATTAGCCATTTTTTGTCTTCACAGACCACTTGCTTTTCTACTAATGTCACTTACAGGGATGCTGAGATGAGAGATTTCTTCTAGAGCGCAAAAACAGAAAACATTTGAATTTGTAGCATCACTTTACTCAATTCTTGGTTCTTCCATCACGAACCATTTAACCGACATGTCTCATAGATGGGAAAGAGACTTGAACAATGAATTTTGTGTCCACATCTACTGAGAGAAACTCAGTACAAGATACTTCACAGGCTGCATATTACTCCTGTTATTTTAAACCACTCTACTTCTCCTCTGTGTACCAAACACAATGCAGAAAGGGGGACATATTTCCACTAACAAACATATTTTAAGATTTTGGACACTTATTTCAAATGTAGTCAGTGGGATATTTAAAATAAAGAAAGACCCTGGGGTTTTCCTTCTAGGCCTTCCCTCAAGGGACCTGCATCTCACTGCATCACATTATGAGCTCCCTGAAAAACTCCTTGTAATTGCTCGAAAGTGTACGATGTTTAATATTCTCCCTCATGAAAGGTTGGAAGCTGGACGGGTTATTCTTAAAAGTTTGGACACCCTTCCTGGATTACATACTGGCAGATCTGAAAAATCTGAAATCTGAAAATTTTCTGAATGGAATAAGACCTCCTCTGGGCAGGGAGGGGCTGCTGATGACTGTTACCATGGTTACATACTGCGGACTGGATTTTTTAAATGATTATTATTATTTTTCATCTTTAAAATATTATCATTATCCTGGTCAATTGAACTATTCTTTATCTCGGCTTGTCTAACTCTATTATCACGTGCTGTCTGACGGGTCGGGGTGGGGGGTCTTGTTTCTGTGTTTTGTATTGTTTGTGTTTAGAAACAATAAAATGTGTTTAAAAAAAGTGTGATCTTGTTAATCCTTTATGATCCTTCACCGCTTTGCGAACACATGATTGGATAAAGGATATTATAAAAAAGGAACAGCCTGTCCGTAAAGGAACGTGTTTACAGACCACATCAAACTGTTGAACAAATGAATGCATTCTGAGGTTATAACAGACCTGATATAATACTGAAGCATTTACATTTTGCCTATTTCCTACAGCTTTTTAAATGCATTTTTTACAATCATCTTCCTATATTTTCCAAACACATGCAGAGACGTGACAGCGTCAGTCTCAAAGCCTCACTGCACACAGCAGCGACACCACAGACCGCATCATCTCAGACGCTGTAGTCGTGCTGGTGCTGCAAAAATATTTCATATCTGCCTTTCAGTCAGTAGAGTCACGTGTGACTTTCCTCTTTGCATATGTTTATCCATGTTTGCCCGAGGATGTGATTTTTCAGGCTTTCACCACATCACATTAGTAAAGCCAAGTCAGTTTTGTTTATATAGCCTGATACCTCAAATCACAAACTTGCCTCTGGGGGCTGTGTGATCTGAAGCGACACCCTTCTACCCTCAGAGCCTCACTTCAGATAAGGAAAAACCCCAAATAAAGCTTTAAGGATCCAAGATGGACAGACATGCAATAGATGTCATACAGAAAAACAATAAAAATAGCACAAATTATAGTTTACAGGCTCACAAAATTATAGGTATATTGTAAACATATATAAGAATATGCATCCAAGCTCCTCTCCACCATAACGCTGCCTTTCCTTTCTGATTTCTTCCTTTATCTACAGAAGTCACTGCATGGACTGTTAGAGCGGCAGTTGAAAATAGTACAAAACTCAAACCTGACAACATTTGCAAACACCGGAAAACTGAATAACGAAAGAGGAAGGGGAGTCATAAGCATGTCTTCAACAGCACAGAGTGGAAAACACTTAACAGGATATTTGCTTAACGCACACACAAAAACCAGAATAGCCACCTTGCGGTCATGTGCCAGCTTACGTCCGTGTCTGTCCACACTAACACTGTACAGAAGACACTGCAGGAATTTAATAAAAGTGTCTTCTTTGGTGAAATAGATGTTTTCACTGTACGCAACCTTTAAGATCAATATGGACGAGAGTTCATGTTGAATGTTGGACCTCACCTGGTTTGACCGTGACATTGACGTAACCTTCCCCATGGGCCCCCCCCCCGTCCACCGTCACCTCGAACTCATACAGGCCCACAGTCAGCTGAGAGTGAGAGGAGAGAATGAGCAAAGCGAAGCAGGCAGAAAGAGGAAGTGATCTTTTTAAGAAACCCTCTGTTTGTACACTCAACAGAGATCCAGCTGCGTGTTCTATTTTGAGCCGCGCGTGAACATGAAAGCCGTGAGCTGTACCTTGCTGAGCTTAAGTGTCGTGCTGTGCTTCCCCTCCATCTCCCCACTGTAATCTTTGGGATGAGTTATCAGACGCCAGTCAAATGCATAGTTTGTCCCTGAAAAGAAGCAGCAACGTCAAACAAATACAATTAACAAGACTGCACTCAATCAAGATCTACCACATATGGATCATTGTACGGACAGTTTTAGCATGGTTGGAGCATGTCGGGGACGGATCAAGGGATTAGCGAAATTATGACATGCACGCCTCTTCAGAAACTGTATAATCTTTTTCCAGTCTGGATTTGAAATTGCCTGGCAAGTGTTCGGTGTGATGTACAGTACGAAGATGGTGACTCAGGAATCCAACCGTCGAGCAGGTTGTACTTAATGACTTCACTTATTAACTCCGTCAGTTAATATTTCCACGGTTTTACCTGGCGGGGGCGTTGGGACCACGAAGGCGTTGAGTTCGACCTCGTTGCGGGGCAGCGTGACCTCCACGCTCTGTCCTGCCGACACCACCAGCTCCCTCACTGCCGTGGAAAGCAACACAGGGTCAGAAGATGACGGCAAAAGGTTCAGCATGACAACCAAGACTGGTCAGAGAGTGGAGAATTCAACAGGAGACAAACACATGACACCTTTTCGTCTTGTGGGGTCGAGACCACGTTATTTTACTCCCACTCCACTTTCTCACCAAAAACACAAAAAATGCATTTGATTACCATGTAATACTTAACCTTGTTAGACATTAAAAACTAATAACGGACCAACTGTGATGCTTTATAGTGTCTGAGATCCTCAAAGGTGTGCTCCAGTGATTTATTATCGCAGTTCCATCAAGCTGGAGGACTAATGACGGATAAATAAATCAATCAATTGTATTTTCATACTGTGTGATAATGCAACAGGGGGCAAAATATCCTGAATTTTAGCCCCAAGTGTGGGTCGAGCTTCAGAAAAACCCAGATCCTACAATTCCCATCATGCAGCCTCATAGTGTCTATTCACTAAACCCTCCCTGCCTGGTAAACATCTATAGTTTGAAACCCGTTCCACAGCCTTTCCATTCCAGTCTCCAAGCCCAAACTGAGATGATATCATCATCATCACCATTTTCTCAGACTTGACAAACCTCCGTCACATCCTCAAATGTCATTATGGAGCCGCTCTCACAGGCGGAGCAGTACAATTACTGCATGAGCAATAAACAATCATGGTGTAAAACTGGTTTCCCTTTAAGACAAACAGCTAATTGCTTAAGGTGGTATTGTGAGATGTCCTCTTTCAGAATCACAGGTTCCGCTCATGCAAGACCAACCTCCTCAAAAAATGCAATACCTTTATACAACTTCAGTGCTTTCATTCATACGACTCAGCCTGTCACTGTTTGCTCGAGTAAACGAACTGTCAGTCAAAAGCGTTTAAAAATAAAGATGTCATCTGTAACGACAGTCATTGTTCTGCATATGAATTGTTGACATTTTTTATCTGACACCAGTTCGGTGGAGAAATCGCCCTTCAGGGAGGAGAAACCGATCAGACGAGTCATTCCTGTTTGTAGAAGCCCAGCGTGTCTCAGCACATTCCTAATGCCTAGATTCATCTGGCTTCACACCCACAGCGCATGTCGCTTTCATCTGGAAAAATAACATCTGAGCAGCCTGCCATAAAATATGTGGACAGAGGACATCTTCATTTTATCAAACATAAAGGATGTTCTGCAGATTTTGTGCGTGTGTGGCAGAAAAAAGCAAGCTTCAACATCAAAAATGTAAAGAAAGGACCTGAGAGTCATGTGATATCTTCCTCCAAGGCTGCAAAACGGGGCTGCTACATTATATATTAGTTCATAATTAATAAATGAGGACAAGACATATTACTGGAGCTGGAAATAGGTGATCACTGCCTGAGCATGTGACTGCTGCAGATAACGGCGTCCTTACCAGCCTGTGTTGGAGCCGCGATGATAGCGGTCGTTGTGGGCGTGCTGACATCGCTGCTATTGGAAGACGCGGCAGCATCGACGGCGTTGTCCACCGTGGAGTTCGGCTGTGATGAAGCAGGAGCGACGTCTGCGCTGCCATTGGCTAACTGGCTCAGGTTCTTTTGGGCTGCTTGAAGGAGGGTGATGGTGTTGGGTGCCGTTGGAGTCGGGTGAGCGGCTTCCAGTTTGGGACTTCCCTGTAGAAAAACAACAGAGACAGGATGTTGGCTGACTTACTCTCCTGCTGGGACATCAGGCTAACTGATTAACAGCATCTGCTACAACGATCAATATAAACGTATATTCTGCGAAGTTACCGTGTTGGTAAGGTGTCCTGTCTGCGATGTGTGGCTTCCTGCAGGCTGAGCGTGACGAGCTCTTCTACGTCTTCTTAAGACGGGACCCTTAAAGCAAAGTTACAGAGGACAAACAAGTTTAGAAAAATACTTTATGACCACTAAACGCTTCAATAAGTATTGACCCCGTGCATCCTTTGTAATAATTTATGCTCATGTTCAGCTCAAAACTTATGGTAATGAATCTTCCAAATAACAAAGAAGCAGCTTTATTTTCTGCTTTTAAGCTTAGTCTTTTCTTGGTTGCATTTCCCCAATCAGTGGCAGTGCCATACTTGTCGCTAAAAAAACGCATCCATTTAAATATTGTCTGCACTCTGCACCTTTGAGAGCAGCTGAAGGAGGCCGAGGGAGTCCTGGTGGGGCTGGGGCAGGGAGGTGATGGGGCAGCCATTATCCCACGTGCAGCTGAGAAGCACACATTGCCCGCCGAGGCTCCAAACGGCGCTGCAGCTCGGCTTCAGGCAGCAGGCCTCCCAGCATGTCGCCCCGCCTCTCCCGGCCGCCAGAGGTCGCCAGCCCAGGGTGATGACGCTGCTCCAGTGGATCCCGAGCACCCCGCCGGTCACCCGACAGAAATTCGCTGACACACCTGAAGAGGGGCAGAAGGACACGTTTTACTCAAATGTCAAAATGTTTTACATGTCGCTGTGAGAGGATAACGGCCAAGGTTAAAAGAAAAGGGTGGATTTCGGTACCAGATGGAGGTTTTGAACTGATTTCCCTGCAGAGGAATTCTAGGAAGAGTCTGGCGTAGTTGGATCAAAAGGATCTGCCAACGGCGACATCAAGGATCCGCCGCTGGGCAGCGATTCCCAGGCTTTTCAAGATTTTACTTGTTTCTATGAATCAGGGCATTGTTGGGCCCTCTTGGCATTGTCAAAGGCAAAGGGGCAAAGTGAAACTCACAGCGAGTTCCGCTCCCAACTAGTGAGACTTTTCACAGCTTGGGCTTTGACTGAACGTTTCTAAGAAAAGCCGACATGCAGCCGCAGTTTGAGCAGTCAGCCAAGTCAGCGGCGGAGAGGAAGTGCAGCTTTCCTCTGACAAAACAAGACTCTGATTAAAACCCAAAGCACAGTATGGAGTACGCACCAAACTGCATCCTCTGAGCCGGACCATATCACACTCATATCAGCGGCGCAGTGAGCTGGTGCAGTTAGCAAGAGCATTGCTCCGGGTGGTGAAACTATTCTTAATCAAGCCTTTTGCAGTATCAAATGACCTCAATTCAATCCAGTCATTGTCCCACATGAGAAATCCACTGTGTGGACAGGTGCAACAAAAGGCTATAAAAGTAACAGAGAGAGAAATGGGAGCTTATATTTCACCACTTCAATGGACGTCCACACAAAGCCAAACTAGCCGTGAATAACGGTCCAGCAGAAGGCACTACGGCCGAGCCAACTGTGAATTACATGCAGTTGAGACGAAACCCATTTTATTTTTGTCTTGCAGTTCTGAACAGTCTGGACTTGGATGCAGATCACATCCAAGTTAGCAGTCATGTACTGCAAATATCAGCGGCGCTCACTGGTGTCATTTATCAGCAGCCCCCTTTGAACAGAGTTCTGCAGTAGGTTTTGGAAAGACGCCGTCAATGACTGCAGCACTAACACTGTTTATTATAAGGCCTTGATTTACAATGCATCCAGAAGATCTGAAGTTACTTTCGCGTTTACACGCATCGGCCATATCCACTAACTTATAGTCTATCAGACTTGGTTGATCTGGTGGTGAGTTTAACAGCAGACCTCTGGGGACAGCAAACGCAGCGCAGCCAAACAAATGTGTGTTACTTGAACAAATAAGTCGGTCGATAATCAACCTTTCTGCATCAATCCACAAGCAACCGTGACCTGATTTCACACTTCACACGGAGAGGAGAGAACAGTCAGAGGAGTCGATCACCTCGCTAAGACGCTGGAACCTGCAGCTCCTGCACAGCTCACTGTGGTTGCTCCTTATTTTCTTACTGTCAAATAAAAATGCCCAAACTGCCAGTCTCTTGACTGTAGACATATTTCTGATGGCTGACAGCTGTCAGCGCTAACCTCAGTGATAACCGCATTTTCCTTTGACTGCTTCACATCCTGTGTTTCACCAGTTGAAAGGCTTTTACTGTGAAGTAGCAGCAGTAGGAAATGTTGGATTTGCATTCATAATAACTTAATACAGCTCTGATATGGCTGTAGGGGCCTGAACGGTGAACAGTGATGCTGATATCTAAGAGATGAATTTCCAAACAGCACCTCTGGATTATTACATGCTGCCCTGCTCCCTGTGAGTCCCCCGTGCACAGGTGGGCGATGTGAATCCCACAATCCACCATCAACAATGAAAACGACAACAGCGAGGTAATTACAGAACGTATATACACTGAATGGCTATTGCTGAAACAATGCTAACCATATATAGCGTCAAATATGCAGTTTAATAATAAAAAAAACACGGGATGCAACAATGTTTCAGATATTTCGTCCTGCTCGCTCGTCCTGCTCATGGCAAGGCCGTCAACAGTTCAAAAGAAAAAAGGAAAAAAAACAAAAAAAAAACACACAGAGTTCATCAAACCGTCTGAAATAGTGCTTTAGCCATAACTGCTGCTGCTGCCATGGCAACACGAGAGCTAAGGTTGACTTTACTCAAGTCTGGAAAAAGACACGTCACGCCACGTACACAAACACACAACAGCACCGCAGTTTGTTTGAGAAAGGACCCTTTGGCCTCAGTTTAGCCCTCCCACCCGTTGTCCACTCCGTCCCCCACCCCTCAACACACACACACACACACACACACACACACACACACACACACACACACACAGACACACACTATGTGCACTCACAGAGCCCCTATTGTCCTGCTTCACACTGTAACCCACTGAGCGGGGTGGCTTCAGAAAGAAGGCACACATACAGTGCACACACAGTAGGGACGTCAACAGTCCTCTGTCTGTCCGCCGCCTGTGATCAGAAGGACAGTACACACCAAGTGACAGCCAACAGTGTCACAGTATCACTGTAAGATCGTAAGAAGGATGAAGACACACCCTGAGCAATCAAAGGTGTGTAAACCCATTGTGCAGGTAAGTGCTGATAGTTTAAGAAGCACAGGAGTGAATTTCCTTATCAGTTCCCAGTCAACAAATGTGGCTTTGCCAGTTGAGCTCAGGATGACGACTGGTTTACTTCACCTGTGGGGGGAGGAGCCAACAGCCAGAGGTAGATCAGCGGGAGGAGGAGGAGTTGAGGTAAGCTCCAGGTCAGCAGACTGTGGTGTGCATAGGACATTTTCCACAAGGGCCAAGGACCTAGAGAAGGAAACAGAGCTTTAATGTTTCCTCTTGATTCAACAGAAATGAGCCACCAAAGCAAAGTATAACCACATAATTAAACACTGAAATGGAATACTTGTACACCTTTATAATTACACTTATACCATGGTCTGGGTGAATACTCGATTCTGATTGGCTGCAGGGTGTCCATTAAAAAATGTTATAGGACACCTATAAAAAAGTTCCGGTCAAATAGCCTGATTGTTCTAAATTATTGCGCTGGCTCAAACGCTAGTTGGTAACCGTGGCAACAGAAACTCAGAACATACATTGTTTCACAGTTTATTTATCACAACGGCAAGACAGACAACATGAGTGATTTTATAGTTTCCTTTAACCTATTATTCGCTCTGTGGACTTTGATTCTTTGAAACAAAATGTTGCATCATCCTCTGGACACAAATAAGCGATAAGAGGTGCACTTGCCCTCTGAAATGATACTTTGTATCACGTAACATAACGTTAAGCAATCATCTCACTTCCCTCCGCTGATTAGGCCTAATATAACAGCTGCGGCCGACCGAGCTGCAGGTTCTGTGGCCAGAGCCGGTTACCTTGGCAACGCGTCACAACGAGAGATATTAAATAGTCCGCTCAGCCGCTTCTCATGAAAAACTTGAAAGATTTTAACGGTAAAAAACAACATTAACGTATTAATAATTGATTTAATATTTATTTCTTCGGTAAGTGACCATGGTATAAGCGGGATAATGCCCTTTGAGGTGTCCATTATCAGAAATGAATGGACTTCGTGGAAGCACCGCATGCCTCTGCGTCGTCCATTCATTTCTGATAATGGACACCTTGTCGGGCATTATCCCTTACTTATACGCCAGTAGCCAATTAGCTTAGCATAGCTTAGAAAAGGGACACGAGGGTAAGGTGTGTGATGTGTGAGACCGTGCAAGAAAAAATGTACATTTAAAGTTTATTTTTCATTAAAGTGGCTTCACATTGAGCTTTCAAACCTCTCCCATTAACCATTACAGTGTGGTCCGCCTCTCTGAAACTGAAACTACAGACGGTTTATTTCAAAGAAACCGAGCCCACCTGCTCAACACAAAAACCCTGAAATCACGTTTACCTTTCTCCCGGCCGGGCGCTGGAAGAGAGAGACACGGGAAGAGAGAGAGGGAGCGGGGAGTTAGGTTGGCAGCAAGGTGCTGTGAGGTGACAGGTGAAGACGGGTCAACACCGGCACTCTGAGGAAGAGATCCAACATGGCCGCCTCGGGGGCCCGCACAGGTTCAGCCGCTCAAACGCAAAGCTAGAGAGAGCAAGAAAAAGAGAGGAGACGATCCAACAGGGGGATCGTTTATATCAATGATGTCAAATTAACAAAGTTAGTTTGTTCAGAAAAATATTCTTATTCGTGTGTTTATAGTGATTTCAGCCCTGATGTGAATTATTCAGGTTTTTCCTGCTTCTCTTCCTTGATTGCTGACAGACGACCGAGCTCCAGCTCTTCAGAGGAGCGCTCCCCAGAATTTGAATGAACTCCATCAACTCGATAACAAAATTTTATTCAAATAATATTCAACTGGAGATACTCTGCAGACAGAGCAAACACGCAGGGGACACACTGGATCTTAGCATTTTGAGATAATGACAAACGCCATATCACTGAACGCGGGGGGATAATCAATAATTTAGTTTAGTGGTCAAACACTCTGCATCCCCTCCTTACATAAGAACAGGCTACTGTCTTCTCCTCTAAGTATTACAGAGAGAGCAACATCCCATTTCATGGCGCAACAATTCCAGCTAATATCCTGTTGACAGTAACATGACTCACAATCCTGTGAGCTCCCTCCTTTTAATTATTGGTTGATGCAACAAAGAAGTGAGAAAAGAAAAACAAGCGCATCACTCTGTGACAGTTGCCTCGTCGCTCAGTCGTAGCCAAAGGCAGAGCTCAGCATACTATTCGACTTGAGCGATCTTAACTCTTCAGTCTGTGTCTAGTCTTGAAGCCTGAATGTTCATGACGAACTGTGAATTCACATCAGGGAATACTGCAGTTTGGAAGGTAAAAAGTAATATTTCTACCTCTACCTAAGTTCCTAATCTCTTTCCTGTGCAAGCATTACAGAAATCACTCAGTTTTGTCACACAGCTGCATCCCTCACAGGTCCTCCACGAGTTCTTTGCAACACTTGTTAGTCACTCTCATCCTTCAGTCAACTTCCTAACGCTTCATGCCCTTTCCTCCAGGAAGGGAGATGAGGAAGTTTCTCATTTCAAAGTAATTAGTTATGAAAATAAAAGCATGAGTCTCCTCAGGGAGTCACAAAAAGGGGCGAGATGCAAACTGTTTCGCCCCCATGAGAACGGTTAACATTATTTTCCTCCACGTAGGTGAATCTGTCGTCTTGAAACACAAAGATAATTACTGTTCAGTCAGGCTGACTTTGGATTTAATGAGGAATGCGTGGAGCTGAAGAGCCGTTCTGCACTTTTCCCCCCTCTCCGACTCTCATGCAAGTTCTTATAGCAGAAGGGGGTTAAAAAAAAAAAAAAAAAAAAAAAAGGGGGAGTGAACAGCACAGGTCCTGGGACACTTTGTTCAAGACGTCAGCCGGCCTCTTCTCTAAAACATCTCGCAAGTCTAGAATGGGGCAACATGGAAATAAGCAAAGCAGCTTTCACAAACATATGCCTTCTGGAAATGTTAGCTCGATGCTACATGTCCATATGTTTGCAGAGTTACTACTTTGCAGTAAAAAGCTCAAGGCAGCAGATGACTTCAGTAACAGATCGTAATTCACGACTGCAAACCATTTTGTCTGAGCTGAAAATGCTGTTACAACTCCAGCATGTCTATTAAAACTGTAACGTTGCTACAGAAACGCTGTAAAAGCTGTGGTCATCAGGCAACAGATCAGAACCACCAACCTGCACGCTCTGCCTCCATATGGGAATCTGCATTCCTGCACACAGATGCTTCAGCCCCGGCAGCCTCCTCCCGCGCTATAATCAACAGCTCAGTAAGTCCAAAATCCACAAACAGTCATTTGTCCTCCTGCGCTTGTTTGTCTCTCCCAGGTAGGCCACCAAAACATTAAAAAAAATAATAAATCCAGACACAAACTGTGCAGTCACGTTTCTTTTCCTCCTTGCTGAAGTGACTTTTTACTGCGCCATGAATGCCCACAGGCTGCTGGTGACTTTGAGAGGGTGCAGCAGGAGCTCAGGTGCACCGAGCTGATGACAGTTCAGCCAATTTCAATAGCTACTTTTCCCACGAGAAGCCCCTGCAAAACAATGATCTCTGTGACGAAACCCCCCCTGTTTATATCCAGAAAGGACAAGTTCTCTCTCCCTCTCCGGCTGTTTCCTCCTCCTCCTCCTCCTCCTCCTCCTCTCTCGGCTGCAGCAGTCAATAGCACGATTGTCAGCTCTGTATTGGCTTCTAGGCAGACAGGTTGGTGGAGCGCTCGCTGTAATGACACCAAGTCCCACGCACAGCTCCTTCTGGCTGCTACATGGAAGGGAAATTAAGATGTTTTTATTTCTCTCCCAGGCAGAAAGACAATCATCATAATAATCATAACCCTTGCATTTCCTTTTGACAACTACAGACGCATCCGTACAGCGACAGCTATTCTAATCCGAGGATAACATTCAAATGGATTCAATAGAAGTATCGCAGCAATACCATAAACCCCTGAGTGTAGGAATATCGCAGGAGGATAAAGAAGATATGAATACAACATGAGGCTCTTGTAAGTTAACCTTACAACTGAATAAAACCTCTGGCTGTAGTATATAAACACACAACAACAGTCTCTAACGTATTATAGATTTTTCAGCAGATGACTCGCATCAAACGCACATTGATGCTTTTGCCTAATAATCCCATTATTTCTGATTCATTACATGCAGTTTCTTTTGCAGGATAAGCATAAACTGTTCATTTTTATGCCTTTCTTGATATTACATTTAACACCGCACTGCTTTTAAACCTCTTATTTCTCGGTTTTACCTGCTGTCATTTCCTTTTACTGCTGTCACTTGTCGTCTTTACTGCTGCTGGATGTCACTAATTGACGGTTTTCGTTCTGTTTACTGAGGGATGAGTCCGAGCTCATGTCTGTTTTTGTGACGCCGTGAGTCAAATTTCCCATGCGGCGCTCTAACAAATCGACTGTCAACAAATTGATAAGTGGATCAATGTGAAAATATAGAAACCAGTCATTAACACTAAACATGTGCTGGTTAAAGCGTCACAAAGACAAAGAGTTGAAAGGCCACCATTTTCATATTAAAGCTGAATATTGAGTTTTTTAAACTCTTCATCTGTCTACATAAGGAACATCACTTCAGGCTGTGGTGGTCAGAATGGGACGGGAACAATTTCCGTATTATTCAGTAAATTAATTGATTAGACAAAATACACAAAGAAAAAACTAATTTTCATTATTTCCATCACTGATTAATCAGCCTATTGTTTTCACGATTAGTTGATTAATCCTTTAGTGCACAAAATGTCAAAAAAAAATTGTGAAAAATCACAATTTCCCAGGGGCCAAAGAGATGTCTTCAGATTCTTCGTCAAAGAAAAGCAGCAAATCTTTACATTAAAGCAACTAACAAATAGTTCCCAATTAATTTTCATTCAATCGACTAATTGATTAATCGACCAATGCTGCAGCTCTAAAGAAAATAACTGTTAGTTAAGCTCTACTCTGTAAGACTGATTGATTCTTAGAGTATGGATTAACTGACTGATTAAAGTGCAAATAAGTGCACTGCTGTCTGCGCGAATGAGGGTCTGTCAATCAAATGAAATGCATGAGTAAAATCACTCGGGTGATATCTCTGAGACATTTCATCCAAAATGGTGGGCTCGTGCATTATGCATCTCACCAGCCTGAAAACAGTCAGGACATATAAGACAGGATGTCTTTAACTGTCAAATAATTTAATATAGGCCGATGGCTAGAGCCTGCGTACTCAGCTGCACTACCACAAAATTACAAACCAGAGCCAGTTGGATAGCATGACACTGGCCGACGTCCCACTACTGAAACATGAATGTTGAGGCTGAGCACCGTCAGGTATCTCACCTGTATAATCCGGGATCACCCCCGTTTCAGGCACCTTGAGGCTAACAGCTGCTGCCACTCGCTCCCACTACACACCGTAGGTGAACACAGATTTATCCCGTGCTGTTTTAATGGCAAATGTCACGACAGCATTAAGGACAGAAAAGTGTGCGAGGACTTACAGTTACAGCAAATGGCACAGGCTTTCTCTTCGGAAGGTCGCTGTGATGTGCTGTGTCGACGCTGTTGTGGTCCTCAGTACAGTTAATTAGGTCAGTGTTTCTCTCTTGTACAGATGATTTGCCTGAGCGACCACTGTAAAGCCTGCCGAGCAATAAATAAAGCTTCCGGTGTGGAGTGTTTCAGAATAAAGCAGTTTGGGGCAAAATTATTGCAGCGTTTTGCGACCGATAGAAGCAGGCTGGTAATAACGTACTTATGGAAAGGAATGTGTAGCAAATCAAAGTAGACTGTAAGATATATTACACAAAGATTTACTCCAATTCTGGTGTTGCTTGTGCTGCATCTTAAATTAAGATGAAGACCAAAATTAATCCGACAACTTCCGCCATGCGCCACCTGCCGACCAGATGTCAAAAGCGAGCTGAGTCAGCTCAACAAAAACAGTTAACCCGCTGAGCTTTCATCGTTTGTGAAATATGATTAATGTTAAAAACAAAAAAAAACAGTTAATGTCTTCCATTGCCTCTAAAATAACACTTCTTCGCTTCTCAAACGTTCGGAAACGGTCCAA
Organism: Chaetodon trifascialis; assembly: GCF_039877785.1. Classification (NCBI taxonomy): domain Eukaryota; kingdom Metazoa; phylum Chordata; class Actinopteri; order Chaetodontiformes; family Chaetodontidae; genus Chaetodon; species Chaetodon trifascialis. The sequence goes on from NC_092072.1 coordinate 5,798,678, forward strand.
AATGGCGTCTCCGCTTTCCAAGTATCCATCTTGTGATTGGTTCTTTGTCATTGTTGGAGCGTTTTCATTGGTTTCTGGCGGTGTTGTTTTGACAATTCACTTCCGGAAAGTGCTCACGAGTTGTTGTCGCGCGTGAAAGGGCTGTCAACAAAGTATGTTATTTTCTGATGGTTTACTAATTCAAATTTTAAATGTCGATTTCTTGCTAAGCGTAACTCGACTCAGCAAACAAAATTAAAGTCAGTAGATTATGCCACTCGTCTTACCCTCAACGGTGTGGAGCTAATGGCATGATTAACAGTTAGCTTTTCAATTCCTTTTTAAAGTTTGCTTACTTTTCATTCCTCTCTTGGTTACATAGTTACCAGGGTCATAATGGCTGACAGTGCCGACGTTACACCTGCCGTGAACAGCGTACCTTCTGGAAAGGGGGAGCAGGGAGAAGCTGGAGGAGGCTCGGAGATGAATGCAGGAGGAGGACTGACTGATGCTCAGACAGAGGTGTTGGAGAGGTGTCTTCACACACTCAGGCATGCTAAAAATGACAGTCACACATTAGCTGCTCTCCTGCTGGTAAGTGTCTTATACTGAGGATACACAGTTTCCACTGACCCTCACCACTAATATTAGTTTAGCAACTATTAAACTGTTAAACTGTTAACCGAGGCTATAAAGGGAGGCATATGTATGTAGAGTATTGAAGGGCCACTTGATCAGACCTCAGCACTGAGCACTGTGTTGTTTTCCTCCCCTTGTCATCAGATAACTCGCTTGTGTCCAGCAAACCAGCTCGACAAACCCACTTTAAGGCGCATCTTTGAGGCTGTTAGCCTGACCCTTCCAGCTCGGCTTTTGGTGACTGCAGTCAGAGGGAATGACCACTCCGGCTTACCCCCACACGAACTCCTTTCGCTTGGCACGGCTCTGCTGGCTGCCCTCAGCACAGACCCAGACATGGCCTCTCATCCGCAGCTCCTCACCACCATCCCACTCGTGCTGGGCATTTTAGCCAACGGTCCTGTCAGCCAGCAGCACCGGGAACAGGACCAAGTTGGAGAGACGGGGCAGAGTCCAGATAGTAAAGTCCAATCAGCAGAGAGTGCAAACACACAAAGTAATCCTGCCGGTGTGACAGAATCAGAGGGCAAGACCAGCAAGAAAAAGGATGGCGATGGCAGTGAAGTAAACAAAGAATCTACATCTCAAGAAAACACCCTCTCCTCTGAGGTAGATGAAGCCATGGCTGCTGACTGCTACCAGATTCTCACAGCTGTGTGCGCCTTACCAAGAGGCCCTGACCAGCTGCTGAACAGGGGTGCCATACCTGCTCTGTGCAGAGCAGTGGAACAAAACCAGACGTTCAGTCAAGAGAAGGGGCTCGCCTTGCTTGGTTGCCTCCTCTCAGGTAAAATGAAAGACAAAGTGTGGAGTAAACACCCTGTAGAACTCCTCAGTCTGCTGATCAGGCTCTCCAAAGACTTCTGCCAAGCCAGAGACCAGACCAGGCTGAATATGTGTGCCCAGTTGGTTCAGTTTCTCCCCCCAGTAGGTGGGTTAGCAGAGAGTGAGGAGCTGAAGGGGGTCGTGGCCCGTGTGTGGGGGGCACTGAGACCCATGGTGCAGGCTAAGTTGACACCAAGAGACATCGGACCGGTCCTGGTCCTCAGTGCTTGTCTGCTGGACTTGTGTGGATGGGAGCTGGTGGGTCCGCCAAAGTTCTGCTGCTTACTGGTGAACCGGGCCTGCGTGGAGGTCAGAATGGGTTTGGAGGAGCCGCCTGGTAACGAACTGAACCCAGAGCTGCAGCACACACTCACAGGTAGTGGTCTTATCTGAAATAGTATATTGATTGTATTACAACATCTGCCCATCCTGAACATTTGACCATCCAACAGGCTGTTACCGAATCATGGAGGCTGCCATAGAGCAGGCCTGCTGTCTGGGAGTGTCTCAGACCACTGCACTTCCTCAGACCTCCATCACTTCACTCAGTCTGCAGCAGAGCAGGCAGGTCCTCAGGGTGCTGGAGGAGGCCTTCTCTGCTCTAGTGTACCACCTGCAGCAGGTGAGAGAGCGACGTTTAAGCTCCTGTTTGGACCCAACAAGCTCACTCTTTGCATTTCAAGTATTTACTTTTCTTCCACACTTCCTCGTCTCTTCCTGTTAACATAGGTGGATCCAAGTCGCTATGGTGACCCTTTCATTTTCGCCACATTCCGCTCTCTGTGCTCATGGCTGGCTGAGGAGACTTCCTGTCTGAAGGAGGAAGTGACTGGACTGTTGCCATTCCTGATCGGATACTCCCGGAGCCACTTGCAGGGTGAGAGCCCCGAGCAGGGCCTCTCTGATTGGATGACAAAGATGTCCGTCAGAGAGGAGAGGGAGACGTGGACGGGCAAAGAGCCTTTGAGGTAAAGATGACTGAAACACAGATCCTTTACTCCATATATGCTGCAGTCATCTGACAGGACTTTCTCTTCTCCCCTTGCGTCCTCTTCCCTCTCTTCAGGTATCTCCTCCCAGCTCTGTGCCACCTGTCGGCAGAGGAAGGTCCCAGGAAGGTGCTGCTGACCCTCGACGCCCCAGCCCTGCTGGTGGACTTCCTGTCACAGTGCTGGACTTCCCTCAAGGGGAAAAGTGGGGCGTCGTCGACCAGGGATCCCAGCATGGAGACAGCCTGCTCAGCCCTCCTCAACTTCACCGTCACGGAGCCAGAGAGAGTCAGGTAGCTGGTTTACAAAGTCAAATGCTCATCTGAAGGCTGCGAAGGAACGATCTGTTGTTAAGACAATACCAAAAATGTTTGATTCATAACCATCACTTCTGAGATATCGCTGTTCGTGCTTGCCGTTGATGATGGCGTACATTTTTTCTGTTTTGCAATCTAGGAAGGACCCATGTTTCAGAACGCTGGAGGCTCTTCTAAGTGAAGCACTTCCTGTTTTGGTGCATAAACCCAGTCTCCTGGTCCTAGCAGCAAATTACTGCACATTGGGACTAATGATGGGCAGACTCAAATCAGCTCCTCCAGGTGAAAATTAACCTTTCTACTGTGGTTGATTGCATGCAAATACGCTCTGTGCATTAGGTATCATGTAATAATGTAACAACAATGTAATAAAATTCTGCACTCATTCTACAGTGCACAGCAGCAAACCTTCAAATCTGTTTGAGTGCTTGAATTTCTGTTTTTATTCGGTGTTGAAACAGACGCAGCTCAGTGGAATTCAGCCTTTATCCATTTGTTGTGTTTCCTGCTGTAACGTGTCAAAATGTTTTCTGTGGAAAAGGCCAACACAGGGCTGTGGAACTGGCATATTTAACTGGAATGCGGCCATTACTAATGTTATTAGTTACCCTGGTGCATTTCCTTCCTTTGCTTTGAGAAAGGCCTATGGGAGCGCAGAAGCACTGCTGTGCAGGAGATGCAGATCGAGGCTGTAGACATAACAGTTACTCTTAAAACCTCAGCGAATGTTGAGTCTCAGAGATTGTCTTTAAACCTGTGTTAATCATAGTCATAGTGCCAAAATCATGACACAATTCTGAAGCTTTTTAGAGCTTTTTAGCTTGTCTTCGCTCGTTGTTGGTGGCTGGTAATCATCGTTGAGCATCTAGAACAAGAACGAGATGTTTTTCTGAGTGGATTCAGGGTGTTAAATCGAGCTTAACGTAGAATAGTGGACTGACATTCATCAGGTGATCAGTAATGGTCTCATGTTGCTGTGTGTGCACAATGAGAAAGGAGGCAATCTTACTGAGAGATGACTGTATCTCATCTTAATTTAATGTTTTTATGCCCCCTAGTGGCCACAATTATTGCAGCTATGACTGTAAAATACTTTGGTGACACTCCTGCAACCTCTCATTTTTTGTAGTTGTGTGTTCTTGATCGTTCTTTTTAAAATCACATTTAAAGTTAGATATAAGCATATTGGGTAGCTTTGGTTCAGAAATATTAAACACTGCTTGCAATGCATACTTATTTTCCAGGCTCAGTTGAAGCCAGCCAGAGGCGGTTCTTCTCCACGGCTCTCCGCTTCCTCCGCAGCGCCCTGGCCTCTGGCTCCAGCCCCGGCCCGGTTAAGGTGAGCCTCAGCTGGGAGGAGAGCTGGGACGAGGCTGCAGAGCTCTGGAGGCTGGGTCTGCAGGCTCTGGGAGGCTGCGTCCGCGCTCAGCCCTGGATCACCGCCGTGGTCAGAGAGGAAGGTTGGCTCAAGCACACACTCGCAATGCTCAGTCAGTGCAGCGCACTACCTGACCAGCACACGCAGGGGGCGCTAGAGGAGGCTCTGTGTGCCATGGCAGACCAGTGCCCGGTCTGTAAAATGGAGATTGGAGACATGATGAGAAATGGAAAAGGAGCTTTAAGCTGTATGAGGAACCTGAAGAAGTCAGTGGGAGTGAAGTGAAACCAAACTGCTGCCAGACAATGTTTTTTACTTGCAGACTGGAAAATGGAGCAACAAAGGAGGACTATTACTGAAGCCAGACATGAATAATGTGTCACCTGCTGTCCCAGACTTTCTCATAAGGAAAACATGAAAGATCTCAGATAATGCCAGCCAGTCCGTGTTTCCGAATGAGCTTTCACCAGGTGTGCTCCGAGAAGACTCAAGCAGTTTCATCCATGTCAACTGTGAAATGTTAATACCTTTAATAAAGAGCTGTTTTGTAAAAAAAAAAAAAAAAAAGTCCAACCAGCCTCTCTTTCTGCCCGTGTTACTGCTCAGGTGTCTTCCTTTCTTATCCAGCTTTTAACGATATTTATTTTTTTGCCACCAGCTAGTCGAACCTGAACCCGAGCTGTTTGTAAGACTCGTTGAGGCGAGTCCTACTCAAGTCTCACAATGTTTTTTACATAACTTAGACATGTTCCTCTAAGGCACAGGCCTAATACTCAATATTCAAGCTGTGAAGCAATACAAGGATTGCCCGTCATTTTTAATTTTTCTGGGATAATTTCTAAAAAAAAATTGCAAAGTTTTTGTTTTTAAGCCTCAGGTAAAGTCTCAGAGAAGTTATCAAGCCTTATTGATTAAAAAAAGCGTCCAACTTGAGTCTCAAGTCCTTCAATGACCTGAAGGCAGCTGTATTATTTATGCAGTTTCGTGGAAAAAACGTGACGGAGGTGTTCAAACCTTATAAACCAGGATGTCACATGATCCTAATCCAAGAGTCTATGAAGTGTTTCCATGAAGTACCACAAGATGTCGCACTGAGACTTGTTTGGGTCTAATCTGCCTTGAAGTTCGCATTAACTGTCACCTTCTTTCTATAAAGCTGCGCATTTGCAGAGGGACATCTGAATGTGCAACTTTTGGATGATTTTATGTTTGTGTTTGATTTCCCCCCTAATTCTGCTTCCTGGCTATAATTTAAGAGAAAAAACTTGGTCATCATATGCAATGAAATGTTGGAGAGATATGATAGAGGAAAAAATGCAGATCGCACACAACAGTCACATTTTCAGTTATTAATACAGCGCTTTCGTTAAGTGAGTGATCTCAATTAAATATTAAATGTAGCTTCATATTTATTCCGTATATATATATATTACTATTATTATTATTTTCTCATATTAAACTAATTTTTCTAATGACAAATACACCAGAAAAGCACGATGAAAATGCTCCACTGTCTTCTGAAGGAAGAAAATCACATTTGCAGCAGTGATCCTTTGCCTTGTCATCATCATCGGCTGGATGTCTCTTTTCTCATTCAGCGCTGAATACTGATCCTACAGTTAACACTCAAACCGTGAAAAAGTTTTCAGCCACCCCATCCGCGGCTCTTGTCACCTCCCGCCCTCCTTTTCTTACGACCCCCCACCCCCCCTCCCCAACACCCATCCATACAAACTCCTGCATCGTCTCTCAAACTAACTCACTCCTCTCTGTACCTTCAGCCCGTCTCTTCTTCATCCACCGCGTCACATTAACCCCTCAGCAGCTGCAGCTTGACACCCAGACTGAGAGCCACCAGCACCGCCGTCACCATGCTCTGGAAGTCCCGAACCAAGACTGACGGCTTGCAGGTAACAGAAACACCGCAGAGCTTTCTGTTTTCTCCGCTGCAGTTTTTCTCTCCTCGGATGTACAGCAGGTCTGCTATGTGGAAGTCCATCATTGTTGCGTAAAAAGCTGCACTTGCTGGGCCCGTTCGTTTGTTTTTATGTGAAGCTGAATTCAGAAAATTCATCTGTCGACTGTTGAACGTGTGCGTGACTCAGTTTAGGTAAATTTTTTTGGAGAAAATTACATTATTTGAAGTTTTAAACCGATAATCACCAAAATCTTTGACTGCAGGGAGCTGGATGCCCGTGCGTAAAAGCGACTGAAGACAGAGAAAATGATTTTCTTGTTGAAATGTGATTTAAATGGTGTTCATGTTCAGATGCTTCTTCACTAAACATCTCAAAACACCGATATTTCAAAGTTTATCTCTGTGCGTAAAATCCATATTTTGATTCGGTGCCAGTTTTTAAACGAAACAAACAATAAATGTCAAAGTACAGCGAGTGTGTTTGAATTAGCGGCCGGTAATTGAATGAATATATCTCTTTAAGAAAAGTGGACCCTGTCGACCCCTCCCCTCATTCTGCCGGGTGCGCGCAAAACCTATAAGTAGTGCGCTCATGGAGAGACTGGAGGACTCTGTGTGTGCGTGTCTGGCAGCAGCTTTTCATCAGTGCGTAGAAAGAGCTCCGAGAAACAAGAGAAGAGATAAGGAAAAGTAAATAACACCTTTGAATTTAATGGACCGTTAAACAAGCCTGGATTACATCTCGGAGCCTTTCGTGACACCTTTCAGTCGTTGGGAGCCTGCGCGTCCTGTTGAGTTTTCAAATTTGGGGGTATTCACTGTGGTCCAGATGTTAATCCACACCTATTCGGCTATGGTGAGTTTGATAGAGTCGTGTTTTGAGCTTTTTTTTTTTTTTTTTTTGATTGTTTATCACTAATGCAACTCAATTTTAGGAAAGAGTTTATTTTCTGTACTGTCAGTGCCTGAAAGAGCGCGCGTCTAATGTTCTATCACCACTTAAAAACAGCTAAATATGAGTAAATTAAAGTGCATAAAAATCTTCAATGGTTTGAACAATGTGATGCATTTTTATGTGTGTGAATAACGACTGTCAGTTTGCTGAGTGTGGTGGCCCCTGGTGATTTTGGGGGCTGATAATTAAATACATCTCTGGTAAAATGGCTTGTTCTTTGCTCTCCAGGAGAGTCATTAAGGGTCCATACTTCCCAATGAGCCCTCCTGACGCTCAGTTTACTGCTGCGCGTCTGTCCGCGGAGACGGTCTTTGTCTGCACGGTGTCACAACGAAGTGAGACCGACTGACAGTGAAGTGTCCACTCACTGCCAACCCTGTGACATGCCGAGACACGGCCCATCTTTCTGCAGGAGTGTTGTCGCTTTTCCAGCTTCAAATGTGAACTTTGTCAGGCTGAAATGATGAGGGCGCAGCCCCGCTCAGTGTGGGTGATGCGTGGCAGATACAGACTGTATGTGTGTGCTTTTAACCTGGCAGCGGGCCTCTCCGGCTGGCAGATAATGGACATTGTTCCACCACAACGGCATTGATCCGGTTGACCCAGCTTTGGGGAAAAAAATCCAATTTAACCAGGATGTGTGTGAGAGGAAATGTAGGCTAGTGGACTACATGTTAATTGTTGCACGCTGTATTTCTTTTCCACGAGGGGTTAAACTTGTAAAAGTCAAAATAAAATTGCTTTTCTGCGCCTCGTCAGGCTGAATGAACCCTCTCCCTCCCCCCTCTGCTTTTCAGTTTGGGGGCCAGTGTGGCTTGTTGACAGGGTGACAGATTATTTACAGATGTACCCCCTCCCGGAGCAACGTGTTGTTGCTGCTGTGCATTACCTGTCCTTTGTGCGGCTTCTTGGTGGCTGTGACCTTCCTGACACTGTTCAGCAGCGATGCCGAGGGCGTCTTCTGCCAGTGCGCATCACTTCAAGCGCTGCTGCTATTTCCAGCCACCTAATACGAATGGAAATACATTTATTTATGGGCTGTTGAGGCTTCGTGTTAGTACAATCGTTTATATTTTTTAAGTTGGGGATTTTGTGAGTTATCTGTAGACAAATGCAGCTCTTGCAATCCGCGCTTCAGTTTTAAAAAAGGTGCATTTCCCGCGGCTCTGAACTTTTGGAATCTGTCTGACATTTGATGGAATCGTCAGTCGCGTTTTTCGCCTTTGGGAGAGCAGGTCGATAAAGTGTCTGAGCTCCTGATACGAAGCAAACTTTTTCATTTTCCGCAGGACCGCGCAGACGGACTAAGCGGCTCTTCGCCGAGTGGGCGACTCTCCCAGCTGTCCTCCCTGAACCAGGCCGCCTACTCCTCCGCTCCCCCGCTCTGCCACACTCCGGCCTCAGACTTCCAGCCTCCGTACTTCCCTCCCCCTTATCCCCAGTCCTCTCTGCCATACTCCCAGAGCCAGGACTCAGCGTATTCCCACCTGTCAGACCCCTACCCCTCCATTAACTCCATCCATCAGCATCAGCAAGCGGCATGGCACTCGCAGAGGTCGCGCTCCGAGGAGGGGGGACTCCTGTCACAGTCGCACCGGGCTCTGAGCCTCGACCCCCGGCGGGAGTATGCAGCTGTGCCTCGGCTGCTGCACGGTCTCGGGGAAGGTGCTGCCGCTCTCGGGGACGGTCCTCTCGGGATGCACCTGGGACATCACGGCCTGGAGGATCTTCAGGTGACTTCAGTTGTTTATTTATTTGGGTTTTCCATCCTTGGGTTGCGTTGGCGCTGAGCACCGGGTAGAGCGTGCGTAAAAGTCACACGGTACAAGACGAGTGAGCACAAACATGAACTCTCTATGAACAAAATTTCCAGCGGGCCTCTTTGATTCTTCATTTTTATACAAACACAAATATCATGGAAAATAAGTTCAAAAATATGTCTTATACTTAAAAATACGTGGATGTTGGCAAAAAGGCCTTGAGGCTTTTTGTCGTCCATGTCCTTTTTTCCTTCGAACGATGATGAAATAAACACATTAATAAAGTTGATTTTAAAGTAAACACCTTTAATTAACAACTGTCACATTTCATTAATCATTTCCATTGATTTGGGAATTTTCATCTGTTATTTATTCTATTTTGTATCTTGAAATCTCCTTCGGAGCTGCAGCTTATTTTATCAGAATTTTTCCCAAAAAATCCACACGAGCAGTTTTGGTGTCTGATATCAAAACCAGAAGGAAAACAGTTGTGCGTCGCTTGCAGAGTAAAAAATAAAAAGTAAAACAGATCTGTGTACCAGTGGAGTGAGATGGCAGGTCTGAAATATTCTTTTCTGCAGTTTCATTAGCAGATTTTTTTTTTCTCTGAAACGTCCTTCGTGAATTAACAAATAATAACACATTAGAAGACTCTCCTCACTTTTGGTTTAACGCGGCCTGTTGGACGTTTTTCTAACATGATTTCTCATTTTTAACAGTTTGTTTTTTCTCCCCACATTTTTGAGCAGAGATGCTTTTTGGGTTTATTAAGATTTTTAAGCTGAGTTTGAGCTTATTGACTGGAATTCAGTTCCACAGAAGCCTCGGCCGAAGTCTTACGAGTTTTTTTCAGACGTTTTGAAAACATAAATGACTTTTCTGAATATTTTTGGACTAAAATTCTCGGTGACATGAGCCCGTCTTAGTCTTATTATTCGTCAGGACATCCATGCAGCATTACGCGATGCCTCGCGCGGAGACAAAGTGCTCCTGCTCACACTGCAGCCCTCTCGCCTCCTGCAGGTTTTTTGGGGGGAGAAGAATAGTTTCTATGGTTTATTGAG